>NC_132796.1:16380000-17005000 GCF_048418805.1 Vulpes vulpes | reverse complement strand
GTTTCAAATGCTTTATAGGCATTATTAGCCTTAATCCTCACATCAGACTTGAGAAGTGGAGGTATTAGTTTCATTTTATAGATGAGATAACTGAGTCTTAAAGATGTTTAGTGACTTGCATAAAACTACACAGCTAGAAGGTGGCAGACGCATGATTGAAATCCCAATCTGTCAACAGAACTCAAGTTCTTAACTTCAACAACATTCTTCCTCTCTAATTAATCCCTATTAGGCCACCATGCCTATAGTCATCCCCATATCTTTCATCCCTACTCAGATTTTATCTCATAGAGATATATGTGGCTCAAGACCAACATCATTCTGGAGCTTGAAATGCCCACATGAAGGCATTAGACTTCTTTTATTAGAGTGAAAGAGTGGGATTCCCAAATATGGGGAGTCATAGAAACATATTTTAGCCTATACTCCAAATTTCAAGGAATATGGGTCTCATGAGGAAGTTTGAGAAGGAATTTTGGATTCAGACAGTTTTGAATTTAAATCCCCTTCACCACTATTAGCTCTTGACCCTCAGCAAATTGTATGTTTCCTGAACTCCCTGTGCCTCATGTGAGAAGAGAGACAGTACCATTATGTTTAACTTAAGGAACTCTTATGAAGTAAAGCCCTGTAATGCTCTTGCATGATGCTTGCCAAATGGTAGTTGTTGCCTTTATTAGAATTACCATCTTTGTCATTGTCAACATAGTTACCATTCAGTAGCATTTTTTTCTTTTTAACAGCTTTATTGAGATATAATTCACACACCATATAATTTACCCATTCAATGGTTTGGGGTACATTATTAATATTTTAAACTGTGGTAAAATTATATATAACATACAATATATATAACATAAAAATTAAAATTTTAACCATTTCTAAATGTACAATTGAGTATTAATTACATTTACAATGTTGTACAACTTTTGCCATGATTTATTTCCAAAAGCTTTTCATCACTCCTAAGACAATCTCTGAAATTATTAAGTAATAACTCCCTATTTTCCCCTTTCCCCTTCTCTTAAGGTTAATATCCTTAATCTACTTACTGCCTCTATGAATTTGCCTATTCTAGATATCTCATATAATGGAATCATGCAGTATTTCTCCTTTTGTTTCTGGCTAGTTTCACTTAACATGTTTTTGAGGTTCATCTGTATTGTAACATGTATTAGTACTTCATTCCTTTTTAAGGCTGAATAGTATTCCATTGTATGGATACACTCCATTTATCTGTGATGGACATTTGGTTGCTTCCATCTTTTGGCTATTGTTGATAATGTTGCAGTGAACATTAGTGTATCAGTATCTTTTTTAGTCCTTGTTTTCAATTCCTTTGGGTTTATACACAAGAGTGGAATTGCTGGGTCATATGGTAATTCTGTGTTTAGTTTTTTGAAGAACTACAAGTTTTTCATAGCATCTGCATGATTTTATGCTTCCAGAAATATACAAGGGCTCTAATTTCTCCAATCCTCTCCCACACTTGTTATTTTCTATTGTTTTTAGTATAGCCATCATCATGGGTGTGAAGTGGTTCAGGAGCAACTTTCTATGCAACTTAGACACTAGACAATGATGATGGACCATACTTTTGGAAACTATGCTCAATCCTTAGCTCTGTATAGACTGTTGGTGGAATTTTCCTATAATGTCTAGACAAAAAAAAAAAAAAAAAAACAACCTTTCTGTATCTGCAAGATTCTTGGTGAGTAATTTTGTTGCCAAGAAGTTGCCTTAATTTGCAAGGTTTTTAGTAGGCTATGTGTATTTGCAAGCAAACAATCACAGCATACAACTAACAAGCTTTTTCAAATGAGGTCCAAATAGTAACACAATAAGTAATCACATTTTAAAACATTGACTTAAAACACTGGTTACAGGTTTGTGGAATTGGAAACTAAAACATATGATTCCTGTAGAGACAAGATTATGCTCATAGTGGCTGGAAGAACACCTGAAGCAACATCAAAATGAATCACTACATATTTAATAGGGTTTCAAAGTCTAGGAAAAAAATTGAAGTATGTTTGTGTGCTATCTGATGGAACATGAGCTTTTTCTTATTTTCTTTTACCTTTAGATATTATTGTTTGTAGTGATGAGGGTACATGCCACTCTGGGTAGATATATTGGGCTGACTAAATGTCAAATCATTGACTCTCTGCACCTTGGCACAGAGAAAGTATAAAAGAGTGATTTGGGGTGTACTTGAGCTGAAAGAAAGGATATTCACTACAGTCATAAAAGTTGTGAATTTTCTTTCTTCTTTTTAAAAAATTGTAGTTGACATACAAAACAGACATTTTCCTGTCCATCAATATGGCATGAACTGAGGACACCTCCCTAATGATTTCTAGCAGCATTGGCAAAATATCTGCTTTTGTGATGTGAGGTTTTTATTTTTTCTAAGTACTTAGCTACTATTAGACATACATACACAAACATTTAATACATACACAGTTAATCTGTCCAATACTAGGTAAAGCCTTGTGAGTCGACAGAACTCCAATAAACAAAAGAGTTTATATAGAGTTTGTATAAAGCTAGTCTATTGATTTGGTAGGTGGTACAGACTTGCTTATTTATTTTGAGCACCAACTTAGGACCTAAAGAGACGTGGCTCAACTATTTAGCTATATGACAGAGAAAGACTGAATTTCTTTGAGTCTCAGTTTTCTCATCTGCATTACAGAGATTATGACATCTATCTTGTAATATGATTGTGATGATTTGATGAGTATCTGTAATATGCTTAGTATTATGCCTCAAGAATCCCCTAAGTGCTCAATAAAAATAAAATCACTAATGTTTATGAACTCTCATCATCGTGGTTCAATAAACAGTACCTATTATCATAGTTTTATATGTATGGGAAGTATTTGTCAAATATCTTGTTAGTAGATACAACTATTATATTATTTTATGTGTGTATAAAATAGTAACAAATATGGTAACAAGTAATTATGACAAAATTAAGAGTAATAATTTATTACTATGGAGAGACTAAAGGGGAAGAAATGTTTCACTCCAGTATGCCAAAGATGGAATGAACCAACTCTGGAATCTAAGTATTCTCTGGAATGATTTTAAGTATAGGGAATGACCAGTTGTGGAAGATATTTAAACCTAAATGACTGCCAACTTCTATTCAAACTCAAGAGTCGATACTTCATTTCCACTAATCCCTTGATATAAACAATGGCTTCCCATCATTCATCAACAGAACAGAAGGTTCAGAAAACTTCACCCTTAAACCTTTCTTTAGAATAGCTGCAGAAAGAACTAGACTCAATTTTTTCTAATTGGTGGAGAGTAGACTCCCTTGGGCTCTTTGAATGTCAGGTATAACTTGATCTCTTTCCTTTCTATTGAAAATGGGTTGTGTTTACCTCCTTTTCTAAGCTGAGGTTTCTCAACCCTCGATAGGTGGATGAAATATGGTTCTACTGCAAGGAAATCAGGCAAAACACCCACACAATAATCATTCCTCTCTTTCTATCCTAGCTGAAATAAGCCAAGACAGAAAGAAACATATCAAGCTGAAAATCTTTCAAGGATAAGCAACCTTGGGGGCTGTGCTATCCTTCCTCATTTTGCCACAGACAGAATGGCTGATGTAATAATAATTTGCAGTTAGATTAAGAAGTGCAGAGATGCATCAAAATATTAACACAAAGCTAATTAACTTTTAGGAGCTTTATGGTTTCAGAGGAAGGTATAATTTTCATTTTCATCATAAGCAGAAAAATAAGTTATTGTTTTGGCTAACTTATTCCAATATTTATTTTTAGGTCCCTTGTTAGAAAAAATGTTTTTAGAGCATCTTATTTTCTGTTTATTGAATTATTTTGTGGGCACTGTATCCAAAAGGATAAGATGTAGCCCTGATCGTCAGAATCTTATAAGTAATATAGTGCTTAGGAATCAAGGGAGTGTATGTATGCTATCCAGGCTTTACTTTTGAAGTGCTGCATACTCCTATGTATAACCTTGAATAATGTCCTTTATTTCTCTGAGTTTCATTTTTCTCATCTTCAGCATGAGGATAATACAACCTATTTATGAGTGTTGCTATAAGGATTAAAAGAGAGAGCATATGTAAAGATGAGACAGTATATGAAATCTAACATGTGTGGCCTTTAGGTACTGCACCATCTCTTAGTGGGCAAATTACTTCACTTTCTCTGCCTCAGTTTTCTCTTCTATAAAATGGTGATAATAATTGTACTAGCTCATGAGGTTATTATAAATTAAGTAATATATGTATGGAACTTGAAACAGTGCTTCAATATAGTATATACTCAATAAAGGCAGGCTATTATTGCCATTGTTATTATAATTATCATTACCACTACTACTGGAGTTTCTGAGAAATAAGTTGTCCAGAATGGTCAAGAAGTAGGGCTTCAGGTTGTTCTTGAAAGATGAAAAATTTTTTATTTACTTAGAAAAGAAAAGGTGATGGGAGAAAAAATGAGTAAAAACCCATAGATATAAATGGGAATAGCTGTTTGTGGGAGTAGCATGATTAGAGAAGATGTCTTAGTGGGAAGCAATGTCAGATCATTAATTTTGGGCTTGATTCTAGAGGCTTAATTACCAAGATGTTGATTATAGTTCTGATTTTACATGTCCTTTTGGTTCAAGTTCCCCCAATTCCTAATTGATTCAATATTCAGAGTCTTAATTCTCATACTCAGAATAGAATTTGACTGGTTCACCCAGTCTGGGCCATGTATCCATCTGTGGCCTAATCATCTGTGGCCATGGGTTTGAGTCATGGAAGATATTACGTTGAGGATTAAGAAGTGAGGCAATGATTACCAAAGCAGATTATCGTTTTGCTTATGTATCTGGATTGGGAGTAAGACAGGCGAACATGACCTATGAACAATTTGGGTAGACTGTCTTATACATCATAGTCTTCTAGTGTTTGGTACATAGTACCAAACAAACATTTACTACATCAAACAGACACTTTAAAAGAAGGAACATGCTCAGAAATTCTCCGTATCCCTAATCAACTTCATAGCATAGGTACACAGTCCAGACTCTGTATTGGTGTCACACTCAAAACAAGTGTCACTTAAACTGCTTGAGCAATTGAAAAAAAAAAGGCCAAGTCTAAAAAATGTTTTACAATTACTTTCTTCAAGGGAGCAATCCATATAGTTTCTAAGTCCCAACTTTCAAATTTGTGAAGTATAGTGCCTAAAGTATATCCACACTCAAGATTTTCTGTATAAGTCAAATTAAAGCTTAAGAAACATCCAATTAGGGGCACCTGGGTGAGTCAGTCAGTTAAGCATCTACCTTCAGCTTGGGTCATGATCCCAGGGTCTTTGGATTGAGCCCTGTATCAGGCTCCCTGCTCTGGGGGAAGCCTGTTTCTCCCTCTCCCTCTGCCTGCTGCTCTCCCTGCTTGTGCTCTCTCTCTCTCTGTCAAGTAAGTAAATAAAATCTTTAAAAGAAGAAAGATCCATTTAGGGGTGCGTAGGTGGCTCAGTTGGTTAAATGTCTGACTCTTGATTTTGGCTCAATTCATAATCTCAGGGTTGTGGAATCAAGTCCCATATGGGGCTCTGGGCTCAGCAGAGTCTGCTTCTCTCTCTCTCTCTCTCTCTCTCTCTCCCATTCCCTCTATCCCTCCCCCACCTCTCTCTATATATAAAATAAATCATTTTTTAGAAAAAGTTCATTTAGGGATCCCTGGGTGGCGCAGCGGTTTGGCGCCTGCCTTTGGCCCAGGGCGCGATCCTGGAGACCCGGGATCGAATCCCACATCGGGCTCCCGGTGCATGGAGCCTGCTTCTCCCTCTGCCTGTGTCTCTGCCTCTCTCTCTCTCTCTGTGACTATCATAAATAAATAAAGATTTTTAAAAAAATGTTTAAAAAAAATAGAAAAAGTTCATTTAGAAGATCAGACAGCAGATGTCAAAACATCAGACATTAAGTTTAAAAAATACAAAGAGTAAACATCCTTATTTATAAAAGCCTTACCTATCTATCTTTAATAACTTTTTCAAATTTATCCTAAATTAAAGAGAAGCATCTACAAACTTTTAAATGATTCATTTTGACTTCTCTTTTCCCTCAATTCTATTTGTCAGTTACTATTCTCCTTTACCTTGATAAATTATATGACTACGATGTGTCACCCTTCTATAATAAAGCATGTTTTGAGAGGCCTTTTGAATGATAGAGGTATGAAAATTTCAAAGGTCTTCATTAAATTCAGGGGAAAAAATATGAGCCATGATCCTCAAAGCCCAATTGGTTTCATGTATTCTAAATTTAATTCACATCTCATGATTTCATCACTTTTTACTCATTTAAAAGTATACTATTCATAGATCCAATCATCTTATTAAGATCTGGAAAACATTTTTCATACTTTAACTCCACTATTGAAATACTCTTTCTTGTTGGCTATAAAATCTGGCACCATCTTAGTTGTAAAAAGGAAAATTCATCCCTAAAGAAATTTTCAGTGTCAAATTTAAGGACTTTTGAGTATTATGCTACCAATATTTTAAATGTTTTCCACTTAAATTTCATCCCGAGTCATTTAAGGCCCTGAATTGCTAAGGAGAACAATAGTATAGCATGCTTTTCCCAATATACATTTTGTGTTCATAGGGCCTTCTGATTGTATATCTATATGGAAATCCCCAACTCAATGTTTTTCTTTAACTTTTAGCCAGGCTGTAATTTTCTGCCATTGGTCCCAATGGTCTTTTGTGAGTGCCTTAATTGAACAGCTGCCTTTGTATGTGTTATGCCCTCTGAGCCTCCTCTGATAGGAGCATTCTAGAGTAAACCAAATACTTTCTTACGGCAGGTCTGTAACTTCTTCCCTCTCATCATAGCTCCACAGAGAGAAAGCAACTAATATTTTGAGTAACCTGTGCTTGCAGTTCCCATCTGTTGTGGCCTGAAATTACCATCTAAGTTCTTGTCATGTGAGGACCTGCAGGGTGCCCCTTGATCTGTCAACCAAGCATGAGCAGTTATACAAGTAGCACACAATTTCAAATGCAGACAGGCTGGTAGAATCAGGTTCCATTTGCCTGTTCTTTTACCGTGTTATAAAACTAAGCTGTTCCTGTCTATTGCCCTCAGACAGAGGCCTTTTTCAAATCCTAGTAAACCTGATCTCAGGCCCTTGCCAGCAAAGTCTTAGTCTTATTAACTGATACAGGTAATGAAGTCTATCTGAAACCAAGCTTCTTATGAACAATAGTTAACTCCATTTTCAGATCAAGTTTTTCATGTTTTTAAATTAATTTTTTCCTGGTTATAATCCTGATATGTATCAAATTGTGAGAAGTTTAGAAAAATACATTAAAGAAAAGGAAGTAAATACTTAAAAAACAATACCTACAGATAATCAGTGTTAATCTTTTACTATATTTTCTTTCAGCCTTGAGATTTCAGTCTGTGCATAGTTTTTTATAACATTATAAAATATTCATTTAAAGGAATATTTTAAAGCATTATTTTAATGAATGCATATTAGCCCATTATCTGAATACACTGTAATTATTTTAGTATACTATTATTTATTCATTCACCCAATATTGGACATTGTACAATTAGGTTTCCAATTATTCAGAATGATAAATAACTCTGTCAAAATATTCATTGGCCTAATTATTTCCTTAAAATAGGTATCCATGTTCATCTTTTAAATTCTTAACAGTTTCTCAAATTGCTTTCCAAGAAAGCTGTAATACTCCCACCTATATGCTAATTTTATAGGTGAAAAATTATATCTTACTATTCCACTTCCTTTTAATTAAAATTTGCTTAGTATAGAGATCATTCTGGATCAAGAAAAAAAGTAAGAATGGTGACTTTGACTCTCACCATGGTCCAGCCATGAGGGCAGGACATTGCCCCTGACGTCCACCACCATCTTCTCTGAGCTCTTATCTAGTGGCCAAGGAGCTACAGAGACTTCTATGGAAGCAGACTTTGTAGAGTGTGATAAAATCACAATTGATATTTTATTAGCATTCTTCAGTTTAAGTGCCTTCACATCAATTGTCATAGTAGATTCTCAAACAAACCTTCTAAGGATGGTGTTCTTGTGGAGATACCTAAGTCCCTATGCCCCTAGGTTTCTGGAATCTAACATTTCCCCTAGCTTCTTTGACTGTGGAGATGTTCTAGGCAGGCAAGTAATAGATTGGGGGCTTGAAATCTTACTCCAAATATAATACTCTTTCTTTCTGTTATATTCTTTCTATTGTACCATAGTCTGTATTGCAAAGGCGGATCTACTGAAAAGAATGTAAGCTTCAGGGCCCCTCAACTGCATAGATTTTTTCTTAGGCCACGTGCTTAATTTCGGAAGACTGCTTTGCTCACCACTATACCACCAATGCTGGTCCTAATTCTGTATTTGTAGTTTTGTACCTCTTTGTTAAAGAGGGCTCCTAAATATATAAGCTTCAGGGCTACACAAAACCCGGGTCCACCCCTTCTCTACAGATAGTAGGATCCTAAGAGCATAAATACAGCTGCCAGAGGTTCTGGGGTAGGAGAAAGTGTTAGAAATGTCAAGGTTGGGGTGGAGAGGGCAAAATATTGCTAGAGTATGGGCTGTGAAACTTGTAATACCAAATATAAGGGACATCCCCCCGCAATATGACTCTCAGTAACTTCCTTCTCTGGAGCAACAGGTTAAATAATTTTCTTCAGAAAAATCTTGGGTCATTGGCCTCCTGAGGGACAAAGCTTAGCTGATGTATCCAAAGCACTGAGTTAGGACCCAGGGACTTCAAGGGCCAGGTGGGCAGAGAGGAGGCCCTGCTAGGCTGGAGAACCTGATAGGGCACAGTTGAAGCTAGATTGAGCTGATGTAAGAGAAAATGGATTTTATTTCTGCCTCTCCTGTATACAATCTGAGATTAGCAAACAAATCCCCCACCTCCGCCCCCCAGAGTAACTCAGGCAAATTTCAAACTGCTGCTTCTATGCTGTATCTCCCTGGGCTATTTGTTGTGCTTTCTCTTTATGGGTGGGGACTCAGTTTCCTTTTACCCTCCTGGCTCTCCCAGAGTTGAGCCCACTGATTTGTAAATTTCTAGGTTTTAAGTCAGCTGATTGTAAGAATGTGCAAAATTTGGCCCATTTGGTTTTCAAAGCCAAATGTTATGGGGATTCATCTTTCCCATGTGGGTTCCTCAGTGTGATAACCTATTTCTCTAAACCACTCCACACCCTCAGTATCCCTCCTTCTGGCAGAGAGCCCTGCAGCTCTGTTTGGCTCCCAACCATGTCTCCGCCCTTCCTACCCACTTCAATGTGGCTTCTTATTTGTTTAGCTGTGGAGAGTTTGTTCTGCCAGTCTTTGGGTCATTTTCTGGGTTATTTACACTGATGTGAGTATTATCTAGTTGTATTCATGGGACAAGGTGAGCTTAGAGTCCTCCTATTACACCATCATCCCTGGAAGTCAAAAGAGAGCATTTCAAAGAATATTAAGTATCAAGCTCAATACCGTGGTTGTCTGGAAGAACATTTCTTTAAAATGTTGTCACATATAAGGCTTAGAACTTACTTTAAAAACTAAATAAAACATTGTCACAAATAACATTTATTGCGAAGTGGTTTGTGGCTGGAATGAGATTTGAGAAACAATTGGGAAGTTTGAGCCTTAAGAGATCTGAATTAGGAGAAGGGAACAGATGTATCAGTTTAAGCAATGTTTGAGAAACTTCCTTTCCTTGTTGAATTAGAAAAGGCATAATTGATGGAATTAGCATTCTGTATTTATTGGGCTGATTTTTATCTATATCTAAATTTGTATGTTTTGGTCAGTGCCCGATATGTGGCCTATCTGAAAATAGGAAAGACGAATTACCAAATTAATTATTTCGGCCTCTGGCCACTAGTCTAATCATTTCTAATCATTTCATGATTTGAAACCACAGCTTCTTCCTCTGAGTCATCATTATCTGCCATCATTGAATACTTTTGGATTTCAACGTGATAGTGTGGATTTTGCATATTTTGTGTGCCAATTAAGGGATGGAGGCTCATGTAAATTTTAAGATACTAAATTTTATGTAAAAGTAAAAAGTCTTGCTTAGATTTCAAATGTACATCTGTATGTGATCTCAGTAGCACCCCAGAGTTCTTTACTCTCTTGACTACCCAGTGAGCCTGGGCAATCTCCAGTTCTGAGTAAACTCCCTTATCCATTTTCTTACCTTTTCAAAACTCTCAAGTATGTTTAAGTATGTTTGCAAAAGTCATGTTCCTAATGATTAATTACTCTTGAAATTCTTTTATCTCATTCTAGGTGAATACTATTCAATTCCTTTGTTTTGACTCCCCTATTCTGTTCCTTATACTCATATTCCAATCTTGTGCTTTTACTTCCCTCAAGCTCCCCCTACTACTTTCCTGCCACCTATCTCAGTCTCCTCAGACACAAAAGTATCTTTTCTTCCTTTATTAAAGGAAAAAGTGTCTTTTCCTTTCCAAAAGTTAACCTTTCTCTCCTCTTCAATACCAAACCCCATCTCCTCCAGGACTTCAACCGTCTCCCTTTTATCTGCAATTTTCACTTCCTAAGGGCCCCTTTTTCTCAGCCTACAGATGTTCTGATTGCTTTTTATCTTCCCAAAGCATATTCTCCTATAGGCCTCCTAAGGGCTACTCATATCTATCAACCTCCTTTCACCTCCATATTTATAGCTTAAGAATAGTCTACACTTAACTTTCTCTGTGTCTACTTGCAATTTACTTTTCAATCCACTTGAAACTCACGTCCTTCAAACCTGTTCCTTCTCACTGTACTATTCTCTAGCAATATGTCACCGTCATCGCTTGCTGCTCCTGTAGCCTAATTTCTCACTTAGTCTTTAACCCATTTCACTTCTCTGCTGAAATAGCACCTACCACAGTGGTTCTCAACTTTGGCTGCACTTTGGAATCACTTGGGAAGCTTTTAAGATTCCAGATCCCTAGACCATGCCTCAAGCCAATTACATGGAAAATTCTTGGAATGGGACTCAGGCGTTAGCAGTTTCCTTATCTAAACCAGAGTTGAGAACTCTTGTGCTAAGGCCTAATCTTTGGCTTCCATGCCAGAGTACTTTCTGCTTCTGGCATGGAGGCAATGTGATGTTGGAATCAGACACCACTTATAATTTATGGGACTTTCAGAAAGTTATTTAATAAATGTCTATGCATCTCATTTTCCTCATCTGTAAAGTTAGTATAGCAATACCTAACTCAAAATTTGTAAATATTAAGTAACTTAGCAGATGCAAGATATTTAGTACACATAGTAGGCCCTCAGGACAGGTGCTTTCTATGACTCTCTGTCTATTCTTTTCCCTCTCACATATGCAAAATGCTCTTGCTCCATCCTCCCCCCAAAACCACATTCCCTTCCTCCCTGTTTTCTCTGTTTATATCTGTATTTTCTCCCTTACCTTTAGTTTTCAGTCCTAGTCAAATGATTCCTCTCTTTAGTTCTGTAGGCCAACTTCTCTCCTGTGCTCTGTGGTCCTTTTCCAAGTCTTTGTCAGACGTCTTCTGATGTATGTAGTACCTATGGTTCTTTATAAACCACAGAAACTAAGTCTTAAGGATATAAGTAGAAAAGCAACCTATTAAAAAAATATTGTCTCTCAGCATTCCTGGGAAAGCTGGAAAACGGGGTTGGAAAAATGGCAAGATTGTAAGGAGGTTTTGTAGCTGGGACTCTGGCTGAAATCATTCAGCAGAACCGTGTGGTGACAGCAGTACTGCTGAATGCTGAATAGTGAATACTTCAATTTCTAATGGATACTGGATCCTGCCACTACCATCACCTGCAAAATAATTCTCCCCTGGCTTTGTATTTTTGAATCACTGACTTCAGATTCAAACCCCAGGACAGGCATGTCTTTTTTGGCCAAGGCTGGTCTCACAAGCAATATTTAGCTCTTTTTGATTCTGTTTTGGGAAATGGGCTCTTGTTTCTAACAAGACTTACACAGTGGGGAAATTCTTCAATATGGGATGAACATTCAAAAAAAGCAAATGCCCACTATATCATATAAATACCTCAACCTTACTCTGCCCCCAAACAATCTGAATTTACCCCACCCTCACCCCCACCCCTGCCCAAACTGGGCTTGATAGTTGGTTTCGTTATTCAGTTGATATCACAACTCTTTGATATTTACTAAACAATTTCCATACTGTACAGGTTTGCTTCTCCTCTTCTCCAGGCTAGATCCTACTTCTTCAACCTTCTACATCTATATCCACCTGCATCAAATGTGCATGATGGAAGCCTTCTCATCCTTCAAGACTCATGTCAAAAATCACCTCCTCCATGAGCCTTCTCAGATCCCTGAATTAGGATGCCTTTCTACTTCCTTTGTGCTCCCATAACACTGAATTTTGTGCTTACTTATTTGTGACTCTCTCTTACTATATTGTTAACTCTGTAATGTAGTAAGTCACTCAGAATATGATTTGTTAGTTGAAATGCTTCATGCTAAAGTTTTTCCCTGTCACAAGTAATTACACATATTACCAAATCAAAGACACCATTGAATATAAGCTGCATTGTTTTTTTATGTGCTACTAAATTTTTTAAATGCCCATAAAATCATGATACACTATTCACTGTAAGATGCATCCTGATTTGTTAGACATAAAAATGTGTAAAATATTGTACCTTAAAATTTATGATATACGATAGATATCATTGTGGTTTAATAGCCATAGAATTTATTCTACAAAGCCATTAGTTATGGATAATTTGCAGTATATTAAAAAACAGAAATAATTATTGGGGTTATATTCTCCTAACCCCTATAGCGTGGATACTCACACTAATCTGTATATACTTCATTTATTTTTGATGTTATACATTTAACAAATGTCTTCTCTGTTATCTGAGACATTTTCTTTAAGTATTATGACATTTATAGTATCATAGTATTCTTTAGGCACCATGGCTTGGATCTAAAATTAATGAGGCTACTTTTAAATTTCATGATTCCAGTGTCAGGGTCCTGACATTTGAGAAGGTGGCTATTTCATTTGTTTTTGTTTCTTCCTGCCTTCTCTAATCCAATGATCTTGGAAGGGCTTACAGGGATGATCAAGGCTCATGACCTGGTATGGGGGCAGCAGCAAGGAAATGGGGAGTCCTCTGCAAGTGGACACAGGGAAGTAGACACAGGGAAGTTCTGGCATGGGCCTTTCTTAGGAGAAATCACCTCACCAAGAGATCCACAGATTGTGTATGTAAGTGTTTTCTAGGTAAAAAGAAAATGTGGCCCAATGTGAAATCTGTTGCTTTTAACTTGGCTTGGCCCAGAGTGCTCTTGATCATGCCTCTGACAGCCCCAATTACATACAGATGATAAGAGCTACACAGATATTTCAGTTCAATTTATCAAGAGCACTGAAACAGGAGAGAGATGAATAAGTGGTGATATATTCATTAGAAGTGGTTTTTAAAAAATACTCTATTGCTTATTCTGTGGTTTTGCTTCAAAAACTATGGACAGGGATGCCTGGGGGGCTCAGTGGTTGAGTGTCTGTCTTCGGCTCAGGGCATGATCCCGGGATCCGGGATGGAGGTCCACATCGGGCTCCTTGAGGGGAGCCTGCTTCTCCCTCTGCCTATGTCTCTGCCTCTCTCTTTGTGTGTCTCTCATGAATAAATAAATAAAATCTTTAAAATAAAACTATGGACAAATGGAAATACTTTCAATTTAGTGTTCTCTTTTTCCTTTTATCTCCTCCCTCCCATCTTTCCCTAGGCCAAATCTAATCGATTATACTTTTTGCCTGGTAAATAAGGCAGCATCCTGCCCAGAGTTCCTCTCCTCTAGAGGTGGGTAAGTGAATTTATCAACCTTGTGTCCATCCCATCCCCCATTCCTCCCACACGGCTACTTAAAATAACTGCGGAGTCATTGTACCAGAGGCTCCCTCAGCTAGCAGGGTTTCATAATAAGGCAAGTGGGGAACAGACTCTTCTAGGTGAAAATGAAGCTTCACTGCCTATGTTTTGTTTAACCCCAGACATTTTGTCATTTAAAAAAACCTAGGGCTACTCTGAACCTTGGTTTGTTTGAAGGTTTCTGTGAATGTGCTCAGTGGATATACTAACAAAAAGCTCATTTAACCAAAATGCCATATATGTCTTGGGAAGCAAAGAAAGCTTTTTTTCTTAAGACAAATGTTCCCTGAAAATATTGACATTTTATTTCATTATTTAAATTCAACTGCAAGTATTTGGACCCTCACACTGACATTTCTTTTGCTTGATTTCCCCTTCACCAGAAAGAGAAAACATTAAAGATCACTCTCCACACTTTCACAAGCAGCTTTCACAAGGGTAATAGCTGTTGACATCTGCTTAAATTTGGGAGTAATTTGTTCCTTACATAACAGAATATTTCAGAAAGCACCAGAGTGCAGGAGAGAGTGTGCTTGTCAAAAAAACAAGGCTTTTAGTATGGGAATAAATTATTTAAATCACATTGCTTTCTGAAGCCCAGAGGACAAAGCTAAGGAGGTGGGGGCCTGGGAGGTGAATGAGATTTAACATCTCTAGGCTTAGGTTGGAAAACATCTTGGATGCAATCTGTTATTTTGGGAGCTTTAAACTCTGATTTATGGTTAACATATAGTTCATGTGATTTGATATTTTCAGTCCTATGACTTCAGTGTCTTCAAAGAAGTCTGTAGACCAGTGTTTCTCCAAGTGTAGTCCTGGGCCAGCAGCATCAGCGTCACCTGGTAACTTGTTAGAAATGCAAACTTTCAGTCCCTACCCAGACCTGATGAATCAAAACTTGGTTTGGGGCTTGGCAGTCTGTATTTTAACAAGGCCTCCAAGGAATTTTGGTGTACGTTCAAATTTGAGAACCCCTAGTCTAAGACAATGGTGTTATCTGAATAATTTTCCTAAGGAATATATCTTTTCTCCCATGTATTGATAATTAGAACCTGGTTTATCAGGTAAATAACCATCTTGTTTATTCCCATTAAATGCATCTACAAACAAGTACCACTTGAGAATAGTCAGGTGTAGAAAATATAAAGTTATCCTTATATGCAGACAGTAGAAAGCCTGTTTGGTATACTATTTTGTTATCCATAATTCTAACACTGATCCATAACATAAGTAAATTATTTGGGAAATCTGAAGCAAGCACACCAATTACAACTTTAAACATCCTGGAGGATGGAGGCCTTCCTAAAATTTAACTACTCCCATACATAAAATTTATCCGTTAGCATCTATATCTTTGCACATACTGTTCCCTTTGCTTAGAGTATCATTCTTCCTCTCTTACCTGCCTTACTCCTACTTCTTCAATCTTCAGAAGGCCTTTCCGAACCCCAAAACTGGCACCTGGTCCTTAGATTGTTCTTACCTTGTAACAACATGTGGCATTATAATTGTTTTCTTGTCTCTCCGTGTGCTGGCTATAGATGCTACTTGAGTGAAAGGTTGTCTTTAATAACTGTACCTCAGTGCCTCATACAGTATCTGGCTCAGATATGGGCTTAATAACATTATGAATAACTGAATGAATTAAAAACTACTTGCCCCATATACAGGCAACTTGTCAGTGCTCAGAAATTAAAATCTTAGCTATGCTCTCAAATGTCACCTCTGTAGGATAATCTCTCTCCTTTAGTTTTAGTTTTTTTTTCATTAAAGAATAAAACAATCCAGAGATCATATCAGCAGTGTACTATGTTTTATATAGAATATTCCAAAGATATGAATGAAAATGAATAGATTCCTAGGAGAGCTAATCTCAAAGGACTTTTTTTTTTGAAGAACTGTCACAGTCCATTGTTTTATTTTACAGAACTGCATTCATCTACATCAGGCTAAATGTGTATATTAGGAATATTTCACAATTTTAAACAGGGGGAAAAGTAATAAGTGTTTCAAAAGGAAGTTGAAGGCAGAGATACCATCCCAGTTTCTAGTAAGGTGATTGGATGAAGAATAAATGCCTATTGACTGGAAGCTAGATAAAATGCAAGAAAACAGTTCAGTAGTCTAATAGAACCAAAATGAAAGGGATAAGCACAGTTAGATGAAACAAATTAATGAAATGATGTAAATGGACATAGAGGGCCAGGTGTCACTGACTGCTATTCACCAACTAAATATGTTGGGGAAGACTGCTGTGATGAATACTAAGAAATAATTTGCACGTCAAGTTCCAAGATATTCACAACTTAAATTTTATTGCATTTTTGCATTTTACTGCATTTTGGTCCTTCAACTCTAGTGGATTAGAAGATATCTTTCTCCTTGTCTGATATGTGCCTAAATGAGTGTGAACTACTTGGCAAAATGGACAATTTTTTTTCAGGACACTGAACACAAATACTAAGGGATAGGAAGGATTGGCAACCCATTCTATCTCTGAGGTCATTTTGGGAAATCTCTTAGAACAAATCCAAGATCAGATTTAGAAGATTGTCCAGTGTCCTTCCCGAAAGAATAGTGTTGGTTTAAAAGATGACATGCAAAAAAAAAAAAAAAAAAAAACCATGGCATGCAAATGGATGTAGCATGGATGGCATGATGATAGTGAAAAAAAAAACTATTCAATTTTAGTACTTCCAGCTCTTTATTGCCAATATTCTTGGGGTGATAAACCCAGGGAAGCAAATGGAGGAAGGGATGATTATATTGGAAAGGAAGGGGAAGGTTCTAGTGTGAATGCCTAATATTCGCTAGGACTCATACTCAGAACTCTAAGAATGATTCAAGTACACTGTTGTATAGAACATCATTCAGAGAACTTGTCCTGTTAATTAAAAGACAGAATTTTCTTATTCATTCTTTGCTGAGACACAAAAGAATTTTTAAACTCCTTATACCAGAACTAGAAAAAGGGATAGATTTATAAAAAGACTGGTTACTAATTTGGCAATTAATATGTCAAATTAGGACACTTCCTTAAATAGGAACACCCTAGCCTACTAAGGCTAATGTTGGCCTTAGCTGAATTTCATTGAAAGGTCAGCTAGTCACTGCTACCACATTTCCTCTTCTACTCTTGGTAAACCAGAATATAAACGTGCTCATGAAAGTCAAGAGTCACTGTGTTCATTACGGTAATTTCCAACACTCTTCTCCACAGTTTAACCTAGATATACCAGGGAATTAGGGGTTGAAAACTTAGCACACTCTTTTTGACCTGGGTCCTAATACAGTATTTGAAACTTATAAAGGTTTACATACGGCGTTGAGGTTCATGTATTAATTATTAAATAAGAGTTGATTGAAAGGGTGGATTTGTACTTTCAGGGTTTCGGAGACGAGATTTTATTCAAATTGATTGTTCTAAATGTGTGATCTCATGAAAATATTACCACCAAGTACCTGTAAAATCAAAAACTTTTTTGTAAGAGTGTGTAAAATTAAATGGGTTTATTATTTAGGATTTGACCTCAGCAAAACATGGAAGCTCAGTGACTTTAAGAAAATCAGAATTTGACTTATTCCATAGTCTAACCTGACTCGTACACTATAAATGCATTTTGTTTTACAGGTTTATTTTTTCAGCTGTTTTGAGTTTAATTGGGGTCCTCTGTATAAACCACAGACAGCTTTGGGAAATGTGGCTATTATTTATAGAACACCACAAGCCTACACTGTACTTTCAATAGAACTTAAATTGGACTAAATCTCTCATGCTATCAGCTCTGTATTCTTTTTGGAGCAAGGGAAACTATTTTTTTTTTTTTGCCTCTGTGTTTATAATATTAGAAAATGAAAAGAAGCTCTAAAATGCATTTTGATTTAATCAAAGAAGTAGAGAAAAAAGAAAGGAAACAAGGTAGAATAATGGAGTTTTGAGCCTTTTTTCTAAGAAAATATAGTACAACTAAATTACACAGAATGAAATTGTTACAACAGGCTCCTGTATCAGATGTTCACAGGGAAAACCAGAGATTAGAGAACAGCCAGACACCCAGCTGTGAGAGTGATTCCGTTTGGAAAGTCTGGAAGGCCGAGGAAGAAAAATGAGTTATATGAAGATGTGAGATATATTTGTGTGGGTGAAGGATGAGAGGTATATGAAGAGTAAGGAGACAGCATTAGGCTGCAAGAATGTCACAAAAAAAGACACAGAGTCACAAGTGGGCAAAGAGAAAAAAAGAAGTGCAAAGAGGAAAATACTAAGGGAAGAGGAGGGCAAGGAGGAGAAGGTAATGATGAAGTTTACAGAGTACATTTGTGAGTATGAAGCAATTTAAATCATCAGAACCAGGGGAACATCTCTGTGGGGTCAGAGGCAAGATAGCATGTGCTTCACACACACAAATGGGCCTTGGATCATGCCATGTCTCTAATTATAAGGTTTTAGTTGGATGTCTTTGTGTATACTTCGTTGGGACTATGAGGCAGGGCTGGAAGGAGCTCAGGAGCAAAAGGGACGAAAGACCACTAGGCCTGAAACTTCAGCTCTCTTATAGCAAAACGTTTCCTTGATCCCCACTGAAAAACTTTTTACAGTCTTCTAATCATTTTCCCCCTTTCCAAGAGTATCTAGGAAATACTTTAACAATAGCACTATAACTAATCCATGTGATGTGAGGCTCCAGAGAAACCTCAACAAATGTCCATTTGGGAGAGAATGAAGATTAAAAACTATCCTCAGGGTCTTAATTAAATGCTATGATCGTTTTATGAATTCTAGGTTTCATATGAAACCACTGGACTTGTAATGATAGCTGACTTGGGGTAACACTGTACTTGGCTTTCTGTGATGCAGGATGATTATCACATTACTCTTTCATCCTTACTACCCTCCACCCTCAAATAGGCATGCTCCTCATAATGAGGAGACTTCTGGCATTCTGCACAGCCTTTTATAGAAGCAGACAAACTTGTGGAGTAGGCTTTGAAAGAGGAAATTTCGTAAGTTTGACCCATGCATCATCACTAAAAATTGGACCCAGAGTTTATCACAATTATTTGTTAACTTTCTTTTCTTCTTCCCTCTCTCCATGCCTTAATTCTTTACCCAGACCTACAGAATCAGAATCTCCACTTGTGCATCCCAGAGATTTGGATTTTGTAAACAGTCCCTTAATCCTGATATGGTCAGGCCAACACTGGCCTTGTGAACATCCTTAGAGGTTTCTAGGGTTCATAGAAGTTATAAAACAGGATGTGCATTCTGTGTATGTGTCTGACTAATCACAGGTGATTTTGAGGGCCTCCACCTATCTCCCCTATCTTTCAGTTGATTTTTAAAATACGTTTGGCAGGGGACAAGACCTTTCAATTCACATCAAATAAAAGTTTGTTTTTCTCTTTTACTATGTCTAAGATGTAAGTGGTTCATACAAGATAATTTAGTAAGAATGGTTGAGAAGGGGAAGAGTAAGAAGGTACCTGATGTACATGATGGGACAAGGGAGTATCATTCTAGAGGGAATATGCACATTTCGGTACATTTTCACAATCCCACTACAGGTTGAGCTTAATCAAAAGCTAACAGTTTATCTATTTATAAATAGAAGACGGATGCTAGAATAAGCCTAAGAGACACATACTTGGAAAAATTAATGAAAAGGACACTTTGTAGTTACATGAGATAAGTTCAGCAATTTTACAAGACCTTAATAAAAAAACCAAGAAAGCAAATTTCTTAAGATACCCTTCTCCAAAATGATTACCTTGGACATGGCACACAATGCCCAGTACACAATCACAGGATGAATAAAAGATGAATTTGTTGTAAAAGGCTTAGGAGATGGATAGATGATATTTACATAATGATGTAAATTTGAACATAATGATGGAGAGTAGTTCATTTTTTTGAAAGCTGATAATGCTAACACTTATGAAAGAAGTAGTTTCATGTTAATTTTGAGTTCTTCAAATTTGGATAGTTTTTTTCAAAGGAAAAAATACATTTTCTACTCTTAGAAAGATCTTAGAATTAGATAGCAATCACATTCTTTTTTTCCTGGGATCTGGGTGCTTTTCATCATTGCCAAACCCTAAAATTGAAAATCCCATAAAAATGAATTTTAATATTTTACTGTGAATTGCCATGCCATAGATGAATTCCAATTAGCCTTCTTTCTCTACTTTATATTTAGGAAATAGAGCTGCGGGTGGGGGAAAGGGGGACATAATTCTGGACAGTAGCCAGGAAAAAAAAGTGCAAAAAATTATACTGAGCACAGATTTGCATAGTTTTACCATCTGTCTTTGATGATTTAGATCTAGCCTTGCTTTAAGAAGGGCGACTATGTTGGATACCTCTTAAAAGTTGTTTCCAGAATTTTGGTTCTCAGTCAGGTACTTTACACAATTAAACATTGAAAAAAATAGAATGGGAAGACTTCAGAGGACTGGATAGCTCTCTTTGAATATGAAAAAGGTTGGCAAGTGGAAAAGGAAATAGCCTAGCCCTAGCTCTAGAGAGCTGAACTGCAGTGAGAAGTTTTAGGTTACATGAAAGAGTATGTCTACTCAATAAAGGTAAGAACTAGCTCACAGCTAGCACTATCCTCAGTTAAAATAGATTGTCATGCTGATATTCAGCACTATTTTCCTAGAAATTTATAAGCAGAGTTTGTTGGTTGTCTGTCAATGATATCATAGAAGACTGCAGTGAGTGAAAGGCTGAACTGAAGGTTACTTTTCAGATTACTTCTTTTAAAAAAAAAAAGATTTTATTTATTTATTCATGAGAGACACGCACAAAGAGAGACAGAGACATAGGCAGAGAGAAAAGCAGGTTCCATGCAGGGAACCTGATGTGGGACTCAACCCTGGGACTCCAGGATCACTCCTTGGGCCTAAAGCAGGTACTCAACTGCTGAGCCACCCAAGCTTCTGAACTAAGGCTAGAAGGGAAACCAAGGGTCCCTAGGCTGGGTTGCACCAGTAGAAGACTTGCCTGCAGGACTTAAATGCAAGTGGTTTATTGGGAAAGTAATCCCAGGAAGTAGCAATAGGAAAGGCGTGATATGAGTCTTACTAGGAACCTCTGGGATACGCTTCAGAATTGTCCTGCCCAAGGGGTAAGAAAGCAGGGGGTATCTATCTTTCATTCTCCTCTTTCCTGGCTGGGACGTTAAATCCTTAGTACTCCTGGTTGCCCTGTGCAAATGAAGAATCATGGGTCCTTACAGTGGAATGTTATTGGTGTGCATGGAATAGTTGAGAAGTGCTGAAGGGATATGACTGGGGCTTGACAGTATCTGCTATAGTCGTAGAGCAGTGGCAATGGAGTTAGGTTGATCTGCATTTGGTGCTTACTTCTTATTAGCCAACTTATGTAGCCTCCCTGGGCCTGTACTTTATCTACAAGTCATAGATAACATAGGTACCTCACAGGGTGATCGTCAAAATTAAATAACACACTTAAATACCCAACACATAGAAGACATTTTAAAAGGTAGCTTTTGTGGAATGCCTAAGTGGCTCAGTCAGTTAAGCATTGGACTGCGGTTTAGCTCACATAATGATCTCAGGGTTGATATTGAGCCCTGTATTGGGTTCTGCACTGAGCATGGAGTCTGATTAAGATTCTCTCTCCCTCTTCAGCATTTGGGCTGTTTCCATAATTTAGCTATTGTAGATAATACTGCTGTAAACATTAAGGTGCACGAATCCCTTTGAATTAGTATTTTTCTATTATTATTAGTAGTAGTAGTATTTTTCTATTATTTGGGTAAATACCCAGTGCTGCAGTTGCTGGATGATAAGGTACTTCTGTTTTTAACATTTTGAGGAAACTCCACTGTTTTCCACAGTGGCTGTATGAGTTTGCATTCCCACCAACAGTGCACAAGGGTACCTTTACCTCCACATCCTCACCAACATTTGTTGTTTCCTGTATTTTTTGTTTTGGCCTTTCCTACCAGTATGCAGTGATATCTTATTGTGGTTTTGATTCAAATTTCTCTAACAATTAGTAATGTTGAGCATCTTCTCATTTCTCTGGTGGCCATATGTATGTCTTCTTTGGAAAAATATCTGTTCATGTCTTCTGCCCATTTTATAATTGGATTATATGATTTTTAATGTTAAGTTGTATAAGTTCTTTATATATTTTGTATACCAACCCTTTATTAGATATATAATTTGCAGATATTGTCTCCCTTTCAGTAGGTTGTCCTTTAGCTTTGCTGATTCTTTCCTTTGCTGTGCAGAAGCTTCTTATTTTGATGTAGTCCCAATAGTTTATTTTTGCTTTGTTTCCCTTGCCTCAGGAGACATATCTAGAAAAATGTTGCTTTGGCTGATGTGTGAGATATTATTGTCTTTGCTCTCTTGAAAGATTAATATGGTTTCAGGTCTCACATTTAGGTCCTTAATCCATTTAGAGTTTATTTTTCTGTATGGCATAAGAAAGTGGTCCAGTTTCATTCTTTTACATGTTTTCCCAACATCATTTGTTGAAGAGACTGTCTTTTTCTCATTGTATATTCTTTCCTGCTTTGTTGAAGGTAAATAGACCTTATAATGGTGGGTTTATTTTTGGGCTATTCTGTTCCATTGACCTATGTGTCTATTTTTGTGCCAGTACCATACTGTTTTGATTACTGCAGCTTTGTAGTATAATTTAAAATGTGGTATTATGATACCTCCAGTTTTGTTTTCCTTTTTCAAGATTGCTTTGGCTATTCGAGTTCTTTTATGATTCCATACCAATTTTAGTATGATTTGTTTTAGTCCTGTGAAAAATGCTGTTGGTATTTTGATAGGGATTGCATTAAATCTGTAGATTGCTTTGGGCAGTATGGACATTTTTAACAACATTTGTTCTTATAATTCATGAGCATGGAGTATCTTTCCATTTGTTTATGTAGTCTTTAGTTTCTTTCATCAGTGTTTTAATATCTTCAGAGTATGGGACTTTCACCTGCTTGGTTAAGTTTACTCACTAGTATTTTATTATTTTTGGTACAATTGTAAATGGAATTGTTTCCAATTTCTATTTCTGCTGCTTCATTATTAGTGTGTATAAATGCAACAGATTTCCATACATTGGTTTTGTATTCTCCAGTCTTTCTGAATTCATTTATCAGTTTGAGTAGTTTTTTCTTGTGGAGTCTTTAGGGTTTTCTATATATAATATCATCTCATCTACAAGTAGTGAAGATTGTACTTCTTCCTTACCAATTTGGATGCTTTTTATTGCTTTTTGTTGTCTGATTACTGTGGCTAAGACTTCCAGTGCTATGTTGAATAAAAGTGGTGAGAGTGAATATCCTTATCTTGTTCCTGACCTTAGGGGAAAGCTCTCAGTTTTTCCCCATTAAGAATGATGTTAGCTGTGGGTTTTTTATATAAGGACTTTATTATGTTTAGGTATGTTCCCTCTAAACCTACTTTGTTGAGGGTTTTTATCAGGAATGGATGATGTCCTTTGTCAAATGCTTTTTTTGAGTTTATTGAAATGATCCTATGGTTTTTATCCTTTCTCTTTTTGATGTTATATATCACATTGATTTATTTGCAAATATTGAACCACCCTTGCATCCCAGGAATAAATCCCACTTGATTGTGGTGAATGATTTTTGCTAATTATTACTGAGGATTTTTGCATCTGTGTTCATCAGAGATGTTGGTTTATGGTTCTCTTTTTTGTATCGTCTTTATCTGCTTTTGGCATCAGGGTAATGCTGGCCTCATAGAATTAATTCAGAAGTTTTCCTTCCTCTTCATTATTTGAAATAGTTTGAAAAAAATTGGTATAAAGTCTTCTTTAAATGTTTGGTAGAATTCACCTGTGAAACTGTGTGGTCCTGGACTTCTGTTTTTTGGGAGTTTTTTGATTCCTGATTCAATTTCATTACTGGTAGTTGTTATGTTCAAAATTTCTGTCTTCCTGATTCAATTTTGGGAGATTATATGTTTCTAGGAATTTATCCACTTATTATAGATTGTCCAGTTTTTTGGCATATAATTTTCCTAATATTCTCTTACTATCCATTGTATTTCTGTGGTGTCAGTTGTTATTTCTCCTCTTTCATTTCTGATTTTATTTATTTGAGTCCTTTGTCTCTCTCTCTTCCTCTCTCTTTGATGAATTTGAGTCTACCTAGTCTACCTAAAGGTTTATCAGGGTTTTTTTTATCTTCTCAATGATCCAGTTCCTGGTTTCATTGATCTGTTCTATTATTTTTTTAGTTTCTATTCCATTTTTTTCCTACTGTAATCTTTATTGTTTCCTTCTTCTTACTGATTTGTGCTTTTGATTGTTCTTTTTCTAGCTCCTTTAGGTATAAGATTAAGTTGTTTCTTTGAGATTTTTTTTGTCCTTTACGTAGGCCTGTATTTCTATAAACTTTCCTCTGAAAACAGCTTTTGCTGTATTCTGAAGATTTTGGACCATTGTGTTTTCATTTTCATTTGTCTCCATGTATTTTTTAATTTCTTCTTGGTTTCTTAGTTGACTCTGTCATTATTTAGTAGCATGTTAGTTAACCTCCATGTATTTGTGCTTCCAGATTTTTTTCTTGTGGTTGATTTCTACTTTAATAGGTTTAAAAAGATGCATGGTATGATTCCAGTCTATTTGAATCTTTTGACACTCATTCTGTGGCTTAACATGTGATCTGTTCTGCAGAATGTTCCATGTGCACTTGAAAAAAAAATGTGTATTCTGCTGTTTTAGCATGGAATATTCTGAATATATCTGTTAGTGCCATCTGGTCCAATGTGTCATTCAAAGCCACTGTTACCTGGTTGACTTTCTATTTGGGTAATCCATCTATTGATTTAAGTGGGCTGTTAAAGTCATCTATAATTATTGTATCACTATTGATTGCTCCTTTATGTTTTGTTTTAAATATTTATTTATTTATTTTAGAGAGAGAGAGAGTGCGTGATAGTAGGGGTGGGTGAAAGGCAGAAAGAGAGAGAATCTCCAGCAGACTCCCTGATGAAGAAGGAGCTGAAGTGAGGCTTTAACCCCCTGACTCTGAGATCCTGACCTGATCCAAAATGAAGAGTTGGATGCTGCGTAAGCCACCCAGGTGCCCTCCTTTATGTTTGTTAATAGCTGCTTTATATATTTGGGTGCTCCCATGCTGAGTACATAAATAAGTTGTTACATCTTCTTGTTGGTTTTTTGCCATTATGATTATTGTGTCCTTCTTTGTCTCTTGTTATGGTCTTTAAAGTCAATTTTATTGGGGGCACCTGGGTTGTTCAGTCAGTTAAGCATCTAACTCTTGGTTTCAGCTCACTTCATGATCTTATGGGTCATGGGATGGAGCCCTGCATTGGCTCTGAGGTCAGCTGGGAGTCTGCTTGAAGATTCTCTCCCACTGCCCATCCCCTACCTTGTACCTACTTTCTCTCTCTCAAATAAATAAATTTTTTTAAAAAATCAGTAAAATCTATTTTGTTGAATATAAGTATTGCTACCCCTGCTTTCTTTTCACTTCCATTTGCATGATAAATGCTTCTCTATCCCTTTACTTTCAATCTGCATGTGTCTTTAGGTCTGAAATGAGTCTCTTGTAAGCAGCACATGGATGAGTCTTGTTTTTTTTTTTATTCATTCTGTCACCTGATGTCTTTTGATTAGACCATTTCATCCATTTACATCTAAAGTAATTTTTTCTCATTTTTAAAATTTAAATTCAATGGCAACATATAGAATAATAGCCCATGCTCATCTCATTGTGTGCCCTCCTTAGTGCCCATCATCCAGTTACCCTATCCCCCTACCCACTTCCCCTTCTGCAACCATTTGTTTGTTTCCTAGAGTTAGGGATCTCTCACGGTTTGTCTTCCTCTCTAATTTTTCCCCACAGTTTCCCCCCTTCTCTTATGATCCCTTTCACTATTTCTTATATTCCACATATGAGTGAAACCATATGTTAATTGTCTTTCTCTGATTGACATATCTCACTCAGCATGATACCCTCCAGTTCCATCCTCATTGATGTAAATTGTAGATGTTCATCCTTTCTGATGTCTGAGTAATATTCCATTGCATATATATACCACATCTTTAACCATTCATCTGTTGATGGACATCTTAGCTCCTTCCACAGTTTGGCTATTGTGGACATAGCTGCTATGAACATTGGAGTGCAGTGTCCCATCCTTTCACTACATTTGTATCTTTAGGGTAATTACCCAATAGCACAATTGCTGGATTGTCGGGTAGCTCTATTTTTAACTTCTTGAGGAGCCTCCACACTGTTTTCCAGAATGGCTGTACCAGCTTGCATTCCTACCAACAGTGTAAGAGAGTTCCCCTTTCTCCACATCCTCACAAACATTTGTTGCTTCCTGTCTTGTTAATTTTAGCCATTCTCACTGGTATAAAGTGGTATCTCATTGTGATTTGATTTGTATTTCCCTGATGACAAGTGATGTGGAACATTTTTTTCATGTGCTTGTTGTATAGATCTTTGGAGAAATGTCTGTTCAGGTCTTCTGCCCATTTGACTGGATTGTTTTGTTTTGTTTGTTTGTTTGTTTGTTTTGAGCGTTCAGTTTGATAAGTTCTTTATATAGATCTTGGATACTAGCCCTTTATCTGATGTGTCATTTGCAAATATCTTCTCCCATTCTGTGGGTTGCCTTACATCCAAAGTAATTCTTGATAGGTATGTACTTACTGCCATTTTTAAAACTTGTTTTCTGGCTGTTTTTGTAGTTTTTGTAGTTCTGTTCTTTCCTTCCCTTGTTTTCTTTTCTCATGGTTTGTTGGCTTTTTATGAGTTACTTGGATTCCTTTCTCTTTATTGTTTGCACATCGATTACTGGTTTTTAATTTGTGGTTACTGTTTGATTTGTATATAACATCATTTGCATCTAGTCATCTTATTTAGGTGATGGTTACTTATGTTTTAACCCATTTTTTACTCCTCTTCTCCCACATTTTAGGTATATGGTGTTATACTTTACATCCTTTTATATTATGAGTTTCTTGATTGACTTTATAGGTATATTTATTTTTACTGCTTTTGTGTTTCCTACTTTTCTTATTTCTATTGTCTTTTATTTCCACTCAGAGTCTGCTTTTATCATTTCTTGTAGTACTAGTTTAGTGGTCATGAATCCTTTAACTTCTGTCTGAGAAATGCTTTCTCCCTCCTTCTATTCTGAGTGATAGCCTTGCTAGATATTCTTGGCTGCAGATTTTTTCCTTTCCGTGCCTTGATTATATCATGCCACTTTCTTTTGGCAAGCAAAGTTTCTACTGAAGATCAGCTGATAGGTTTCTCTTGTATGTAACTCTTTTCTTTTCTCTTGCTGCTTTTAAAATTCTCTCTTTATCACTACTTTTTGCAATTTTAATTACTGTGTGCCTTGGACATCCTTGGTTTGATTTTGTTGAGAGCTCTCTCTGCCTCCTGGATCTGGATTTCTGTTTCCTTCCACAGATTCAGGAAGTTTTTAGCTATTATTTCTTCAAATAAATTCTTTGCCTAATTTTTTCTCTCTTGTCCTTCTACAATCTGAAATGCAAATGTTATTATGCTTGATGGTGTCACTAAGTTACCTAAGTCTCTTTGCATTTTTTATTTTTTCTCTCTCCTGTTCAGCTTGATTATTTTCCATTGCTCTGTCCTCCAGTTTGCTGATCCTTTATTCTGCTTCTTCTAGTCTACTATTTACTTCATCTAGTATATTTTTAAATTCAGTATTGAGTTCTTCATGTTTGATTGATTCCTTTTCATCTTTTCTATATCATTGTGAGAGTCTCACTGAAGTTCTCCACTCTTTTCTCAATCCCTGTATCTTTATAGCCATTACTTTAAATACTCTATAAGGCATATTACTTCTTCCATCCATTTTGTTTAGCTCTCTTACCATGATTTTATCTTGTTCTTTCATTTGGGACATATTCCTCTGTCTCCTCAGTTTTTTCTGACTCTGTTTCTGTTTCTGTATTTTAGGAAAGTCACCTACATCTCCTGCTCTTGAAAGCAGTGGCCTTATGAAAAAGAGTTCTTATAGTGCTCTGTGTGCAATATCCCCTGTTTACCAGAACCTGGCATTTCAGGAGTGTCTCCTATGTGTGTTGTGTGCACCCTACTACTGTGGCTGAGCCACTTTTTCCTTCAATCTAGTCATCTGCATGCAATCTAGTCATGGCCCTCTTTGCCTGTTGTGGGCAGAGTTTAGTCCCTATTTTGTTAGTGGGTCATTCTGGGGCTTAAGTTGAGTCACACCAGGTGTTTGCCAGAAGTTCAGTAGAACCAAACTGTAGGAGAACACAAGAGTAGAGTAGGAGAACACAAGAGTAGAGTACATTGTGCCAGTATGATGTGTGCTGGCAGCAGGAGACCTGTAGTGCCAGGGACCAAGGCAGGCTAGGTTGGAGGGGAGCTGATTAATAGAAGTGCACAGGGATGGGATGCCAGGTGATAGCAAGGTTTGCACAAGTTTGGTGTGGGAGGGGACCTGGAGCTGAAGCCTAGCTGGAGGGGGTGTGGTGGCAGGAAAATGGGGGTGGGGTGAACTGTTAGTAAGTTAGGTAGTGAGTGTTGGCACAGTAGTAGTTCCTGTGCGTGTATCTAAGCTGGAGGGGGGGGGCAGGAGAGAGAAATGCTCCCACCAGCTCCTTGGTTCTGGAGAAGTCTACCAAGGATACTTATCCCTCCAGCACACTCTCTGTGATTTGTAATAAATCTCCCTCTCATGTATCTCAGGTGGTTTTCAAACTGCTGCTTCTATGCTGTATCTCTGTAGGTCTCTTTTTTGTGCTATCTCTTTAAGGGTAGGGACTCAGTTTCCTCTCACCCTCCTGGCTCTCCCAAGAGCTTGGTGTATATTAAAGCTCCATGTTTTATGACTTATGAAATTAGGCCCTGCTGATTTTCAAACCCAAATGTTATGGGGATTTGTCTTCCCCATGTGGGCACGCTGGTGTGAAAATCTGTTTCTCTTCCCTCTTTGTGCCCACAGCATCCCTCCCTCTTGCGGAGAGTCCCATGGATACCTTTAGTTCCTGACCACATCTTCGCTCTCTTGATGTGGCCTCTTCTCTCTATTTAGCTGTGTAGTTTGTTCAGTCAGTCTTCTGGTTGTTTTCTGGGTTATCTGGGTTATTGATGGGTTATCTAGTTGTATACATGGGACAAGATGAGCTTAGGGTCCTCCTAGACCACCATCTTACCTGGAAGTCAGTATTTTATTGTTTTCGATGCTAGTATAAGTGGCATTGTTTTCTTTATTTCTTTTTTCAGATAATTCATTGCTAGGATGTAGAAATACTACTGACTTTTTAATGATGAATTTGTATGCTGCAACTTTATGAATTTTTTAAAATCAAATCTTAACAGTTTTTGGTGGAGCTTTAGGGTTTAAGTTGTCATCTGCAAATGGAGAGTTTTATTCCTTCCTTTTTGATTCTGATCCCTTTTGTTTCTTTTCCTTGCCTGGTTGCTCTTGCCAGAACTTCTAGTACCATGTTGAATATGAGTGGTGAGAGTGAGCATCCTTGTCTTTTCCCTGATCTAGGGACTATTTATTCATGCCTTACGCCTGGTATAACCAGTTAGAGAGTCTGGTGTGGTTACGTGACCAGAGGGTCATAGAAGAATTTGCTGGAAACTTTTATGGAGTTCTCTGTTTGCAAAGATTTATAATACTAACTTTTGTATCTTTGGATGAATAAGAAGGACCTGGGGAGCTGCACTGGGAAGACTGACTCTTGGAGTCTTGTGAGTACATTTAATTATCTACTCCTATTGTAGTCCTTGAGGGAGTACTAATCTTACCAGATTATATTTGGCTGTCTGTGTATATGTCTTCCCCACTAGATGTGAAAATTTTTGAAAGCAAACACCCTTTATGCATAATGTGTACTATTGTATGGTGGTCCATGAATAAGCAATCATGCTTTTTGGATAAGAATGAATGAAAATGTGTAGTAGTTGATATCATGGAAAGGGTTAGATGTTTATTGAGTTAAATCCACAACCATTCATTTAATGCCTCTTATGCACAAAATACTGATAATTGTTGGGACTAGAAAGATGGAAACATAGTTGTTTCTTTGTCAAATATTGTTAATTTTTATGTTAAACATGGTTTATTTATAGACTATATTTGATAATTCCAACATATAAAGTTATTATGGGCCTATTTCTATTGTTTATTGATTCTGCTGGGTTTTGTTTATGTGTACTTTTCCCCTTGTGTGCCTGGTTTTCCCTGAATATTTGCTGGTCATTGTAACTAAAATTATCTGTAAGAATAACTTAAATCATAGAATGAAAGTACCTTCCTTTGGAAAGAACTTGCATCTGTTTTCACCAGGTGCCTGGAGTTACTAGCACTCTAGGTTCACCTTAATCCAAGTTCAGTTTTTAAGTTCCCTGTACCACAAAAATGACATGATTTTAGTCTGAAAGACCACATATTCCTTCCTTGAGGGTGCAGCTCTTTGAGGTCATAGCTTTTTGTGAGGAGAGTCTCATAATACACTTCCTGTCTTCTATGGGCCTTGGGCTTTGATCTCTATGCCCCTAGTCCTGTGAGACCATCAGAATAAACATTTATATATTAAGATTAAATGCCCCCAGGGTAAAATTGACTTCTTTGCTTACTTAACTGTTTGAATTCCTGATTTATTTTCTTTTTGTCAGCTCTTTTTGCCTTTTTTTTTTTTTTTTTTAGTATTTATTTATTCATGAGAGACACACAAAGAGAGGCAGAGATACAGGCAGAGGGAGTAGCAGGCTCCCTGTGGAGAGCCCAATTCGGGACTCAATTCCAGGATCCTGGGATCACAACCTGAGCTAAAGCAGAAGCTCAACCACTGAGCCACCCAGGCATCCCAGCTCTTTTTGCTTTTTAAGAGATTTTTAAAAGTCTTCACTGAATATTTTTCATTGTTTTCTTCTGGCGGGTTGGTGAGAATAACCAAGTCTCCCATTACTGGAAATTAGAAATCTCTTTCCAGAAAACTATGTGGTTATCAAAGATCTTGCAAGTAATTGCTTATGGGAGAGAGAATTGAACCCAAATAACTATAGTACAGGGCCTGATAATCTTTCTCTTATCATCTCCTTTAATTTTCTTCCTCTTTTACCTTGCTCAAGTCACATGAACTTCTTATTTTTCCTCAAACATACAAAACTTAGTCCTGCCTCACGGCCTTAGGAATGCTGTTTCCTCTGTCTAGAACCCTTTTCTCCTAGATCTCTGTGTAACTTATGGTTGCACATAAATGCTAAGTTCTGTTGTTGCCCCTCCTTCTTGTCACTAGAAGAAGCTCATCTTTACCATTTTACATTTCTTAGCACCTCTACTTCTGAGTAGAAAGACAAATAAAAGGAGATAAATCTCAAATTAATTGATTTTAGTGAAGTTAATAAGGTTGATGAGAGAAATAGTAATAGAAGGACATTAAAAGTAACATTTGAAAGTGAACTTTTTAGACTTTCTATGATGGATCAAAAGCCAAGAGGCCTGGGATTTGGCCCTTGTGCTACCATTATTCCTTATGGGAGACTCAGTTTCCTCTTTTGCAAAATAAGTGGGTTGGGTTTCTGTGTATATCTTTAGCCCCAAAATTAAATGATTAAACAGTTTGTATTATTTCTTGGAGCTATAGGTTGGATAACATCAAGTGTTTTCAGTGGTTTCAGAATCTAAAAGTCTGTGTGTATGAAAAGTTCTCTCAGGGGACCCCTGGGTGGCTCAGCAGTTTAGTGCCTGCCTTTGGCCCAGGGCGCGATCCTGGAGTCCCAGGATCGAGTCCCACGTCAGGCTCCCGGCATGGAGCCTGCTTTTCCCTCTCCCTGTGTCTCTGTCTCTCTCTGTGTGTGTCTATCATGAATAAATAAATAAAATCTTTAAAAAAAAGAGAAAAGTTCTCTCAAGTAGTTATGTATTAGGACTATATAGCAATCCTGAGATATTATGTTTAGTCTTCAGGGCTTGTGGAACATTCTAAGTCAGACATTTTAAAAGTAAAGTGCGTATCTGAATCACCTAAGGTGTTTTTTCAAACAGCACATACTTGTGCTGACCTACTGAGTGAAATTTTCCATATGTGTTAGGTTGGGTTTTCCAGAAGCAGGTGCTAAAATGAAGTTTTGACTGCAAGACGTTTATTAAAGATTAATATCTGTGAAGGGAAAGGGTAGGAAATGGGATTGGGCAGAAGGAGAAGTACATCTACAATGTAGGTCAGACAAACCTCAGCCAATACACCAGGAAGCCCTGGAATGAAGCATTGCCATTCAGTGTCCCACATTGAGTTGAAATGTCTATATACTCCTGCTTTCACAGTCACTGGATACAGGCTGTCCTGAGAAGAGTGTGACCTAGAGTCAAAGGCATCTCTGCAGTTGAAACAGACCCTGAAAGAATTGACTGCTTGAGGCTGTCAACTACACTTCCAATAGCTAAGCAGCAAGCCCTTCCTTGAAGTGGAATCTGGTATCTGCCACACCAGGGATAAGGCCTAGGAGCATGGGTGATTTTTAAAGTCATATATAATTTTGATACATACTTCTGGTTCAAAACCATTGCTCTAAATGATTTCACGTTACTTTATAGCAAAGGTTATTAGGAAAGATGCTCCAGAAATCTCATCTCCCTTTACAGACTGAAGCAAAACAAAATGGAAAAACTCTAGTGCATTCCTAATTCAAATCACAGAGAGTGCTTAATAACTAAATTCAGTAACTTGCATTAAAAACAGAAGCAAAATAAAAGTGTTTGTGGGAACATACTAGATCCTTGTGCCACTCCATTTGGTGCCAGCTTATGTTTCTGTAAAATCCTTGAAGACAGGGGTCAAAGCTACCATCCCATTGCAGGTTGAAGCAATTATTGGTTTCCTCCTCAAGCTTCTCATGGTCAAGAAATTTGCTGTTGAAAATCAGCTTTTGAATTGAGCATATGTTATTTGTGCTTCTGTACTGAAAGATAGAAGATTCTGAGACCCTCCTCACTGTATTGAAATTTTCAGTTGGTGGGGGGAGGTTGCATAGGTACTCATGGTAGCTTTTTGCATAGGTACTCATGATGGCTTAACCGTAACCTGCTTCCATGCTTCTCTCTGGAAGTTTTGCCCTTTAATATGCTAGGCTCCTACTGTCTTATTAATTATTGTATCAGTTAGCAATTAATGTGGAAAAGGTCAACCAAAACTTTGTGACTTACAACACCATTTATTATTTCTCATGAGTCCAGGGTGAGCTGAGAGGTTTTCATGAGCTGGGCCTAACTCATCTGGTCTAAGATGGGCTTGCTCATGCACCTATAGTCAGCAGACAGGTTGGCTAGGGCTACTGGTCTAGGATGACTTTGCCTAGGACATCTTGGTTCTTCTCCATGATCTCATTTCATCCAGAAATGTTTTCCTGATTGATAGTCACAAAGTCTAAAAAAGAAATTAGTACCACACAGTACCTTTTCAAGCCTCTCCTTGCATCAAGTTTGTTACTATCCCTTTGTCCAAAGCTGTCACATGGTCAGGCTCAATGTTAGTGTGATAGGGTACTGTCATAGGGCATGAATACAAGGATACATGAAAAATTGGGGCTATTAGTATAGTCTCCCACAGTCTATTATATATTTATTGAGAACATGTGGTCCAGCATACCATTCATGTATATAGTATATATAGGACAAAAATCTATTGCTAATAATATGCTAAATAGTTGAGAAGCATTGCCTTTTGCTGTTCCCATTATTCTGTGATTAATGGTTACTTGAAGGTACCCTTTTGCAAACCAACTGTCACTAATGGTGTCATTAGAGACTGTGGTGACTTCCTGACAGCCTATGCTTTTCTCTCTTCCTTTCCAATGCTTTTTTGTAATGTGGCTTCTTTATGAGGGCACAGACTTACACATCACTTTCAATTTTTCAAGAATAAATTCGGGTGGAAATATTTTTAGACTTCTATCAGCTATCTTCTTACCACCCCTCCTCTCTCCATCCCTCTCATTTTCTTATTTTATAAAGATTTTATATATTCTTTTGTCTGTGTATTCATTATGGAAACCAGGATTATTAGGATAGAATTTGTTAAGAAATTTACAGTCGTAGGTTTTACAATTATCTTGAAGTATGTTTCTTGTGTTGCAAGCAAGGTCTTTGCAAAGTCAATCAGTATCAGACAATGCTGCTAATATAATACAATGGTATCTGTGTACTTGGATACTTATTAAACATCTGTTGCAAATGAAGCTAACCAAATGAAAACAAGGATAATATAAAATTGTTCCCTTCAATGAATCGGAAGTGTGGAACTTCACTAAAAGGTCTAGTTTCACCTTTACTTTTACAACAATTATCATTCTTCTTTGACATGAATTTGACTATTTTTCCTCAAGTACTATATATAATCATCTTAAATGTAATGTCACTTAAGTCCTGAGATGATATCTATATTCATTTCATAAGTAGTTTAGCTATGGTGAGTGACATTATTCTGACCACAAATAAGCCTTCAAATAAGCATTTTTACACTTAATAAAACTGGTTTTGCTGGTTAAGAGAATATATGGGTAAATATTCACTTGTTCTCCAAATGAGGAAGGTTTTACAAGAATAAAAGCAATGTGAAAAAAATCATTAAAAAAAGGTAGATAGATTTGACTGCATTAAAATTCCAAATTTCCGTATAATGATAATAATGAAAATTTACCACAAATTAAAATTAATATTAATTAAGTAAATGCAAAAATATAGTAGAGAACTGATATAAAGATGCTAATAAAACTATGAAAAAAAACTGCTCAGTAGAAGATATGGGCTATGGTCATCAATAAATAACAAAAGAAAAAAATGGTCAATATATTTATGTGTGAAATGATAAATTACATTTGAAAAAGAATAGTAAGTTAACGAGATAGCATTTTTAACAGATTTATTTATTTATTTATTTATTTATTTATTTATTTATTTATTTTAGAGAGGGAGGGAGAGAGAGAGCATGAGCAGAAGGGACAGATGGAGAGGGAGAGAGAATCCCAAGGAGACTCTGCACTGAGCAGAGAGCTGGATGCAGGGCTTGATCTGACAATGTTGAGATCATGACTTGAGCCAAATTCAAGAGTCTGAGGCTCAATAGACTGCACCACCCAGATGCCTTGAGATAGCATTTTGGCAATGAAATTAGAGAAGAATGATCCAAGATAATACTCCAAGTAGTCACTGGTGCACACTGCTCATTGGAGGATACATTGGGATGATCATTTTGAAAAGCAATTTGGCAAATGTACTGAGAAACTTAAATATGTTCCTACCCATTAATTAAAATGTTTAACTTCTAAGAACCTATTCTAAGGAAACATTTGTACATCTAGAGAAAATTTTATAAAAGAAGATATTTATCATAGTATTATTTATAATAGCAAAAGTTGGGGAAATAAATGCCTAAGGATGTTGAAATTACAACACATGATGTGTTATTACATAGCCATTAATAATTGTGTTTCCAAATAATTCCAGTTCTGTTAATTAGAACTAATGTCAACATTCAGAGAACATTGTCTAGAATTATATATATCAAAATGTTAACTTCAGGTGATCTGATTATGAGTAGTTAAACTTTTTTCTTAATACATTTCTGTTTTCAGCAAGGATCATATATTATTTTTGTCATCAAAAAAATGTCATTTAACTTGGGGCACCTGGGTGGCTCAGTCAGTTAAGCATCTGACTCTTGATTTCAGCTCAGGTCATGATCTCAGGGTCATGAGACTGAGCCCCATGTCGGGCTCTGCACTTGGTGTAAAGCCTGCTTAAGATTCTCTCTCCCTCTCCCATTCCCACCATTCACTCTCTCTAAAAAATAGTTATTTAAATTAAACTTATATATACTTTAAAAAACTTACAAACTTTATTAAAACTAGTTCTACCAGACCAAACAAGCTCTTCCGAGTTCTAGTCTATGTTTTGGATTTCCCTCTTTTTTTTCTTATCTTTGTGATTCAACCCTGCCCCAAGATCAGCTTGGTTCTCTTTTTGGGTAGAATACATGGACTGTTTTATGGATAGATGGTGGCATGTTAATGAATTGCAATGTGGAAAATGGAGGAGCTTTCTTTCCAAAACACAGAAGATCCTTTGATGAGGTTCCTTTGATGTCTAGTACTAATTACACTCAAAGCAGTATTTCAATCAGGCTATAGAGGTCCATTCAAAACCTTGTCATTTGCCCCAGTTTAAATTGATTAGTTCAGGTGACTGAAGTCTCTCAAATCCTTACTGAACTGTAGTTCAGGAAGTCCCATGGATATACATAGTCCATGTTTTCACATTATCTACACCATTCCATTTCAGAATGGGTCTGCATTTCCAGTACTGGTTGATCAAGAATTTGTCATATTTTATTGTCTCAGTATTCTGAAGAAAAGGGTACCAATATGTTAGTCTCCAGAGCACCAGCAGCTGAATGACAAAGAATTCAGGCATAGGGAAAGGCTTGCCAGGGTGGTAGCTTTTGCTTCTCCTTGGGGAACTCATTAAAAGCCTGAAAATGGTTGACAGTCTCTTAGAGCCTGGCTACACTAGCATTTCAACAGCACTGAAATTAGTTTTCCCAATGCTCAGTCATCTAAGAAATGCCCTTATGTGGAAATCTTCTACTAAGTAACCTTACATTTCCATTGGTATGTCATTATATTAACTCTAATTCTTCCAACCAAACTATTATAATAGATTAGTTAGAGGCTGGGTATAGTCCCCAAATTAGTGTTGAGATCAAGAAAATAGGGTGGAGTCTGATGTATCAAAGACAGAATTCTAGGGAGAGCAGCTACAGCAAGTATGATAATTCCAACAGTAGCTTATACTTATTGAGTGCTCACTGTAAACCAGGTACTGTGCTAACATCTATATGTAGATTACTTCATTCAGTTCTCCTCAACATCCTTAGAGGAAGGAGCTGTAATGATCTCTGTTTTACAAATGATGACATTTGAACCCCGGTGTTTTGGTGCTTAAGCCTCTGCTCTTAACCTTGAGATAAATGTGAAATGCACTTAAGATTGTAGAACCTGTGGTTGCCAGTCCAAATTCGACAACTTCAGGTTCCAGTCTTCGGAGAGTTTTTGGGAGCACCACATTTTAGGATCATAGACCTGAACAATCTGGTCACCTTCGCTGGCAGGGAGACTCATGTCTAAAAGACTGAAATGCTTGAATAGACCTGCTGGTATTCCCCTACCTGCCATGACCAACTGACCACCTTTGTGTCTATCCTGAAGATATCTTACCCAGCAAGACAATGAAAGATTTAGAGAGACACAAAGGAAAATCCTTTCTTCACCAGCCAACCCTTCAAATACAAAATAAACTAATCATTTTTAAGATGATCCCTAACATTCCTTGTATATTTTAAAAATTATGTATATGAACAATCCTGCACTGAATTAAGTCAAGTTCTTTGTCCTTGGGAGCTTGAAACTACATGTTTCAAAAACTAGAGATTGTTTTGAGAGTAGTTACAGCCATAATTCATAAGATACTTGGTGGTTGCCCAATATGCATATTAATAAATGCTTTGCATATTTTCACATGTAATTCTCAGAAGAACCCTACTAAATAGATGTGATTATTCTACATTTTACACACGAGGGACTTCAGACTCAGAGAGATTAAGTAACTTGCCCACAGTCCCACAGCTGGCAAATTGGAGCTTGAGTCTCTTTGATTTCAAAGCCCCTATTTGAGAACACTATCTCTACTTCAAGGCCCTTCAAATTTTAATGTAGGAATCACCTGGGAATCTTGTTAAAATGTAAATTCTGCTTTAGTAGGTCTGGAATGGGGCTTGAGATTCTGGACTTTTAACAAGCTCCCTGATGTGTCTGATACTTCTGGTCCTTGGACCACTGTTTGAATAGCAAGGCTTTACAGCTTACCCCTAAAGAGAAAGACCATTTGGTCATTTTATAACTCAGCTTCAAGGTGCAGAAGGAAATTTTTCCTAATTGTCCTTATGAGTAGAAAATAGTATTATAAAAATAGCAGTAGCTGAACAAGTCACTGTTCTAAGCATGTTACATGTCATAATTTATTTAATCTATGCAGTGACTCTCAGAAGTAGATAATATTACTCTTCCCTTTTACAGATGGTGAAAATGGGGCACAGTGTAATCAGTGCATAGACTTTGTTCCTCAACCTCTTCCTGTTCTTCCCCCATTGACAAACTTTCTCAATTTCTAAAATTCCTTAACTAGAGATTCGTTCCCTTGTTTACATTTAAAAAGTAAACGCCCAGAAGAAGGTAATATGCTTCTTTATCATTTATTTATATCTTAGTCTCTTTTTTTATAATGAAGGAATGAGGAAGAAAAAAGCATATGAGGACCTTGGGTTCCTAAAGAAGGTAAAAAAGAAAGGGGAAAGAGAGGCTGAGTCTCCAGTGAAGCTTGGTAGTACCTGTTTTACAAATTGTGGTATGAGCCCTGATGGCTCTCCCATACATCTTCCAAAGCTAAAGCCATTGGTAATTTCAAGATAAGCAATAAAATTAAGTTGTGGATTTACTAACTATACAGGGATCACCATGGAGACAACTGAAAGAACTCTTAACATGGAGAGCTCTCCTTATCCATCTCTGTCTCAAATTATCAGTACATCATATAAACAGGTACAGAAATAAATTTGGGAGGGATGATTACAAAGCAAGCAGGCTAGAGCTCCAGAATTACTGGTGATGGAGTAACTTAACAATCCATAGAGAGTTTCTGAGTTTGGTCTTCAAAAGTCACATGTTTCTGGGTGTTTCCTTCATGTCAATATGGCCTAGTTGGAGGAGACTCAATTTATAATTTAGAAACCATTGCACCAACTCTACCCCTGTAGTACAAAGTAAGAACCTCAAATGATGTTCTTTTCACTGCAGGGGAATCACCATGGCAATGTAACTCCTGGTCTATTCCCCTGTGTCATCAACACAATAATGAAATAAAAAGTAGTAGGGAACAGTAACCGTGACAATGTGGATTTTTGTCAAATAGCTCTGACCTAGAATAAGTCATTTCAGAGAGTAAACTCTACAAAATGCAGCAATTTGTTCTCAGTGGAAACTTAGAAACATTTTCTGTATTTTGTATAAAAATAGCATGGAAATAATAATACCATGGGTTGAGCTCAGGAAGCTGACTTTGAGATGAAGTTTAACATGTAAAATATTTATTAGGGGGTGCCCTTGGGGCAGTAGGGGAAGGGAGCAGGGCTTGGGAAGAGGGAGAATTTGAGGTATAAGTTAGACCCAACAAGAGCCATGACTGACCCCACAGAGAGCTCTGAAACCAGAAAGGCCTTTCCAAGTTGTTCCAAGTTGGGTCAAGATGGATAGGTCTTTTTAACTTTGTACTGATTGGTCGTTGTATGTGGGTCATCAGGTAAAGGGATTGATATTGGGTCAGATGGCTCTTTGCAGCTGAGGCAGCCACAAAGAGATTGACAGCTGAAGGTTGTCTGCCAACAGCACTGCCAGCAGCTGGGATGACAAGCCTTTCTCTCAAGAGAAGTCAAGGTGGCACACCACAGTGTCTTCCACCAATAGTAATGGTTTCAAAATACCAAGAGCTCTAAAATCAGATAAATGAGATTTGATTTTTTTTAATTTTTATTTATTTATTCATGAGAGACACACAGAGAGAGAGGCAGAGACACAGGCAGAGGAAGAAGCAGGCTCCATGCAGGGAGCCCGACATGGGACTTGATCCCAGGACTCCAGGATCATGCCCTGGGCCGAAGGCAACGCTAAACCACTGAGCCACCCAGGCTGCCCTGATTTTTGTTTTTAAGTTGGGAAAACCTCTTTCTGATTTATAAACCACTTCCTGGGACAAATAGCTAGGAGATTCTACTAAGTATGAGAAGTCATTTCACTGGTCTTGGTGTGCAGAAAGTTAATAAAAATAAATGTATTTTTCATCCCTTATTGTGAATAAAAACCAAATAGATTACTCATTCTAATTTTACAGTGTTACATATGTGTTTATTTATTTATTTATTTTTTTTTTTTTACATATGTGTTTAAATGTCAATGTGTATTTTTTATTTCTCTTAGTGAGTCAGGAAAAGGTGTAAAAACGTTTAAATAATGAATTACCATATGTGTAATATACTCATTCATTCACTTAGCAAATATTTATTGAGCATCCATTATATGTCATAGCACTGCAATAGCCATTGGGTCTACAAAATTAGTAATAACAGAACCTGATTTCATAATTATGGTAAAAGAAACTGAAAGAATAAAAGAGTATCAGGAGGAATAGAGGTAATTAGGAAACACAGGTAGGAGGATGTATTTGCTTCCTCTAATTTTCCTTTTCTATCTGCCATTTGGTAAAAATAAATAAATAAATAAATAAATAAATAAATAAATAAATAAATAAAAATTAAAAAAAAAATAAAGGCTTGAACAGTCCTAGCAAATAAGTATGAATGAGAAAAACAATCATCAACTTCATTTTCTGTCAACTCTTTATTATATCCATTTTATCACTATGGTTACTTTTTTTTAGGTAGCTGTTTTTCTCTCTGGAGTTCATTGACTTTACTAGGTTCTTCCATTGTTTGTGGAATGCACTTCCATAATTAATAAACTTAAATCTGCTTATGAAATGATTGATGGTAATTAAAGTACTGGATAGTATCTGTGAAAATGGGCATCTAATGACACCAGTGGCAGAGTTTGGAGAAAAGTATCTCTCTTCTTTCAATGTGGAAGTAACAATTTGGAAAAACTAAGTACTTTCATTTTTAGCATTCTGTAGATTTGCTGAAAGAGACTCCTGAATTGGGAGATAGAGGCTAGACATCTTCTTGGATTAAAGTGATTAAGGGCACCATTGTGTTTATGTTTACACTCTTGAGCAAGCAACTAAATTCAATACGAAGCAAGACTTGAGTAGAGGATATTTCTTGGTATCCTGGGAAGAAGATTTCACCTAGAGGTTGTACCAACCCAAGCAGAATAGATCTTTACAAAACAACCTCTAATAATATTTTATTTACTCTACTTCTGAATGCCATACAGAATAGATTTGTTTTCTTTCCTTAATTGAATCTCGTGTACCTTTGACCCATTCTTACCAGGACATCTTTCTACTTGGTGTTTACCCCACTTTTATTTTTATTGAATTTTAAAAGTTATTTTTAAAGTAAATCTCCTGACTTTTGCAAAGAGTCGTGAAAAACTAGTTAAACTGGTTCTCTTCTCAAGACCTCTTGAGACACAGGTGGAAGCTATGGTGGCTGGGCAATAAGAAGATGAAAATTGATTAAAAATTTCGAGCCTTAAAAACAATTAGAGCCTTAAAAAAAATTAGAGCCTTAGACCAACAACATCAGCTCATCTGGGAACTTGTTAGAAATGCAGAATCTTAGGCCCTACCCCAGAACTCCTAAGTTATAATCTACATTCTAACAAAATCCTGAAGTGAATTATATGCAGAGTAGGATCTAGGAGGCACTGATTTACAGCATTTGTGGAAAAGTCTTTCCCCTACAGCCAGATTAAAAACACAGAATAGCAAAATACTTAATTTTTTCCCCTTAGTCTCTGTTCTTAGGCTAATAATATTGTAACCAGTTTGGGATACAAAAGACAATTGTCAGACAAAAGATCTCTCATAAATATGGCTCACAAAGGTCAAAGGGGCCATCTGAAGTGGAGCCAAACTTTGGAAAAGCTGAAATAGAGCTTTTCATCCATTTATTTTTCAAAGGGTTTAGAGAAAAATATCTAAGAAATATATTACAGATGCAAAATCTTCAAAACAGAACTAGAGGAAAACATTGTGGAAATGGTTTTAAAATGAGTCTGATAAAATGTACAATACTGAACTGTTTTCCCATGAAAAGAATGCAGCTGGAGGCAGCATTTACAGCTGGCAGAGAAGAAGTTTAGTCAGGGCAAACTTGCCTAATTTTACTTCAATTATTATTACATTATGTTCATTTAGAAAAGCATTAAATGTTCCTTTGTGTAACTTTTCTTTGCCATCTCTTTAGATTTGAAAGGTTATTTCATATATCTACCAGAACATGAAATCATGCTCATGAAATGTAATCTCCAGTTTCATCAGCAGCAGCTGGCCTAACAAGTCCTGCTGAAACATTTGAGTTTCTTGTCTCCACCCAGAATGCAAGCAGGTGGCAGGCAGGTCAACAGCAGTGGTGACAACTGGCTAGTGAGAGGGGCATAAGTCCAAATGAAGAACTCCAATCACATTCCTTGCTGTGGAGGACGAGAGGCCTATTGTGCTTTTCCAACATGATCAAAAACAAAGTTTTCTGGGTTCTACAGACAGGTGAAATGAAGGACTCTTAGATGAACCATCGCTAATAATAAAAATCCTGATTACATGTGGAAAGAAAACAAGGAATGCAAATAAAGCTGAATTGAAACATGAGGTTCCAAAATAAAGCCTCCATTCAAAGGAGGGCTCCATACTTTCTAATCCATGAATCAGTTCTTTTTTTTTTTAAATTTTGCTCCTTAGTAAATTGTACAGAATTGATATTTTTATAGAAGGGAGAAGTGAGGTTAAAAGATATGCCCGTGGGCAGCCCTGGTGGCACAACGGTTTAGCGCCAGGGTGTGATCCTGGAGACCCGGAATCGAGTCCCATGTCGGGCTCCCTGAATGGAGCCTGCTCTCCCTCTGCCTGTGTCTCTGCCTCTCTCTCTCTCTCTCTCTCTCTCTCTCTCTCTCTCTCTCTCATGAATAAATAAATAAAATCTTTTTTTAAAAAAAGATATGCCCGCATTTGCTCTTCTTATCTAAAGAAAGTTGTATTTGAACTTTTTAATTTTCTAGTAGCTGACATGCTTTTAACATGCACAGTACAATAATACACTTGAAGCAACTCCCTCAACAACTTTTTATCGTAGCATTTAATGATCTCTTCGATGTTGTTTACTACTTGTTTCAAATGTGGTGTTGTTTCACAAGTACACTCCACAATTAGATGCCAAGTACCTGTGGACAGGCCTGGCCATATTTTACCTGCTCTGTGAATGCTGATTGATTACTTAACAGGGAAAGGTGAACATTTGGAAGAGAAGAAAACAAAAGGACTGAAACATAATGGAGCTGGGAAGAAAGGTATAGCTCTGAAAAGTTGCAGCCTAATGTTTTAAATTTAGGGCATAACATTATAGAATATTATATTTGGAAGGGTCCCTGGAGGTGATCTTACCTAACCTTCTACCTATTGAGGAACACATTCCATAGAACTCTTCGTGGCAGCCATCTAGTTTTATTTAATTATCTCCATTGCTATAGAGATTATTACCTCCCATATGTCTACTGTTAGACTAATCCATTCTTTAATGTTTCTTTATCAGTACAGCAATTATTTATTGAGCATCTGTGTCTCAGGTGGCATGCTAGTTGTCAAGGATATCAGAAATAAGTGGAGTTCTCCCTCATGTAAAGCCCAAATAGGTGTTGCTGTTGAGCAGTTCTCTTTCAGATGTTGGTTCATAGATCCAGTCTCCTTCCATTTCATGGCTCTGCTGTGTTTAACTTGCAGCTTCCAAGTTTATCATACTCATTTGGGTCAAGCTGGAAGTGATGGAAAGGGCACGAATGATGTGTGTGGGAGTCTAAGTGTCAAGCCTGGAAGTGATGCACATCATTTCTGCTCATATTCCTTGGCTAGATCTCAATCACAGGTCCACACCTCACTTACGTCAAGGGAGGCTGGAAATAGTTGTCTAGCTGTAGGTCCAGGAAAAAGAAAAGAACAAAAGTTTGGTCATTGAGTAGCAGTTTCTGCCATAGTGCTTTCATTATGCAGATTTGTTGGATGAGGCGATGGGGCATGCTTCAAAGATCAGGCAGGTGTAAATAGTGAGGCAGGATTTAGATTTGGGTGATCTAGCACTAGAGCTCTCCAGGTGTTCTTATGTGTGGCCTCCCAGACCAGCAGCATGAGCATCACCTGGAAACATGTTAGAAATGTACATTGTTGGATCGCACCCCAGACCTACTGGATCAGAAATCATGGGGTGGGGTCCAGCAATTTGTGTTTTAGCAAGTCCTCTCTGATTCTGACACATACTCATATTTGAGAACCATTGCATCATACTATATATTACCTTTCATTTAGGGGCTTCCAGAATGTTTTTCTAGTTGGCCATTAATATTGTCCATCATCTAGAGGGATGTCTGACAGTACAAATGACTAGAAAAATAAACATTTAAATTATTTTAACTTAAGGATATCATTTTCTCTGCTTTAAGTTTAAAATAATGATGTTTCTATTATAGCGTTGCCTTGTTTTAAGTGTTATTTATGTATTTGTCTGTTTTCTCATACTAATTTCTAAGCATCCAAAGTGCTCTTGTATCTCTCACAGCCCCTAATAATTTGCTTTCCAAATACAAGGCATTCAATAACTGTTGGTTTAATTGAATGGGAAAAAATGTTGTATGATAATGTTTCTCATTAAATCAAAGATATATGGAGAACAGCTTTAAATGCTAAAACTTTTCAATCATATTTTCATGGACTATTAGAAACCTCACAAAAGGGGACATTTAGTATCTTCGTTTTCAATAGATAGCAAAGCTAAAAAAAAAAGCTGCTGTTATCAGATGTGAAAATTTACAATGAGAAGTTTAAAAATTATTACTTAAAGATCTACACAGTATTCTGTTTTTCTTCCCAAAATAATTTTCTCAATTAGCTAATTTATAATGCACAGACTAAAACACATTAAAATACAACTTTCATTATTGGATATTTCACAGGCTGTAATAGAATTTTAGAATATGTATAAAATAATTTTTAGTGCTTTAAGTAATTATTGATTCTGCATAGAACTATTTATCATGCAGGAGACTATCCTTGAAAAGAGATATTTTCAGAATGTTGTTTACATGGCGGTGTCTCATGTAAATTTTGCTGCTAGACATGACTATTATCTTGCATATTTCACAACCTCCCTTCTTCTCTTCCTTCCATAAATCAAAATATTGTAAAGATAACCAGGACACAGTTTACCATGGAAATATGTGACAGCAGATAATATTATCAGATTTTTTTCCATATCTCTATCTTCATGTTGAAAATCAAATTGAAGCATTTATCTATATAGTGTGTATTTCACAGGTGCAGCTAAGCATTTCTTTATAACTCAATCAAATATAATTTGGTATTATAAAATGAAATGGGGTGACTCATAAGCTATTGACCAAGTTTTAATGGTTAATTAGCAGCAGTACATTATAACCCCTCACCCACCCACAGTTACTATTGTGGCTAAAGGAATTTTAATTAACTGTGTGAGACCTCAGTCAAATACACCTGCAAGTCAGCTCTCTTTTATTTTTCAAAGCTCTCCTCCTAGTTTCTTGCTTTGGAATTTCTATCAGACAAAGGTAGTGATTACAACTTCTTTGGGCTTTGACCACCTTCCTTTCTCTTGTTCCCACTTCTCAACCTACATTATCCTTTGTAAACTTTGAGAGTGATCATAACAAATCTGATAATGAAACCAATGGCTCTCCGTTTCGGAATGGTAACCCAAACATGCCAACCTGGCCCCGTGTGAATCTGCTCATTTCCCCGCTGGTTCACCCCTTGTTTCCAGTGGCACTGCTATAAAGGCTATTTTGGATGTTCACTAGGATTTCAAATCAGTATGCTCTTCACTCACTCCAATACTCGCTTCAAGGTAACTTCTAATGCTTTCAAAGCGGTTATCTTATACATGGCTTAAAGCAAAGTATTTGGAATGATCTGGGAAGGAGAGAATAGGAGTGACAAGAGAAGCCCTTTTCCTTTAGCTTATATTTCTGACTGTGTAAAAATATACCTAAGCTGAGATAGATACATTTGTGGGTGAATAATAAAATTAAAACATTAAAAATAGAATGAGGTCTGGCTTGAGTTTAAGGTGAGTGAGTGAATCATGTGCCCGATTAAATTAGCATTGCACAGAAGTGGAACCAGAAGGGGGGTAGAGTATAACAGCTCTCTTCCCTCTGGGGTGACTTTTCCATCTGTACACTGCAGGCCTGCTACCAGATAATGAATGGTGAGAGATCCCAAGATGACAGGTGGCAGAAGAATACAGAAGAGTCTTATTAGCCAACTCCTACAATATGTATTCTGGGAACTGCTACTTGAGTATTTTTTTCCCTTAAAGAGTACCTGTTAGCAAAAATTGAATTTAGAAATAATATTCTTTACCTCATGACCTCCCTATGGGAGGAAAGGTGCATTAAAGATACTCACAGGAAAGCATAGAAGTGAGGGTATAGATGCTACTTTTTGGTGGCTGGGCATCTATTTATCTTATTTGTAAGGTATTTGGGAATTCACCTGTTCCCTGTTTATAGCCATGAATCTGAATGGAACATGAGGATGGAGAATATGGCCAAGATTAAGCCTGATATAATCTGAATATTTGTGTCCCCTCAAAATTCGTATGTTGAAATGTTAATGCCCAATGTGATGGTGTTAGGTGAGGCCTTTGGGAGGTGCTTAGGTCATGAGGTTTGAGCCTTTATGAATGCAGCTAGTGTTCTTAAAAAGAGATCCCCCCCCCCAGAGACTCCTTGTCACTTCTACCATGTGAGGACACTGAGAGGGCACCAGCTATGAACCGGGAAGATAGGTCCTACCAGAACACAACAATGCTGGCCCCTTGATCTTGGACTTCCCATCTTTGAGAATCACAAGAAACAAATTTCTGTTGTTTATAAGTTACCCAGTCTGTGGGATTTTGTTTTAGCAGGCCAAGGGGGCTAAGACAATGCCAGTCAGCATATTGCATTTCCCCAGGACACAGTGATTGGTTCAATGATGGTTCCATGGTCCTATAAGTCTGCAAACACACTGGGGCTTTCCCAGGGTTTCTAGGGAGAAGATATTCATTGTTTTCTGCTTTACTTGAACATGAGGGTCTGTAGAGGCCATATTACTTCCCTCATACTGGTACAACAAGGTGCCTGAGACTGAAGAAATAAATAGGGGCCCAGAGATAGTGAGATGGAGAGAAATCAAATCTCTTTTTTTTAAAGAATTTATTTATTTATATGAGAGAGAGCGTGAGCAGGGAGAGGGGCCAGGAGAGGAGCAGGAGAGGGAAAGGAAAGGGGGCAAGAAGAAGAGGAAAAGGAGAAGGAAGGGGAAGGGGAGAGGGAAGGGGAGGGAGGGGGGAAGAGGGAGAAGCAGACTCCCCACTGAGTGTGGGGCCCAACAGGTGGCTCAATCCCAGGACCAGATCATGACCTGAACCAAATTCAGATGTTTGACTGAGCCACCTAGGCACCACTAGAAATCAAATCTTGATGACATCTTTTGAACATCAACTCCCAACTGTTGCCTGTAGCCGGCCCTGCCTCTGGATCAGGATTTGTTCTGCTGCCTCTGTCACTGGGTTTTTATGTAATTTTTTTTTTTTGCTTAAACTAGTTTGGAGTGTTCTGTTATTTACAACCAAAATTGCCCTGGTTACACAGATTTGAATAACAAGTGGCTGTATAGTTGAAGACTGATCTACAATTTGACAGGAGCCCACACCTTTAGAGATTTATTTATTTAGTGATAAATCAAGAGTAAGAGGAAACTTTGAGAAAAGTTTGATGGTCCAGAATTTTAAATCATTCCACTGGCAAAGCTCCTAGCAATCCATCTACTAATTCATTTGCAAGCAATTAAAAGATGACCCAAGGTCATCACCAAACCTCAAGATAATTCTGTATCTAAAGTATATGTGATTTATGTAATTTTATGATATAAATGTTTTCATAACTGAAAAAGCACAATAATGACATTTATGTGTTGTGGGATAAAAATGAAAAATCAGAATGTGGAACCTTACAAGGAATCACTTTAAAAAAAGTACCCAGGAAATCCCCAGTATGAGGCTTTTTAGAATGTAACAATTTCATTGAGAGAAATAATTTATTAAACAATTTGGAACTCCTCTGAAAGTCTTAGTCTTTATTACAATTTTCTGGTGCTTAAGTTATTTTATTTAACTTTATATGAGGGTAATATTTGATATACATGAAATATGAATATAAGGTATAACCATTGGAGTCACAGTATTTTTAAAGAAATGAATACTTATTTGATAAATACTACATTTCTGAAAATATTGTACAGACTAGTGGTTTTAAATTTATTTTGTTTGGTACCATTACTAAAGAATTAACTCTCAGTGGATATTTATTTGAGAAACTGGTTGCTGTACCTAAAAATAAAGAAATGTTAATGTTGCCCTTTCCAGGGGAGGCAATAGATAGCCATCTTAAGAAGATGGATTTCAAACTATAAATATCAGAAAAATTCAACAGTCCAATAATTTTCCAAAATGTATTTTGAAACAACTAAAATAAAATGCCAGACCTAAGTCTACAAAAGCCTTTTTAAAAATCTGATGATTAAAGGAAGGAGTTTGACTTTTTTTAAAAAAATTGTATTTCAAGATTGATGAGAGAATGAGTGGATCTGGTAAATAAACCAGGACATGCCACTTATACTGGATCAGTTTGGTCTGCAAGAAGTAAATGTATGATTTCTTTAACTCCATTAGTTCAGTTTAGATCTATGAAGACAGTGAAGGTAGCAATGAGTTGCAGTGAGCCAGCAGCACACAGAAATGCCCTGGAAATCAAATGATCCAGTTGGGAATCTCAACTCCACTCCTTCCTAGCAAGGAAGGCCTTAGGAAGTTTACTTGCCTTCTCCAGCTTCCTGATATGTAAAATGAATCTAAAAAGTCTTAGCTATTATCACCTAAGTTTTTCATGTTATTACATTTGTCATTTGTAAAGTGTTTCTCTGTGCCATGTGCTGCACTAAACATAAGTGCACATATACACACACAGACACACTTAAAACTGTCTAAGGTAGGTATTTTTAATTCCCCTCTTATAATGTAGAGACTGAGTCTCAGATAAGTTAAATATGTCACTCAGGATCACATGGCTTGTGTGTAGTCAATCTTATATTTGAACAAAAGTCTACTTGATTCCATAGACAATGATCATAACCTGCAAAACCAAACAATCTCTACATATTGTAACAAGAAAGACAAACAACTGTAAACTTTCACTTTGATCCATATCACAATTTTGAGGGATGCTTGCTAATTTTGCCTATTTCATAGACAGCTCAAGAATGTATAAAACAGAAATTTGTGTAAAAACCACAAACTATGTACTAGCTTTGGGATGAAACTAAGATGGACAGATCCTGTAGTATGAAACTGGAGGGAGAAGAATTTGCTTGTTAGGTATAAAGGTAGGGCTGTGAGCCAACATATACTGCAAGATATGGTCATGGTCACTCAGCAGATGGCAGAACCAGTCTCTAATCACTGTAGAAAAACTCAAAGTCAGAAAACACAGCAAATCCCATTGTGGCATTAGAATACTCCTCAACCTAGAACTCTAGGCAACCACTAATACTGATTGAGACTGAAAGATAATATGAAACTAGAGCTCATGGACCTACACAGATCATGAAACTCCATTCTTATAGCAACTCTTATTTCTCAAAAAAGATGCAAGTCTGTGCTGGTTCTATTGGTTCTAGAATATTAGAAGTGAAGATATGTAGGCAGGTCCTAAGCTTGTATTGAATACTAGGAATAAGACTGGAATTTAGGATAGGAAAAAAGCTATGATTTCTGGCCAACAGGCCATACCTTTTGAGCCAGATTTTCTGGTTTCATAATGATTTGTGTTTATTGGTTCTTTGTTATCTTTGATCATTAAATGAATATGGTTTAAAGAACTTGTTCAATTATTTTATCATTTTTAAAGAAGAGAGCCAGATATCCATAGTTATCTGGGACATTAAACTGAGAGCAGCTTACATGATTATATTGAGTAAAGTTACCCAATTCTCTAAAAGTAAAGTAGACCAAGGTTAATAATGGCCAAATTTTGAGGGACAGGTTGTTCTTTTCCATATAGAGATGTTTATAAATCAACCAATACTTTCTTTTCATTAGTCATTTCCTGATATACTATTAAACCAGACTGAATTATATTAAACATGTGATCCTGATGAATTTTTTTTCATTCTGAAAAATCCTTTCCTTGCTTGAATTCCTTCTCTTAGTTTTCAGCCAAGTCTTTTTCAGACTTCTTCATGAGCTTCTCTTCTGCTTGATGTTTAATTGCTGATTGTCTTCCAAGGTTTTCTATGCCCTGACCACTTCTCTTTTGCCCATGTTATATTTTATACATACACATATGTAGATAGTTCTTTTGCTATGATCTTAATCCCTTAGATATCCAAAAGCTGCATATTATGAAAAAGACACAATGACTTTGGACCTTTACATAATGGACACAGTTTGGCTGTATTATTATCATACAAGAGAGTTGGAATAGAACCCACCTCACCTAAAATTGGTTTGGATATTGAGACACATCATACCACATATACATCAAGAGGGTGTGAAAGAGATTTATTATTCACATAATAAGGCTTTCTAGGGAAAGAAATGTATATTCCTAAGCAGGTCCAAAAATGATTTGAAGGAGCAGGGAGGGTTGGCTAGCTTTTGATTTATAGTTACAAGGTAGTGGAGCTCACTGGGATTAAGGGCTTGCTTGCATGGGCTGGGGCCTGCATAGTTTTAATTTCCCCCTGGCACCAAGTCTCAAACATCAAGGCTTTACTAACTTGCTCAGGTACAGGGGAAGAGGGTGTGGCAAGGCTTTAAAGCTATCAACAGTCAAACATCAGAAATGGATTTAGACTCTTTATTACAGATCATCATCTTAATTAAGTCATAGATAATTTAGGTTTGACCACTACAAATTTACAACTTCAGTCTAGTTGTCTCTTCTGAATTATAGAATTGCCAGATTGATCTTTCTGCTTGAATGTATGACAGGGCCCTCAAGCTCAGCATATTCAAAACTGAGTTCTTATTACAATGTAAGTTAATTACCTCTCAATCCACCTAGTTTTCTGGATTAGAAAGATGAGCAATATCCTAGATGTTTCTCTCTTCTCACCAACCCCTTGCTCCTTTCTTTAAATCATAAGGTCCTATTGGTTCTACTTTTGTTCACCTTGCTGATCCATACCCTCCTCCTCCTGTAGATCCCCATTTACTATCTCAGTTCAATCCCTTATAGTTTCTTTACTGGATTATTGCAATATCTAGATTCTAATGGCCACTCTCCTCCTAGTATCATCCTCCCCGATAATTATACTTCCCCTCAACATTTACCATCTTTTTTTTATCATTTTTTAACATTTACATCTTGACCCCAAATGAAAATATGACCATGTCATGCTATTTAATACTCTTCTGTTATTCTTTTTTTAAAAAGATTTATTTATTTCTTTTAGTGGCGAGAGGCAGAAGGAATGGGAGAGAGAGAATCCCAAGCAGATTCCCTGATAAGCATAGAGCAGGACATGGGGCTCAATCTCATGACCCTGAGATCATGACCTGAGCTGAAATCAAGAGTCAGATGTTTAACTGATTGAGCCACCCAGGCACCCCAAACTCTTCTGTTATTTTTGATCAGTCATATGTTAAAGTATAAATATCATAGAATGGCACACAAAAGCTTTTATATTTTGGCCTTCACCTACTTCTTTGGCCTCATCTACCTACTTTTCTCTCCTGACTCCTTTTCTTTTACATTCACCCTGGGTTTTAGTCATACCAAAATACTTTTAGTTCCTCAAATGAACTAAAGCCATGTTTTTGGTTCCCATGCCTTCTCACATGCTGCTCCTTTTGCTTAGAAAATCCTTTCTGTCCCTGTTTCCTAGGCAGCCCTATTTATTCTTCTATTCCTAATGTAAATAATATCTCTTCTATGAGGCTTTTCTTGACTTCCCCAGACCATGTTATGAGCATAGAACCCTGTGTATAATAAGTATAGTAACCATTTATTCTGTGCCTGACATTGTATTAAGTCCTGTACGTACACTATCTTAAGCAATTTATATAATAATTTTAGGAAGTAAGTGTTGATACCCCTGTTTTATGTATCAGAATATTAATGTATAGAGAGTTGCAATGACCTACCCAAGATCACACTACTATCAGGTAATAGATCTCAAATTTGAACCCAAATTTATGTCTTATCTAGACCAATGTTTATGATCATGATATTGTATGTTAGGTGTATGTTTAATGTCTTATCTCCCCCTGAAGTCATTTTTGGTTTTCCTGGGCCAAACAAATATCTTTTTTTAGATTATTTATTTATTTATTCATGAGAGACACACAGAGAGAGAGGTAGAGACACAGGTAGAGGGAGAAGCAGGCTCCATGCAGGAAGCTGGATGTGGGACTCAATCCCGGGGCCCCAGGATCATGCCCTGAGCCGAAGGCAGACGCTTAACCTCTGAGCCACCCAGGTGTCCCTTAGGCCAAACCAATAGTAGTACCTAACATATGTGTATTATATGTTGAAGAGACCAGGATCTGTGTGCATTGAGACTGAGTAAATGCCAAAGAACAATATAATGCAACCATTAAATCCATAAGTTAAATCATACCATTATATCTGAAATCTAGAAAAGCTGATTAGGAAAAGACTAAGAATAGGGATCCCTGGGTGGTGCAGCGGTTTAGTGCCTGCCTTTGGCCCAGGGCATGATCCTGGAGTTCCAGGATCAAGTCCCACATCGGGCTCCCGGTGCATGGAGCCTGCTTCTCCCTCTGCCTGTGTCTCTGCCTCTCTGTCTCTCTCTGTGACTATCATAAATAAATAAATAAATAAATAATTTAAAAAAGGAAAAGACTAAGAATAGATTGTTATTTATGCTTCTTTGTTCAAATACAAATAAGGAAAATAGCTTACTTCTTTAAAATCATCAAATGATTAAAGTAAAAACAGTGTAAAAAGTCTTAACGGTCGTATGTCACAACATCTATGTCCCTCATGTCTTGAATGGTCCATAAAGAGAAATAACTGGTTTCTGCCATCTGTTCCACATATCAAGAATAAATACCATGGAAGGGACTGAGAATGCATTCTATGCAAGAACTGTCACAGAAAGAGCAGACATTAAGACTAAAATTGCAGCTCTCAGACTGAAGAGCTGAATAATAGCCAAAGATGGTAGAAATCCTAACAGCTAGAAAGTCAGGGGAAGAAAGATGAAAAAATGAGTTGCATTGTTTATCTCACTTCCAAAGATGATGTCATAAAAAACATGCAACCTAATTTCAGCTCTACTGTCATTCCAGGAGTATCTTTTTGTGTCATTCAAATCTGCCTACCTAGGTTTCATTCCTCCCTGTTGACCTTACTCATCCTTTATGATACAGTTCCAATCCCACCTCCTTTGGGATATACTCCCTGGTCCCTCAATCAGCACTGCTAACCTCACCATTTTTGCTGAAAACAATCCTATTTACACTTCAAGTTAGCACTTTTTAGCCAGATTCAAGACCAAGTTGAAGCTTCTTCAGAGCAGACGATAATTCTTTTTTTTTTTTAAGAGATAAAGAGAGAGTGGGAATAGGGGGATGAGGTAGAAACAAGGAGAGGGAATCTTAAGCAGGCTCCATGCCCAGTGGGGAGCCTGATGCAGGGCTTGATCTTATGATCCTGCGATTATGACCTGAGCCAAAATCAAGAGTCAGATGCTTAAGCGACTGAGCCCTGAGAATTCTTTTTTATCTTCTGTGCTCATGGCAACTGCCTATCAAGGACTGAGTTCAAAGTAGGCTTGCAATTAAGGCTGGTTGAATTGAAATAAATCCGTTTAGGTTAAGGAATTACTCAACTATAAATCTTTCTTGTCCAAGTTACTTGTTCCTCTGAGGATAGACAAGTTTTAAAGAATTAAGAGGTCTCAAATAGTCTCCTTTGAGTTCTGTTTGCACTTGATAATTTTTTAGTGAAATATTAGCCTCTGAATATTTACATACTTTATTAACATAAATGACATCCTCATAGATACAACTCAGATGTTACTTATAACCTTGACTGAGTCATGCTTTACTATCCCTTCCATTTTCCCAATAGTCAACCCTGATTCTTTGTTTTCTGGAAAGCACTGCAGCAGCTGCTCCTCCTATTACAACTACTCATATTTGTCAGCCTATATTTGGTGCAGCTATCAGGGGTCCATGCAAGTAGATCAGGAGAATGAAGCAGTCAGGAGAATGGACCTAAAATCCTGTAGAGTGAGGAAAATGGAAAAGAAGTTTGGACAGAGAAAATGAATAATAAATCTTCTGATGAGAGAGACAAAGAAAGAGAAAAGTTTGTTTTCTATACCTTAAAAGTCTAAAATTTTATTTATTCATTGGATTATCCATTTTAAACCCAAACTTGGAAATTTTCTTAAGGCCATTTGTAAACTGGAAGAAAACAAGAACTATTAATATTATTATGGCATACAAGAACAGATAAAATGATTTAAACAGCATCAGTTTTCAAAGTTACATACTACATTGTCACATCCATTAGGATGATTTTGGCTGCAAGTAACAGAAAACCCAACTCAAAATTATTTAAGCCACAGGGTATTTATTATGTCATAAAACAAAATGTCCAGAGATAGGATGCTCCACAGTTTATTATTTCAATTGTTCAATGATTTATTTTATCATGAAATCTTGTTCTTTATTTTCTGGACTGTAGCTCCCCTCATGGTTGTAGAATGGCTCCAGTAGCTCCATCATCACCTTTTTGTATACCTAAGTTCAGAGGAAGAAAAAAAGTGCGTATATGTTTCTTATTTCTTGTTAAGAAGCATTTCCTAGATTTATCCCCCTACAACTGACCAGAAGACAAGATTTCCTTTCACATCTCACTGTCCAGTCACTGACCAGGATGAGTTGATGGTAGAATCACTATGATCAGCTTGCTCACTTTAGGAGCCACCCAATAAGGCTAGTGATGGAGCCAGCCTTCCCTGAAATACTGAAGCACCACATGGAGGAGCCATGTAGTCCTGTATTATTTGAAAGGAAGAAGGGAGCAGGTCTCCCAGAGAGGCAACCCAAACTGGATGCTACAGTCACTTTTTTGGAAAAATATTAAACAATGGTGTTAAATAGTTCACACACACACATCATTGCCGTAAAGATAGTTAACATGTGTTGCGGGGCCTGGATGGCACAGTCTGTTGAGCTCCTAACTCTTGATTTCAGTTCAGGTCATAATCTCAGCATCCCGAGATCAAGCTCTGCATCAGGCTCTGAGCTCAGTGCAGAGTCTGCTTGTTCCTCTCCCTCTACTCCAACCCTTACTCCCTCTCCCCCCCCCCCAAATAAATAAATAAAATCTTTAAAAAAGACAGTTAATAGGTGTCATGGTTACTCGTTGCCAAATAAGAGGAAAATATTTCAGGATGACTGAGGGTTATGAAAGAATATTTGGTCCTGGGAGGAGTAGGAGAGAGAAGTTGATGAAAAAATAAGAGTATCGGGGATCCCTGGATGGCTCAGTGGTTTAGTGCTTGCCTTCGGCCCAGGGCATGATCCTGGAGTTCTGGGATTGAGTGCCACATCAGGCTCCCTGCATGCAGCCTGCTTCTCCCTCTGCCTGTGTCTCTGCCTCTCTCTCTCTCTCTCTCTCTCTCTCTCTCTCTCTGTCTCTGCCTCTCTCTCTCTACCCCTCTGTCTCCCATGAATAAATAAATAATAAATAATATTTTAAAAAAAGAAATGAGTATCAGAGAAAAGGAAACAAGAAGAAAGGATAGAGAGATGCATGATGTTAGTAGGACCTTTCTCATAATCCCATAATAGAAAAAGGGCTATGCATTCTGAACTCTAATTGTAGTATTGAGCACATTTTCCAGTAACTTCTTTTTATTGAAACATATTTTTATGTTTATTGAACATATTTTTCATTCTAACAGCTCAAAGGAAATGAAATACATCATTTCTTCTACCTTTCTGTAAGGTTAGATATAAGAATTTCCAAGCAGTACAAGTTGGTTGTCTTAGAATCTACACTGGATGTTTGTCTAAGTATCAACTTGTTGTCCAGCCTATAAAGGGTTCTATCTGAAGTACTGAAGGTGGGCCAACTGAATCTGAAACTATGTCTGAATTCAGACATAGTTTTTCACATAGATTAATTGCAAGTAGTAGTGGCCTTTTGCAATATACTTAAAGTCCCACTATTCTACACTCATTTCTTTTAACTTTTCTGGGGGATTTACATAATAGATGATTTCCAATATTGGCTCTATAACCCTTTTCTTCATATCTACATACAAAAACCAGTGCTACTTTTTGGGGAAAATACACTAAAACATCATTGTACAACCTCTTTTTCAGAGTTTACCCAGATAATAATGGCACTGTTTTTAACAGTCCCACTACTCACCACTGTAATCCAGGTGAGAGGAAGAAGAGACATAAGCAACAGTTACAATATTTATTATTTTCTATAGAACTAAGGCCTGACTCTACCATGCTGTTTCTTCTAGGACCTCCTGCTTTAGTCAGGGAGGGGAAAGGGCAGGATCAACTCTACCTATCAAGCTGTTTTATTGACTACCTCTTATTTTTTCTCTCCTACCAGAGATGTTATGTTGTGAATAACTGTGAGGGGATAATTTCACTGTTTATAAAGAGAGAAATGGAAACATCTTTATAGTTATTTTGATTTATGAGAATATATAGGTATTTTTTAAATAATGAAATTATTTCCAACTTTCATTAGTAAATTTTAAATTATATCATTTATTAAAATATGAATAAATCATTGAATTAAAATTTTTTATTTACATAATCCCTTAACTGTGCAGTCCCATATTTCTTCAACTTTGGGAGGGTCGTGTCAATTTAACAAACAAAATGACTTGAGTTCATATCCCATATTGTGGGAGACTTAGCATTTCCCAGTATCTTTAGGAATTCTTAAGTAAGCATAGATTTCTTCTAGTCATCTCTTCTCTAATACCTACATTTATCTGCATTCTCTGTTTAATACTGTCCATTAAAAATATAATGAAAGGGCAGCCCCAGTGGCACAGCGGTTTAGCGCTGCCTGCAGCCCAGGGCATGATCCTGGAGACCCGGGATCGAGTCCCACATCAGGCTCTCTGCATGGAGCCTGCTTCTCCCTCTGCCTGTGTCTCTGCCTCTCTCTCTCTCTCTGCATCTCTATGAATAAATAAATAAAATCTTAAAAAATTTTAAAAAAATAATTAAAGCCACATAGATAATTTTTAGTTTTCTTATAGCTACATTAAGAAAAGCAAAATTAAACAAATAAATTTAACATTATATCTTTAAAATCCAGTATATCCAAATATTATTTGAACATGTGTTACCAGCTATGATTCCAGTGTTCAATATCCACATGTATCTAGTAGTTAATGTATTGTATAGCATAACTCTGAACTCTTATGTCTCATTTCCAATGCAAGGTCTCTTCCCTCTTTGCTAACCCTAAAATGGACCACTAACCCTTTTCCTGATTCCCCAAACAATTATGAATGAAAGTTTTTGCCTATATCACTCTTTAGCTTAAGGCTTAGGAATATTGGAGGATAGTTATACTATTACACAGCCTGCCCAAACATTGGACAACTGGAAATTCCAGATCTTAATGTGCTTCCACCACCTTTGTCGTGAAAAATTTTTCTCTGAACATTTCTTCTCAAATCATGATCTCCTACCAGGCTTCTAAGTACAATATTAGTGGTGAAGGATTATGGGCACAAAAGAAATGTATTGCAGAACTTTCCTTAAAAACAGAAATGTTAAGGCCTAACCATCCTGTCCATCTCAAGGTTCCATCTTGGAGAAGCCCTTTTCTGACTTCACCAAAAAAATATATAAATCCTTATGAAAACTTGGCTCAACTTTTCTTAAGACAGTCAGCATATTTTGCCTTATAATAGTAGCATATTTATTTACTTAGGCCCCACCTTGGCCTCCACAGAATTTGAGGCCTGCCCTGTTTTGAAGGAATGATTCTCCTCTTACTTAATTATGTTTCCTTGCCTATTTAGAATAGCCCCTAAATGTCTCTGATTTGTGCTCAGCACAGGGGATCTGATCACTCATGTCTAAATTCGATTTCTTGATTGATGCTTATGCCACTCCCTACTGTTTGTCTAATTAAATTGCATTCACTGTCTGGCCTAGATAAGCCTGTCTTGGTGGCTCTGTGTGTTACCAACCGGCCTACCTCAAGTCTGTACATTCCCTGACACCTCTGTCATTCCATCCATTTACCAGGGCACTTCATGGGACCCAAGTTAATTAGAGCCAAAATATGATATGTCTTGGCATACTTTTTATTGAAACTATAGCTGATACAGGCTTGAGAATAAGTTCTGACTTATAAGACAAAACAAACTGGAAATGAGGCACTGACTAACTAAGGAAAACTGAATTACAACAAAAGAAAATATTTCAGATGGCTACAAACCTTGGCTGATGTCTAACTCTTGCCAGTGCCATGTGTTAACCCACATACTTGCCCCACAGAGCATGATGAGACTTTATAACCATTGCTTTGGTGACAATTTTAATTGATACATTGAAGCTTTTCAACAATAATCTCCATTCTTAGTCATTAAAAAATTTAAAAGAACTTTAAAATGCAACCATAATAAGTATGTTTGTGGCAGGGGTGTGAGAGAGCCTTATTATTCTTATGGAGTTTGAGAATTCCAAACAACCTGACTTGCAAACATTAGTAAATAACCAGAAAAATATAAATATATTAACAAAATTTTATAATCATCAAATATAAAATGCAAAGTTTCAATGAAAATGCATCTCTTAATGATGAGAATGGGTCTTTTTCATTTAATTATATGTTAAGGATGACTGCAACTTATTGCTAGAATGAGACAAGAATCAGCATCATTTATCTTCCAGTTTTACATGTTATATATGTAAGTATTAAGCAAGCTTGTGCACATGCAGGAGATGAGAAAGGGAGGACTTTAGTATAGCAATGCCACTCAATTCTTTGAATGTCTTCTGAGTTCTGTGCCAAAAATCACATGTGCTTTATTATTAAAAGCTACTTTTCATGATCTGTCAACCAACAACTTAAGTACTTTTTTCAATTTTGCTGAAGAAAGAGAATTGGAAGTTGCAACATGGCAAAGTATCTGTTATCCTCTCATTAGAACCATGCACTTTACAACAATGAAATCAATATTTCAAATTGTCCCCTTGTTGGGCACCAAGGAAGTTTCCCCACCCAGGGAACTCAGTAGTAAGGTTCAGGATGGTTGAGAAACAGGCTTATTTTTGTAAAAGGGAGAAGTATGAGCTTAATAGCAAAAATAGGAAAGGAAAAAAAAAATAGGAAAGGAAAAGCAGAATGATGGCGAGCACATTCTTGATCAGACCAATTTTAGGAAGGAATACAGAATACACAGGAGAGTTGAAGGTCTAGGTATTGATTTCTTTAAAACTATCCATGGCTGCATCCCCTTTGGATAATTTTTGTGTACCTGAAGGAGTCAACAAAGTCCCCTAATCTACAACGCTCTGCAGTACGTCACAAGAATCATTCCATTTTTTAGGAAAAGTACAGCATAGGAAATATAATCAATAATACTGTAATAATGTTGTATGGTGACTCACTGTGGTAAGCGTTGAGTGATATATAGAATTCTTGAATCTCTAGGTTGTAAACCTGAAACTAATATAACATGTCAATTATACTTCAATAGAAAAAAGAATTACTCCATCTTTGGGAGATCCTCTGGAATTACTGAATTATACGCAGCTGGTTAATAATCATATGCTATACTGGGAATTTTCTTATATTTTTGATTTATAGTTTTATGCATGTAATAGGGAATTATTTAATTCCCCATAAAATATTTATTAGTTCTTATTTTCTGAATTAGGTTATACACTTTTTGAAGATCAGGACTAGATATTATTTATTGCCTCACCAGTCAGAGTACCACTCACAAAACTGAACTTTGTTTGATTATTGATGCCTGTTTAACTCTGTTCTTGGCTTCATTAAGCAAGTTTCTCTCTCCCTCTACTTTCCTCTCCTTCAGGACATACTTGTAATACAGATTTCTTATCTCTAAAAGAGATTCCTATAAAAGAATAAATTCAGGTTTCTGTGGTTGTAGACAGCTGGCTCTGCATTTAGATCCTGATTCATCCCAGACTACAGGCTGACATGGTAGTCAAAGGGAGACTCAGGAATCCTGAGGAGAATATGACACTTTAAGTTTAGTATTATTTAAACTGTTATCATGACTTATAGGTCATGATACTATATTTTCAGGGTTATTTATTAAATAACTACTATATTTTCAGGGTTATTTATTAAACATGTACAAATTGAAGAGGAGGGGATTCTTCTGAGCTCATTTTACAAGGTAAGCATTGCTCTGATACCAAAACCAGACAAAGGCACCACAATAAAAGAAAATTGCAGGTCTGCATCCCTGGTGAATGTGGATACAAAAATCATCAACAAAATATCAGAAACTGAATTCAACAATACTTCAAAATGATCATGTGTCATGATCAAGTGGGATTTAGTCCAGTGATCCAAGAATGGTTTAACATCCAAAAATCAATGAATATGATACACCACTTTAAAAAAATGAAGGCTAAGAATCCTATGATCTCAAGAAAGAGATGCAGAAAAATGCATCTGACAAAATGCAACTCAATTTGTGATTAAAAACTCTCCACTAAGTGGGTATAGAGAGAAAGTACCTTCACATAATAAAGACCATGTATGACAAACGCATAGCTAACATCTTGAGCAATGGTAAAAATCCAAAAACTTTTTCCTTCAGATCAGGACACGACTAAGTATGGTCATTCTTACCACTTTTATTTAATATAGTATTGGAAGTCCTAGCCAGAGCTAGAAAAAGAAATAAAAGTCAACCACATTGAAAAAAAAGAAGTAAAACTGTCATCATTTGCAAATATATAGAAAGCCCTAAAGACTTTACAGAAAACTATTAGAACTAAAAAATGAATTCAGAAAGTTACAGGATACAAAATCAATATATAAAATCTATTGCATTTTAATACACTAGCAATTAACTATCAGAAAGAGAAATTGAGAAAACGATCCCCTTTACAACTGCATCAAAAAGAATAAAATACTTAAGAATAAATACAGCTAAGGAGGTGAAAAACCTGTACACTGAAAACTATTAGACACTGATGAAAGAAATGGAGGATAACATAGATAAATGTAAAGATATTCCATTCCCAATGAATGGAAGAATTGATACTGTTAAGATGTTCATATTACCCAAAGCAATCCGCAGATTCAATTCAATTATTATCAAAAGTCCAATGACATTTTTCACAAAAATAGAACAAACTATCCTAAAATTGATATGGAACCACAAAAGATCTCAAATAGGCAAAGCAATCCTGAGAAAGAAGAGCAAAGCTGGAGACATCACATTCCCTGATTTCAAACCATATTACAAAGCTATAGTAATTAAAACAGTATGGTACTGGCATAAATACAGACATGTAGTCAATGGAACAGAATAGAGAGGTCATAAGTAATCCCATTCATATATGATGAATTAATTTATGACCAAAGAGGCAAGAATAGTGGGAAAAGGACAGTCTCTTTAATAAATGGCATTGAGAAAACTAGACAGCCATATACAAAAGAAGAAATGAAAAGAATGGATGGACCACTATCTTACACCATACACAAAAAATAGCTCAAAGTGTCTTAAAGACTTTATACCAGAAACCATAAAACTCTTAGAAAAAAACATAGGTGGTAAGCTTGTCAATATTAGTGTTGATGATATCCTTTTGGATCTGACTCCAGAAGTAATGGCAACAAAAGCAAAAATGAACAAATGGAACTACATCAAACTGAAAAGCTTCTGCATAGTGAAGGAAACCATCAACAAAATTAAAAGGCAGCCTACTAGGTATGGCCCTAGATGAACATGGCATCTCCTGCCTTCTGCAGTCTGGGTGCCAAGCCAGGGTGGGCCGCAGGTGGGCTGCTGCACGACTCCGAGGCCCTGAAGGAAGAGCACCCAGGCCACAGGAGAGCAGTGGCTGTTTAGATGCTGAATTTTTCCAACTTTTGTATATATCACATGCCCCTAAATCTAAAGCCTTGTCCCTGAAGCCTGGTCTTTGTGCCCTCCCATCTTGTTGAAACATTTGTACTTCTTTCTTTAAAAAAAAATGGCAACCTCCTGAATGGATGAAGAAATTGGCAAATCATACCTAATAAAATGTTAATATCTAAAATATATAAAGAATTCATACAATTCAATAACAACAAATCAATCAGATTAATAAATGGACAGAGGATCTGAATAGACATTTTTCCAAAGAAGACATACAGATGAATAAGTAAGCTCAACATCACTAATTATCAGGAAAGTGCAAATCAAAACCACAATGAGCTATCACCTGTTAGAATGGCTCTTATCAAAAAGAGAAGAGATAGCAAATGTCAGTGAGGATGTGGAAAAAAGGACTTTGCACTGTTGGTGGGAATGTAAATTGGTAAAGCCATTCGTCAAAAAATTAAAACCAGAACTACCATATGATCCAAAATTCTACTTCTGGGTATTTATTTGAAGAAAATGAGGATGCTGATTTGAAAAGATGCACCCCCATGTTCATTGCAGCATTATTTACAAATAACCAAGATAAGAAAACAACCTAAATGTTCTTTGATGGATGAATGGATAAAGAAGATGTGATATATATATATATCATATATATATAGATGTGATATATATTAAAAATATATATGGAATGGATATATATACACAATTGAATATTACTAAGCTATAAAAATAGATGAAATCTTGCCATTTACAATAGCGCAAACTGAAGGGTATTTTACTAAGTGAAATAAATCAGACAGAGGAAGAAAAATACTGTATGAGTGTTCTTGTATCTGGAATCTAAAAAGCAAAACATATGAACAAACAAAACAATAAAACTTATAGATATGAAAAACAGATGAGTAGTTACCAGAGGGGAGGAAGTTTCAGGAGTGGGTGAAATAGGTGAAGGGGATTAAAAGGTACAAACTTCCAGTTAAAAATTAAGTTATGAGGATGTAATGTATGGCATGAGGATTAAAGTCAGTAATGTTGTATTGCAAACTTGAAAGTTACTATATTTTAAAAGTTCTCAATTGAAGAAAAAATGTAAATTTGTATGGTGACAGATGGTAAATAGACAATGTGGTAATAATTTTGCAATGTATACAAATGTCAAATCATGTTATACATCTGAAACTAATATAATGTATCTCAACTATACTCCAATTTAAAAATGCAAGTTGATAAATATATCAGATGATGAGTTTTGCCATGGAGAGCAATGAAGAAGGAAAATAGGGGAAAGGAAATGTGGAGTGTAAGGGAGGTTATTGTTTCAATAAAGAAGTCAGAGATCTCCCTGTAAAATGGAAACTATAATTTTTGCCTCATGACAATGTTGTAAAATGTTAGATAAGGTATTCAAATTTCCCTATGATGAGCATAGAGAAAACTTACTGAATTCATAGATGAGAAGAAGATGTGGATTCACTAGGTTAAGATTACTCAGTTACTGCTAATTGGCAGAGTTGGGATTTGAACTTGGATTTTCTACCTCTAGAATCTGTGACCTTCCCATTTCATCTTACTGTTGTGCTGCTTCCCATGGGTATTGATCACACTTGAACAGACATTGAAGATAATATTTGTTTGCAAATAAACCTAAAATAAATGCTTATTTTTCATTTTCATGACAAAATAGTGGACAACACCAAATATTGGTGAAGAAATGGGAAAATATGGGTATATAAAATGGTGTGGCCAGCCATTCTAGACAACAGTTTGCAGTTTCTTTAAAAAACTAAGCAAACTTGTTCCATGTGACCCAGCAATCACATTCCTGCACATTTACACTAGAAGAATGAAAACCTGTATCTCCACATGCACATGCGCACACACACAGAAATGTGTACATGATTGTTCATGGAAGCTTATTTGCAATAGTCAAAATCAGGAAACTACAGAATTGTCCTGCAGTTATTGAATGGTTTAACTAACTGTGGTATATCCATGCTATTGAATGCTACTCAGCAATAAAAAGGAACAAACTATTGATGTACACAACAACCTGGATGAATCTCAAGGGCGTTATACTAACTGGAAAAAACCACACTCAAAAGGTCACATACTATATGATTCCACTTTTATGACATTCTTGAAGTGACCATATTATAGAGAAGGAAAACAGATTAAGTGGTTTCCAGGGGTTAGAGATGGTAGAGGTTGGGGGGGTAGCTATAAGTATAAAGGAAGATATTTGTAGTAATGGAATAGTTCTGAATCTTGATTGCTGTGGTGGTTACAGAATCTATCAATTTGATAAAATGACATAGAACCATATGCACAATTTATACCAAGGTCAATCTCCTGATTTTGACATTGTACTATAGTTATGTAAGATGTACCATTAAGTGAAATTGGGTGAAGGGTATGTGGGACCTCTCTGTACTGCTTTTGCAATGCCCTGTGAATATATAATTATTTAAAATGAAAAGTTACAAGAAATCCAGATCATATTTTTCCTTTCTAGAAGTGCTAGTTGACTATTTTCATATCTGCTTTCACCCTATTATTTTATTTTTATAAACATAAGTATTTTCTATGTTTCTATGATAATTCTAATATCTCAGGTTTTATATGTCTGTTTCTATTGCCTGTTAGTTTTTCTGGTTCTTACTCATGATGCTTTATTTCTGATAAATTTTGTGATTTTTAACTCTGAAATAATCATTTTCCTTAGAATGTTATTTTTGCTAGTTCTTCAAAGTCTGAATTGAAATCAAGGTCTTCCAGCGTGAATTTCTATTTGTTTTTGCAGTCTGCTGGGAGTGGTACAAAACCTGGATTATGTTAAATTTAATTTTCCACTTGAGGTTTTTGGACCATATAAGTAGTATGAATTTAAACTGTAAACGCTAGAGAGGACTTTCTTATGATTGTGAATTCTCAGAGATATTTCATGTTACTGTCATCTAGTAGCAGGGTCAACTTGCTTATCAAGAGAAGCAAGTTTTCTGTCTCCTTCTGTAGTGGGGTTTGATTTTCCATTCACTTTTCTCCCATAGTTGTGGTGGATGTGGTCCTTTGGAGACCATTTATATGTGGGGGATGACTAACTGCAAACTCCACTTAGAATGACACTGGTTCTGTCTTCCACACCTTGTGCAGTTGTGAAAGGAAGAAGCTCAAAATTTGCAAGGCTTGGCAAAGACCCAAGACTTGGTTGAAAGCCACTTTGGCACTCCCCTTCCCACTTATCTATTTCTTCTGCCCCCCCCCCCCCCCCCCCGCATTTTGGTTTAACTCTTTTTTGGGCAGAGGGAGCTTCTTTAATTCTCTGCTTTTATTTGAGCACACAGTGATGAGCTCTTTCTATTTTATCCAGCACTTTAATGTGTCAGTAGAGAGGCTAATTCATGCTCTATAATCTGACCTACAGCCTGAAATGGAAGTCTTAAAATTTTTCTTTTCTTACATTTGTTTTTAAACTTTCTGTTTTGTAATCTCTAGCCTTCGAGAAGATACCATACCCATAAACGCCCCCCTCCACAACCTCATGAGTCACAAAGTAATGCTTTTGTTCTGTTCAGTTTTGTTTTAAATACTAGCTTCTCCTTGTTCACATTTTATGCCCCTAAAAAGTTAAGCTGGATGATTTCATTTGAAGATGAAATGGATATCCATGAGCAATGTGTAAAATATCAGTGACAATTCTAAAACGATTTTTAAGAAGGTTGAAATGAGCATAAACAGATTTCATGACAGGCAAATCTGAATAGAAAAGCCTTTGCTAGCTTTAAAACAGGCTCATAGAACACATTTGCACAACCAACAGAAAAAAAGCAGCAAGAAATCTCTGGCTCACCATGCCCAGAAAGGTAAATGAGGACCAAAGTGTCGTCATTTATATTTCTCTGGAAGTATTCTACCTATGATTTCTCCAAGAGACTAATATAGAATAAGATTTCTTAATAGGAGAATCCAGAAAATTTGTTTGCTTCCCTGAATTATTATCTAGGATAAGCCTCTGGTCTGCAGTAAGCACTGAGGTTGGATTTAATTGAAGGTGAAATGAATTCCCATTAAGCCCTTCAAGAGGGGAGAAAACAGCTTCTTAAATAGCTCAAGTCTTAGCTTATGCAGATCTTTCTTTTAAAAAAGTGGGAGTTTTTTTTTAAAGTGGGAGTTTGATTAATGTCTTTATTAAATGGTCTCCCCTTCTTGTTAGCAAAAAAAAAAAAAAAAAAGGATCTATTCAATGTTTCAAAACAAAGCAGATTGGACTACCTCTCCTTTGGCTTTCTTCCTTTTACCTCAGGGACATGGCTAATTTTGCTGTCTGCTAGAAATTTGATTTATTAATGCTAAATATTCTCTTTTCTCTGAGCTTTGGAAGGTCATGCAAGACTTGTTAAAGTTTACCTGATTAGAAAACATATATTGACATTACATAGGCCTTTCAGTTACTTTACTTCTTTCTAGTCACAAGTCTGCTCTTGCTCTGAATCCCCTCTTTCTCCTGGCACAAGCCTCTGAAAGCACATATCAGAGGGCACTTTTTGGTATTTGTGCATTCCTTCTCCCTTTGCCAAATTTGTTTGATAAAAGACAATGATAACAAAAAAATAATTAGATTTTGCAAATAGCAGTACACAAAGCAGAAAGGGAGGGCATGCACAGACTTTGAAAGAATAAGTAAAGGGGCGTCTGGGTGGCTCAGCAGTTAAGCATCTGCTTTCAGCTCAGGGTGTGATCCTGGAGTCCTGGGATCAAGTCCCACATCGAGATCCTTGCATGGAGCCTGCTTCTCCCTCTGCCTATGTCTCTGCCTCTCTCTCTCTCTCTCTCTCTCTCTCTCTCTCTCATAAATAAATCTTTTTTTAAAAAGAATAAATAAATGGTGGTGGATATATTATTTAAAACTCCAGACAACTGAAAAAAAGATTTTTATTGAAGTATAGCTGTGATACAATATTACATTAGTTTTAGGGGTACAACATAGTGATTCAGCATTTATATACATTATGAAATCATGACCACAGTAAGTCTGGTTACCTTGCCACCATACAACTTTATTACAATATTATTGACTATATTCCTTATGCTGTACTTTACATCCTGTGACTTACTTATTTTACAGTTGGAAATTTGAACTTCTTTATTCCCTTCACCTATTTCACCCATCCCCACACTTCTAGTCAACTTTTATTGTAATGAAAGAGTGAGAGATACTGAAAAAAGAATATATAATTGGCAACCTTGAAATAAATCAGAAAACAGTGATTCTAATACATAAGACATGAATTAAGGCTGGATGACATAATAAAATAATAATCATAATAATAATTATGTATATATTTTTTAAAAGATTTTATTTATTCATTCATGAGAGACACACACAGAGAGAGAGAGAGAGAGGCAGAGACACAGGCAGAGGGAGGAGCAGGTTCCATGCAGGGAGCCTGACATGGGACTAGATTCTGGGTCTCCAGGATCACACCCTGGACTGAAGGTGTTAGAAAATCATTGTGAAGGGAAGTTTTGCCCTCTAAATCACAGCTCTGAGCAAATCATATCAGGGTAAAATGTCCTCTAACGGCCCTCTATTGCCAACAGGGTTAAGTTCATAGCTCTCCATGAGGCAGATGAAGGTATATAATCTCTTTTCGTGTTACCATTTTAGTCTCATCTCAAAACATTCCTCCCATCTCAGGAACTTATTGCCCAGCCATACCACTGCTTTACCAGTTGATTCTAGAATAGATCATGCTTTTTGTTTCCTTTGTTGCTGTTTTTGTTTATTTTTTAAATATTTATTTATTGAGAGAAAGAGAGAGAGAGAGAGAGAGAGAGAGAGAGAGAAGCAGGCTCCATGCAGGAAGCCTGACATGGGACTCGATCTCGGGTCTCCAGGATCACACCCAGGCTGCAGGCGGCACTAAACCGCTGAGCCACCGGGGCTGCCCTGTTTTTGTTTAGTTGTGAAAGGAATATAACCTTGTGAAAAATTCACATTGTATAGAAGAAACTATAATTTTAAAGTATAAATTTTGATTCTTCTCCAACATTCCCACCCAACCTAATTATCCAGAAATAATCATGTCTGGCTATCAGCAATTTGTTGAATGATTTTTACAGATATTTTCTATGCATATAAAATACATGTGATAAATAAAAAGTATTACAGTAACCCTAACCCTATGTAATATGTAATATAATATGTAATAAAAGTACATTCATTTCATATATAATATACATTTCATATATATGAAATATGTATTATATGAAATGTGTATATAATATATATCCTACAAATAAGACAAAGCCTTTCTGCAACTACTGTAAACTGATCTCATTGCAATGTCATATTTTAAAGAATCCAAATTTAACTTCCTAAAACATTGAATTCTAATGTGTGCTTTCACAAAAACCTCTTGAATAGAGAACGAGGAGTAAGGAATAACATCCCAGTCAGCACATACACAAACAGCAAAATTTCCAAAAATTCTTTAAACAATTCTCTCCCTCAAAGCCACCATGACATCTCTCTCTCTTACAAACTACAGGCCACTTCTTTCTTCCTCGGGTAGTGTCACACTCTGCCTAATGTGAATCAAATGAGAGTCTCTAAGCTAGTCTAAGTTAGTATTTCCTCCCATTATCTCTGGACAGCACTGCAAAGACTCAGGATTTGAAAGACACAAACACATAAAAACCCTCATTAGAAGGGGGAAAGGATTGTGGGAGGGGGCAGGGATGGAATATATATTTACATTTTCATATATATGTGTGTGTGTATCAAAGCATGAATATATGTGTACGTGAGTGTGTGTATATACACATGCATATATAATAATTAAGATTATTCTATATTTGGTAATGTGATGTTTGATGTTTTACTTAGCAGCCTTTTCAAGTTAGTATACACAGATCAGACTCATTTTCTGAAAGTATTACATACTTGATATATTACCATATGTAGAGGCACAATAATTATTTAACCTGTTTCTTATAGCAGATATTTAGGTTTTCCTTTTTTTCTTTTTACAATTATAAACAGTGCTACTTCATTGCACATATATTTTGGTTCTCTCTTCTTTTGGACCACTGTTCAGTTTGTCCTACTACTTCTTCTATATGGTAAAGCCTCTGTAATAGGAGGCTGAAAAATATTTCTGTTGTCTGAATTTCCATTAAAGTTCCCAAACTGAGGACAGCAGGTATTAAATATCCCCCATTCTAACATCAGGGCCAAGATACTGCCAGACATTCTCTCAGGGTTTAACAGGAGGTAGACCCTCATCCTCATTACCCCAACCAACCCATAACGAAATTTAAAAGATTTGAGGAGAGCTTACTAAAAGTGATGTTCTATAAAGGAAGCAATTTGTAAGATTTTAGTGAATTGTTGGGACACCTGGGTGGCTCAGGAGTTGAGTGTCTGCCTTTGACTCAGGGCGTGATCCCAGAGTCCCGGGATCAAGTCCCACATCGGCCTTCCTGCAGGGAGCATGCTTCTCCCTTTGCCTATGTCTCTGCCTCTCTCTCTCTCTCTCTCTCTCTCTCTCTCTCTCTGTGTGTGTGTCTCATAAATAAATAAATAAATAAATAAATAAATAAATAAATAAAATCTTTTTAAAAAGATTTTAGTGAATTACTGAACTAGTGAGGTGTATTCAGGAATTTTCACTCTTTTGTGCTCTGGCTTGTTTTCAGTCACCTATTGGTACTCTTCACCTGGATGTTTTGTTTTGTTTTGTTTTGTTCTTCTGAACCTGCAAATAGCTTCTCTGCCTCAGCACAGGGCAAGCTGAAAATACTGGGAAAATAGCTCTCAGCCAATGACTCTCTGGCACTTGTGTATAAATACCTTAACTCCTTTGCATCTCATGTAGAACTTTGAGGCTGATGTTTTATATCAGCTCCTGAGTTTCCTCAGCCTCAGTTGCCCAGTGATGTAGCTTTGTTAATTACATATCATATATTGGGTTCCTTTCTTTCTTGGTCTCACTTCCCTTCTCCCCTGCCAATGTTTCCTGGGATTACCTTCCAAATATACTACTTGCACTTGAATCCTTATCTCAGGATTTTCTTTGAAAGAACTCTACTTAAGACACTGGAGCTGTTAGGGGGAAAAAAAACAGATTGGCAACTCACTCTCAAGTGGATGCTTACAGAACTGTGAAACTCATAGGCCTATAATAACACAGAATATTTCTGTGGGTATTTCTTAGGAGAGTTTGATATTGGTCCCACAGGATTTTAGGGCATATATTATCAAAAAAGATTGTAATTTGCCTCTAACTTCATGACTTCCAAAAGCAAGACACTTCCTGGAGTAATCTATGATGTCTGGGAGAAAAGAAGAAAGCTAACAGAGAGTAATGGAATGGATCAAGTAATCGCCATCCTTGCTATAGGACCATGGGTCAGGTCTGAATTGGAGGAAGAGAAGAGGTTTGATTTGGATCTGATATTACAGTTCTGATTTTATACTAGCTTAGGCTTGATTCTAAAGCAATTTATAGTTAGTTACTGGAATTGCTCTTAAAATTGAAAAGGAATGGAAAACTTAAAATTGGCCTAACATGTGAAAAAGGGGTAGAAAATGAGATCTTGACCAAATGCTTTAAGTCCGTGGATAAGAAAAGTAAAGTCATTTTTTATTTGTACTCGAGTTCAGACTGTTGAATACACTAGTTACATACATTCTATCTCATTCTGTCCCACCACTTGCTAGTTAGGTGATCTTGAGCAAATTTTTAACCTCTCTACACTTCAGTTTATCTGCTTTATTTATTTATTTATTTATTTATTTACGTGCTTACTTACTTACTTACTTACATTTTTTTTCTTACTTACTTACATTTTTAATTGAAGTATAGTTAACACATAATATTATATTAGTTTCAGGTGTATAACATAGTGATTCAACAATTATATAAATTACAATATGCTCACTACAAAATTAAGTTACCATCTGTCACCATACAAAGTTACTGCAATATTATTGACTATATTCCTTATGCTATACCTTTCATCTCTGTGATTTATTTTATAACTGGATATTTGTACCTCTTAATCCCCTTCACCTATGTCGCTTATTCCCCCCACCCTGCCCAGCAACCCCTAATTTGTTCTGTGTATTTATGAGTCTATTTCTCTTTGTTGTTGTTTGTTTAATCATCAAAAGACTGTTAAGTGATGAAATAAGATACAGTCAGACACTTAGACTGATATATAATAGATGCTCAATAGGTGCTGGCTAGTGTTATTATTATTCTGACTCCTTGTAAATGGTATCATCCATTTGGTTTAAAACCACAAACCCATGTTTTGATCTCCCCCTCAGCCTTCTCCTAAACATATGTAAGCAATTTCCTTGCTTCATAAAATCTGTCTTCATAGTTACTCTCAAATCCACTGTTCCTTTTTCATGACTACTGACATTAAGCTAATTTTTGGCATTATTAGTCACACAGGTTTTTGAATAGTCTCTTCCTTGCTTTTCATCCCACCTCCAAATTCCTTCTCTTCCAAATAATTCTGTAGACCAATGTCCAAATTGCTTTCCCAAAGGACTCTTTTGATTTTGGCTTCCCTTGCTCAAAAAATATCTCCTTCCTATTTCTTAATCTTAGTATTAGAAGTCCTGCATAATCTGATCATATCTTATATTTCTGTTTCTTCTATTACTATCATGTGTATTCTTTGCTTCTTTCTACTTGGCTAAAATGTAGTACTCACTCTTTCTGGAAAACCACCCCACATTTTGTCTTTTTTTTATTATGCTCTTCCTGTATTCTAGAATACCCTTCCCTCTCTCTCTGCTTGTCAAGAACTAACTACCCTTTTAGATTTATGTTATATGTCACCTGTTTTTTGTTTGCTTGTTTAGATTTATGTTATAGGTCACCTGTTTTTTTGTTTGTTTTTTACCTTTAGTATTTCTTGAGGGGCATATCTAGGGATGGATTATCTATGTTTTGTGGCACATAGTTTCTCCTAGACCATTACTTAAAAAAGCCTGCCTTTAAACTAAAGAATGACTGAAAAGGTGAACATTTTAGGCCATCCAAGAAACTATTGGAAAATGTTTTTAACTAAGTGGGAATTTGATCACATATCAGAGAACCCTGGTGTGGGCAGCAAACCATAAGTATAGATGTCAAATATACTGGTCACAGCTTCTCTTAATATCTAATTTAGACCTGTTGTTTATGCTTTGATACCTTTAACCATCATATAAATATTGACTGGGTTGGTTGTCTTTGTTGATCTTAACATGAGAGTGTCTGTCTTTTGGTAAAAACTCAATAAATCTTCTCTGGTTGGACAAAACAGTCACTTGTTTTAATGGAGCTTTCTCTGATCCCTGAAAGTATGTGTGATATTTTTATCTTTTTAATTGCTTCCATGAGTATCTCTCCATGGCTACATATTGTATTCACTATTACATTACGATTATTAAGCACTTTTCTTTTCCTACTAGACTGTGAGGTTCATAAGAGCAAGAATATCTAACTCATTTGTGTATTCCTTATTGTGTTCAATCAATGCTTTGAAGCCTCAATTTTAATGCCTGCCATATACAGCCTAAATTGTGGTAGTGACTAAGCCATGTAAGGTAAATTCGTATTAGACTAAATTTCATCCTGAGGGTTATAAAGCACTTTAAACCCTTTAAGGAACAAGACTGTATGTAAACAATTACTTGGATTGGATTCTGTTGAGGCTTCATCCCCAGTTTGATTTACTTGGTCTGCATTGGGGCCTGGACATCATTAAAAAAATAAAATAAAAGTCCACCCCTTCCACCCACTCACCTAAAATTCTCATATGCAGCCAGGGTTGAGATCTAGAATCACTGATCTAGGATACATAGATACGACAGATAAAGACATCAAAGAAAAGAACAATAAGCAAGTATATAAACTCTGTGTAATTTTATATTCTTTCCTAGAGTTATTTACCTACTTTAAGGAACATTTCTCCTTGGTTGGTAAAACCTTGTGTTTGTATTTAGAAAATATTCTCTTGCACTAGTCATTACTTCTCACTAGGGAGCTTGGTTTCTTCATTTGCTTTTAGGTAATTAGTGGAGAAGTATATACAAACACATTCAAAAGAGACTGGTCATTGTTCTTCCCTGCTATGAATGTTTATCATCTTTGGCTTTAACATTTATTTCAACTTCATTGATACTTCTGCAGTGCCTTACTTTCTTTTGGCATTGTCATGTTAATATCCTTTGCCATTATATAATATATTTGAGGGCCTTACTCTGTGTGAAAATTCCCAGGCTCTTTCTCACTATTACAAATTTAATTGAATGAGGCCACTCTTTTACTGAGTTTCAGCCTGACCTGAGCTAAGGTGTCTTTCTCTGTTAGTTGCTGTCCTGAAATATGTTCTGATATGATTTGTGTGTTTTCCTAATTGAATGTCCATGAATGTATCCCTTTGATATATACACCTAAGTGTTATCCTCTGTTGTGTTCTTCATCTTCATCCTTCCCAAGCTTTTCAGAGTGAATTAACTGATATCAACTTCATAATCTTGTGATTATGAAAAATCTTGTGATTTTTTAGCAAATTCTAATTATACAAGTTGTGTCAATCATAGCAAAAAGTGGAAAAGGGGAGAGATTCACAGCAGTGACAGAGCTTGGATTAAAGCTATCTAGTAAGCCAAACCTGAAAGAGAATATAGAACTAGTCTTCCACATTGTTTCCCAAGGATCCTGGTCCTCAAATGAGCACACATTAGAATGATTCTCTCAGGACGAACTCACGTGTGGCTCACAGTGACCTATGTGGGCTTAACTCTAAAACAGGCTGGGACTTCAGTCACAGAAAGTTTATAAGAAGTGTAGGACCAAAGCTAAACCAAATGACTTATGTATAAAGATGGTCTCCAGTAGGGGCTGACAATCTAAATTTTTAGATAGTAGCCATTACCACTAAGTTTAGCACAACTTTTTATATCATGTCATGTCTTCCTGGTTGCTCTACTACCTACAGCCTTCACTTTCTCTCTAGCATGGATTTCCTTCAAGGTCCTGACTTTTGCCCACTTCTTGCTTCTCTTAATCTAGCATGCCATAATTGAAATAGCCTTTTTTAAAGAACGACAGGGGAAAAACAAGAATTTCACAACTTTTCTCAGTTTGTGATGCCCAAGTTTAATGTAGCAAGAGTAGGGAGTTTTGCAACCCAGCTAAATGGAACACCTTCTTCCTAGAGACTCCTGCTGTTTCTCCCCTTACATTTCTATAGTGGCTCTAGAACACAGAAGTGGGCACTATCTGACTGCTGGATCACATGGGAAAGTTTTGTAGAATTTAGCTCTTGGGCTCAGGAAAGTGATTGTTATGTTATTATAGCCAGAATCAATAAATAAACACATTTTTAAGAGGTTCATTTCAAATAAGGTACATAATTAGAGGATGAAGAGATGTTAGATGGAATACCCAAGCATACTTGCCAAATTTAGTAATCACACTGAAACTCAAAATTTTATTTCATCAGAAGACTGCATTTTAATATGACTGTGTATGCATGTGTAATGTAAAAACTTTATTTACAACTGAGCCATTAAACAGAGCACTACCATTAAGCAATGTTACAGATCTTGATTAGGTATTTCAACATGTAACACCACATAATCAGTTTGGAAAACTCTACTAAAGCTAAACATACATCTACCCTTGACCCAGCAATTCCACTTTTCAGCATACCCAAGAAAAATGATTACATATGTCCATGAAAAGACAAATATAAGAATATTCATAAGAGCCTTATTCATAATATCCAAAGCTAGAAACAAGCCAAATGCTCATCAACAGGAGGATGGATAAATGGTAGTGTGTTTATACGGTGGAAAACTACACAGCAATAAAAAGGACAAGCTACTGTTAAACATAACAACATGGATGAACCCCATATATATTGAGTGAAAGAAGCCAGACACAAAAGAGTATACATGTATGATTTTATTTATATCAAATTTTAAAAAAGGCAAACTATAGTTTGTAGGTATAGGAGACCAAATACTGTTATCTGGGGGTGGATGTGTATGGGACTGTAGACTGGAAAAAAGAAGGAGGGAACTTTGTAGGGTACTGGAAATATTTTATGTCTTAATCTGAGTGATAGTTATAGGAAGAGGAGAAGAAAGGTTGGGGGAATATGTTACTTATACAGTAAAAAATTACCTGTTGCATGCTTAAGATTAGCACCGTTTACATAGTTTACTCTGTGTCTGTTATATCTCAAAGAAAATTAACTCCAACATACACTGTCATAAAAACATAGAAGCAATTTTCTTTAAGCCATTTACATTCAAATGGCTAAAGCCAGATGTGTTTCAATGTTCAACACATGTGCATATCTAAAATAATCAGCCTTTGGCAGACCTGATTGGTTGGCGTAACAAAAATGGCTGGTGATTATACAGTTATTCTTTTGTTCAAGTAGCTTGAAGGCTTTATAAACAAATCTCATGATGTGGGTGTTATGAAAATGATAAGTCTAATTCATAAGAAAACTTATCTTGCATCCCAGAAGGGTTAGTTTTATGAAAAAAAATAATTTTAAGACTTAAAATCTGAAGATTGGCTCTTATTTTTATTTATCTTGTTATTTTATACAGGAGAAGTGCCAAGATTATCATAGGCCTTAAGGAAATCTTGAGAGGCAGTACAATTTGCTGATTCAAAGACTCCTCCATGTCCTAGAAGAATGACCTTGAGCAATGGCCTTAGTTTGGGAATAATAGGTAGAAGGATTAAATAAGTTAATATGTTTATAGGGCAGAAGTAGTCCCTGACACATAGTATATGCTAATAAATGTTAGCTACTTTGTCATTTAAAAGAAATCAGAAGGAAAAAAATAAAAGAAATCAGATGGCAAATATAGAAGAAATTCAGTCAGCATGATGATTCCTTTCCAATACAGAAAACTTCCAACTTTAGTAACATTCCTTTATAAATAAGGATGCATTTTCCCAAAAAAGGAATATTCTCTTATGTCAAAATTCCTTTAAAAACAAGCTATGGGTAAAATAAAATTAGGACACGTGTATTATTTTAGGCTGAGAAATGAAAAGAGCAGCTCTAGTTGATCTACAGATCTGTGAGTAGGCTAAATAAAGCTCATTGTTATATACTGCTGAATTTTGGAGTGGTTTAAATATATCATTGTATCAGTAGCTGACTAATATACTAAGTATCTGGTAGTCTAGAGCAGAGGTTGGCAGACTATGGCCAGTAGGGCAATTCTGGCCTATGGTCTATTTTTTTTTTTTTTTTTTTTTTAGGTTCGTGAGCTGGGATGATTATTTTATTCTTAAAAGGCTGTTTAAAAATGAAAAAGAATAAAAATATGCAGCAAAGATCTCATAGGTCCTAGAAAGCTTAAAAGTTTTACTACCTGCCCCTTATAGAAACAGTTTGCTGATCCCTGGTCTAGAATAAAAGGTAAGAAAAGGAGAAATTCTCACCATAGCCATGGAAAAGGAAGACATTTTTATGCCCACTACAACCCCATTTGGATGGGTGTCCCCAACTTGACTTTATATGCTGTTTAGTGAGTAAAAGATCATAGCACCTTTGGGGAAAGAAACTGTGTGTGGAGAGGGACAGGAGATTGTAGGGGGTGGATACCTTCAAACTTTTGTTTCTATAGTCCATTGACATAAACAACTGCTTACCTTCAGGAGGTAGCACTGTGTACATGGATAACTGGGGAAAAGACTGACAAAAACTTCATAAATTAAAAAAAGACTTTATAAATTGTAAATAATTTCTGCAGGTCCTGTAGCAATTCACAGCCTGTTTGTCCCACCACATTTAGTTGAGAGTGGTTTTTAAGTCCTTCCTAGCTCTTTTTCTTCCTGCTTAACTATTTATACATTTGCTATTCCTTGATCTACATTGGTAGTACTGCTTATCACTGGGTGATGGAGTCCTGGGAAAACATGATGAAAAAAAGTACTCTGTAGCAGATTATGTGCTTGGATGTGTATCTCGTGATATATATATATATATATATATATATATATATATATATATATACGCTTTGGTAGACACTCTTCAATGAGCAGGTAAAGGCAGTGAGAAGTGAAGAACCAGGGACATTTAATAAGCAGCATCACATTAAGAGAGCCACACAACATCTGTCATTGAAAAGCTACTGCCTATGCCCATGTTAGGTGGCAAAAACTCTGTATTTAATACTATCCTGTTGGTGGAGAAAGATTCTGGAATGACATGGACCATTAATTCACAGTACTTACACAATATAGAACAATGTTATTTTTGCAGACAAAAATTTGGATTCTAAACTAACTTTGATATTTTCTTCTACCAAAATACTATTATGTACAAGAATACAATTGAGATTTGCAATACTAGGTAGCTTATTTTAAAAATATAACTTACCTTGATTATATTTTATAACATATTCTTTTGTTTAGATGTCGTTTGAAAAGAGCCTGAAATCAATTTTCTAATTGGGAAAGAGATTCAGCATTGATTATGTGTGTGCGTGTGTGTGTATACATATATATATATGTATATATATATATATATATACACATATATATATATGTTGTATCCAAGAAATCAGTGTTCTTTACAGAAGAGCTAGGGAATAGAGTTTTTCTGGATTAGAAATATGATTGTCTGTTTATAGCAGCAATGTTCACAATAGCCACACTGTGGAAGGAGCCTCACTGTCCATTGAAAGATGAATGTATAAAGAAGATGTGGTATATGTATACAATGGAATATTACCCAGCCATTAGAAATGACGAATGCCCACCATTTGCTTTGACATGGATGGAACTGGAGGGTATTAGGCTGAGTGAAGTAAGTCAATCGGGGAAGGATAATCGTATGGTTTCACTCATACAGGGAATATAAAAAATAGTGAAAGGGATTATAGGGGAAAGGAGAGAAAATGAGTGGGAAATATCAGAGAGGGTGACAAAACATGAGAGACTCCTAACTCTGAGAAACGAACAAGGGGTAGTGGAAGGGGAGGTGAGCGGGAGGATGGGGTGACTGGGTGACAGGCATTGAGGGGGGTACTTGATGGGATGAGCACTGGGTGTTATACTATATGTTGGCAAATTGAACTCAGTAAAAAATATGTATATGTAAAAAAAAGATAAGAAGCTTTTGCACAGCAAAAGATACAGTCAACAAAACTAAAAGACAACCTACAGAATGGGAGAAGATATTTGCAAATGACGTATCAGATAAAGGGCTAGTATCCAAGATCTATAAAGAACTTATTCAACGCAACAGCAAAGAAACAAACAATTCAATCATGAAATGGGCAAAAGACATGAACAGAAATCTCACAGAGGAAGACATACACATGGCCAACAAGCACATGAGAAAATGCTCCGCAACCCTGGCCATCAGGGAAATACAAATCAAAACCACAATGAGATACCACCTCACACCAGTGAGAATGGGGAAAATTAACAAGGCAGGAAACCACAAATGTTGGAGGGGGTGTGGAGAAAGGGGAACCCTCCTGCACTGTTGGTGGGAATGTGAACTGGTGCAGCCACTCTGGAAAACTGTGTGGAGGTTCCTCAAAGAGTCAAAAATAGATCTGCCCTATGACCCAGCAATTGCACTGCTGGGGATTTACCCCAAAGATTCAGATGCAGTGAAACGCAGGGACACCTGCATCCCAATGTTTATAGCAGCAATGTCCACAATAGCCAAACTGTGGAAGGAGCCTCGATGTCCATCGAAAGATGAATGGATAAAGAAGATGTGGTTTATGTATACAATGGAATATTACTCAGCCATTAAAAACGACAAATACCCACCATTTGCTTCAACGTGGATGGAACTGGAGGGTATTATGCTGAGTGAAATAAGTCAGTCGGAGAAGGACAAACATATTGTCTCATTCATTTGGGGAATATAAAAAATAGTGAAAAGGAATAAAGGGGAAAGGAGAAAAAAACGAGTGGGGAATATCAAGAAGGGAGACAGAACATGAAGACTCCTAACTCTGGGAAACGAACTAGGGGTGGTGAAAGGGGAGGTAGGTGGGGGGTGGGGGTGGCTGGGTGACAGGCACTGAGGGGGGCAGTTGATGGGATGAGCACTGGGTGTTATTCTATATGTTGGCAAATTGAACACCAATAAAAAATAAATTTATTAAAAAATAAATAAAATAAAAATACAAACACAAAAAGAAATATAACTGTCTACCTCTGTCTTGAAGGTCTCTCATTCCTGTTATTTTATACCTCATTCTAGCCTTTGCTGATACATTGATATTGACAGTAGAGCATTTGAGCCTTAAATTTGTTCTGAACTTTTAAAAAATCTGGAGCTATACACTTGCTATTCGGAATTGTGCTGAACTTATTTTTTAAGAACAGAGGGAACCTGGAAAAGATACATATTTTTTAAAACAGATACTGTGTGAAGATAATAATCTTAAGAGTAAAAATATGTGTTTTGTCAGGTTGAAGCTGATGGCATTTATGAAAAGTTTTTTTTTTAAGATTTTATTTACTTATTTATGAGAGACGGGGTGGGGGTGGGTGGCAAAGACACAGGCCGAGGGAGAAGTAGGATCACCGCAAGCAGCCTGATTTGGGACTCGATCCTGGATCCTAGGATCATGCCCTGGGCCAAAAGCAGAGGCTCAACCGCTGAGCCACCCAGACATTCCTATGAAAAGTTTTGAATCTTGTTCTAGATTTGCCTCTGTAGCTTTAATTAGCTCAGTTAAGTCAGCTCACACTATTTTCTTGTTAGATCTAACTCAGGTGTTTGTGAAGTGATATGAATGATGCAAAAAAAGGCTCCATTCACCCAAAATATCTAATCAACTAAGTACTTGACATGGACATAATATTTGGGAGAAAGGAAGAAGCCTTTTTTTTTTTTTTTTTTTTGGAAGAAGCCTTTTTGAAGGAATGGAGACAACCCAAAGATAAATCTTCTTCAGTTTCTCAATTTTGACTGGGGTCAATTTCAGGGATAATGAGGAGTAAACATAAAAACTTACCTTGAAACTTCCTCCGTGGAGAATAAGGTATTTTTTGTGAGATGGCTTGAGTTCTGTGGGAAGAAAGCACATTAGGTCAGGAGGAAGATTCTCAATATCTGAACATCTTTGACATAAGGATGGAGAGTTTTTTGTCCTGGGAGGATAGGGGGAAGCCTTCCCAAAAGGTAAGGAAGTAGGTTTTTGGTAAGTTTCAAATGGCCATTCTGCCCGTGCAACCTCTTGATGAATTATAATGAAGACATGATGTTTGGGCTCATAAAGGACTCCATGAAATCACAATTTTCAATGACTGTAAACCATTCAATATATACTTGATTGACTTCCAGGCCTTTCATGTTTTAATCCACCTTCCCCTCTGCACTCTCCGTGCAATTTCCTGATATCCTATCTCATCCTATCATATCCCATTCCTTTTCATCCCATTCCATTCCATTTCATTCTACCACTTTTCACAACTAACTGTTAAATATCTACTCTGTATAAAGCATTGTTAGGTGCTCTGAGATGGAACATGAATTCGGCATTGTAACAACCTTCAAGGAGCATAGAATCCCATTGGAGAAACCAACTCATTCATATGAAAAAGAATGGTAGATGATAGGAAACCACGTGCCACTAAGTGACTAATTGTAAACACACATTCAGTATTTAAGAGAGGGGGAAATGTAGGCTTAGTTGATCTGAGATGGCTTCAGAAAGAGATCATGACATTTGTATCTTTGGGGTAAATACCTGGTAGAGCAATTGCTGGGTTATAGGGTAGCTCTATTTTTAACTCTAGATTGAATTTTAAATAGGCTCTCAAGGCCAGAAGGTAAACCAAATACTTGTCATCAGACAGCCTGCAATACCTATAGATTTGGATTGATTTTTCTCTTCTCAAGATCCCCAAAATATCCTGAGGTTCCTGAACCTGCCAGAAAGTGACCTTCTTTATTCACCTGATAAGATTGCTCAGAAACCTGGAAGCAAGATATCAAGCTATTTTTCCCAGTGGGCTTTATTGGCTCTGTATGGTCAACCTTAGTTCCTTAAAGCTCTTTGGACATATCTGAGTCTATGCATGTCTCACAAATATGACATTCCAGTTAAAGCCTTGGTAATATAACCAATGTTTCCAATTGTGTCCTCTTAAAAGGAGAACAGACTCTTAATGAACTTATGCAAATAAATACATTGCCATGAAAACATAAGAACATGCACTGAGAGTTTCTGAATTCTGGAGGGGTGAGGTAAGGAGAAAAAGAAATGTTCAACTGAGTGGCACCTGAGTTTTGAACTGCTTTGCTGCATGTGGGGTATGCGTCCTCTGCGTGGTCGCCTGGATGCAGCTTGACATGGCCATACCCTCCCTTGAGGAGCTTGACTCCTTCAAGTACAGCGACCTGCAGAACTTGGCCAAGAATCTCGGCCTCCGGGACTCCGGGACTTGTCTGAGGGCAGACAAGTTGTTAAAAGCCTTGAAAGCCTACCTTAAAGACGAAGCAAAAAAAGAAAATGAGAGTCAAAATGGAAGCCAAACTTCTGCGTCCTCCTGGGATGAGACGGAGATGCAGATGAGCAGCCAGGAACAAGCTAAGAGGGAGCCAGTTGGCCACATCACCAAAACAAGGAGAAGTTGCAAGAACTCTGACTCCCAGGATCATTCAGAGATAAAAATAAATGATCACACTGAATTCCAGAATCCAGAGAAGCAGGAAAACCAGGATCTCAGAACTGTTGGAGAAGTTCCTTCACCACTAGATGAGAACCAAGGAGAGGAGAATGCAGTTTCCACAGGAAAAAGAAGAATAAATGGTAATGAAGATTCAAAAGTACCTGCAGAAAGAAAGCCTCTCTGCGCAGATGGGTTTTCCAAACCTGGAAAAAGTAAAAGAACTATAAGTGCTACTCCAAACTTTAAGAAGCTTCATGAGGCTCGTTTTAAGGAAATGGAGTCCATTGATCAATATATTGAAAGGAAAAAGAAACATTTTGAAGAACACAACTCATTTAATGAACTGAAGAAGCAGCCGGTCACCAAAGAAGTGGTGGTGACCCCAGTTCCTCTCCCGGGAAGGCTCCCTGAGGCTCGAACCCCCTCCAGCCAGCGCCACTTGCAGGGCCAGCCCCTGGGCCCTACAGGCCAGATCACCTTGTGTGGGAAGGGGTCCGCCAAGCGTTCCATTCTATTGGCAACTAAGATGAACGTCAGGTTTTCAGCTGCTACCAAAGATAATGAACATAAGCGTTCACTGACCAAGACTGCAGCCAGAAAGTCTCCGCATGTGACCGTATGTGGGAGTACTCCAAAAGGCCAGGCTATGCTCGGGACATGCAAGTTAAAGACCGCAAAGGGGAATTCTGCTTCTGTTGTTATCCCATTCAAGTTGACAACTGAGGCAGCACAGACTCCAGTCTCCAACAAGAAACCGGTGTTTGATCTCAAAGCCAGTCTGTCTCGTCCCCTCAACTATGAGCCACACAAAGGCAAACTGAAACCATGGGGTCAACCTAAGGAAAATAGTTCTCTTAAGCAACATGCCAACAGAGTTAGATTCCACAAGAAAACTTACAAACAACCTCCTCTCCAGACTCAGGAGGAACAACGGAAGCAACATGAACAAAGACGAAAGGAGAAGAAAGCAAAGATTTTGGGAGCTCGAAGAGGCCTCATTATGGCTGAAGATTAATTTTTTAGTATCCTGTAAATATTACTTCATTTTGAACCCTTTCTTTAATGTAAATATTTTTCTGTCTTCCTCACTTGAGTCAAGACTTCCTTCTGCTGTTTGTTGTTCACTATCTATGTAGTGTTGGGGGTTCTTCACAGGCTGCATCTCTGAAAAGACCTTATTAACCTTAACACTCACAAATTCTTTGAAATGGTTTTTACCTAAGTGTCTGTACAATTCAGTTTTCTGAGACTCATCCTATATATAACCTTGACTTAGATTTTTAATGTCTAATTTCCTCTGCTGACAGAACTGGAATCCTCTTCTAGACAGAAACATTGACTTGATGGTAGGTAATTCTACAAGCCTTAGTAGAACTTGGACCAATAAAAAGCTGAGAAGGCCACCTCTTCCTCCTCTAGAGAACCACATAGTCTTACTGAAATGGAGAGCCATACACGTTGGTACTGGCATATTCTACCTGTGTGACGTAGTTTATTACCTATGCAGGTCTGCTCAGATCACCTGATGTAATCGCCATTTATCACTCAATATATTCTTAAAAACTCCATAGCTCATTCTAGCCTTACTTATTTAAAAATATCCAGGCCTATATTGAAACCTGAGGGTTGCTGCTTCAAGGGTCAGTATACTCTGTCAGTTAGATGTTACTCATTTTATGGGAAAGACCAGAGTTGTTCAGCATCACAGCCACATTTGTTGCCCCTAAGTGGAGCTTCTGGGCTTTGTACTGATGAAGATTTTCATAAATGTTTTCTCATGATGGTAGATTCTTTGCAAATAAATTGACTTCCAGATTGAGTTGAGCAAAAAAAAAAAAAAAAAGAAAGAAATGTTCAACTTTTTCACAAAGCTATATTTTATAAAATTGCTGTAACTCAGTTAGCTTAAGAAAAAATTCTCTTAAATCTAGAAAAATAAATTATTCAAAAGATCAGCAATCTTTGATACAAAAATTTTATGAAAATTATAACCATCCTTCTCAGTTTATTTAATCCCATGTTATTACTTCCTGTTTTGCTTGAATTCAGTTTTACCATTAGTTCTGGAGACTCTTACCCAGTTCAGTTTTCTGATCTTAAGGTTATCAGAAACCTGTATTTTTCAAGTCTTCTCCATAAATCTCTCTGAAAATGAAAGACATTTGTAAGAGGTTTTGGTAAAGGCATCTGAGTAAAAGTGTAACTGTATATGATAAAAAACTTTAAAACTGACATAAAGATCTGATTAGAGTTTATTATTATGGTATTAACAAGGAAATTTAGTTGTTTTAATGATATACAACACTTTAAGGTAATAACATATTAGAACATCAGATTTCTAGAACTTGTATACAATTTTAGAATACTTAATTTAAGTTTTTATTAAGTTTTCAATTTTAATTCCAGTATTGTTTACATACAGTGTTATATCAATTTCAGGTGTACGATATAGTGATTCAACAATTCTACATATCTTTACTCAGTGCTCATCATGATAAGTGTACCATTAATTCCCTACACCTAATTCACCTATTCCCCCACTATCAATTTTCTCTCTGATATGCTTTTTTTGTAACAAGTATCTTCAGTTAAAGTTATTATTTTTTTAAAATAAGAACATTCTTTCTTGAAGCATGCTTCAAAATACATGTTTTCTAAAAGATATATGTTAAACATTCCATCCAAGAAAAATAGAATACATATTTTCTTCATGTACACACTGAGAATTCCCCCAGTTAAATCATATAAAAAGAGGCATTACGGGATCCTTGAGTGGCTCAGCAGGTTTAGCACCTGCCTTTGGCCTGGGGTGTGAACCTGGAGTCCCAGGATCCAGTCTCACATTAGGCTCCCCACATGGAGCCTGCTTCTCCCTCTGCCTGTGTCTCTTCCTCTCACGCTCTCTCTCTGTGTCTCTCATGAATAAATAAATAAAATCTTTTTTAAAAAAGAGATATTACAAAATCACAAATTTAAGAAGAATTAAATCATACCAAGTATATTTTTCAGCCACAATGGTATAAAACTAAAGATCAACAATAAAACAAAGCTGGAAAATCTACAATGTAAGTATTAAATATTTAATACGTAAATATTCAACAACACACTACTGCACAAGCCATGGGCCAAATAAATCAAACAGCAAATCAAAATAAAATATGTCTTAAAACAAAAGAAAAAACCCTACAACATTCCACAACTTATGAGATGCAGCAAAAGCAGATGTCAGAGTCAAATTTATGCTGTAAATGCTTGTATTAAGAAAAAAAGTTCAAATAAACAATTTTACACCACAAGGAACTAAAAATATAAAAACTTAGCTGAATTTAGTAGAGGAAGGAAAGAACAAAGAAAAATCAAATAAATAAAGACCAGAATAAACAATAACAACATTGAAAACAATGATCAGTTTTAAAAAATGCAAAAACAAAAACAATGTTGACAGTCCTTTAACTACATTAAGAAAAAAAAGAAGACTCAGAAACCAAAATGAGAAATGGAAGGGAAAACAATACAACAGATAACCAAAGAAATAGTGTAAAAACAGGTTATTATAAACAATTATATACTAGCAAATCAAATAACTTGGGAGAAAAACAGATTAATTCCTAAAAATGCACAAGTTACCACAATTGAATCATGAATCTTGAATCCAAGAAATAGGAAGTTGTATTAGACCAATAACAAGAATGAAAAGTTGAATTAGGAATCAAAAAATCTCCCATCACAGAAAAGCCCAGGACCACATGGTTTCATTGGTGAATTCTACCAAACATTAAAAAAAATTAATGACAAGCTTAATCAAAATCTTACAAATAATGGAATAGAGGGAACACATTTAAAATCATCCCATCAGGTCAGTACTATCCTGATATCAAAGCAGTATAAAAACAATATAGGAACAATAAAGTCTAGTTTGTCCAATAGAAATATTGCTACTCTGACTTTCTTTTAGCATCCATTTGCATGATAAATGTTTCTCCACCTCCTTACTTTCAATCTGCAGGTGTCTTTAGGTCTAAGTGAGTCTAAAGACCTAAATGAGTCTTGGGGCAACTGGATGGCTCATTTGGGTAGGTGTCTGACTCTTGATTTCAGCTCAGGTCATGATATCAGAGTTGTGAGATCAAGCCCTGTGTCAGGCTCCATGCTGGCTGGCATAAGGCCTGCTTAAGAGTCTGCCCTTCTAAAAAATTTTTAAAATTTAAATATTTTTTAAAATAAAATGAGTCTTTTGTAGGCAGCACATAAATGGGTCTTGTTTGTTTTGTTTTTTATCCATTTTATCCATTCGTTCATTTATATCTATTTCATTACATGCTTTGTCATTGTTTTTGGAGATTTTCTCTGATCCTTTCTTGTCTTTGTCAATTTTGGTCTCTCTTTTGCACTCCAAGTGTCCCCTTTAATATTTCTTGCAAGGCTGGTTTAGTTTTCACAGACTCTTTTTGATTTTGTTTATCTGTAACTCTTTATCTCTCCTTTTTTTCTGAATGATAGCCTTGCTAGATAGAGTATACTTGGCTGCAGATTTTTCCCAGTCAGCACTTTGAATAAATATTTCATGTCATTCCTTTCTGTTTTGCCAAGTTTCTGTTGAGAAATCTCTAGCTAGCCTTATGGATTTTCCCTTACAAGTTAAAGACTTCTTTTGTTTTGTTGCTTTTGGGATTTTTCCTTTATCACTATATTTTGCAAATTTAATTATAATATGCCTTGGTGTTGGCCTGCTTTGGTTGATTTTCATGGGTGTTCCCTGTGCCTCCTGGATTTAGATGTCTATTTCCATCCCCAAATTAGGGAAGTTTTCTGCTATTATTCCTTGAAATAAATTTTGTGTACACTTTTTTCTTTCTTCTTCCAGGATTCCTATAATATGAATGTTATTATGTTTGATGTAGTCACTGAGTTCCCTAAGTCTGTTTCATGAGTCACATGATTCTTCTTTCTCTCTTTTTTTCAGCTTCATTGTTTTCCATTATTTTGTCTTCTAGGTCACTAATTCATTCCTCTGCTTCTTCCAGCCTGTTATTCGTTGCAATAAGCCTGTTTCTAATCTCCTATATTTCACTCTTCATCTCTGTTTGATTCTTTTTTAACTTTTTCATCTCTATGGTAAGGGTCTCATGTCTTCCATTTTTTCTCAAGCTCAGTAAGTATCCTTAGGATTGTTGCTTTATATTCTCCATCAGGTATGTTACTTATAACTATTTTGCTTAGATCTATGGCCATGGTATTATCTTGTTCTTTCATTTTGAATAAATTCCTCCATTTCAGCATTTTGTCTAAGTCTCTGCCTTCTTCTCTGTGTTAGGAAAGTCAGTTATGTCTCCTGCTGGTGAAAGTAATGGCCTTATGAAGAAGAGGTTGAGTAGTGCCCAGAGCCTGAAACTTTAGGGAGTGTCTCCAGTGTATGCTGTATGCACTCTGCTGTTGTGTTTTGACTGCTCTGTCCTTCAGACCATTTGTCTGTAGCAGCTCTCCTTGCTTGATGTGGGCAGTGTTTGGTCCCTGGCCTGAATGTGGCAAGTTATAACTAGATGTGCTCTGGTCTGCTTGGGAAATGAAACCTATTACCAACTCCAGAACTGAGGTCCTGAAGAACTCTCTGGTTCAGGAGATGTGGTGCAGACAGGGTTTTGTGCTGGTCTTCTTGGGGAGGGGCCTGCCATGCAGGAACTGTGTAGTAAGCTTAATTGAGAACGGCAGTCCTGCCAGAGTGCCAAGGAGTGGGGCTTGGCATAAGCAAGTTGGGCAGATAGTGTCTGCACCGACCTGCTTCCTTTAGGTGACTCTGTGTTTATGCTAAGGGGCAGGGGAGGGAAATGGTGCCAACCAGCTCCCTTATTCTCCAAGAGATGTCTCCCTGAATGCTGCCTCTCAGGGAAGTGCTCCTAGAATAGCAAATAATCTCCCTGCTGTGTGCCCCAGGCATTTTTAGATCACTCTTTCCATGCTATTTGTCCCCAGATAGAACGCTATTTTAATAATATATATATATATACACACATATATATACCCAAATATAACTTAAGAGAGTTTAGTATCGCTTATTTAACAATGCTTTTCATGTAATTTAACATAACAAATAAGCCTAATTAGTTTAATTTCTCACAACAATTTTGAAGTATTCCAGGAGCTTCCTAGAAATACCTCAGTTAGGTTTTAGTCAAAAGATTTCATTTTGAAATCTGATTTGGGAAAATATGTAAAAAAAAAACTATTAGAAGGTTTGAACATTTGATTAAATTTGATCCCAGATCATTATGAAACAATAACTATTTAACCAGAGTGACAGAAGATTTTAAAAGAAAATATAGAAGGTTATGTAGTTGTGAACAAAGCTTAGCTCTTTAAATATTAAGAAGACTCAGTTTTCTTGAATAACCAAAGACTGATAAAGACAAAACATGGAATTTTTGTTTTCTACACAGGTTACATTAAATGTAAAGAAAACCTTGTTTATAGTTTCTTATTGAGAGCAGACCAAGAACCTTAGAAAAGTTTGTTTTTTAACAGAGAGAAAAACCAAATTCTAATTTTGTGCCAGTATGCTTTTGATATTAAAACTCATTTTAAATAAATTTATTCTAATCTTAGCCACAACCAAACACACATAAAATTCCTTAGTTCTTTTTTTTAATGAACCTTTTGCAATTATTTTTAATATTCAGATTTTATCCCTAGTTCTCCCTCTTTGAATAACCAACCTTCCTTTAGGACAATTTTTTTCCTTAACAAAAGTGTATTTCTATTTCTAATATGTTTTTGTATCAAAACCACATATCTTACTTTTCTTGTATGCAGAGTTGTGTCCCTTATAATTTCTAGTAGCCTTAATTACATTTATTAGAATTATTAATTAATTCTTAATTTTCTTGTGTAAAAACTAAATAGTAAGCAGTTGTGATCTGTCTGTTACAAAAGAATTTTTTAGATTGGCAAATTTATGAGTATATTTCATAAATTTAATAATTTAAATAATAAATTTATCTTTGGTTTCTTTATAAAAAGACCAAAATAGATAAACATATACTCAGCACTGAGTTTTAATAACTTTATCTTTTTTAGAAAATGAGTTAGGTATTTAATGAATTCAACCCAATTTGTCATTTAATTTAGCAAAACTTTAAGGTTTCAGGTTATCAGAAAGATTTGGAGAAACTATTTTAAAAGTAAACTTTCAATTTTATTTATATCTATTTTATTTGTTCTTAACAATTTTGCTTAGATTACCCATAAAAACTTCAATAGACATCATCAAAGTCATCCTTTCAAGCTATTATTATTATTTTAAATAATTTGTTACAGAGATAACATCAATTTATTTGACTTTAAATAAATACAGGCAGAATAAAAGTTTTAATTTTAATGCTAATATCTTTAATGACATGTCAATTTTAGTTAATACCAACAATCTTAAATTGGTTTTTTTTAAAAAATATTTATTTGAACTGGAGGGTTTTATGCTGAGTGAAATAAGTCAATCAGAGAAAGACAAACATTATATGGTCTCATTAATTTGGGGAATATAAAAAATAGTGAAAGGGAATAAAGGGGAAAGGAGAGAAAATGAGTGAAAATATCAGTGAGGGTGACAGAACATGAGAGACTCTAACTCTGGGAAATGAACAAGGGGTAGTGGAAAGGGAGGTGGGCAGGGGGTTGGGGTGACTGGGTGATGGGCACTGAGGGGGGCACTTGACAGGATGAGCACTGGGTGATATGCTATATGCTGGCAAATTGAACTCCAATAAAAAATATTTTTTAAAAAGATTTATTTATTTGAGAGAGAGAAAACATGAGCTGTGGGTGAGAAGAAGGGTGAGATAAGGAGAACGGGAGAGAGAATCTCAAGCAGACTCCACACTCAACATGAAGCCTGACATGGGACTTGATCTCAGGACCCTGAGATCATGACCTGAGCCAAAATCAACAGTCAGTTGCTTAACTAACTGCACCACCAAGGCACCCTTAAATTAGATTAATACCAAATATTTTTCTAGATCACATGAACTTGAAAAACATTTGGATTTGTTTCTATCTTTCTGAGAGTTTTAGTTGCCCAATCCTTAAAAGTGCTTGTCTTCAACTAAATAGAGCTTTTTTACAAATTATTTTTAGCAATATCATATGGAGGTAAATATCTCACATTTACCAACATACCTGGACACAGAAATACACAAACAAGGGGCAACTATTTCTTATAGCTTTTATTTTACTAATATTTGTAGAGAGAACATTATAGGCTCAATTTTCAAATACCTACTTCTTTTTTTTTTTTTTTTACTTTTTTCTTGTTACTTCTTTTTTTTTTTAAATGAAAATCTTTTCCCTAAAATTTGCTTTCAAAGAATGGCTCTTAGGTCCTTGAGAAGATGGAAGTAGAAGGTTTACAGAGAAAGTATCCAAGTTTTCTCTAAGGTGGAGATTTGGAACATATCTGCCTGTTATCAGAGCTGCTAGAGTTTGGGTAGAAAAGCCCTTTCAGTAGTGGTATTTTTTAAAAAGGCTTCTTTCCCCTCCTCCCTTTTTTCCTTTCGTCTCAGGTGACTGTGTGCTATGTTTACACTTCAAAGACATGGTAAGATGTGTAACTTTAAAGGGACAGAGAAATAATGAAAGTTTTTTTCTAAGTATAGGACAATTTTGTTCCAGTATCTTGATTTGTATAATATCCACAAACATTTTGAGAGGTGAGGTTTATAAAGATGGGTGGGCTTTGACTTGTTTTTAGAGTTGCATCTCTGGTTTTATAGATACATATAAAACAAAGACAGTTGTTTTTAATTCCCCAAGGAACTGGATTACAGCCTAAATATCACGGGACTGTCCCACCTTTTTAACTAAATTTATCTCTTTATGTCAGGGAGATTTTTAACTAAAATGGGAATCAAAATATTTATGCCTTTGTAAAGTCTGTATAAGATTTTAACAAAAGTCTTCTTTCTGGGTACACAGTTCAACCTTGGCTATTAGTCTGAATATTGGCCTTGCAGTTCATATGTAGGAGGTGCTAAGAGAAATTCTGGTCCTGGTTCCTCCATGCAGGGAGGCTTCTTCAGGAAGCAGTCTAAACTGTCTAATAACCATAATATACTCTTGGGCTGGAAGAACTCCCCTTAGCAGCTGGTCAAGGTCTCTGTGAATGAGGTTATAAATAGCAATTAGTCTTTACAACTATTCTCTAAATTTGGTCAGATCTTTAGAAAGTGGAGGAAAGAGGGCCTTATAAATGAAAAGATCTGTTGCTGTTTAGGGGATATGAATTTTTTGCAGTGTTGGTGGGGTTTAGGATATATCGATGAAAGTATTGCATAGAAATGCCTGAAGTTGGCAGAGCCTGATTTTAGCAAATTGAGCCCTACCGCCTCTCCCAGGTGCTTTGATAAATTCAGTTTCTGGCTTTCAGTATTTACAAGAGTAGTCTGTATATTTTGAACCTAGAGATTAGGCTGGAGTGCTTTCTGCAAATACAGGGAAAGGGAAGTTAAAACAGGCAGATGGAACTGGATTTTAAGAAAGGAAATTTTCATTAGATATGGACATATATTTGTCTTAAGTCTAATTTTGTTCTTTTATCCTGTCAAGGGAGTCTCTAAGGCTAGCTGTTATTCTAATAAGACAATTGAGAGTTCTTTATAAAGGACTTTTCTTCAAATATAGCCAATTTAAGGGATCTATTGTCTGGCCGTTTCTGAGTAGGACCTATTAATAGTAATTCAAACCAATAAGCTTTTTATTGTCATAACCAAAGATGCAAGAGGCATCTGGTGTAGATGATGTAGCCCCCATGATTCAAAAGTTCACCCCCAAAATTAGTTTAAGAAAGTGAAGACCTTTGTTGCACAGGTGGTAAGGATAGTGTAGTTAAAAATAGCATCTCCAGTCTCCCATGAAATCATGAGATGCCTCCAGTTACAGACCTGCTCATCTGTGACCCTGTGTAGGTGCTACTGGAATGAGATTTTTCCAGCACTGACAAGCAATGAAGATTAAGACAACAAAGGCCTCTTATGGGCTGAGGCCTCTTAGGACTTAGTCCCCTGAGAGCTGACACGGCTGGACAAAGAGTGTGCTGTTTGTAACTGTGTGTTTTGGACCCCCAGTCTATTTGACTAACCACCAAGGTACACCCTGGTAAGTGCACCCTCCAAATGGCAGAAACCAGAGAGAATGTTCTCACTGATCACAAAGCTCTTAGGACACAGAACAAGATGAAAGGAAAAACCTCATGCAGTTGTTCTTGTATGCACTTTAACAGCTTAGGCTAACCCTTGGGTCTCTTGGAGCCAAACTAATACCCAGGAGGGGTGTGCTGTGAGTTGGGGATTGTGTGTTGTTTTATAGTGTACCCTGTTGCACAGAAGTTTTCTCGAGGTTGACAGGTGGCCTAGTGTCAACCTAACCCATTCCGTGACCAACTTATCCTAACATGAAAGTCTTTGAGTTAAGTGGCAAGCACTCTAGTAGCTTTTAAATGCTTCATCTGGGCCCACCAATTTTGTGGCTTTGGCTTCTAAGATGTCCCTTAGTAACAGCCTTTACCTCATGGGAACATAAACCCACAGTAAAATTTGTCTAAACAGACACTGGTCTGATGAGAACCATGAACTCACCAGTTTGTGAGACTGTCTTGAATAGTAGGTTTATAGGGCCTGCACTTGAGTTCTGCCCTATGACAGGGCAGACAAATGACAAAAGACACAGAAAAAGAAAAACAAAGGACATCTCTTGGAGGAAATGGATCAGAAACCAAAGAGTACTCTATCAACATTTTACCCAAGAGTCAGTAAGCCCTAGGAACTGGTCCCACAATATTTTCTCCTGCTCATCTAAATTAAGAAAGAGAAAGAAAGATTCTCACCACTCTTGCTCCATTGAATTTTGCAGGCGGAGATTCTGGGAGGCTGACAATCTTACTGGCTGTATGTCAGATATCTCAGGATCTCTTAGTTGCAGTATTGTTCAGGGCAAATGTGTCAAGTATCCTGCTGACTATGCCAACTGAAAGGAAGGAAAAATTCTTGTCTACTCCAACTGGACTCGGAATTAAATTTACATGAGACAGAATAACAGGAGAAAAAAACTGAAGTTTTATTACATGAACACTGAGGCCCAATATATGACAAGGCAGGCAATTTTTATAATTTTAGACAGACAATACATCTATGAGGAATTGACATGACAAGGAAAACTTAACTTTGGGAGCTTTTATTAGTAAGTCTAGAATTTGGGCTGGGGTAGTAAATTAAGAAAAAGTAACAAAAGTTGTTTCTATAGCCTTTTTGGCTCCAAACTTCCCATCTCTGATGATAAGGCTGTCTCTTTATCTCCTACTACAGGGGTGGTCCCTTTCACATGGGAGATTTATTTCCTGCTTTCAGGCGGACAGGGAGGAGTCTGAGTTTCCTTGCATAGGCTGTCTCTTTTGTAACTTTTATTTAAAATAATCTACCAAAGTGGCACATTTTGGGGCATACTGCCCTTGGCCCTTACAGCACTTTGGTAGAAATGAAACAGATATTTTAACTCCTATTACATTCCTGTATCTGTTTATCAATTGGTTCAAAATTCAGAAGGACGGAGTATGAATAATCATCACTTGTGGACCACAATATAAGGCAGTAATGATCATAGCATTTTCAAGGTAGGTGGAAGTAAAGGAGACTAAAGTAAAAATTCTGGCTAGCCAGAAAATCTGTGGCAGAAAGAAGTAAGTGATGAGGTAAGAAGGAAGGGGGCAGATTGTTCTGGTTGCCAATAATATGGATGGAATGTTTACATCCTAGCTGCTATAAGAAAGGTGTAAAATCAATTTTAACACAGCTAAATGCTAAACATTATTATAAAGATTCTTTCAAAGAATGGGAGAAGATAACTTTGTTCAAGAAGCATGTGAGAAGGGACACCTGGGTAGCTCAGGGGTTGAGCGTCTCCCTTTAGCTCAGGTCATGATCCCAGGGTCCGGGATCGAGTTCTGCATCAGGCTCCCTGCAGGAAGCCTGCTTCTGCCTCTGTCTATGTCTCTGCCTCTCTCTCTCTCTCTCTCTCTCTCTCTCATAAATAAATAAATAAATAAATAAATAAATAAATAAATAAATCGTTTTTTAAAAAATGTTAAAAAGAAGCATGTGAGAAAATGCAGGACAAGGAGGGTAGGATAACCTTGGAAAGTTTTACAGAGGTGGTATATTCCAAAAGTTGATGGTCCTGTGTGTTAGCAGCATGCCCTATAACTACCAGCAGCCCCTTGGGAAGCAGCAAGAAATGAGGATGAAAAAGAAGACAGAAGAAAGTGGTAAAGGATTTTCATTAGGTGCTGGAGGCAAAAGGACCCTGGAGTTTGTTTCATTGTACAAATTCATACATACAGCACATTAGATGTATCATCTATGAGAATGTGTCCCCCAGGGCCAGGAGCAAACACACCATTTGGAATCTGACATGACCTTAGATGGCAAGAGTTCTTTAGAGAGGAAGAGAGGCTGCCTTGCTATTTGGTTCTCCATGTGGTAAGGATTTCCCCACTAAGTCTTTTCTTGGAGATACCTGCTTATTTTTTTCTCAATGAGTGCCTGCTGCTGGTGCCAGGAGAAGCTCTGGAATGAATGCAGTATCCATGGAGAGGCTGCAGTGAAGATGTGCTTCTAGCTATGTAAGATGATGGCAGGGGTTGAGGGTGAGGAATTTGCTTTCCAACTTCAGAACTCACCACAATAGGCTTCCCCTTTCCCTTTCTAGTATTTTCCTAGTTTTCTCCATCTCAGCTTAATTAGTGTGCAAGATTGCTGAGAGTCCCTGATCACTAACAAAAACTTCTTTCTCTGGAATATTGGATCTGGAATTGATATTAAAACACTTCAGACTTGGTGGTTATCCTAAAGCATCTTTAAGGGGAAAATAGAGGGTGGAACAAGAAGACCCTTGAGCTCTGCTACATGTCACTTTTCCAGTAACCACCTTATTTAGCAGGGCACTCCCCAGATTACTCATCTTACTACCCACCTTAGTACTCATCATTTTCCAGTAGATTCTATAATTTACTTATGTTATTTACTGTTTGTCTCTCACTTGAATATAAATTACCAGAGGGCAGAGGTTTTCCTGTTGTATGGAAGTCCAGATAGAAAGTACAGCAAGCAGTGTGAACATGCCCCCCTATCTCCTCAGTCCTTACCCTCTCCAAGCATACTAGCTTGACTTCCAACTGCCAGCACTTTGCATCTCTTTGCTTAAGGGATTTCATTGGCCATCAGAGCTTGTTCTGCTCTGCAGCACCTGCCAGGCCAGAAGAGCAGAGAATTAGCACTCTGTGAGGAGCCCAAAACTAATAGCTGATTGACAGAGTTGATGGATTAAAACCACAGCTTGCTCCCACTTCAGTAGGTATAAGTCTGAGGTCTATGTTCTACACTGTATCCCAAAGTTCTTCAGTGCACTTAAGCTATGGTTGCCCGCAGTGCCACTTGCTTGAAACACATATCTTGTATTAGCTATCTTCCCTTCCCTGACTCACTTTCCATACCCTATGCTCCCATTAGTATTTCCTGAGATCACTTCCGAAACAAAGTCAAATTCTTGTCTCAGGGGCTATAGAAAGTGTTCAATAAATGTTCAAGTTAATTAATCATTATATTTGTGTACTACTTTTTATGCCTATTGGAGTAGGTAGCAAACTAATTAGCTGTGGGTCAATTTTGCCTGACGATGTAGGGTGGCAATGTTTGAATACTTCTACATGGCATGTATTTGGCATCCACCTGGTATAGGTATTCACATTGAGGCTTTTGGGGCTGGAGAGTGTGTTGTGAGAGGCAGCACATGGAATTGAGAAGCACAATTTATTCATTCATTCATTCCAAGATTTTTAAAAATTAATTAATATTTAAATTCAGTTTGCCGACATACAGTATAACACTCAGTGCTCATTCCATCACATGCCCTCCTTAATGCCCATCACCCAGCCAAGATTATATTTAAATGCAAGTTAATTAACATAAGTGTAGTATTGGTATCAGGAGTAAAATTTAGTGATTCATCACTTGCATGTAACATACAGTGCTCAACACAACAAGTGCCCTCCGTAATGCCCATTGTGCATTTAACCCATCTTCCACCCACCTCCCTTCCAGCAACCCTCACTTTATTCTCTGCAGGCAGTTAAGAGTCTCTATTGGTTTATCTCCTTCTCTGCTTTTATTTTATTTTTCTTTCCCTTCCCCTATGTTCATCTGTTTTTTTTTTTTCTTAAATTCCACATATGAGTGAAATCTTATGGTATTTGTCTTTCTCTAACTGACTTATTTTGCTTAGCATAATACCCTCTAGTTCCATCTACATCATTGCAAATGTCAAGATTTAATTCTTCTTTATGGCTGAGTAATATGCCATTATATATATATATGATACATATATCATATATATAATATGTGTGCCATTATATATATGATATATATACCATATCTTCTTTCATCTTCTTTATCCATAAGTCAATAAACATTTGGGATCTTTTCATAATTTGGCTATTATTGATAATACTGCTATAAACATTGGGGTGCATGTGCTCCTTTGAATCATATTTTTGTATCCTTGGGAAAAATACCTACTAGTGTAATTGCTGGGCCATAGGGTAGTTCTATTTTTAACTTTTGAGAAACCTCCATGCTGTTATCCAGAATGGCTGCACCAGTTGGAATTCCCACCAAGGGCAAACATGTTTCCTGAGTTTTTAATTTTAGCCATTTTGGCTTGTGTGACAAAGTACCTCATCATGGTTTTGATTTGTATTCCCTGATGATATGTGATGGTGAGCATTTTTTCATGTATCTGTTAGTCATTTGTACATCTTCTTTGGAGAAATATCTGTTCATATCTTCTGCCCATTTCTTAATTGGATTTTTTATTTTGGGGGTGTCAATTTTGATAAGTTCTTTATAGATTTTGAATATTAGACCTCTATCCAATATGTCATTTATGAATATCTTCTCCCATTCTGCAGATGGCCTTTTAGTTTTATTCATTGTTTCCTTTGCTGTGCAGAAGCTTTTTATCTTGATGAAGTCCCAGTAGTTCATTTTTGCATTTGTTTCCCTTCCCTCTGGCAACGTGTCTAGTAAGAAGTTGCTATAGTCCAGGTCAAAGAGTTGCTGCCTGTGTTCTCGTCTAGGATTTTAATGGTTTCATTTCTCATATTAGATCTTTCATCCATTTTGAATTTATTTTTGTGTGTGGTGTAAGAAAGTGGTCCAATTTCAGTATTCTGCATATTACTGTCTAGTTTTCCCAACACCATTTGTTGAAGAGACTGTCTTTTTTCCATTGGATATTCTTTCCTGCTTTATTGAATATGAGTTGACCATAGAGTTGAGGGTCCATTTCTGGGTTCTTTATTCTGTTCCATTAACCTGTGTGTCAGTACCATACTACAGCTTTGTAATACAACTTGAAGTCTGGAATTATGATGCCTCCAGCCTTGGTTTTCTTTTTCAACATTACTTTGGCTATTCAGGGTCATTTCTGGTTGCATACAAATTTTAGAATTATTTGTTCTAGTTCTGTGAAAAATGCTGGTGGTATTTTGATAGGGATGACATTGAACATGTGGATTGCTTTGGGTAGTATAGACATTTTAACACTATCTGTTCTTCTGATCCATGAACATGAAATGTTTTTCTATTTCTTTGTGTCTTCTTCAACTGCTTCCATAAGTGTTCTATAGTTTTCAGAATACAAATCTTTTACCTCTTTGGTTAGGTTTATTCCTAGGTATCTTATGGTATTTGGTGCAATTGTAAATGGGATCGATTCCTTGATTTCTCTTTCTTCTTCATTATTGGTGTATAGAAATGTAACAGATTTCTTTTTTTAAGATTTTATTTATTTATTCATGAGAGAGAGAGAGAGAGGCGGAGACACAGGCAGAGGGAGAAGCAGGCTCCATGCAGGGAGCCCGACATGGGACTCAATGCCAGGTCTCCAGGATCATGCCCTGGGCTGAAGGCAGGCGCTAAAATCCTGAGCCACCCAGGCTGCCCCAGATTTCTGTATTTGCTTTTATATCGTGGGACTTTACTGAATTCCTGTATCAGTTATAGCAATTTTTTGGTGGAGTCTTTTGGATTTTCCTTTCTTTTCTTCTTTTTTTTTTTTTTTTTTTGTCTTTTTGAGAGAGAGAGAGAGAGAGAGAGAGAGAAGGCATGAGCAGGGGCAGGAGGGAGGGGCAGAGGTGTAGGGAGAGAGAGAGCATCTTAAGCAGGCTCCACACCCAGCTCAGAACCTGAAGCAGGGCTCAATCTCATGACTTGAGGTCATGACCTGAACTGAAATCAAGACTCTGATGCTTAAATGACTGATCCACACCCCTTTCGAGTTTTCTACATAGAGTATCATGTCATCTGCAAAGAGTGAAAGTCTGACTTCTTCCTTGCTGATTAGAATGCCTTTTATTTCTTTTTGTTGTCTGATTGCTTATGCTAGGACTTCTAGTACTATGTTGAATAGCAGTGGTAAGAGTGAACATCCCTGTCTTGTTCCTGACCATAGAGTAAAGGACATCCCTGTCATGTTTTTCTCCATTGAGGATGATATAAGCTATGGGTCTTTTGTATATGGCCTTTATGATAGTGAGGTATGTTCCTTCTATTCCTACTTTCTTGAGGGTTTCTATTGAGAAATAATTGCTGTATTTTGTCAAATACTTTTTCTGCATTTATTCAGAGGATTATATAGTTTTTATCCTTTCTTTTATTAATGTGATGCATCATGTTCATTTTTTGGTGGATATTGAACCACCCTGCAGCCCAGGAATAAATCTCACTTGTTCATGTTGAATAATACTTTTAATGTACTGTTAGATTTGATTAGCTACTATCTTGTTGAAAATTTTTGCATCCATATTCATCAAGGATATTGGTCTGTCATTCTCCTTTTTAGTGGGATCTTTGTCTGGTTTTGGAATCAAGGTGGTACTGACCTCATGGAATGAATTTGGAAGTTTTCCCTGAACTTTTATTTTTTGGAACAGCTTCAGAAGAATAGGCATTAATTCTTTAAATGTCTGGTAGAATTCCCCTAGGAAGCAATCTGGCACTGGACTCTTGTTTGTTGAGAGATTTTTATTACTGATTCAGTTTCTTTGCTAGTTATGTATCTGTTCAAATTTTCTATTTCTTCCTGTTTTAGTTTTGGTAGTTTGTATGTTTTTAGGAATTTATCTATTCCTTCCAGATTGCCCAATTTGTTGGGACAGTGTTCATAGTATTCTTTTATAATTGTTTGTATATCTGTGGTGTTGGTTGTGAACTGTCCTCTTTTGTGCATGATTTTATTTATTTGAGTCCTTTTTCTTTTCTTTTTGATAAGTCCTGTTAGGAGTTTATCAATTTTGTTAATTCTTTCAAAGAACAAGCTCCTACTTTCATTGATCTGTTGCACTGTTTTTTTTTATTTCTATTTAATTGACTTCTGCTCTAATCTTCATTATTTCCCTTTTCCTTCTGGATTTAGGCTTTTTTACTGTTCTTTTTCCAGCTTATTTAGGTGTAGGTTTAGGTTGTGTATTTGAGACTTTTCTTGCTTCTTAAGGAAGGCCTGTATTACTATGTACTTTCCTCTCTTGACTGCCTTTCCTGGATCCAAAAGGTTTTGGATTGTTGTGTTTTTAATCCCATTTGCTTCTATGTATTTTTTATTTCTTATTTAATTTCCTGGTTAACTCATTCATTCTTTAGAAGGATGTTCTTTAACCTCCATGTATTTGTGGTCTTTCCAAAATTTTTCTTGTGGTTGACTTCATGTTTCACAGTGTTGTGGTCTGAAAGTATGCATGGTGTGATCTCTATCTTTTTGTATTTGTTGAGGTCTGATTTGTGAACTAGTGTGTTATCTATTCTGGAGAGTATTCCATGTGCACTTGAAAAAAATATGTATTCTGCTTTAGGATGAAATACTCTGAATATTATCTGTTAAGTCTATCTGGTCCAGTGTGTCATTCAATCCTATTATTTCTTTGTTGATCTTCTGCTTTTTTTTTTAAAAAAAATATTTATTTATTTGAGAAAGAGAGAGTACCAGTGGGGAAAAGTGCAGAGGAAGAGGGAGAAGCAGATTTCCGGCTGAGTAGAGAGCCCAATGTGGGGCTCAATCCCAGAACCCTAGGATCATGACCTGAGTTGAAGGCAGATGGTTAACTGACTGAGATATCCAGGTACCCCTTGATCTTCTGCTTAGATGATCTGTCCATTGCTGTGAGTGGGGTATTAAAGTCTCCTACTATTATATTATTATCAATAAGTTTCTTTAAATTTGTTATTAATTTTTTATATATTTGGTTGCTCTCAGGTTAGGGGCATAAATATTTACAATTATTAGGTCTTCTTGATGGATAGACCCCTTAATTATGATGTAGTATACTTTTTGATCTCTTATTATAATATTTGGCTTAACATTTAATTTGCCTGATATAAATATGACTACTATAGCTTTCATTTAATGTCCATTAGCATGATAGATGGCTTTCCACCCCTTTACTTTCTATCTGTAGGTGTTTTGGGGTCTAAATGGAGTCTCTTGAAGCAGCATATTGATGGGTCTTGTTTATCTATTCTGATACCCTATGTCTTTTGATTGGAGTTTTTAGTCCATTTACATTCAGAGTAATTATTGATAGATATGAATTTAGTGCCATTGTATTACCTATAAAGTCACTATAGGTTGTCTGTGTTCCCTTCTAGTCTTTGTTGTCTAATTTCTCTTTCCAAGAAGCACAATTTAAAAGGCTTTGATGTTACAATCACACACTAGAATATTATTCAGCAATGAATAGAAATGAAACATAAATATATTCTAAAACTTAGACAAACCTTGGAGACATTATACTAAATGAGAGAAGGAAATCACAGAAGATCTTATAATGTATGATTTCATTTTTATGAAATGTCCAAATAAGGAAATCTGTAGAGATAGAAAGTAGGTTAGATGTTACCTATGCTTTTCAGGGGTAGGAGATCTGGGGATTTGATGACTATGAGGAGTGGGATTTGTTTGGGGGGTAATGAAAATGGTCTAAAGACTGTGGTGATGGATGGACAACTGTATGAATATATTAACATCCACTGATTTGCACACTTCAAATGGATAAATTATGTGGCTTGTGAATTATATCTTAGTAAAGCTTTTTGAAAAAAAAAGGCTTTCCTATCTGGCACATTTAGAATCAAGTTCCTACTATACAATCTGCTTGCCATGCATAAGCCATTTGAGCTGTGCAGGTAAATGGTCAGTGGGGGAAAAGAATGATGAATCTTCTGTGTCTGGTTTCTTAGGAGAAGATGAAAGGGATTCAAATGAGGAGAGAGAAGTAAGAATGAGAGGTATTTTGGTCTAGGGAGAGAAAGTACAGAAATGAATAATAATAGCAAAAATTTCCTCTTATGGAGTGCCTATACCAGGTCCTATACTAGGCATTTTGGCTTCAAAATTTTTTATTTTGTAATTATTCATGGTAGTTATTATTAACTCTTTTGCAAAAAAAAATAAACAAAGACCCAGAAAGATTAAATGATTAAGCCATGATCACCAAGCTAATGAATCCAGACATAAAGTTCAAAACCCAGGTCTGTCTTCATCTGGAGATTGCACACTTTTCTTTACTAACTATATACTGATTGTAGTAAATACTTTAATAGGGCTTCTGTGTGCTAGACACAGTTCTAAGCTCCGTGTATATGTTAGGTCATTTAAACTGTAGGGAGGGCATGCCAGATTAAAAAAAAAAATTGAAGAGCGTTAGGGACAGATTGATAAAGAGAGATTTGAAACATATTTTTTAAAGCTCTCTAAGTTTTCTAAAATTGGGAAATCAGATAATTCCATTATTTATGTGTGATTTAGAAGTTTTGGCAGAATATTCTTAGTTATTTTGCTTTTGAAAGATAGCTGATATGACTAAGGAGAATCAAAATATTAGGCTGTCTGTAAAATTATTGAAGATAGCCAAGAAGCCATTTTGCAATTTGTTTGAACTTTACCTTATATCCAAAGGGTAGTCACTAAATGTTTACAATTATGGGACTGCCATGATATGTTCTAGAAATGTGAATGTGAATTGTGAATCTCTGTTCTGTGGGAATAATAAATTGGAAGGGATACTAAAGAATAAAAGCAGGAATACCACTGCTGAGGTATTATTACCATGTTTCTAGCTTGAGAGAATGTTTTATAGAGCCAGGGTACTGGCAGTAAACATGGAAAAGAAGGGCAGGATTATAAGAGATGATGTAAAGGAACAGGTAGTAAAAGGATTTGTTGAGGAGAACCTGAAGAGAGAAAGGTATCAAAGACAATTTTGAAGTTTAGAGCCTGGGAAATTCTCCTATTGTCCATCCCCAACCCCCACGCCACCCCCACCCAAATGACCCTGAGAAGTGATAGCTTAAGGGGTTAATTTAGCATTTTGGTATTTCCTAAAGGGTGGAGAAGTTGACAAGTAAACTTAATTCTTCTGAACTCTAAAGCAAACAAGCTTTGAAGGCCTGTGTAGTGTCCTAGTATGTAGGCCACAAGAGGGCTATACTATAGTTCTTTTATTTAGGACATTCCTACAAAATGTTTTGTATGGTTAGAACATTCAAAGAATAATAGATCCATTTCAGGAGCTAAGTGCCTTGGTGTCCAAATCATAATCCATTCGATTCACTTTCTTTTTTCTTTTTTAAATTAAGTTTTTAAAATGTAATTACATTGAATTTACTTTATTTTAATTCCATTATAGTTAACATACAGTGTTATATTTTAGGTGTACAATATAATAATTCAACACTTCCATACAAGATCCAGTGCACATCCCCATCACCAATTTCACCCATCCTCCCACCCCACTTCCCCTCTGGTAGTCATCAGTTTGTTCTCTAGAATTAAGAGCCCATTTCTTGATTTGCCTCTTTCTCTTTTTTTTCCTTTGATCATTTGTTTTGTTTCTTAAATTCCACATATGAATGCAATTATATGGTATTTGCCTTTCTCTGACTTATTTTGACTAACATACTCTCTAGCTCATCCATGTCATTGCAAATGGCAAGATTTCATTCTTTTGTATGAATAATATTCCATCATATATACATATATACACATATATATACACACACACATATATATATATGTATACACACACTAACACACACCACATCTTCTTTGTCCGTCATCTGTCATTGGCCACTTGGGCTGCCTCCATAATTTGGCTATTGTAAATAATGGTGCAATAAACATAGGGGTGTGTGTATTCCTTTGAATTAGTGTTTTTGTATTTTGGGAGTAAATACCCAGTAGTGTGATTCCTGGATCATAGAGTAGTTCTATTTTTAACTTTTTGGGTACCCTGCATGCTGTTTTCCACAGAGGCTGTACCAGTTTGCGTTTCCACCAACAGTGCACCAGGGTTTCTTTTTTTCCACATCTTCACTAACACTTGTTGTTTCTTGTGTTTTTGATATTAGCTTTCCACAAGTGGTGATGAAAAGAATACTCATTGTGAAATTTCTAGAAAAATATGTTCCTTTCGCTTCTTAGAAAGGGAGAAATTAGTTACCTTTGCCAGTTCTCTAACTCTCTGGGGATAAAGAAGAAAAGAGAAGAAGCAGTTACTTTTATTTGCTCCTGCTTAAAACTAGATGGATTTGAGTTTGCCTAGTTGCCTTTGACCATTCACTATCCTAGGCCCTTTTTAAAAGCAAATGCTATCCCTTTATATTTCCTCTTCTTTAGGATTTCACAAGCCCTAAGCTCCATTACTTTTTCCTATCCTTCTAACAAACAAGTTATTTTCTCCTTAGTTGTCAACTATAATAGAAAAGAAAGTATTAATTTCAACATATTCTCCCAGAATGGTTGTTGTCCTTCCATTTTCTTACTTTTAAAAAAGCACTTATTCCTATTTTCAATGTAATTTTTGTGATATTTATAATTCCATGTTGTTGAATTCGATACTATGCCATGTAAATTGCAAATCTTTCAGAAAGAAGAAAGTGAAGTCTCACTTAGGAATTTACAATTAGATGAAAGGGAAAGCCTGCAGAAGAAAAGAATAGGAAATATATGTACAAGAAAAGAATTAGTTTCAGAAATGAGAGGACATAGAGAGTAACTCTTTTAGATGGAAAAGGAAGAATAAAATAAATGTTTTCTGTCACCCAAAACATTGGGTTTTCAAGTTACCTCATATAAATTATCCTCCTTTGATGTGAACTTATCTACTTCTTTTGATATAAGTTAAGGAGTAGCAACTGCCTCTCCCATACTGACTCTGGCATTGTGCCAGGTATCTCCACTCTGTTCATATATGATGTCAGGTTTAATCTGATTGGTAATGAAATGGAATAGAGAGGCCAGGCAAAAGTTGGTCGAAACAGGCTTTTTTTTTAAGATTTTATTTATTAGAGAGAGGGAGAGGGGGAGAGATGGAGAGAGGGGGAGAGAGAGAGAGAGAGAGAGAGAGGCAGAGACACAAGCAGAGGGAGAAGCAGGCTCCATGCAGGGAGCCTGAGGTGGGACTCAATCCCAGGTCTCCAGGATCACGCCCTGGGCTGAAGGCCGCGCTAAACCGCTAAGCCACCGGGGCTGCCCTCGAAGCAGGCTTTTAATGGGACGTGCTCTCGGGTGAGGTTCCACTGCCACAGGAGAGGGAGAGAGTAGGGAAGTAGCAGGCTGGGGAAGTCGTGCCCAGGCAAACAGGGGGGAGGGGTATATAAAGAGTTTTTTTGGGGAAGGTGGCAAGGCGGCATTATTGGGAGGTTGCTGGCCTGGGGTCTGCCGTTTTGAGGTCCCCGGTCTCGCCAGCCCAAAATATGACAGTTTTGGAGTTGGCTACTGTGATGACCCAGTTTCCTTGAAGTCAGGATACAAATAGTTGAGGTTTTGACCATGGGTGTGCATATTTGAAGTGCAGAAGTCACTAGAATTGAAGGGTCAAGAAACGTATAGGATAGGTTGTTGGATGGATCATCCACAAGAACACTGGGGTCACCCAAGAGGATGACATGATCTGAGAAAGAAAGACTGATCCAGATGTCAAAGGGTTTAATACATGGAAAGTTACATATAAAAAATAAGTTTCTAACAATGATGATAAAGAAGAGATGATTTTATGAGAAGAGAAAGATGATGACATGAATTGTCAAATGAGAGAACAGAAAATTTGGGTTATCTTTGTAGGGATTGGCTCATGCAGTTGTTGGGGCTGGCAAGTCTGAAATCTATAGGGAAGGCTGGCAAGTTGGAAAATCAGGCAGGAATTGATGCTCCAGTCTTAAGACAGAATTTCTTCTTCTTCAGACAACCTGTTTTCACTCTTAAGGCCTTCAACTAATTGGATGAGGCCCACCTACATTATCATGGGTAATCTTTACTTAAAGTCAAGTGGTGATTGTAGATGTTAACTGCATCTACAAAATACTTTCACACCAATACCTAGATTAGTACTGATTAAATAACTAGGTAGTATAACCTAGCCACGTTGACACATAGAAGTAACCATTATAGTGAAGGTAGAAAAACAAGTGCTTAGAAATAAATTTTAGAGTTAAGAAAAAGCTATTTCTAAGCATGTCTTATTCATTTAGCAACCTTTACTCGAACATATCTTTTACTCCATTATGTACTTCTCACCTATTAAAATCTGATTAACTGTTTTCCCATTAATTCCTTCAAGAAGGATTTATCTCTTGGGATGCCTGGGTGACTCAGTGGTTGAGCATCTGCCTTCAGCTCAGGGCATGATCTGGGGTCCTGGGATCAAGTCTTGCATCAGATTCCTCGCAGGGAACCTGCTTCTCCCTCTGCATATGTGTCTCTGCCTCTCTCTGTATGTCTCTAATGAATAAATAAATAAAATATTTTTAAAAGGATTTATCTCTTGAATTTAAGGATGGTTCAAAATATGAAAATCAATCAATACAATACCCCACATTAATAGAATGAAGGATAAAAATCACATATATCAATAGATGCAGTAAAAGCATTTGATAAAATTAGTAACCTTTTATGATAAAAACTTCAACAAACCAAGAAGAGAAGGAAATTACCTCAACATAATAAAGGCCATATATGAAAAGCCCACAGCTAATATCGTACTCAATGACAGAAAACTGAAAAGATTTTCCTCTAAGGTCAGGAATAAGGCAAGGATGCCCACTATCACTAATTCTATTCAACATGGTATTAAAAGTCTTAGCCAGAGCAAATATGTAAAAAAAGTAATAATAAATAAAAGATGCCCAAGTTGGAAAAAAAACAATTATCTCTGTTCACAATGGTCTTCTATGTAGAAAACCCTAAAACCACCACAAAAAACTCTTAGAAGTAATAAACTAATTTAGTAATGTTGCAGTTAACAAAATGAGCATACAAAAATCAATTGCCTTTCTATACGCTGACAGTGAACTCTCTGAAAAGGATTTTATTTTTTTTTTAAATTTTTTTAACTATTTATTTATGATAGTCACAGAGAGAGAGAGAGGCAGAGACATAAGCAGAGGGAGAAGCAGGCTCTATGCACCGGGAGCCTGACGTGGGATTCGATCCCGGGTCTCCAGGATCGCGCCCTGGGCCAAAGGCAGGCGCTAAACCGCTGCGCCACCCAGGGATCCCCTCTGAAAAGGATTTTAAAGAGCAATTCTATTTACAAAAGTGAGAGAGAGAAAGAGAGAGAGAGATAAATCAGCAATAAACTTAACCAAGTAGATGAAAGACTTTAAAATGAAAACTACAAAAAATTACTGAAAGACATTAAAGAAAACTTAAATAAATGGGAACATATCTTAGATTGGATGACTTAATATTGTTAAATCTCTGTACAACCCAAAGTGTTCTACAGATTTAATTCAATTCATATAAAAAAACCAATGGTATTTGTTACTGAAATAGAGAAAACAATCCTAAAATTCATATGGAACTACAAAGGACACCAAGTAGCCCAAACAGTCTTGAGAAAGAAAAACAAAAGGTGGAGGCATCATACATTATTATTTCAAAACATACTGCAAAGCTATAGTAATCCAAACAATATGGTATTGGCCTAAAGACAGACGTATAGACCAATGGAGCAGAATAGAGAGCCCATAAATAAACCCACACATATATGGTGAACTCATTTTCAACAAGGATGCAAAGACTACATAATAGGAAAAGGATATTCTCTTTTACAAATGGTGTTGGAGAAACCAGATATCTAGATGGAAAAGAATGAAATTAAATGCTTATCTTACACCATACATAAAAATCAACTCAAAATAGATTAAAGACTTGAACATAAGACCTGAAACTGAAACTGTCAAACACCTAGAAGAAAACATAGGGGATATCTTTGTGAAATTGTTCTTGACAATGATTTCTTGAATATGATACCAAAAACATGAGCAACAAAAGAGAAAAGAGACAGGGTTACATCAAACCAAGTAACTTCTTTGCAGCAAAGAAAATAACAGAATGAAATGGCAACCTACAGAATGTGAGAAAATAATATGAATCTTGTGTGTGATAAGAGGCTAATATCCAAAAACTATAAGGAACTCCTACAACTCAATAGCAAAAAATAGGAGAGGGTGGGGAAGAACTCCAGATAACTTGATTTAAAAATGGCCAAAGTACTTGATTAGACATTTCTCCAAAGAAGACATACAAATGAATGACAGTTATATGAAAAGTAATCCTTAACATCAATAATCCTCAGGGAAATGCAAATCAAAATTACAATGAGAAATCACCTCATACCTAATAGGATGGCCATTATCAAAAACAAAACCAAACAAAAACAGGAGATAAAAAGTGTTAGGATGTGGAGAAATCAGAATGAATGCTTGTACACTATTGGTGGGAATATAAACATGACACAGGCACTATGAAAAACAGTATGGAGATTCCTCAAAAAAATAAAAATGGAAATATCATATAATCCAGCTGTCCCATTTGGGTATTCAAAAGATTTGAAAAGAGAATCTTGAGGGACGCCTGGGTGGCTCAGCGGTTGAGCATCGGCCTTCGGCCCAGGGCGTGATCCTGGAGTCCTGGGATCGAGTACTGTATTGGGTTCCCTGCATGGAGCCTGCTTCTCTGCCTGTGTCTCTGCCTCTCTCTCTCTCTGTGTCTCTCATGAATAAATGAATGAAATCTTAAAAAAAAAAAAAAGAAAAGAAAAGAGAATCTTGAGATATTTGTACTCCTATGGTTGTTGTAGCATTATTCACAAGAGCTATAATGTGGAAGCAACCTAAATGCCCATCAATGGATGTATGGATAAAGAAAATATGATTTATGAATACAATAGAATTATTATACAGGCTTAAAGAAATATTGTACAATTCCACTTATATGAGGTATTGAAAATAGTCCAGGTATGAAAGGCTAGTTCAATATCTGAAAATCATTCAACATAAGCAATAGGCTAATGAACAAAAATGATATTATCATATCAATTGATGCAGAAAATGCATTTGAAGAAATCCAACAACCATATATGAAAAAGAAACTCCAACAAACCCTTTCATCAAGTTAGAAAAAGAAGGGACAACCTCAAATTGATAAAGAGAATTTATGAAAAAATCTATACCGAATCTCATATTTTATGATGCACAAATAAATGCTTTACACCTAATATCAGGAACATGGAAGAGATATTCCCTCTCACCATTCTTATTCAACATAATTCTGGGTTTTATGGCCACAGCAATAGACAAACAAAAGTAAAAGCATCCAGATTAGGCAGAAAGAAGTACAGTCTCTATTTGCAGATGACATGACTGTCTATGTGGAATATCTCAAGAAATCTACAAAAATGTTTTTGGAACTAATAAGCGAGCTCAGCAATGTTGCAGGATACAGGAATCAACCACATGACTATAAATTAAGAATAACTTGTAAATACCAAAATTAAAAGCAAAATACCTTTTATAATTGCTTAATGAAAATGAAATACTTAGGTATAAACTGAAAAAAAAGATGAAAAGTACCTGTATTATGAAAAATTACAATATTCTTATGAAAGATATCAAAGAAAACCTAAATAGATGGAGACACAGAGTAATAATGTTAAGTCTCCTTAAGCTGATATGTCAGTTAAATGCAATTCCTACCAAAATCCAAGCAAAGATTTTTGTAGAAATATATGTTTATTTTAAAATTTAAAAGGAAAAACACATGTCCTAGAATAGCTAAAACCATCTTTAAAAGAAGAAAAAAAAGTGAAAGGAATTGCTCTACTCAATTTAAGGTTTACTGTATAGGTATAGTAATCAAGACCGTGTGATATTGATGGAGGGATAGACACCTAGTTAGTGGAATAGAATAGAGGCCCCAGAAATAGACCCCCACACATATATGCTACTGATTTTTGACAAAAGTTCAAAAGCAATTCAAAAGGGGAAGGATAGCCTTTTCGACAAATAGTGCTGGAACATTTAAATATCCATTGTCAAAAAAAGAACCTTGACCCAGACTTCACATCTTACACAAAAATAACTTCAAATGGATCACAGACTTAAATGTAAATTGTAAAACTAAGTATATTTTAGAAATAAACATAGCAGAAAATCTTTGAGATCTAAAGCCAGGCAAAAGCTTCTTACACCGTACATCTAAAATATAATCCATAAAAGGAAAAAAATGATAAATTGAACCTCATCAAAATAAAAAACTTTTCTCTGAAAAAAACATGTGAAGAGTATAAAAAGGTAAACTAAAGAATGAGAGAAAATAATTCCTAACCATACATCTGAAAAAGGACTAGTATCCAGAGTATATAAAGAATTGTTAAAACACAATGGTACAAAATAATTCAATTAGAAAATGAGCAAAAGGCATGAACAGACATTTCACCAAAGAAGATATATAGATAGCAAATAAACATGTGAAAGATGTTCACCTTCATTAGCCATTAGGAAATTAAAATTAAAACAACAATGAGACATCACTATATCATATCAGATTGGCTAAAATTAAAAAATAGTGACAATTTTGAATGGTGGCAGGTATTGTAAGAAACTGAGTAAGTCATACATTGCTGGTGCAACTGTAAAATGGTACAGCCGATGTGGAAAAGTTTCATAAAAAACTAAACATACGTATAGCATACAATCTAGCAGTTGTTCTTTCAGGGATTTATTACAGAGAAATGAAAGTTATTTTTATACAAAAACCTGTACACAATGTTAACAATAGCTTTATTCATAATGGGCAAAAACTGGAAACAAGTCTTTAGCAGGTGAGTGGTTAAACTACCTATGGTGAATACATACCATGGAATACTACTCAGCAATAAAAAGGAATGAACTATTGATACATCATCTTGGATAGGTTTCCAGAAAATTCAGAGTGAAAAAAGCCAGTTTCAAAAGGTTTCATATATACCATATCATTTCATTTGTGTAAGATTCTGGAAATGACAAAGAAATAGAGAACAGATTAGTGATTGCCAGCTGTTAGAGACTGGGGCAGAGGATGGGATGGAAGTGGGTGCCTTATAAAAAACATTGTAGCCTTATAGTGATCAAACTATGCTTTATCTTGGCTATGGTGGTGGATTCATAAATCTACACATGTGATAAAATTACAGTGAGTTGAATAGAGATATATCTTTCTATATAGGGGGATCCCTGGGTGGCGCAGCAGTTTGGCGCCTGCCTTTGGCTCAGGGCACGATCCTGGAGACCCGGGATCGAGTCCCACGTCGGGCTCCTGGTGCATGGAGCCTGCTTCGCCCTCTGCCTGTGTCTCTGCCTCTCTCTCTCTCTCTCTGTGACTATCGTAAATAAATAAAAAAATTTAAAAAAAAACAGAAAAAACTTATCTTTCTATATAGGGTGCCTGGGTGGCCCAGTCAGGTAAGCATCCAACTCTTGATATTGACTCAGGTCATGATCTTGGGGTAATGGGATTGAGCCCCACATCAGGCTCTGCACTGAGCGTGGAACCTGCTTAGGATTCTCTCTCCCTCTCCTCTACCCCTCCTCATATGTGTTCTCTCTCTCAAATAAGTAAATGAATCTGAAAAAAGATAAGAGAATCTATAATCAACTTTATGCTCCTAAAGTTGAAAACTTATATAAAACAAATAATTCCCTAGAAAGTATAACATTAATACTGACTAAATAGAAAACAGAAAACTTGAATAATCACTAAAAAATCTGAATCAGTTGCTAAAAATTCACTTCTACACGAACAGTAGGCTGAAATGATTTTATGGATGAATTCTACCAAGTAGTCAAGGAAAATAAAATTTCAATCTGTAGATTCTCCAGTCAATAGAAAATGAGGAAATACTCAATTATTTTATTGAGGGTAATATAATCTTCATAGAAAAAAAATAGACATGGGAATCTTAAGAAAGGAAAATTGTGGGCTAATCTCACTAGTTAATATAAACAAAAGATCCTAAATAAAATATTACAGAAATATTTCTATAATTATAAAAATATTACCAATAATGTTTTATTTAGTATGCTTGCACTTTAATATCTTAGAATATGCATTACAACCAGGTTAGGTTTAACTGAAGCACAAAAGTGTAACTAGTTCAGGGAAAGACAAATACTATATGATTTTACTCATATTTGAAATTTAAGAAACAAAACAAATGAGCAAAGAAAAAATAGAGAAACCTCAAAACAAACTCTTAACTATATATAACAAACAGATGGTTACCAGAGCCAGGGAGGGGGGGTGGTATTGGATGAAGTAGGTGATGGGGATTAAGGAGTAAACTTGCTGTGATGAGCACAGAGTGATGTATGAAAGTGTTAAATTACTATATTGTACACCTGAAACTAATATAACACGGAATGTTAATTATACTGGAATAAAAGAAAGGTGTAACTAGTAAATTGAATATGTAGGACTCATGGGGTATAATCAGAAAACAACTCTGATTTCCATATTGCCACGTTAAATCCACTCTGTGGGATTAGATCTTCTTTTGTCTTGATCACAGCTAAGGCAGTTCCATGACTCTTGAGCATTTTGGTTATGTTTTGTGACAGAAGAGTCTCAGTTTAATTAAAAATTGGTAATAATTAAAGCTTTAATTTGTTTAAAGTTATATCTTCTTCCATTTCATCTTAGGCCCACTGTGGGTTTGGCAGATGAAGTAAGGAAGGAGATGTGGCCAGTATCTTCTCATTTTCTCCATAGAGTACTTTTAACCCTTCTCTCCCATATTGCTTATGAGGGTTTGTGATCCCTCTAGAATTACACCAGAGGAGGGGATAGGTGAGAAGAAGAAAAAGTTATTTCTTGATTAATACTTCCATGAACCAGCATCAACATTGTCTGCTTATGTTTAAAACTAATTTGTTTTCTTATAGAGTACTGTTATGGCCTTTTCTGAGATCTTCATGCCCTTCATATTTCTCAAGAAGAGTCAACAACCAATATTATCTGTCTCCTGGAATGCTTCCACTGAGGCTCCTTTCCCTAGGCCTAAGGTGAATGTGATCCTTGCTCCCAAGCCATTCCACTGAGAGAGCTTTAAATGCACAGAACACCCACAGCTTTCTTCAGATTCTTCTCCTAATTTCTAAGCCTTTACTTGTCTTCTCCAGCTTCTTTTAGATGTGGGGATTGGTGGTCAGCTAAGGTCACAAAACCAGTTTACAACTACCTCCTTTACAAAACCAGCATGGTGGTCCCACACCCCCAATTGGAATGTGTTGTATATTGTCTTTGGGCCTCAACCAACAGAGACTAAAATAGTCCATTTTAAAATCCTGTTTCACAAGGTTGGTTTGCCATTAGGAAAATTCATTCATGTAATTCAACACAATAAGCAAGTAAAGTAGAAAAATGTATTAGTATCTCAATAGAAGCAGAAGAATTCTTAGAATAGACTAGATTTTAAGTGTCATGGGAAATCACTGGAAAGTTTTGAACATAGAATGACATACACTAACTTATACTTTTTAATAGTCATTCTAAAAACTCTAGGAGAATGAACTATAGAGAGATAAGAGTGAAAGGTAGAAGCCAAGGTCAGAAGTTACTGTAGTAATCCAAGAACATGAGATCATGGTGACTGTGACCTCGAGTACTGATAGAAGTGGTGGGATGAGTGAGGGTAGAATCTACAGGATTTGCTAATAGATTAAATGTAGTCTCTAAAGAGAGTAAAAGATGACTACAACTTTCATGACTTGAGCAAATGTATGAATAATGGTGCCTGTCTTAAACTGTTTGGGCTGCTATAACATTATACCCTAGACTGGTGGCTTATAATAAAATGGAGTAATGAAACGTTGAAAGAATGTTGAAACAAGGGAGCTTTTTTATGATTGGAGTTATTACAGTATGCTTATGTGCTGATGAAAATGATAGTAAAATAGGTACTGCAAGAGAAAAGGGCAACAGTTACAGAGTCATTGTTCTTGTAGTGAGAAGGATATGGGTGCTAATACCTAAGATAGGAGCCAGACAGTTTATTTGTTGTACCTGGAGAGAAGGTGATGCAATGAGATTGGAAAATGTGATGGTGAAGGATACAGAAGTTACAACTCTTATTTTTATTTTTTTAAAGATTTATTTATTTATTTGAGTGGGGAGGGGCAGAGGGAGAGAGAAGATCTCAACAGATTCTCCACTAAGCAGGGAGCCAGACATAGGGCTCGATCTCATGATCCTGAAATCATGACCTGAGCCAAAATCAAGAGTTGGACATATAACCAACTGAGCCACCCTGGTGCCCTGGAAATTACAACTCTTTTAAACTGATTTTTTCAGTGAAACAAGAAGTGTACTCATCAGTTAAAAGTCAGGCGTGGGGAAAAGGTATTGGAGTTTTGAAGCAAGGGGCAACTGTGTAACATAGTCATCTTAGATAATGGAAAAATGATTTAACCATAAGGAAGTATAATAATATTGAATGTCCATGTATGGCTCATAATAATACATCTAAAACGAGCCCACCTTGATACCTGTTCCCATTCATGTTCAGAAAGTGAGGTGGGGGCATGCAAAAGGTGACAAGATAGATTTAAACCAGGATTGACGTTTTGTCTATGGCAACAAGCTGCCCTGGTCCAATTCATGATATTTCTCTTGAGGCCATATAAGAAGCAATAAAATACATTGTAGTAGGTGGACTAGAAATTCAGTGATATAGGAAAAAAAGAGTGGGTAGAGATGGGAAGATAAGCAAAGATACCACCAAAGAAGACAAAACATTTCTTTCATTCCTCAGACTTTTTCATGTGAATCAGTCTTTTCATAAAACCCAAGTTTTGTGATATAGCTTGATTACTGACATTTATTACCAACCATGATTCAATAAACTATCTCCACCCATAGCCCCAAATTGGCAAGAAGTGGCATAAAGAAAGCATACATCTGGGTTTGAGTTTAACTGTGTGAGAACAAGGAAACCAATGGTAGAAGAAACCAGTATCACTTAATAATCCATGAGTTTGGGGCACTTGAGTGGCCTGGTGGTTGAGCGTCTGCCTTTGCTCAGGTTGTGATCGCCGGGTTCTGGGATCGAGTCCCATATCAGGCTCCCAGCAGGGAGCCTGCTTCTCCCTCTGCCTATGTCTCTGCCTCTCTCTCTCTATCTCTCATGAATGAATAAATAAAATCTTTAAAAAAAATAATCCATGAGGTCTTTGGCTGTTCTCTGGGGCACTTCTCTTCTTCTTCAGTTGGAACATACTTTTATATAGTAAGAAAAGGAAATCCTATTAAGCAAATATAATTGCCCCAATGGATGCTAACAGAGTTTTTTGAGTGTGAAGAGTGGTATTTGTAAAATTTTTACCTTGTGATCTTTTTTTTCAAGAGGCTAGTTTGGAGATATTTTCTAAGAATCTTCAAACAAAAATCAACTCAATAGGCTCTCCCTGTGGAAACATAAAAAATTCTCTCTCTCTCTCTCTCTCTCTCTCTCTCTCTCTGTGTGTGTGTGTGTGTGTGTGTGTGTGTGTGTGTGTGTGTGATTGCAGGCATGGATTCCAGCAAAGGCAGCTGTTGGCAATAGCTTGTGGCATATAATTGCAAACTGCCCTACATACCCCAGCACAGCTCTCTGTGAATTCTCCAGAAAACAGTCTGTGTGTGATAGGCTTCCTTTTTCAGACTCTGCACATTGGCAGCTGTTTTGCACACTGGCAGCTGTTTTGTTGAATTTTGTAATTATGCAAAATGATGACAGCAGCCTAAACAGCTCCCCATGTTTTCCAGTTCTTCCTTAAGGAAAATGGGCAAGCATTTGCAATGGTCATATGTAGAATCTGGGCTTTTAGTGGAGATTTTCAGGACCCATATTATAAAGTATCATGTCATGATAGACCTAAGAAACCAGATTAATGAGTCTGGACCTTATCCTAAAAGTAACAACAAGAAATGGAGGAAGAGACTGCACTGTTTAGAGAAATGGTATTCATGAAGATCCTTATGCTTGATATCTTTTAAGAAAGTGATTTTCATATGGCTTCTTTCAAGGTTCACAGTCAACTCCTTTGCTTCATTTTATAATATCTTCCATTAATTATCAGCTTCAACATGCAGTTGCACTTCTCTCAGTCTTTTCAAATGCCAAGGAAAGGCCATCACAAACTGCTTGAGCTTGATAACATACTATAGCAGATGCTAAGGAGTGGCTTACTTTCCTGTTCCAACATTTTTGTGGTGTGCATTTGTGTACTTCAAAGACTGAAAAACTCCCTCTTAACTAGATTTCTGAATGTGATTTGTGTTCCACCAATAATATGCTCTTGTGTGAAACTTGAATTGGGAACTGAGTTTAGTGGGAAGAGAGACAGCATGTAAGGCATCCCTGTTGCTGCAGATTGTGGTGTGTGCTAGAGGAGTTTGGAACTAACAGCTGTGATGTCTTGACTCTGTAGCAGCTCCCTTGGTAGCTCAGTTTTGTGAGGTTTAGGGAACTGTCCCTTGAATCTCAGACTAGAATTTTTCTCAATGCTGATGTCATCCATAGAATTGTGCATTCCACTGCATGAGAGGAGAGAAGACAATAGCAGAGGTCAGAATGACCCCATAACTCAGGAGGTCTTTACCTGTTCTCCAGGGCATTGCTCTAGTTCCTATTCCCTTGGGAAAAGAGCTGAGAAGAAGGGAGTAGAGGAGACTTAGAGAAGCAAATGGAAGATGCTCAGCACAATAATCAGGTCTAATGATGTAGGCAATCCTTGGCTTTTAGCTGTTTTTACAACTGCTCTCACTGGAATCCACTATAGGAGGTTAACTCTTAAACATTTTTTTGTAAAATATTATGGACACTATGCTATAACATTTATATGCCTTATTTCAGTTAAGTCTATTTTTAAGATAACTTTATAAAATGGATGTTATTATAACCTTACAGATGAGCAGATTGACAACCTAAGAAGAAATGGAATTGATGAGATTTGAAATTAGGTTTGAGTGGTTCTAAGGCTTAAGTGTTTTTCCAGAAAGTAATGCTACCTTAGAGAGAGAGACAGAGACAGAGAAACAAAGAGATAAACAGAGAGAAGATAATGAAATACTGAATGCCTTTGACTAAGACTGAATAAGATTATAGACATGCCCATTTTCATTCCTCCCCTGACAATTAATTTCTTTCTCTCCATCAACTGTCAATTTTCTAATAGGATGAATAAGCTGAACACAACTGACATTCAAAGTGTGGTTTTGAGGATCAGTCTTTTTCGGGGTTGTGAAACATCTTACTAACTTTTAACAAACATTTTATAAAGTTTACAGCTTTTAACAAATATGTTGATAATCTTAATGACAACAAATTCAATTATTATATTTAATTTAGTTTTAAATGATATTATAATAGAAGAAATTAGGCAAGTGAGAACATTTGTATCAGGGAAATTGGCTAGGTCATTATTTTCAAAATAGCTCTTTTTGGTTATGTTATGCTTAGCATGTTAGGAAGATTTTAATGTGTTAATCATTTGATTTCTAAAACATACACATTTTAACATAATAAACTCTTATTTGATTTTTCAATTTTAAAAATTGAAGTATAATTAACATACACTACTATCTTAATTTCAGATGTACAATATAATAATTTAATAATTCTATTCATTACTCAGTGCTCATCACAATAAGTGTATTCTTAATCCCTTTTATCTATATCACCAATCTTCCCACCCACCTCCCCTCTGGCAATCACTAGTTTGTTCTCTGTATTTAAGAGTCTGTTTTTGTTTGTTTGTATCTTTTTTTTCATCATTTGTTTTGTTTTTTAGATTCCATTTATGAGTGAAATTATATGGCATTTTTGTCTTTCTCTGTCTTACTGACTTCACTTAGCATTTTACCTTATAGATCAATTGTTTTTAATAATTAAGAGCCTTAATATAGTATAATATAATTTTCACTTTTGTATGATAAAAGTGGTTTCTTACATTAGTGTTAACAATATATTTGTATAAAAGGATAATTTTCTTGTCAAGAATATATATAAAGACATGAAATACAATATTGCTGGTATCTGTTTCAGGAGGATTATTTTTTCTTTTCTAGCCCTATGGGCACCTTTTTATAGGGTATTTTTCTCTAGTTTTATTATTTATAATTTAAAAACTATAAATTGTCTTTTTGTAGCACCCTTGTAACTTGCTCCATATTTGTGAGTTTTAATGATAGCTTTCTTAGAAAGAAGGTAAAAGCAGTTGACTGACACTGATGGACTAGAATTTATGTAGAATATGCAAAACAATAAAAGTAGCCTATTTATTTTCCCTTCAAAAAGAGGGGGATCCCTGGTTGGCTCAGCGGTCTAGCACCTGCCTTTGGCCAAGGGCATGATCCTGGAGTCCCGGGATCAAGTCCCACATCGGGCTCCCTGCATGGAGCCTGCTTCTCCCTCTGCCTGTGTCTCTGCCTCTCTCTCTGCAACTCTCATGAATAAATAAAATCTTTAAAACAAACAAACAAAAAGAGACCACATAGAAATATTTTCAGTTGCCATTAAAGAAATCTGTATATTTGTACTAGTCTTTAATTGTCTTAATCTTTCTTGGGCAGACATTTTTCCATTTTTGTTGTTAGGATGAATCACCATATGAAATGTATTCTTTGATTAGTTTTACCCTATTTATCTTAGATTCTAAACTTCATTCAAATATTTATTTTAAAAAATGAAAATTTATTAATTTTTAACCTGTCCCTTTAAAAAATGAACTTTCTCAAAGGGCCATTAAATTCCTTAAGGTCTTCAATAATACTCTCAGGAGATATTGGGGAGATTGCATCAAGAGATTAGCATATTTACTATGTAAATGTAATGATGTACATAGAAACTTTAAAAATCAATATAAATGCTCTATTTTTATTAATACGCATCTTGAGGTGGTTAAAGCATCTTAAAAACCTTACTCTTCACTCCAGGTGGCAATTTTGTAAAAAACATGGGTCTCAAAGAAGATAGCCAGAATATTCAAGTAATATTTTCCTTTCTTACCAACATTGTTGTAGCAAAACACTGGTAAATATTGTATGTCAGCTCTTCCTAAGCCTTTGATGACCTAAAATTTGCAGACAATTTTTACTTTCAGTCTTAATTGAAAATAATAGATTTTGCATGACCTGACTGAGGATATCTCAACAAAATCAACCCAAAGAGGCCCACACCAAGACCCATAGTAATTAAAATGGCAAGAAGTAGTAATAAAGAGAGAATCTTAAAAGTAGCAAGAGAAAAGAAAACAGTTATACACAAGAGAAATCCCATAAGTCTATCAGCTGATTTTTCAGCAAAAACTCTGCAGGCCAGAGGTAGTGGCATGATATATTCAAACTAGTGAGAGGATAAAAACTGCAGCCAATAAAAAAAAAAAAAAAAAAAAACTGCAGCCAATAATACTTTACTCATCCAGAATCAAAGGATGATAAAGAGTTTCCCAGACAAACAAAAGGTAGAGGAATTCATCACCACTAAAACAACCCTACAAGAAATGTTAAAGGGAACTCTTTGAATGGAAAGGAAAGACCATAAATAGGAATAAGAAAAATAAAAAGCACAAAAGGATTAAAATTAAGTATATATATATACATATATATATATATATATATATATATATATCAGAGAAGGGAGTCACAAAATAAAAGGCTGTAAAGTATGACACTATATATCTAAAGTGTGGAGGAAAAGGAGTAAAGAATGGGACTAAACTGAAGTGACCATCAACTTAATATAGACTGCTATATGTAGATGATGTTATATATAAACCAAGTGATAACCACAAATCAAAAACCAGTAATATATATGTAAAATATAAAGAGAAAGGAATCCAAGTATATCACTAAAGAAAGCCCAGCAACTGTGAGAGAAAAGAATAAGAAAAGAAAGAGACATAGCACTACAGAAACAGCCAGAAAACAAATGACAAAAAGGCAATAAGTACATACCTATCAATAATTACTTTGAATGTAAATGGACTAAATGCTCTAATAAAAAACATAGGATGATGGAATGGATAAAAATGCAAGACCCATATATTCGCTACCAATAAGAGATTCTTTTCAGACCTATAGACAAATGCAGATTGAGAGTGAAGGGATAGAAAAACATTTATCATGCAGATGGATGTGAAAAGAAAGCCAGGGTAGAAATACTCAATAGGACAAAACAGACTTTAAAACAAATTCAAAGAAGAACACTATATAATCACAAAGGGAGCAACCCAACAAGAAGATATAACAGTTGTAAATATTTATGCACCCAATGTGGATACTCAAATACATAAAGCAGCTAGTAGCAAACATAAAGGAAGTAACTGATAGTAATACAATAATAGGGGACTTCAATACCACACTTACATCAATGGATAGATTATCCACTAAAAACTCAACAAGGAAACATTGGCTTTGAATGACACATTGGACCAGATAACACTAATAGACATATTCAGAACATTTCATCTTAAAACAACAGAATACACATTTTTCTCAAGTGTACATGGAACATTCTCCAGAATATATCCCATATGAAACCACAAAACAAATCTCAAAAAATTCAAAAAGTTTGAAGTCATAACATGCAGCTTGTCTGACCACAATGCTATGAAACTAGAAATCAACTGGAAGAAAAATCTGGAAAGAACACACGTACAAGGGTACCTGGGTGGCTTAGTGGTTGAGCATCTATCTGCCTTTGGCTCAGGGCATGATCCCAGTGTCCTGGAATCAAGTCCCACATCAGGCTCCTAGCAGGGAACCTGCTTCCCCCTCTGCCTATGTCTTTGCCTCTCTCTCTCTGTCTCTCATGAATAAATAAATAAAATCTTACCCCCACAAAAAAGAACACAAGTACATGGAGGTTAACTAACATGTTACTAAGCAATGAATGGATCAACAAAAAAAATCAAAGAAAAAATAAAAAAATACATGAAGACAAATGAAAATGAAAACAAAATGGTTCAGTATCTTGGGATCCAGCAAAAGTTGTTATGAGAGGAAAGTTTATAGGAATATAGGCCTACTTCAAGAAGCAAAAAAAATCTCAAATAACTTAAGCCTACACCTAAAAGAGCTAGTAAAAGAATAACCAAAATGCTAAACCAGTAACAGGAAGACAATACTAAAGATAAGGACAATAATAAAGATAAGGACAGAAATAAATAGAAATAAAAAACAAAAGGAAAGATCAATAAAATCAGGAGCTGGTTCTTTGAAAAGGTCAACAAAATTGATAAAACTTTAGCCAGACTCATCAAAAAAAAAAAACAAAACAAAACAAAAAACAAACACAGAGCCCTCAAATAAAATATGAAATGAAAGAGATTACAACCAACACTGCAGAAGTACAAGCAATTATAAGAGAATATTATGAAAAATTATATGCCAACACATTGGATAACCTAGAAGAAATGGATAAATGCCTACAGATAACCTCCCAAAGCTAAATCAGGAAGAAATAGAAAACTTGAATAAACCAGTTACCAATAATGAAATTTAATCACTTCATCAAAAAACTCCCAAAAAACAAAAGCCCAGGACCAAATAGCTTCACAGGTGAATTCTACCAAACATTTAAAGAAGAGTTAATACCTATTCTTCTCAAACAATTGAAAAAATAGAAATGGAAGGAAAACTTCCAAATTCATTCTATGAGGCCAGTATTACCTTGATACCAAAACCTGATAAGGACACTGCAAAACAAGATAACTACAGGCCAATATCTCTAATGAATACAAATGTAAAAATCCTCAACAAAATATTAGTAAACTAAATTCAACAATAGATTAAAAATTATTTATCACAATGAAGTGTGATTTATACCTGGGATGCAAGGATAGCTCAATATTTGCAAATCAGTCTATATGATACATCACATCAATAAGAGAAAAGATAAAAAACGAATGATCAAGAATACTGTAGGGGAGAAGTAAGATGGTGTAATAGTAGGGGGACACTATGGTTGCTTGTGTTACCCCTGAACACAGCCAGATGAATATCAAATCATTTTGAACACAAAGGAAATCTATATAAGCATTGAGAGAACAAAGTACACATCTAGAGGGAGAAAAATGCCCACATCATGGAAGGTAGGATCTGCAGAGAGTTTATTTGAAGAAGAAAATAATCATGTATGCTGCAGAGGAGAAGGAGCCCTTAACAAGAGAGAGAGAGACAGAGACAGAGAGACAGAGAGTGCAGCATGGCAATATGCAGGGGATTGCACAAGAAAAAATTCTTCCCCAAAACCATTGACTGGGAACAGGAGAGGGGCTTACTATCACAAGTTTTTATAAGCAGCAGAGCTCAAGGTCTGAAGTTTTAGAAGTCTGTGTCATTGCCAGGGTTGTGCCTGGCAGGGTTATCAGTGCTCTTGTGGGGAAGGAGGATGGAGATTCAGGAATGAACAGTGTGGTCTAGGGATCCCCTGGGTTGCAGGGGAGAGAAACAGTTCCCCTTCTTGGAGTGCATTTGGGAGAGGTGGCACACCCCTCTCTGGGGACAAAAGAGCTAGTGGCACCAACTTGTTACCCCGTTCATTAGTAAAGGAACAGAAACATCTGCTGAGTGCATCAAACTTTGGTGCTGGCTTTTTGCTGTGCTTTACCATAAACTCTGAACTGCTGCATAGTCATGCAACTACTTTTCTGGGACAAACCAGCACCACCCACAGTGCAGTGCATCTGTCCCCCAGGAATCAGTGCAGAAACACACTTAGCTGGGTCCCTAAAATTTGGAGCTTTGAAAACCACCCGCACACCTGAGATAAAACAGAAAAGTACTGTGCCACCTGGCAGGTAGACAGCTCGGACACAGATACGGGTGAATGGAAGGATCTGACAGAAGCCAGAGAAACAAGAGGGGAGATTGTTTGCTCTTCTGTGAGGGCTTCCTAAAGAGTGGCAGGTGTGAACTCCTTGCCCTGCGGATGAAAGAGTGGGGTGGTGTCATTTTCCTCTGCCTATCAGCACTGACTAAATTCAGTAAGCAGCCCAGCACCCCCCAGTGGAGGCTGGAGCCATTTAAAGTAAGCCCCACTGCTCTGCACCCTGCACGTGCATCATTCGTTCTTAGGCAAGTCCACCTAAGAACCAGCACAGCAGGCTCCTCCCCCAATAAACCAGCACAAACTCCTAGCACACACCAAGACTACTGATGATAGAGTGCTGCAAAGCTTCACCTCTAGGTTCTAGCTTGTTTTAACAAGCAGACCAAAACACACCTAATTAAAACTTGCCACACAGTGGACAGGCTCCAAACCCTCCCCACTACAGGCAAGGAGAAACTCTGCAGAGGACTGACCTGAGGGAAGGAGCAGCCAAAACACAACAGAAGAATGCACACTCTGAAATACTTCCTGAAGTTCCAGGTCCAAGACAGTATAGGACCTCACTATAGCCATTACTCTCAGAAGTAGGAATATAATAGAGTTTCCTAGCACACACACACATACACCGTGACATAGACAAAATGACAAGTCAGAGGAATTCACCCTAAAAGAAAGAACAGGAAGAAGTCATGGCCAGGGATTTAGTCAAAACAGATACAATAAGATGCCTGAACCAAAATTTAAAACAACAGTCATAAGGATACTATCTGGGCTTGAGAAAAGCATACAATACACTAGTGGATCCCTTACTGCAGAGATAGAAGAGCTAAAAATTAGGCCAAAATGAAAAAAAAAAAAGCTATATCCAAGATGCAAAGCCAACTGGGTGCAATGACAATGAAAATGGATGAATCAGAGTGATGAATCAGTGATACAGAAGATACAATTATGGAAAATAATGAAGCTGAAAAGAAAAGTACTGGATGACAAATACAAACTTAGGGGATATTCATGTCATAGGATTCCCAGAAGAAGAAAAGAGGGGAAAAGGGGAAGAAGGTTTATTTGAGCAAATTATAGCTGAAAACTTCCCCAATATGAGGAAGGAAACAGACAATGAAATCCAAGAGGCACAGAGAAGTCCCATCAATTTCAACAAAAGCTGACCAACACCAAGACATATGATAGTCAAATTCACAAAATACACAGACAAGGAAAGAATCCTGAAAGCAACAAGGGAAAAATTCCTTAAACTAATAGGGAAGACAGATCAGGTTCACAGCATATATATCCACAGAAACTTGGCAGGCCAGAAGAGGATGGTAGGATATATTCAATGTGCTGAATGGGAAAAAATATGCAGTCAAGAATCTTTTCTCTAGCAAGATTGTCATTCAGAATAGAAGGAGAGATAAGAGTTTCCCAGTCAAACAAAGACAAAGGCAGTTTGAAACCACTAAACCAGACCTGCAAGAAATATTAAAGGGGACTGTGAGGGAGTAACAAAGACCAAAAGCAACAAAGGCTAGAAAGGAACAGAGAATATTATTAGATACATCAACTCTACAGGTAACACAATGGCACCAAATTCATATCTATCAATATTTACTCTGAATATAAATGGACAAAATGCACCAGTCAAAAGACTAGGGTATCAGAATGGCTAAAACTAAGACCCATCTATATGCTGCCTAGAAGAGACTCATTTTAGATCTAGAGACCCTGGAGATTGAAACTGAGGGAATGTAGAACCATCTATCATGCTAATGGATGTCAAAAGAAAGCTGAGTAGCCATAATTATATCAGACAAACTAGATTTGAGACCAAACACAGTAACAAGAGATGAAGAAGGGTAGCATATTATAATTAAGGGGTCTATGCATCAAGATCTAACAATTGTAAATATTTATGCCCCCAACTTGGGAGTACCCAAATATATAGATCAATCAATAAAAAACATAAAGAAACTTATTGATAATAGTACAATAATATTAGGAGACTTTAACACCCCACTTACAGCAATGAACAGATCATCTAAGCAGAAAATCAACAAGGAAACAATGGCTTTGAATGACACACTGGACCAGATGGGCTTAACAGATATATTCAGAACATTCCATCCTAAAGCATCAGAATACCACCTTCTTTCCGAGTGCACGTGGTTCATTCTCCAGAATAGATCACATACTAGGTCACAAATTGGGCTTCAACCAGTATAAAAAGCTCGAGATGATACCGTACATATTTCCAGACACAATGCTTTGAAATTTGAAGTCGACTATAAGAAAAAAATGTAGAAAGACCACAAACACGTGGAGATTAAGAACATTCTACTAAAGAATGAATGAGTTAAACTGGAAATAAAAGAAGAAATTTAAAAATACATGGAAGCTAATAAAAATGAAAACACAACAATCCAAAACCATTGGGATGCTGCAAAAGTGGTCATAAGAAAGAAGTATATAGCAATACAGGCTTACCTTAAGAAACAAGAAAATTGTCAAATTTTGCAACCTAACCTTACACCTAAGGAAGCTAGAGAAGAAAAAGCAAAGAAAGCCTAAATCCAGTAGAAGAGAAATCATAAAAATAGGAAAAGAAATAAATGATGTAGAAAGAGCAGAACAGATCAATGAATATGAGCCTATTCTTTGAAAGAATTAGGAAAACTAATAAACTCCTAGCCAGACTTATCAAAAAAAAGAAAAATACTCAAATAAATAAAATCATGCATAAAAGAGGAGAATTCACAACCAACATCACAGAAATATAAACAATTATAAGAGAATACTATGAACACTATCCCAACAAATTGGGCAATCTGGAAGGAATAGATAAATTCCTAGAAACATGCAAACTACCAAAAGTGAAACAGGAAGAAATAGAAAATTTGAACAGACTCATAACTAGCAAAGAAACTGAATCAGTAATAAAAATCTCCCAACAAATAAGAGTCCAGGGTCAGAGGGCTTCCCAGGGGAATTCCACCAGACATTTAAAGAAGAATTAATGCCTATTCTTCTGAAGCTGTTCCAAAAAATAAAAATGCATGGAAAACTACCAAACTTACTTTATGCGGCCAGCATTATCTTCATTCCAAAACCAAACACAGACCCCACTGAAAAGGAGAATGACAGACCAATATGCCTGATGAATGTGGTTGCAAAAATTCTCAACAAGATAGTAACTAATCAAATCCAACAGTACATTAAAAGAATTATTCACCCTGATCAAGTGGGATTTATTCCTGACCTTGCATGGGTGGTTCAATATTTGCAAATCAATCAACAGGATACACCACATAATAAAAGAAAAGTATAAGAATCATGATCTTCTGAATAGATGCAGAAAAAAACATTTGACAAAATACAACAATTCTTTCTTGATAAAAACCTTCAATAAAGTAGGGATAGAAGGAACATACCTCACTATCATAAAGACCATATACAAAAGACCCACAGCTTATATCATCCTCAATGGGGAAAACTGTAAAGAGACCTTTACTCTATGGTCAGGAACAAGAGAGGGATGTCCACTCTCACCATTGTTATTTACCATTGTACTGGAAGTCCTAGCCTCTGCAATCAGACAACAAAAAGAAATAAAAGGCATACAAATCAGCAAGGAAGAAGTCAAAATTTCATGTTTGCAGGTGACATGATACTTTATGTAGAAAATCTGAAAGACTCCACCAAAAAAATTGCTATAACTGATAAAGGAATTTAGCAAAGTCTCACAATATAAAATCAATGTATAGAAGTCTGTTGCATTTTATACACCAATAACAAGGCAGCAGAAAGAAAAATCAAGGAATCAATCCTATTCAAAAATTCACCAAAAACCATAAGATACCTAGGAATAAACCTAACCAAAGAGGTAAAAGATCTGTACTCTGAAAACTATAGAACACTTACGGAAGCAGTTGAAGAAGACACACAAAAAAATGGAAAAACCTTCCATGCTCATGGATGAGAACAGACAGTGTTAAAATGTCTATACTACCCAAAGCAATCTATACATTTAGTGCAATCCCTATCAATATACCACCAGCATTTTTCACAGAGCTACAACCAACACTCCTAAAATTTGTATGGAACCACAGAAGAATGTGAATAGCCATAGCAATCCTGAAAAAGAAAAGCAAAGCTGGAGGTATCACATTCTGGACTTTAGACTATATTACAAAGCTGTCAAGATAGTATGGTGCTGGCACAAAATCAGACACATAGATCAATAGAACAGAATAAAGAACCCAGAAATGGGCCCACAACTGTATGGTCAACTAATCTTCATGAAAGCAGGAAAGAATATCCAATGAAAAAAAGACAGTCTCTTCAACAAATAGTGTTGGGAAAACTGGACAGTGACATGCAGAAGAATGAAACAGGGCCACTTTCTTACACCCTACACAAAAGTAAATTCAAAATGAATGAAAGACCTCAGTGTGAGACAAGAAACTATCAAAATACTAGAGAAGAACACATGCAGCAACCTCTTTGAACTGGCCATAAAAATTTCTTACTAGGTATCTCGTCAGAGGCAACGGAAACAAAAGGAAAAATGAACTACTGGGATTTAATCAAGATAAAAAGCTTCTGCACAGCAAAGGAAACAATCAATAATACTAAAAGGCACCCTACAGAATGGGAGAAAACATTTGTAAATGACATATTACATAAAGGGCTAGTATCCAAAATCTATATAGGACCTATCAAACCCAACACCCAAAAAACAAATAATCCAGTAAAGAAACCAGCAGAAGACATGAATAGACACTTTTCCAAAGAAGGCATCCAGATGGCTAACAGACAGACACATGAAAAAAGATGCTCAATATCACTCATCATCAGGGAAATACAAATCAAAACCACAATGAGATACCACCTCACAGTGGTCAGAATAGCTAAAATTAACAACCCAAGAAACAAAAGATGTTGGCAAGGATGCAGAAAAAGAGGAACCCTCTCACACTGTTGGTGGGAATGCAAATTGGTGCAGTCACTCTGGAAAACACTATTGAGGTTCTTCAAAAAGTTAAAAATAGAACTACCCTATGATATAGCAATTGCACTACTAGTTATTTACCCATAGGATATAAAAATACAGTTTTTAAGGGTTATGTGAACCCTGATATTTATGGCAGCCAAACTATGGAGAGAGCCCAGATGTCCATTGACAGATGAATGGATAAAAAAGATGTGATATAGATAGATACATACATATATAGACATGTATCTATATCTATATATCTGTGTATCTATCTATATATACAAGGTATACATATATACCTTGTGTGTATATATATATATCTGTGTATTATATACATATCCATTGACAGATGAATGGATAAAGAAGATGTGATATAGAGATATGTATATATGTGTATATATATATGTGTATATATCTATATACATAGATATATCTATATAGAGAGAAATTTATATATATATATATTTATATATATATATATAAAACTCAACCATTAAAAAGAATGAAATCTTGCCTTTTGTAACAATTTGGATGGAACTATAGTGTTTTATGCTAAATGAAATAAGTCAATTAGAGAAAGACAAGTACCATTTGATTTCACTCATATGTGGAATTTAAGAAATAAAACAGATGAAAACAGGGGAATGGAAGAAAAATAAAATAAGATGAAAATAGAGAGGGAGGCAAACCCTAAGAGACTCTTAACACTAGGGAACAAAGTGAGGGTTGCTGGAGGGGAGATTGGTTGGGTGATGGGATAGGAGGGGTGATGGGCATTTAAGAGGGCACTTGTAATAAGCACTGGTTATTATATGCAAATGATGACTCACTAAATTCTACCTCTGAAACTAATACTACACTATGTGTTAACTAACTTGAATTTAAATAAAATCTTCAAAGAAAAAAAAACAGAAAAATAAATTTCCATCTCAGCGCTCCTTTAGCTGTATCCCACATATTTTGATATGTTGTATATTCATTTGCATTGAGTTCTATATATTTTTAAAATTTCCTTTGAGACTTCCTTTTTGACATATGGATTATTTAGAAGTATGAACTAATAACTCACACAGCCTTATCGCAAATGAGTAAAGTTGAATTCCAGCTGCCTCCATGACATCAGGGAGAAAGGATACAAAAGGCTGGCCTAGACTTGCAGGCTGAGGACAAAAGCTCAGCTCCCACTGGGCCTCACCAAAACTGTCAGTTGGAGGTGTGCAATTCCTCCACTGGCGTTTAGCTGGAGTAGGGCAAGTATTGCTAAAAAGGTTTAATGTTGTGTCACTTTTTCTCCATTCCTTTGAATAAGGGCATAGTCTTTTCTTAGAGCATTTTTTTGTCTATAACTATTGGTGGGTCTGGGTTGGAGGCTTCTGTATCATATGAGATATACTAGAGGCAATATGAAAACCCAAAGAACTTCACCACTGTGTCTTTCTATCAGTCCCAAAGTCCCTAAGATGTCTGACTTCTTCTTTCCACCTTTCAGAGTCTTCCTATGCTTGTTTGTTATGTTATAACAAGGTTTTTTTTTGTTGTTGTTATAAGAGAGAAGATCTGGAAAGAATGGGGCTATTCCATCTTGACTAGAGTCAGTGTGATGATGATGATGAGTTTTTGATACTAAGAAGTATTACCATGTATGGAAAGTTGAGAGCCAGTGCTATAATATATTCCTTGTCAGATATTTTCCTGTGTATACATTTTTGTGGATTTTTTTTGAAATTTTTAAATTAGGCTTTATATACTACTTTTAAATGTTCTTTCACTCTTAATAACTATATCAGGTACTTTTCCATTCTATCATAGTCTTCTCATGAACACAATTTTAATAGTTTATTGAACTACCCTTCTATTGTTATAGTTTCTAGCTTTTTACCATTATAAATAATATTCTGATAAATGTATATGAACTTAAAGCTTTTCTCTAGCTCAGGTTTTTTTCTTCTATTCCTATAAATGAAATTACTATGTCCAGGCATAAACATTTTGAAGTCAATTGGTGTAATATACTGTTCTAATTTTTATTATATTTTGACATGGGAGGGTCCCTTTCTCACCTAAAGCCTAGCTTTATCTAAAGCCCAATTTAAATGGTCCTTCTGAACTGAGAAAAAAACCACTTCATATCAACTACATTGGAAAAGCTGAACTGAGAAAAAAAAGCATTTTATGCCAACTACATTGGGAAAGCTGATGTGAAATGTAGAAAACTGCCCTAATCCAAGAGAATCTTTAAGTAGTTCAGAAAAACCAGTGTGTGGCTACTTTGGAACCGTCAAGAAGTATATCTGAGAAGTTCTTTGAAGTAATCCACAGCTGCAACACGTAAAACAATAGCTGACTGTGTTATTTATAGTGGCCATTACTGAGGAAACAGAGGCAATGCCTTGTGAAATCTGGTTTTGTTAGGACAGAGAGGTGGCCTGGTGCCATTTCTGGTCCCTAGTTCTCAGGACAACCAAGCGTCATGGCTACATTTATATCATAAACCTGGACAGGATTATTCCTGCCCTCCAGTTCTGGGTTCTATATTGTTCTCTTGGAAACCCTCACTACAGCTTGTTCCTTGGCACTTTAGCAGCTTATCCTTACCTAGCTAGTCATCTTTCATGATGTTAGAGACCAAGAGAAGACAAGAAGGACTAACAAAAAAAAAGAGAGAGAGCAAGAGAGAGAGAGAGAGAAAGAATGTGAGAGCACAAACGGACCAGGCTTGAAGATATTTAGCAGATTTGCAAAGAAACATTTTATGTTATATATGCATCTCTCTCTTTGAATAAATGAATTCAGCAAAGTTGCAGGATATGAAATCAACATACAAAAACCAGTTGTCTTCCTATACAGTAAAATAATTCAAAGGGAAATTAAGAAAATCATCTCATTTAAAATAGCATTAAAAAAGTAAAATATTTGGGGATAAACTTCACCAAGAAGGTAAATGACATACAATGAAAAATCATAAAACATTGCTGAAATAAACTAAAGAAGAAATAAATAAATAGACATACCACGTTCATGAGTTGAAAGACTTAATATTGTTTAAATGTCATATGACCCAAAGTGATCTACAGATTCAATGTAATCCATATCAAAATCACAGTGACATTTTTTGCAGAAATAGAAAAATAATCATAAAATTCATATGGAACTACAAAGGATACCAAATAGTCAAAACTATCTTGAGAAAGAAGAACAAAGCTGGAGACATCACATATTATTATTTCAAAACATATTACAAAGCTAGAGTAATCCAAATAATATGGTACTGGTATAAAGACAGACATATTGACCAATGGAACAGAATAGAGAGCCCAGAAATAAACCCATGCATATATAGTGAACTGATCTTTAACAAGAGTGCCAAAACTACACAATGGATAAAAGATAGTCTCTTCAACAAATGCCGTTGGGAAAACTGGATATCTACATGGAAAAGAATGAAATTGCACCCTTACCTTATACCATACACAAAATCAGCTCAAAATGGATTAAAGACGTGAACATAAGACCTGTTACTGTAAAACTCCTAGATGAAAATATAGGGGAAAGCTTCATGAAATCAGTTTTGTCAATTATTTCTTTAACATAACACCAAAATCACAGTGAAAGCAAAAATAAACAAATGGGACTACATCAAACTAAAAAGCTTTGCAGGAAAGGAAAAAAAAGTCAGCAAAATGAAAAGCCAATCTAAGGAATGGGAGAAAATAACTACAAACAATATATCTGATAAAAGGTTAATATCCAAAAAACAATATGGAACTCTTACAAATCAACAGTAAACAATACCAAATAACCTGATTAAAAGTGTCAAAGGACTAGATTATACATTTCTCCAAAGAGACATGCAAATGGCCAACAGGTGTATGTTAAGATGCTCAACATAACTAATCATCAGGGAAACGCAAATCAAAATCACAATGGGATATCACCTCACGCCTGTTAGGATGGTCATTGATAGAAAAAAGAAAAACAGAAAAATAATTACTATTGGTAAGGATGTGGAGAAACTGCAACCCTTGTGCACTGCTGGTGGGAAAGTAAAATGGTGTAGTCACTGATGAAAACAGTATGAAGTACTTCAAAATATTAAAAATAGAACTACCATGTGATCCAGCAATCCTAGTTGTAGGTATTTTTCCAAAAGAATTGAGAAAAGAATCTTGAAGAGATATTTGCATTCCATGTTCATTGCAGCATTATTCACAGTAGCCAAGATGTGGAAACAACCTAAATGTCCACTGATGAGATGAACGGATAAATGAAATGTTATGTATATATAATGCCAAACAGCCTTAAAAATGAGGAAATTGGGGTGCCGGAGTGGTTCGGTCAGTTAAGTGCCTGACTTTTTATTTCAGTTCAGGTCATGATCTCAGGGTTGTGAGATAGAGCCCTATGTTGGGCTCTGTGATGCTAAGCATGGAGCCTGCCTAAGATTCTCTCTCTTCCTCTCCCTCTGCCCATCCCTTGTTCACTCTAACTCTCTCTCACACACACACAAAGTGAGAAAATCTTGTTACATGCTATAATGTGCAAGAAGCTTGAGGACATTATGCTAAAGTGAAATATGCTAACCATAGAAGCACAAATACTGCATAATTCCATTTATATGAGGTATCTAAAGTAGTTAAACTCGTACAGACAAAAAGAATGATGGAGGCCAGGGGCTAGGAGAAGGGGGGAATAAGGAGTTTCTTGCTGTTCAATGAGTGTAGAGTTTCAGTCATGCAAGATGAAAACGTTCTCGAGATCTGCTGTACAACAATGTGCATATGGTTAGCAATATTGTCTATATGCTTAAAAATGTTAAAAAAGTAATCTCATGTTGTGTGTTTTCACCACAACAAAAAAAAATACCTCTCTGCCCTGTAGTGCTAAATTAAAAACACTTGTTTTTGGAAGCATTTGATACAGATATATTTGCTCACCATCTTTTTACATGAAAACCTAAAGGGAATTATACGATATTACAATAATAATATTATTATTAGAATTATCTTTTTACATGAAAACCTAAAAGGAAATATACAACCACTGAATAAAGCCAACTCACGTTGATTGAACATCCACTGCTGTGTTATTTATAAGCTGTCTTATTTAGTTCTCCAAAGGAATCCTTCAAAATCAATATTACTTGTACATTCATTCATTGATTAATTTATTTTATTTTATTTTTATTTATTTATGATAGTCACACAGAGAGAGAGAGAGAGGCAGAGACACAGGCAGAGGGAGAAGCAGGCCCCATGCACCGGGAGCCTGACGTGGGATTCGATCCCGGGTCTCCAGGATGGCGCCCTGGGCCAAAGGCAGGCGCCAAACCGCTGCTCCACCCAGGGATCCCCCTCATTGATTAATTTAACAAATATTTTTGTGTATTTACTAGTTACTGTTTAAGGCACTGGAGATACAGCAGTGTGCAAGATAAGCAAATGACCTGACCTCATAAAACTTAGATTCCAGTGAAGAAGACAGAAAATAAATAGACAAATTTTTATAAGTAGATATAAAAGTTTGATACAATTTAAAATAAAACAATATAATAATATAGTTCAATATAGTGTCAACTGGTTAAAAGTATTATTACAAACACTACAGCAAGGGATCCCTGGGTGGCTCAGCGGTTTAGCGCCTGCCTTTGGCCCAGGGCGCGATCCTGGAGACCTGGGATCAAATCCCACATGAGGCTCCTGGTGCATGGAGCCTGCTTCTCCCTTTGCCTATGTCTCTGCCTCTCTCTCTCTCTCTCTCTCTCTCTCTCTCTCTCTCTGTGTGTGACTATCATAAATAAATAAAAATTTTTTAAAAAATTAAAAAAAAAACAAATACAAGATGAGAAAGGTCAAGGAAGCCCCTCTGAGGAGATAGCATTTAAACAGATCTGAATGACATGAGAGAATGGCCATAAAATATCTGAGAAAAGAGCATTTCTGGCAGAGGGAACAGCAAAGAAAGGGCTAAGAGGGAGAAGCATTTTTTGTGTGCCCAAAAATATCAGAGACCAGTGTGGCTGGAAGCTAGAGGAAAGGAAATCTCAGAGACGTGGAAGTTTCAGATTTCATCTAAGCAGTGGCCAACTTAGTACTTCAGCAGGTTGGCTGACTCCAAACGCCATGCCTATTCCATTATATTCAGCCATTTATTTCAATAGCCTGTTACATCCTTATTGAGAATGGAACAAAAGCCAAGAAAAGCATTTGTTTCCAGAAGCATTTTATACAGCTACATTGTCTTCCCATCACCATTTTCCCATACTGCTGGAGGGAAAAGGGACAAACACTTGAAGCACATGTATTATTATAGCTTTATTACTATTTTTAAAGGGGATTTTATGGTTACAAAATACCTATGTTTATAGAATATAATCTTAATTTACACGTATAATAATGAGGGAACAATATCCTTTTTGATTTTAAATTTGCTTATTTTTTTAAAATCCCGTATAGTTAATGCACGGTGTTATATTAGTTTCATATTTACAATACAGTGATTCAGCAGTTTTATACATTACCCAGGGCTCATCATGATAAGTGTACTCTTAATCCCCTTCACCTATTTTACCCATACCTCCACTTACCTCCCTATGGTACACCTCAGTGTATTTTATATATTTAAGGGTCTGGGTTTTTTTTATTAGAATCTTTTTTCTTTTGTTCCTTTGTGTTCCTTTGTGTTTCTTTTGTTCCTTTGTGTTCCTTTGTGTTTCTTTTGTTCCTTTGTGTTCCTTTGTGTTTCTTAAAGTGCACATAAGAGTGACATCATATGGTATTTGTCTTCTCTGACTTATTTCACATACCCTCTAGATCCATCCATGTTGTTGCAAATGGCAAGATTTAATTTAATTCTTTTTAAGAGCTGAGTAATATTACCTTATATATACTAATATACATAGTATATATATAGTATATAGTATATATATTCCATCGCGTATACACACACACACACACACATATCGTACTTCTTTATACACAGAACTATACATAGACACTTGGACTGCTTCCATAATTTGGCTATTGTAAATAATGCTGCAGTAAACATAAGGAAACATATATCTATTCTAATTAATGTTTTTGTATTCTTTGGGTAAATACCCAGTAGTGGAATTACTGAATCCTATGGTAATTTTATTCTCAATTTTCTGAAGAACCTCTATAGTGTTTCCCACAGTAGCTGCACCACTTCACATTCCCACCAACAGGGCGCAAGTTTTCCCTTTTTTCCACATCCTCACCAACACTTGCTATTTCTTCTGTTGTTAATTTTAGTAATTCTGACAGGTGTGAGGTGATATCTCATTGTGGTTTTCATTTGCATTTTCCTGATGATGAGTGATAATGAACATCTTTTCATGTGTCTGTTGGCCATCTGTATATCTTCTTTGGAAAAATGTCTGTTCATGTCTCCTGCCCATTTTTCAATTGGATTATTCATTTTTAGGGTGTTGAATTGTGTAAGTTCTTTATTTTGGATACTAACCCACTATTGGATATGTCATTTATAAATATCTTCTTTCATTCCATAGGTTGCCTTTTAGTTTTTTTTATTATTTTTTTGTTGTTGTTGTGCAGAAGCATTTAATTTTGATGTAGTCCCACTAGTTTATTTTTGTTTGTGCTTCCCTTGCCTCAAGAGACATATATTGAAAAAAGTTGTATGGCTAATGTCAGAGAAGTGACTGCCTGTGTTTTCTTCTAGAATGTTTATGGTTTCAGGTCTCACATTTAGGTCCTTAATCCATTCTGAGTTTATTTTTTAGTACAGTATCAAACTTTGATTCTTTTGCATATTGCTGTCCAGTTTCCCCAACATCATTTCTTGAAGACACTGTGTTTTTCCCATTGGATGTTCCTTCCCTCTTTATCAGATAATAATTGACCATATAATTGTGGGCTTATTTCTGGGTTTTGTATTCTGTTCTATTGATCTTTATGTCTATCTTTGCTCTAGTAACATACTGTTTTGATTACTACAGTTTTGTAGTAAAACTTAAAGTCTGAAATTCTGATGATTCCAGCTTTGCTTTGCTTTTTCAATATTACTTTGCTATTCACGGTCTTTTGTGGTTCCATACAAATTGAAGGACTGTTTGTTCCATTTCTGTAAACAATGTTGTTGCTATTTTGATAGTGATTACATTAAATGTGTGGATTACTTTGGATAGTATAGACATTTTAGCAATATTTGTTCTTCCAGTTCATGAGCATGGATTACTTTCCATTTCTTTGTGTCATCAATTTCTTTCATCTATGTTTTATACTTTTTAGAATATAGGTCTTTCACCTCTTCGGTTGGGTTTATTCCTAGCTATTTTATTATTTTGGGTGCAGTTGTTAATGTGGTTGTTTTCTTAATTTCTCTTTCTGCTGCTTCATTATTGTATATAGAAATGCAATAGATTTCTGTACATTGATTTTGTATCCTGCTACTTTACTGAATTTGTGTATCAGTTCTAGCAGTTTTTTATGAGTCTTTTGGGCTTTCCATATAGAGTATCATGTCATCTGCAATTAATGGAAGTTTTACTTCTTTCTTACTGATTTGGATGCCTCTTACTTCTTTTTATTGTCTGATTGTTGTGTCTAGAACATCCAGTACTATGTTGAATAAAAGTGTTGAGAGTGGACATCCTTGTCTTGTTCCTGACCTGAAGGAGAAAGCTCTGTAAATTTTCCCCTTTTAGGATGACGATAGCTCTGGGTTTTTCATATATGGCCTTTATGATGCTGAGGTATGTTCCCTCTAAATCTATTTTGTTGATAGTTTCTATCACGAATGGATTTTGTACTTTGTCAAATACTTTTTCTGTATCGATTGAAATGATCATTTAATTTTTATCCTTCCTCTTATTGATATGATGTACCATGTTGATTGTACCACACTTGCAACCTAGAAATAAATCCCATTTGAAAAAATAAATAAATCCCATTTGATCGTGGGAAATGACTTTTTTAATGTATTGTTGGATTTGGTTTGCTAATATTTGGTTGAGGATTTTTTTGTATCTATGTTCATTAGAGATATTGGCTTGTTGTTCTCTTTTTTATGGTATTTCTTTCTGGTTTTGGCGTCAGGGTAATGCCAGTCTCATAGAATGCATTTGGAAGTTTTCTTTTCATTTCTATTTTTTGGAATAGTCTGAGAAGAATAGGTATTAACTCTTCTTTACATGTTTGGTAGATTTCACCCTCTGGTCCTGAACTTGTTTATTGGGAGAGTTTTGGTTACTGATTCAATTTCTTTCCTGGTTATGAGTCTATTAAAATTTTATATTTTTTTCTGTTTCTGTTTTTGGTAGTTTATATGTTCATAGCACTTTATCCATTTCTTCTAGGTTGTCCAATTTGTTGGCATATAATTTTTCATAATATTCTCATATAATTTTTTGTATTTCTATGGTGTTGGTTCTTATTTCTCTTCTCTCATTTGTGATTTGATTTATTTGAGTCCTTTCTCTTTTTTTCTCTATAAGTCTGGCTAGAGTTTTATTAATATTTTTTATTTTTTTCAAAGACGCAGCTCCTGGTTTCACTGATCTGTTCTATTGTTTTTTTAGTTTATCACTTATTTCTGCTCAATTCTTTGTTATTTCCATCCTTTTACTGGTTTTGTGCTTTGTTTGTTCTTTTTCTAGCTCCCTTAGGTGTAGGCTTAGGTTATTTATTTAAGAGTTTTCTTCTTTTGGGGGGTAGGCTTGTATTGCTATGAACGTCCCTCTTAGAACCTCTTTTGCTGCATCCCAAAAGTTTTGGATCTCTGTGTTTTCATTTTCATTTTCATTTTTTTCTGTGTACTTTTATTTCCTCTTTGATTTCTTGGTTGACCCAATTATTGTTTAGTAGCTTGCTATTTAATTTCCATGTATTTGTGTCCTTTCAGGTTTTTTCTTGTGGTTGATTTCTAGTTTCAAAATATGTGGTCAGAAAAGATACATGGTATGACTTTGATCTTTTTAAATTGGCTGAGGCTTGTTTAATGGCCTAATATGTGATCTATTCTGGAGAATATTTTGTGTGCACATGAAAAGAATGTATTTTGCTGTTTTAGGTTGGAAATCCACCATTTCCAGTGTGTTATTCAAATGATTATTTCCTTATTGATTTTCTTGTAAATGATCTGTGTATTGATATAAGTGAAGTGTTAAAGTCCCCTAATATTGTATTATTGTCAATTAATTCCTTTATGTTTGTTATTAACTGTTTTTGTTTATTTGGGTGCTTCCATGTTGGGCGCATAAATATTTACAATTGTTACATCTTCTTGTTGGATTTCCCCTTTATTGTTATATAGTTTCCTTATTAGTCTCTTGTTATAGTCCTTGTTTTACAGTTTCATCCAATATAAGTACTGCTACTCTGGCTTTCTTTAGATAGCCATTTGCATGATAGGTGTTTTTCCATTCCCTCACTTTCACTTAGACTTAGGTCTAAAATAAGTTTCTTGTAGGCAGCATATAGATGAATCTTGCTTTTTTATCCATTCTGTCAGTCTGTGTCTTTTAACTGGAGCAGTTAGTCCATTTGCATTCAAAGTAATTATTGATAGATATGTATTTATTGCCATTTTATTTCTTGTTTTGTGATTGTTTCTGGAGATTTTCTCTGATCCTTTCTTGTCTTTCTTTCATGGATTGCTGATTTTCTTTAGTGATGTATTTGGATTTCTTTCTCTTTATTCTTTGTATTTTTATTAGTGATTTTTGTTTTGTGGTTACCATTAGGTTTGTATATAACCTATTGTGCATATAGCAGTCTATCTTACATTGATAATCTTTTAAATCTGAACTCATTCTTTACTCCTCTTCCCAGCATGTTTTAGGCATATAGTGTCATATTTTATAACCCTTTATTTTTTTAATTTCTTGACTAGCTTTTTACAGAAATATTCATTTTATTGCTTTTATGTTTATTACCTTCATACTATCACTTTTGCTGTTTCCTTTCCAGTCAAAGAGTCCCCTTTAATATTTCTTCCTGGGCTAGTTTAATGGTCATGAACTCCTTTAGTTTTGTTTGTTTTGGAAACTCCTTATCACTCCTTGTATTCTGCATGGTAGTTTTGCTAGATAGGGTATTCTTGGCTGCAGATTTTTCCCATTCAGCACTTTGTATATATCATGCCACTCCTTTCTGTTTTAGAAAGTTTCTGCTGAAAAGTTCCATGATAGCCACATGGGATTTCCCATGTAAATTATCTTTTGTCTAGCTGCTTTAAATATTTTCTTTATCATCACTATATTTTGCAAACTGAATTACAATATGTCATTGTGTGGATCTGCTTTTTTAAATTTTATTGTTTTTTCTTTATATGTGTGTCCTGGATCTGGATATCTGTTTCCTTCCCCAGATTAGTGAAATTTCAGGTATTAAGTCTTCAAATAAATTTTCTGCCCTCTTCTCTCTCTTCTTCTGAGACTCCTAAAATATGAATGTTATTATGTTCAATTGTATTCTTGAATTTCTTAAGTCTATTCTCATTTTTCATAATTCTTTTTTCTCTTTTTGTTCAGCTTAATTATTTTCTGTTACTCTGTCTTCTAGGTCATTAATTCATTCTTCTGTTTCTTTCAGCCTGCTGTTCCTTCCATCAGGTATGTTTCTCATTTTGTTTATTGAGCCCTTTTTCTCTGCTATGTGATTCTTTATCTCTATATTAAGAATTTCTCTGATGCCTTCCACTATTTTCCCAAGTCCATTATTTTCCCAAGTCCAGGTAGTATCTTTATGATCATTAAATTATCTAGAAAACATATTAATTATATCTGTTTCACTTAGGTCTCTGACTGTTGCCTTGTCCTGTTCTTTCATTTGGAACACATTCCTTTGTCTTCTCATTTTGTCTAAGTCACTGTACCTGCTTCTGTTAAGAAAGTCAGTTATATCTCCTGTTCTTGAGGGTAATGGCCTTATGAAGAAGAGGTCCTGTAGTGCCCTGCTATGTATTTTTCCCTGTTCCCCGGGGCCTGGAGCTTCAGGGAGTATTTTCAATGTGTGCTATGTATACTTTGCTATTGTATCCTTGTTACTTTATCCTTCAGGCCAGTCATTTGCAGAGGCTCTCTTTGCTTGCTGTGAGCAGTGTTTGGTCCTTGGCCTGATTGTGGTGAGTTTTAACAAGGTGTTCTCTGTTCTGCTTATAAAATGACACCTATTGCCACTGCTGCCAGAACCGAGGCCCTGTAAAAAAATCCTGGGCTGGGAGATGTAGTGTTGGCAGGATTTGGGCACTCTTTTAGGGGAGGGAGCCTGTCATGCTGAGGGTGAGGCAAACATGGCTTAAAAGGGGTTTCACTCAAGCTTGGGGGCATGGCTCTTTGTGTAAGGAAGTTAGGTATGAGCATCTGCTGTGTGCTCATTCCTGCAGGTGGTCCTGTGCTTATTCTGAGGAGTGGAGGAGGGAAATGGTACCTACCAGTTCCTTTGTTCCCTAAGGATTCTCTCCAGGTATGCTGCCTCTCTGGGACACACCCTGAAATGAACAAATAACCTCCCCACTGTGTGCCCCAGGAGCTCTTCAGATTGCTATATGTCCACAGGCAGTTTGCTCTGCTTTCTCTCCAAGAGCAGCACCAATACTCATTGGGGTCTATGTGAGCCAAGCTCCCTGGCCTTTAAAAATCCAGGCTTTAAGCCCTCTGATTATAAGAACTCCTGAAATTTGACCCCTCTCACTTTCCAAGCCAAATGCTATGGGGATTTGTCTCCCTGTGCACTTCCCTGTGTGCTAGTCTGTCTCCTGCCCTTCTCCACAATTGCAGCTTCCTCCCCTCTGCAGCTGCCAGAATCTGTTTATCTCCTAAACCATGTCTCTGAACTTCCTACCTTCTTTGATGTTGCTTCTTCTCTACCCTTAGTTGTGGAGTTATACTGCCAGTCTTCAAGTTGATTTCTGGGGTACTTAGGATGATTTAATAGTTATCTAGTTGTATTTGTGGGACAAAATAAACCTAGGGTCCTCCTACTCTACCACCATCTTCTCCTCTTGAATTTATAATTTTAAATCTTCCAAAACAAAAAATCTCCAGGCTCAGATGATTTCACTGGAAAATTCTACTACACATTTAAAGAAGTAGAACTAGCTTATATGGTTTCTTCTAAAGAATAGAGAAGAAAGAAACATTTTACAATTCATTTTACAAGACAGGTATTACCCTTACATCAAAACCATACAAAACCCATGTCAGAAAAATAAGGAAAGAAAGAGAAAGAAAAAGAAAACTATTAACAAATATCTCTCCTGAACTTAGATGCAAAAGTCCTTTACAAAACATCAGCAAATCAAATCAAGAAATGTATAAAAAATTATTTATTCCAGATATGCATGGCTCCTTCAGCATTCAATCAGTGTAATCCACTATATTAGCAAGCTCAAGAAGAAAAATCATATGATCATATTAATTCTTGAAGAAAAAGTGAGCAACTCCAACACTCATTTATGGTAAAAACTCTCAGCAAGGCAAGAGCAGAAGGGGACTTCCTTAAATAGATAAAGAATAACTACAGAAAACCTAATGTTTTCTGTCTATATCAGGAGCAAGGTAAAGATGTCCACTTTTACCATTCTTATTTAATATAATACTGGAAAATTTTTGTAATAATCACGTTTTCTAGTTTCTGTATTTGATGCTTTAACATCTTGGGGCTTTCATGACCTTAGAAGAATTGCCCACATACCAGGGTTAGCCAATTCCTGGAGATAGCAAAGGATTTGCCTGCAAATGTGCCTTTCCTATGCAAACCAACCAATCAGGAGCCCATACACGATGTTCTCCTTTATTGAGGGCTCACAATCAAAGCCACTCTTCTCCTGCCCTTATCACCCCAGAGTCAGGTACCACACAGCTAGGGACAGCCCTTCTACCCCAGAGTCCACTGAAATTATTCATATTAGTCAATCCTACACCTGCTTACCCTGCTTCACCTGTTCCTTTCTGCAAAACCATAATTAAGGCTCATACTCATACCTTCTGCTCCACCCCCACACCTATTAACCAAACCTGGTGTTCCCCTATGTGGACCCCCCTCACATTAACAAAAAATACTGGAAACAAACTGAAAATGCAATATAATATATAATTGCTTAATAAAAAGAAAATATTTAGGGACACCTGGGTGGCTCAGTGGTTGAACATCTGGCTTGGCTCAGGTCATGATCCCCAGGATCCTGAGATCAAGTCCTACATCAAGTTCCCCATAGGGGGCCTGCTTCTCCTTCCACCTATATCTCTGCCTTTCTCTGTGTCTCTCATTAGTAACTACATAAAATCTTTAAAAACAAACAAATAAATAAATGCAGCCTTGTTGGAAAGCACAAGTGCTGGGTCTCCTATTTGGGCCTTAAGAAAAGAAAGAAAATATTTAGGTATAAATCTAATAAAACTGATATAGGATCTGCATCCTGAAAATTATAAAATGCTGATGAAATAGTTTAAAGAGGACCCAACTAAATGGAGAGACATATTGTGTTCATGGATTTAAAGATTACCCTATGATCCAGCAATTTCACTACTAGGTATTTATCTAAAAGCTAAAAAAAATACTTATTCAGAGGGGCACATACACTCTAGTATTTATAACAGCAATGTGTACAATAACCAAACTATGGGAAGAACCCAGATGTCCATTGATAGTGTTATTGTTGTTGGATATTTCTTCTTTTTTAAGTAGACTCCATGCTCAGCATGGAGCCCATTGTGGGAGAGATCAAGATGTGAGCTGAGATCAAGAGTCAGACACTTAACTGATGAGATACCCAGGTGCCCCTGGATATTCCTAATTGTTGGATATTTTTATTGTAATTTAATTCTAATTCACACACTATTTATATATGAGATACACTGTAATCTGGAGTTAATCAAAACATCCCAAATTCTATAATTGCATGATTTCAAGAACGCTATATAAATGACATCATACACTGTTAACCTTTTGGGATTGATTTTTTTTTCACTCAGCTTAATTCCATGGAAATTCGTACAACTTGTTACATATAACTATAGTTTGTTCTTTTTTATTGCTGAGTAGTATTCCGCAGTAAAGATATATCAGTTCTTTTAACCATCACCTATTGGAGGACATCTGCATTGTCTCCAGTTTGGACTATTTTGAATGAAGCTATTGTGAACATTTATGTACAGGTTTTGTGTGAACATCATTTTTTGTTTCTTTTTTACACAAGAGTGTAATTACTGGGTCATATGTTAAGTATATGTTTAGTTTTGTAAGAAACCACAATACTTGTTAACAGAGAGGCTGTACAGCTTTACATTCCCAACAGCAGTGTATGATTGATCCAGTTTCTTAACATTTCTTTGGCATTTGATGTTATCACTATTATTTTAGCAATTCTAGTAGGAGTGTAATGACACCTCATTATGATTTGAATTTTCATTTTCCTAATAGTAATGCTAAATTCATTGCATGTGCTTATTACTTTCTATTGGTGTACCTTCTTCAATAAAATGTTTGTTCATGGCTTTTGGCCTTTTTCTACTTGAATTGTTTGTTTTTTCCCTGTTGAGTTTTGAGAGTTCTCTATATATTTTAGATACTTGACCTTTTTTGGGCACAGGGTTTGAAAATATCTTCTTGAAGTCTCTGGCTTATGTTTTCATCCTCTTCACCAACTCTTTTGCAGAGAAGAAGTTTCAATTTGGATGAGGTCCAATTTATTAATTATTTGTTTCCTGTTGACTTACAGGTTCACACTTTTGAATGTTATCTCTGCCTGTCAGACTCTAGTACCTCAGGGTGAATTTTTATTAATAGCCATAGGGTCAGGCATGGACCTGCATGATCCTTAAGGATAAGTGCAAGGGATTCAGATTAGAATCAGAGCAAAAAAGTAGAGAGAAGATTCATTTCTTTTATTCAAGTTTTTATTTAAATTCCAGTTAGTTAACATACAGTGTAATATTTGTTTCACATGTAGAATTTAGTGATTTATCACTTACCTTCGACATTGAATGCTTATCACAAGTGCACTCCTTAATTCCTATCTCCCATTTAACCCATCCTCCTGCCCACCTTCCCCCCCCCACCCCAGTAACTCAGTTTGTTCTCTATGGATAAGAGTCTGTTTTCTGATTTGCCTCTCTTTTTTTCTTTCCCATGTGTTCATCTGTTGTGTTTCTTAAATTCCACAGGAGTGAAATCATATGGTATATTTGACTTTCTCTGATGGACTTATTTTACTTAGCATAATACTCTGTAGCCCCATTCACGCCATTACAAATGGCAAGATTTCACTTTTTATGGCTGAGTGATACTCTGATAGATAGATAGATAGATAGATAGATAGATAGATAGATAGATATAGGTATTTATATTTATAAAAATATAAGAGGTATTTGGAAAGATACTGCTCTAAGTAAACAGAACAAAATTCACTGAACAATCATACACAATGCTTGCTCATCAACATACCCACAAGCAGCCCTACCCCACTCTGAATATTCCACCATTTTATTTCTATATTTGGTTTTGATATAGAATGCTTTAGGAATCGATCTAGAAAATTTTGTATTTTTTATAAAAGATTTCCAGGATCAGTTTGATGATTGGAAGGCCAACAACTACCTATGTGTCATGACTTCCCCAGAATACCTCTGTTATGCAAAGGCCATCATACTAGAAATTTCCTCACTGGAAGTACATTCTTTGGAGTCTCTGGAGTCTCTAGTCTTCAAGAATTCCCTATTGAAATACTGCATTTTGAGTCCTTTTCCTGGAGTCAACAGACTATAAATTATAAATAAACAAAGAAAAGAGGAGATGTTAAGAGGTGAATACCTCTGGAATTCATAACATTGTACTACTTTAGCCTTTATTTGCTGAATTCAAGGCCCTGAGAATTTTCCTTCAAGTAAGGGTGAGTGTAGGGCCTTAAGAACAGTGGAAGGAGAGATGGAACTGGCCAAAGAAAGGCACTGCTTTCTTCCAGTATTAGTGGGAGCAGCAGTAGTTGCTATTGTTATGACATACTGCCCCTAATTTCTTCCATTTCACCAATATTAAGGCAAATGAGTTCATCACATCAAACAGGAGAGTTTATGGCAATTATTAGATCTAGTGGCAAGAAAGGAAAGCTCTAGCCGTTTCTACCAAGAACCACCCTTTCTGTTACTATCTATCCTTAAATGAAGTAACGGTCATCGCTGAAGTCAAAGCCTCTTTGTTAGCTAACACTGGAAGGGATAAACAGATTGAATTTTGATTTCTTTTTTTTTTAATTTTTATTTATTTATGATAGTCACACAGAGAGAGAGAGAGAGGCAGAGACACAGGCAGAGGGAGGAGCAGGCTCCATGCACCGGGAGCCCGATGTGGGATTCGATCCCGGGTCTCCAGGATCGCGGCCTGGGCCAAAGGCAGGCGCTAAACCGCTGCGCCACCCAGGGATCCCCGAATTTTGATTTCTTATTGGTATGTATGTATATATTTGATTTAATCAATTCAGTTCTTTGTTATTTAAAATTATAAAAATTATAGATATGATGATAAAACTATAAAATTTAATAGGTATTCATTAGAAATTTTGGAAAATGAAAAAGATGTTAAAAGAAAAATCAATTCTGGTGAAGAGGAATAGGAGACACAGTGGTGGAATGAATAAGTCGAGGAATAAAAGGCACAACATAGGGCATATAGTCACTGATACTGTAAGAGCCCTATATGGTGTCAGATGATAGTGACACTGGTGGTGAGCACAACATAATGTATAGGGACCTTGAATCACTATGTTGTACAACTGAAACTAATGTAGCATTGTGTGTCAATTATAATCAAGAAAAAAAATAATTCTACCATCCACTACTACTGCTAATATTTTAAATAGAAATTGTAAACTTTAATTTTAATTGACTGTAACCAGAAGATAGTCAACTAAAGTGAAACTGAAGGACTATCTTTTCTTAAGTGATTCCTTTAATAATAAATATATTGTGATAGGAAAAAGTGGATTATTATTGTATCTTGAGAAAAAACCGCATAAGTCTTCATAGGTATGAGTTTAAATTTACAAAACCTAAAAAGCCAACTGTCTTATAAAAATTTTAAAAATACCACTAACAGAAAGCATCAAGATGATACCAAACCAATCAATAACTTAATCTTTTTAAGGATTGTATTTACTAAAATCTGCTTTTAAGATGATCTTTTTGGGAGATAATTTGAGTGAAAAACTGCCTTATAAGCAAAATGCATCATAAAATGGAAAATAACTTCCAGAGATAAACAAACACATCATGCGTAAATGGATAGAACTTTTCTTTCACTTTCTTCAGGCTTATTGTTAGTGTACAGAAATGCCACTGATTTCTGGGCATTGATTTTGTATCCTGCCACACTGCTGAATTGCTGTATGAGTTCCAGAAATCTTGGGGTGGAGTCTTTTGGGTTTTCTATGTACAGTATCAGGTCATCTGCAAAGAGGGAGAGTTTGACTTCTTCTTTGCCAATTTGAATGCCTTTTATTTCTTTTTGCTGTCTGATTGCTGAGGCTAGGGCTTCTAGTACTATGTTGAATAACAGTGATGAGAGTAGACATCCTTATCATTTTCTTGATCTTAGAAGAAAGGCTCTCAGTTTTCCCATTGAGAAAGATATTTTCTGTGGGCTTTTCATTAATGGCTTTTATGATATTGAGGAATGTTCCCTCTATCCCTACACTTTGAAGAGTTTTAATCAGGAATGGATGCTGTATTTTGTCAAATGCTTTCTCTGCATCTATTGAAGACCATATGGTTCTTGTTTTTTCTCTTATTGATGTGATCTATCACATTGATTGTTTTACGAATGTTGAATCACCCTTGCATCCCGGGGATAAATCCCACTTGGTCATGGTGAATGATCCTCTTAATGTACTGTTGGATCCTATTGGCTAGTGTCTTGGTGAGAATTTTAGCATCCATGTTCATCAGCAATATTGGTGTATAATTCTCCTTTTTGGTGGGGTCTTTGTCTGGTTTTGGGATCAAGGTAATGCTGAACTCATAGAACAAGTATGGAAGTATTCCTTACTTTCTGTCCTTTGAAACGGCTTTAGTAGAATAGGTATTATTTCTTCCTTAAATGTTTGGTAAAATTTCCCTAGGAAGCCATCTGGCCCTGGACTTTTGTGTCTTGGGAAGTTTTTGATGACTGCTTCAATTTACTCTCTGGTTATTGGCCTGTTCAGGTTTTCTATTTCTTCCTGTTCCAGTTTTGGTAATTTGTGGGTTTGCAGAAATGCATCCATTTCTTCTAGATTGCTTAATTTGTTGGCATATAATTGCTCATAATATGTTTTCAAAATCACTTATATTTCCTTGGTATTGGTTGTAGTCTCTTTCGTTCATGATTTTATTAATTTGAATCTTTTTTCTTTTTACTAAGGCTGACTAGGGGTTTATCTATCTTATTAATTATTTCAGTGAATCAGCTCCTGGTTTTGTTGATTTGTTCTACAGTTCTTCTGGTCTCTATTTCATTGAGTTCTGCTCTAATCTTTATTATCTTTCTTCTTCTGCTTGGTGTAGGCTTTATTTGCTGCTCTTTCTCCAATCCCTTTAGGTGTAAGGTTAGCTTATATATTTGAGTTTTTTCCAATATTTTTGAGGGGGGTGTGTATTGCGATGTATTTCCCTCTTAGGACTGCTTTTGCTGTATCACAAAGATTTTGAACGGTTGTGTCTTCATTTTCACTAGTTTCCATGAACCTTTTAATTTTTCTCTAATATCCTGGTTGACCCATTCATCTTTTGTAGGATGCTCTTTAGCCTCCATATGTTTGAGAATCTTCCAAATTTCTTCTCGTGATTGAGTTCTAGTTTCAAAGCATTGTGGTTTGAAAATATGCAGGGGACAATCCCAATCTTTTGGTATCAGTTGAGACCTGATTTGTGACCCAGTATGCTGTATTCTGGAAAAAGTTCCATGTGCACATGAGAAGAATGTGTATTCAGTTGCATTAGGATTGAATGTTCTGGGGCAGCATGGGTGGCTCAGCAGTTTAGCACCGCCTTCACCCCAGGGCCTGATCCTGGAGACCAGGAATCGAGTCCCACATTAGGCTCCCTGCATGGAGCCTGCTTTTCCCTCTGCCTGTGTCTCTGCTTCTCTCTCTCATTCTCTCTCTCTCTCTCTCTCATGAATAAATAAATAAAATATTTTTTTGAAAAAAGGATTGAGTGTTCTGTATATATCTGTGAAATCTCTTTGGACCAGTGTTATCATTCAAGGTCCTTGTTTCTTTAGTTATGTTCTGCTAGAATATCTGTCATTTGCTGAGAGGGCTGTGTTGAAGTCTCCTAATATTAGTGTATTATTATCTATGCATCTCTTTACTTTGGCTATTAATTGATTGATATACTTGCCTACTCCCACCTTAGGGGCATAAATATTCACAATTATTAGGTCTTCTTGTTGAGTAGACCCTTTAAGTATGATATAGTGTCCCCCTTCATCTCTTATCACAGTCTTTGGTATAAACTCTAATGTATCTAATATGAAGATTGCTAACCCAGCTTTCTTTTGAGGGCCATTTGAATGGTAAATGGTTCTCCACCCCTTCATTTTCAGGCTGAAGGTGTCCTTAGGTCTAAAATGAGTCTCTTGGGCAGTCCCGGTGGCCCAGCAGTTTAGTGCCGCCTTCAGCCCAGGGTGTGATCCTGGAGACCCGGGATCAAGTCCCATGTCAGGCTTCTTGCATGGAGCCTGCTTCTCTCTCTGCCTGTGTCTCTGCCTCTCTCTCTCTCTCTCTCTCTCTCTCTCTCATAAATAAATAAAATCTTTAAAAAATAAAAAATAAAATAAAATGAGTCTCTTGTAGATAGCATATAGATGAGTCTTGCTTTTTTAACCAGTCTGATACCCTGTGTCTTTTGATGGGATCATTTAGCCCATTTACATTTAAAGTAACTATTGAAAGATATGAATTTAGTGTCATAGTATTACCTATTCAGTACCTGTTTTTGTGGATTGTTTCTTTGGACTCCCTCTTTCTTTTACAGGGTCCCCTTAATATTTCTTGAAGAACTGGTTGGTGGTCACATATTCTTTCAGTTCCCATCCTGGAAGCTCTTTATCTCTCCTCCTATTCTGAATGACAGCCTTGCTGGATAAAGTATTTTGGGCTGCATGTTTTTCTCATTTAGTACCCTGTATATATCATGCCAGCCCTTTCTGGCCTGCCAGATTTCTGTGGATAGGTCTGCTGTTAATCTGATATTTCTCCACATATAAATCAAGAATCTCTTGTCTCAAGCTGCTTTAAGAATTTTCTCTTTATCTTTGAAATTTTTAAGTTTCACTATTAAATGTTGAGGTGTGGAATGGTTTTTACTGATTTTGGGTAGGGGGCCTCTCTATCTCTTGGATCTTAATGCCTGTTTCCTTCCCCAGTTTCAGGAAGTTCTCAGCTATGATTTGTTCAAATATACTTTGTGGTCCTCTCTCTCTGTCTCTCTTCAACCTCTTCTGGAGTCCCAATAAGATGAATATTCTTCCTTCTCAGCTATCATTTCTTTCCAAAAGCCTTTCTTTGTGGGTTCTTAATTGTTTTTTCTTTTACCCTCAGCTTCCTTTCTTTCCATCAACTTGTCTTCAGTGTCACTCACTGTCTCTTCCACCTCATTAATCCTAGCAGTTACAGCATCCAGTTTAGACTGCATCTCAGTTAAAATATTTTTAATTTCGGCCTGATTAGATTCCAATTCTACAGTAAAAGAATCTCTAGAGTCCATTATGCTTTTTTCCAGAGCCACCAGTAATTTTATAATTGTACTTCTAAATTGTATTTTTGCCATTGTAATTAAATCCATGTCGAGCAATTCTGTGGCAGAGAGTATTACTTCCAGTTCTTTCTTTTGTAGTGAATTCTTCTTCTAGTCATGTTGTCCAGTGCAGAGTGGCTTTATGAGTGAGCAGTCAAAAATATCAACCACAACCTAAGTAAAATATACCCTAGAGATTCTGAAGAGGTCAGAGACCAGAAAATAAAAGAAAAAGAACAGAAGAAAATAAAACAAAAGGACCACTAAAGTGGAAAACAAATTTTAAAACAAAATATAAGAATAAAACAAAAACAAAAACAAAAAAAAACAAAGAAAAAAAAAGTGAGGGTGGTGAGAGAATATAGTCTCCCTGAGGGGACCTAGAGGATGATTCTCTTGGTTCTGAGTGTATTTTGTTCTTTATGTTAGAAGATGCTCAATTCCAAACTTATATAAACCAACAAAACTTATATAGAGACCCAACATCAACCACAGAAACAGAAACAAGATAATAGAGGTGGGTAGAATGGGAAGGAAAGAGAATATAGTCTCACAGAATGAACCAACAGTGTTCCACTTGGTTCTGGGTGTATTATGGTCCGTGTGTTAGAAGATACTAATCTCCACCATTATAAAACAAAACGAGATAGAAAAAAACAAAACAAAAAAAAAACAAAAACTCATAACTTGCATATCTACCAAAATTAAATTGAATATGTTGAAGGGAATCCAATAATGAATAGTATATCAAAGACATGTAAGTGTAGAAATATGAAAGTCAAAAAGGAAAAAAGCTTAAAAACAAAGATTTGTTAAAATACTGTAGTAGTTAAGACAGGAAAAAAAAATATTGGAAAATTTTAACCTGAAATATAAATGAATTATAACGGAAAAAACCTCCTCTAGTTCTATATACAATTTTCCCTCAGTCCTGGAACTTTCCAGTGCTGCTTGGTCAGTAAACTTCCTCTTCCCTCGTTCTTCCAGCAGTTCTTCTGGGGGAGGGGTCTGCTGCACTGATTCTCAGGTGTCTGTGCCTGAGCAGAGATGCCCTGCCCCCTCCTAGGTGGCCAGGCTCAGTATAAGCTGTTTATCCTGTGAGACCTTTGTTCCCTGGAGGCCCCATCTCTCCCAAGTGAAAGGTAAAAAGAAGAAAAATTAAATAAAAAATGGCGGTGGCCAGATCTCCAGCTCTGGAGCACAGAGCTCCCCTCAAGTACCGAATCGCAGTTTCCCAGTCCATACTGGCCTAGATGATCCTGAGGGCAGGCGCTGGTGCACTGATCTGCACAAATTGAAGGGCTCCCAGTGGCAAGAGAGTTCTCACTGTCCTGTGCCTCCCAGGGTCCGCCTCTCCTGAAGGGAACCTAGGACAGCCATCTCCATCAGTTGCTGGTCTCTGGGGTGAAACGGACTCTGATGTTGGCCCGCATTACCCGCCAGCTTCTCCCAAATGCCCTGGAGGGTTGTGGTGTTTCAGTCCTTTACTTAGATCCAGCCATGGTTTGTGGTGAGCTTTCTCCTGGGCACCCCTATTCTTACTGTGTTTCCAATTATGACCTATTTCCCTGCTGAGCACTTTTCAGTCAGGGGGACTCAGGTTTGGATTTTTAAAGCTCCCACCTGTCCAGGGCTCAGCTTTTGGACCTGGCTTGTCACAGCTCCCCTTTTGGGCCGGTTTGCCTGGCTTGCCATGGCTCCCCTCCCCCACCTTTTTTTCTTCACCTTCCTACCTTGTCAGAAGCATCACTTTTCTCTCTGTAGCATCTGTTCTCTCTTTTCATCTCAGGTCAAATTCGTGGGTATTCATGATGTTTTGAAAGTTATCTAGGTAAGTTTGTGGGACCATATGAATTGAGGACTGCTACTCTTCCACCATCTTACATCCCCCTCTCTCCATTTGTTTTAAATCATACTACATTTTAGTGTACTTCATTTAAATATTGACTTTCTTATAAAGTTTTCTGTTTTTCCCACATGTCCTATTATTATTATCTTCTTAATTAGAAAAGTTACATATCTTTGTCAAATTACCAATAAGCCATAGGTGTATTTCTGTGTTCCTAATCATATAATGAATATAATTCCTAAAATGTATCCATATTCCTCTAGAAGATATTCATTCCATGCATGCTTTTTCACACCATTCAGGTGGAGTGGAAAACTCACAACTTAATCCAATCCCCTCCTTCTACTCCATTTAGGCTTTATAGAAGGGTGGGCTTAGGAGACAAAGGAAGGATTATGAGACCTTAGGCAACCATTTTACTTCTGTCATTCTCAGTTTCTGTTACAGGAAAAATGAGAGTACTGGGCTGGAAAGTATATTTCAAGTCTTATCATTACACTTGATCTTTGAACAATGCAGGGCTTAGAGGTACTGACACTCTTACAGTAAAAAATCTGAGCATAACTTTTGGCTCCTCTAAAACTTAAGTATTAATAGCCTACTGTTGACCAGAAGCCTTACCAATAGTATAAATAGTCAATTAACACATACTTTGTATGTTATATGTATTATATACTGTATTCTTAAAATAAGCTAGAGATTTAAAAATGTTATTAAGAAAATCATAAGAAAGAGAAAATACATTTATAGTACTGTACTATATTTGTGGGGAAAATCTGCATATAAATGGACCCACATAGTTCAAACTGTGTGCTATTCAAGGGTTACCTATATTATTTATTGTTTTTTATACAACAAACTTTTATTCACAAGTAGAATTATATGCACAACCCAATATGTAAAACAGATAGAATTAATATGTAAAATGTGGAGCTAAGTTGTTCGTTGGGCATTAGAAAGCACAGGACACTGTCCACTTGGCCTTTTCCCCATATGTATGTGTATTTATACATCTATTTGAACAATTTTTATTTAGCACATACTGTGTGTTAGGATCTCATATAGGTGCTGGAGATAGAGTATAGAGTTGGCAAGGATATGCAGTTGGCTCTTATGTGTCAGTTCAAGTTGGCTCCAGAACACCACCAGGTTTAACAGAAAAAGAGGAGTGAAGAATGATCTCAGATTTTTTTTCTTGAGCAATTGGAGTGATGATGTGGTCTTTAAGTGAGCTGGGGGAATACTATGAAGTGGATCCAGTTGGGGGGATCAGGTACCAGGAGTTCAGCTTTGTACATATTAGTTAGAGATGTCTCTTAGATATCTAAGTGGAAACATGAAATAGGTAGTAAGATATATGATTCTGAAGTTGAGAAGACATTTAGGAATGGATATATCAATAGTATGAATATGAGAGTCAAGAGCATATAAGTAGTATTTAAAGCTATGAAACTGGATAAGATAACCAAGAGAGTGAGTATAAATATAGAAGGGATTAAGTCCAAGGATTATGCTCTGGGAAATCTGATGATTAGAGAGGTCCATGTTGGTAAAGTGTAATCAGCTGGAGAGAAAGAAAGAACAGCCAGAGAGTGGGAGAAAAACTAAGTGAGATTGGTGTCCTGGAAGCAAAGTAAAGAAAATGTTTCAGGTATAAACAATAATAAACTGTAGCAAATGCTACTGCTAGGTCAAAAAAGATGAGGACTGAGAACTGACCATTAAGAAAACTCCATAGTGCCTGGAACTTGTAATGGTGTTTTAAAACTATGGAACTAAAATCCAGTAAGTCTTTTCTGGTCTGAATCTCTTCATGGAATCCATTTCCATATGACTCATCATGAGGATTTTTTGCTAATAGGGCATTGCCTGTCACATTTGCTTACTTCCCTGATGCTGGCCACCCTTCTATCCCATAGTGTATTACCTGCTATTATACTCTCCCCTAAGGGATTTATAACAATTAACTTCCTTCTATCATCTAGAACTATGTTCAAAACTACCCTTAAACCTGGACAAACTGAACCCCTACCCCAGGCCCCTAAGTCTAGGCCACACAAGAGGCCCAGTACTTTAGAATATCTTCCTCAAAAATTTCCAAGGTGCCTCCTCATGGCTACTACTGGCTGGGGCCAGCAGTTTCTTTCTGGGAAGGCCACTTCTGGACCAGACCAAGAATAAATATTCTTTCTGCTCTTCTCATTCTGCTCAAGGATCCCTCTCCTTTCCATTGGTACTAGTGTGTGGTAGGAAGGGGGGCAACCAAGACTGAGAGAGATCATATTTTAGAAATGCAATGATTATGGAATGAAGAGTTCAAGAAAACATATGGTTGAAATATCAGTTGTTCCACATTTACTCCATAAAATTCTTAAATATATGTTTATTATGACCAGAAAATGAATTATTGTTCACATTTTCCTGCATATTCTGGGTAAGATTTGCATGTGTGCTCATCATCAATGAAGTACAGTAATAACGCTTGAGAGACATAGGCTGAGGGAGAAGCAGGCTCCCTGCAGGAGCCCAATGTGGGACTCTATCCTGCACCCCGGAATCACGCCCTGAGTCCAAAGGCAGACACTCTACTGCTAAGCCACCCAGGCATCCCTCCTCATCTCTTTCTAAGATTATCATCTATTGAAATAGCCCTAACTCTTAAAATGATATTGTATTTTTAAATGATATTGTTTTAATTAAGGTCTAATTAGACCTTTCAAAGTCAAAATACTAAGTATTCATATGTGTATACAAATTCTCTTTTGGAAACTAGGTAGTATAGTGCAATATATAATTACTTCTAGAAGACCTGCCAAATAAACACATTAATCAGTCGAGGAATGGAAACAACCTAAATGTATAACTGTATGAGAAATGGTTACACTTGGTATATTAACTTGATAGGATATTATGCCATTGTTTTATAAAATATATCAGCAAATTCTTTGATGCTTCATAAAAAGGTAGAATGTAATTTCCTTCTCCTTCAATATGGGCTGGACTTAGTGACTCATTTCTAATGAATACAAAGTGATGAAAGTCATGCTGTATGACTTCTAAAGCTAGCTCATAAAAGGTGATACAGCTTCCACCTGGCTCACTCTCATGGGAAGCTCACCCTTGGAATCCAGCTATGTTTTAAGGAAGCCTAAGCAACATACAGAAGTCACATGTGTTTCTGCTGACAGCCCAAATGAAGCCAGTAGTCATCATCAGTCATCAGACATATAAATACGAAAGTCATTACGTAATTTAGCCTCTAGCATTTGAAATACCCAAGTTAATATGATGAACTGTCCTGCCAAACTTGCCCAAATTGAAGATGCTTGATGCAAATTACTCTTCTTGTTTTAGGCCGCCAGGTTTTGGAGTGATTTGCTGTGCCACAGTAGATATTGGCACAGATTACATAAAAACAGGGAAAATAAAGCTTAGGATGTATGAGGTAGAAAAAAATTCAGGAATCAATATATAATTATACCTATTTAAATGATTCTATGCACGGTCCAAAGACTAGAAGAAAATATGTAAATACTATTAGGGTTTGTGTTAGGGTGGTGGTATCTACAAATGTTTTCCCCCATTTTCCAAATGTTCACATACATGTATGGAACAAAGAACCAAAAAATCTCATTTATTAGTTTTTTTGAAATTTTCTGGTTTAATATAAATATTTAAGGAACCATGAAAATAGTGAGCCTTCGTCTGTGATCTGACTCAGTATCTCATTTTGTGCCAAAACATCCCTGGCAGCTTTTATAGTTTATCAGCCAAGCATACATTGAATACAAGGCAGACATAATTGAAATGTATTCATTTATCATAAATTAAAGATCTTAATTGGAAGCAGACACCCAATGCAGACATCTCCCATCTGCTGTTGGTGATGTTGACATTAAAAATGCCAGTACAGTGAAACTTATTATTATATATTCTGGGGACCTAAAAACCATTGACTTCCATCTGAAAGGATCCAGACAATCAACTCTTGCGTTCTGACTGCAGGACAAGAGGGCCCTGCACATATCTACAAATGACACTTGGAATTTTCTAAGAAATGGTAAGCAACAAGGGTCTATTTTTAAAAGCTCATTTATCTCCTGTCATCAACAAATCTGGAGGAGTCCTCACTGAAAACCAACCAAATTTGGAGCAAGGAACAAACAAATTCAGAGCTCTCTTGAGTAAGTCCTCTGTACCATAAAACTTCTGAACCTACATGCCTTAACCATGAAAACAGAACAATTTTCATCAATAACTAAGTATAAAATTTCATCTTTGCTTTGGAATCCTTCTAGGGTTTTAGATCAGGTCTAGTCAAAATGTGGTCCTTTGACCAGCAGCATCAACATCACCCAGAAGCTTGCTAGAGATATAAAGTCTCAGCCCCACTCCAGACCTATCACATCAAGATCACTGTGGTGGGGACCAGGCATCTTCATGTTTACTAACTCTACACATGATTCTGATGTTCACTAAAGTTTGGGAAACATTGATCTAGGTCACATTCACACCAAAATGTATCTCTAAATTTTGGACTTCAAGATATCACCAAGAGATTTGTACCCATGCCCCTTTGCCCCTCCTCACTGCCCCTCCATCAAAATGGTACTCTTGGGCATGGCAAGCCAAGGTGATGATAAATAAATAATATTGTTTGTCTGTGAGCAAAATTCTTAAGTATGTCAAATGTGCTTTTGTTTACCTCTACTCCTTCCTTCTCTTCTCCTTCTACCCATCCCCCTTCTACCTCTCCTAGATGAATTCTTTCGGCCTTCAGGGTTGGTTTTTTTTTATTTTGTTTTTGTTTTTATCCTTGTCCCAGGCTCTTCTAGGCTCCTATAATGCAAGGTGATACCCAATCTCTCTGAACCCCTGACAAAATAGGAAAATAGAACTGTCTTCAGTCTGTTTTTCTCAGTGCTCTACTTAACCAAATGATAGTAATTGGTGTGTTAGTTAAATAAAGTTTTGGTAGAGGAAGGTGTAGATAAGTTTTGTTTCAAATTAACTTTATTGAGGATTAATTTACATACAAAAATGTGCCAGCTTATATGTGCAATTTTGACATATTTTTACACTCATGTAACTACCACACAATCAAGATATAGAACATTTTTACTATTTCAAAAATTCCCTCATCCCCTTTTGCAGTCAATCCTCTCCTGACTCCAGGCAACCACTGATCTACTTTCTATTATAGATTAGGTTCCCCTTTTCTAGAATTTCATGTAAATGGAACATGTAGCATATAGTCTTTTGTGCTGGCTCCTTTCACTTAATGCGTGTTTTTGAGATTTGTCTATATTCTTCTTTTCTATTGTGTGGTATTTCATTGCATGTATATAACATGATTTGTTTATCCACTCACCTATGATGAACATTTGGGGGGTTATGTACACTTTTTTTGGATATCATGAGTACACCTATGAACATTCACATACAGAATGTTTGGGATTTTCAAGCATGAATTAAAATACACCTGGACTGACATCTGAATAATATACTATATTTTCCAGGGCAAATGATACAAAACAATGATAAGAGGACAGAACATTTAGATTCAAACATGGGAATGAAGGATTTAATTTGTGACATGTAAAACCACTGTTCTTTATGGCAATATATGTCATTTGTCTCTCCACTGTGTATTTTAAAAGGACACAGATATATGTAGGCTAAGTATTATCCTGCTGATTTATCTGGGTAGAGTGGAAGACAATTCTTGTACCTTGTCTTTCCACTGCCGTGATGCATCTGTGTTTTGTTAGTGTGATGTTCAAATATTAATGTAGCACCAGTGGCAAGCATATGGAAGTCCAAACAAAATGCTAAAGGTTGCTAATGACTTTTGAACAAACTCTGTTCAAGTGGGCCTGTTTGATTTTTAAAAAACATTCTCCCCACCAAGCTGTTCAATAGTTTATTCTGTGGATGTTCACACTTGGCCTGCAGGATATCCTTTTCTTTTGTCAACATGAGCCAAAAAAGCTATCATTATGTAGAAACTTTTCATTTTTTTATTATGTGCCTAATTTTTTTACATCAAGATTGTATACTCCTGGCCATGAGAAGTTGCTTTCAAGCATTATAAACTTTGGGGAGAGAGGAAATCTATAAAATGAGATATTTATCATTTCTGTTTTTGTTTATTTTTTGTAAAAAGACACCAGAAAAGCTGCATCAAACTGAAGGATTTGGGGGTTTATGAAGTGATCAATCTGAATTAATTACTAGACTCATTCCTTCATTGATTTGTTCCAGGGAGATTATCTTAGTTTGGGATCCTCCCAAAAGCATATCCTGCATCACAGGTTCAAGTGCAGGTAATTTGTTTGTAAGGTAATTCCAGGAAGCCCTGGTAAGAAAAGGGGAATTGGAACAGGAAAGGGAAGGAAACCAATGCAGAGAACTTTATCAAACATGTTGTCACTGTGAGCAAATGGGGCTCAGTTCCGCTGAGGAACTCTGCAAGAGAATGCAGAACAAGGTAAGAGTTGTCTGCTCCCTATTCTACCCCTGAAAGGTCAAGGATATTAGGGCATCTTTTTTCCATCCAGTGCCCTAAACATACTTTAGAACAATGTGCTCCAAGGAGATATAGTTAGAACACCAACAGCATCTACTACATTTTCTGCTGTATGGGTTCTTTTTCATTTCAGCCCATTTCAAAGTGATCGTGTAAAAGTCAGTCACCTTATACATTTTATCATACATATTTGTTTATAAGCATCATCCACCTTGCATGTTGTATTGATCTTGCTAAATAGGCATATTTTTAGTTTTCAGTGCTACCTAATTCTAAAGGACTTCCTTCAAGATCTAATTTTCACAACACAAAACAAATATCTCAAAAGTAACCAAACATTTCATATACGATATTTTCCCTTGTGGAGAAACCATGTAGTATTGTTTAAGAAAATTATTCAAGCGTTAATTCTAAATTGCTTCATAGATGACTAGTCACCTCTATTTGAGACTTCTAAACAGAAGTATAAATAACTATTTTTTTTAGTACAAGGATTCTTGTAAGTTTACTATCTGCATCAGAAATGCAATTAGGAAATATACAGTTCTGTAAAGTTAGGAGGAAAAACTAAACACCACAGTGGCATAAATGTATTGGGATAATAATAAACATTGAATGCATATACAACTTCATACAAAGCTTTCAGTAGAAAACTACCACCAAGAAACAACTTTGAGTCTCAACCTTTCTATTTTAATCCCTCATAGTGCCAACTATTTAAAGACAGGGTTTTGTGAAAAAGGTATTTGTGAGAGTAAATAAGAAAGAGAGTTAGGTCAGCAATTTACAATATTTCCATGCTGTCAACATACTCCATACTCGGGAACCGAAATATCTGGGAGCAAACAAAATAGTAAATAATAGAAAAATGCACTGCAACATTATCCTGCACATATCTTTCCTTTAATCTTAATGCAATATCCCATGGAGCCAAGAATGAATTTGGAATTTCTGCCAAAGATCCTTTGCTGGAGGTTATTTCTCTGTAATCCTGACCTATGAGTGTTCGTTTTAACAATCAATTTTTGTGCCTGTATGCACAATTTTTCCTCTTGGTGTTTTTACTTTTGTTTTCTTTGTATTTACATAATAAGAATGTTAGCACATTTTCAACACAGTCCAATTATTTACTGCTTTGTCCATGGTTCCCAAAATAGATCTGGAAATCCTTGTATCTCAGCATCATAACAAAACATATATGGTATTGTTCAAATACCTATAGAGACTTCTGAATTTAAAATATTTTTTGCTTTTTTTCTTCTTGTAATTTAGGTAAAGACAATGTTAGATTGCCACTAATGAAAGGAACGGTTTATAGCAAAGTTTTTAAGATATTATTCTGGTATCTAAACCTCAAAAGTAACATGCAGAACATGGCTTTATGTACCAAATTATTAATTAAAGATGTTTCATGAGACACCACAAAGTCAAGGCTGGACTAGGGGGAGCCTAGTGAGTGAATGAGATGAGTGACACACTCACCTAAGGTGCAAAATTTATGGAGGCACCAAAAATCTTATAGTCAAAAGTATTTTAATGCAATATCTTATAAAATCAAAATTAGTGCAAAAATTCATCATTAATAAAATATAAACATTTTAGCAAAGATGAGACCAGTATTACTGATTTTGTCTTTTGCCTCAAGCTTCAATATGGCTCTGCAATGCACTGTTACTTATCCTAACTGTATTTAAAATGTTATTCTGTAATCACTCAGGATGTTTATTTCTATTATTTATATTGTACTGAGTCTTTGGTTCTCTGATCTAGCATCCTATTTTATCCTCTAGTTAGCCCAGAGCTGATTGGACCATATACACTTATGTCTTATAGGTTCTCTTCATCAGGTTACTGATCAGCACAGCACATACTGGGCAACCAGAACAGATGCTGGCAATTTGACCATACAAGTACAGACCAGATGAATACCAGCCATGATCACATCACCAAATGCATTCCAGGTATAAAAATTTTATGGATAATGGAGTCATAAATCCAATAAAATGTCAAAGGTCTTATATCTGAAATCTTAGGTTTTACTTATCACTTGCACTTTATTAATGCATTCAATACCTTTATTGTTTTTCTAATACATGAAACATATGCATTATTCAAAAATAATCAAATAAAAAGAAAAATAAAATAATAGTAAAATATCACAACTCAGATGTAAAATATATTAATGTTTTGGTGGAAGATACTTCCAAACATCTTTCTATGCAGATATGAATATGTATACAATTTTATATACATAGGATCATACTATATATAAGATTTGCTAACATGCTTTTAACATACCACCCTATGTTACTGGCATTTTCTATGTATAAAGATCTAAGTAGTTAAAATTATTGCATAGAACTCCATTGTATAAAGTGTAGCTGATATTGTCAGTGGACTGCCTTTATCTCCTCAAATCCCTATAACTTATTCTGTGTCTGCATCCCCCAGTTCCTATATGCTTTGCTTCCAATGGCTTGCACCTGTGGTCTTCAGAGGGGTGTCTCTTCGGCTACTGGAACAGCTTCAATGACACACGGAGCCAGAAGTGCTTGAGTATTTACATGCCTTCATGGTAGCCCCATAGCTAAGGACTGATGTGACTGATATGAGGGTATGTAAGCCCAACAATTTTGCCTCAAAGTGGGACAAACTCCGAGATGTAATCTATGCTCCAGAGCTCCCTGCATGATTAGGCTGAGACTGAGACTTCATCTGATCATATCTTGACTTGTCTTCTTCTGATTCCCTATCTTGCTTCTTCTATTCTTTTACTAGTTTCTCCTAGAAGTACTTCCTTAATAAATTACTTATATATAAATCCTGTCTCAAGCTTTGCTTTTACAGCAGTGCAATTCCTAGAAATATAATGTGAGCCACAAATGTGAATCATATAGGATTTAAAATTTTCTAGTAGCCACATTAAAATAGTAAAAGAGGGTCACCTGGATGTTCAGTCAGTTAAGCATCTGACTTCAGCTCAGGTCATGATCTCAGGATCCTGGGATTGAGCCCTGTATCTCATGTCAGGCTTAGTGGGGAGTCTACTTCTCCCTCCTCTATCCCTTCTTGTCACCTCCCTTTCCCCTTTCACCTCTCCTCCCCCTCTTCCTGCTCCTGCATCTCTGTATCTCTCAAATAAATGGATGAAATCTTTAAAGAACTAGTAGAAGAAAACAGATGGAATTAATTTTAATAATGTTTTATTTAACTTAATATATCAAAATATCATTTCAACGGCAAATCAAAATAAGTTATTAACGAGATATTTTACATTCTGTTTTTGTATTGCATCTTTGAAATTGGGTGTGTATCTAGCCACATTTCAAGCTTTTGTTAGTTACATGTAGCTAGTTGCTACCAGTTTAGATAGCACAAGTCTAGAGAAACTAAACTAAGACATAAACTACTATATTTTATTTGACTATTGCCCTATTGATAAATGTTAACTTTGTTTCCATTATCCTTCCATTATTTAATGCTCTGATGAATATCCTTGGGCCTATTATATCTATATGATCACTTCCTTAAGATAAAATCCTAAAATTTGATTCGCTGTATCAAACTACCCTTTGGAAGTGCAGTTGTCCATTTTCCTTCATCCCTGGCAACACTAGGTCTTATTAGTCTTTTTCATATTTGTAAATCTTATCATGTGAGTTTAAGCTTTAAATTTTCTTTTCACTTTTTTGCAAACCTAAAGACAGTTTTTCCTTTCTCATTAACCCTGAAGAAAGTAGATTAATAGGGAATTCCTACTGCTTTTCTTATCTCAGACATGGAAGAGTCCTGCACACATAAATATGTAATATTACAGTATACAAAATAAAATTCTATATATTATCCTCAGCCTCTATTAAATTAAATTAGAGAATAATCTAAAAATGGTCTCATGGGGCATTTTATATGATTCTCCAAACTGGCACACCTGTCAATTTCTGATTGTCAAAGAGGAGAATAAGAAAACTAGAGGCAGTTACAGTTTCACAAAAATTGAGGCCAGTGTAACAACAAATCTATGTAATACCAAAGTACCTTACAAACATTCCAATTTCATAGATTTAGACTACTTGCTGATATTACCTGTTCTGGAAGGGAATTTATTTAAAGGCCAATATGGATATTGATTTTTAAATAAGGAAGATAGCTAAATGAATTTAATATAGCTTGCAAAAATGATCTCTTAGGCTCTAAGTTGTTTGTGAGTCATTTTGCAGAAGAGTGAAGTCATTTATCATGACTCAGAATTGATGGTTTCTAAGGCCCAGTAATGAATAGGAACACCCCATTCCTGATATAAAGGATGTCATTTTCTCAGATGATCAAGAAAGCCAACTTTAGGGATTTCCAAATATTTAATTCTTCCATTTCAAACAGTTTTATCCATTGGATCAATGTGTCTTTTATTTAGGGAATGTTTTGTAACTATCCTATCTTTTGAGGACCCCCTATAGGATACAGTTCTTAAAAGTAGATGTTCCACAGCATTTAGACTGAGACTCTTCTGTTAACTCTATATTCCTGTTCTAAAAACATGTATAGGCTAAAAAGACTTCTTCAATACTATCTGATTTCAAAATTAGGGTTTTGAACAAAGACTTTCATAATTCCTTAGTACATGTTTTTTCTACTCCCTTGTACTCTGCAGCTCATGCTTGTGATATAAGGGCTTGGTATTCTGTTAGAGTGGTAATAGAGATAAGCCCTTAAAAACAAGGCTCAAAAATTCTTAAGAGAATCACAGTTTGTCCCTTGCTATGCCCATCATCTGTTACCTAAAGCATTTGGCTACAGAGTTAAAAAAAGAAAAAAGCAAGCACCTATGAATTGTTTTATTGCAGCACAAGCTAAAGGCTCATTTGAAACCTCTAACACACAATATCTATATTAATTTGTATCATCATAAACATGCCTGAAACTATATCACTACAACTGATAAGATTTTTCTTCATGCAAGTTATGAATGATATCATGGTCTACTAGGATCATGGTTTACTGATATCCCATTTTTCACCCACAGAGAGGTTATAATTGTATTTAACCCCAGAGTCTCATGTTGAAGGTTTTGGTTGGGACTACCCCTATACCAAGAATTGTATCATAGAACTGTCAAAAAATGGAAACTATGCTAAATATTTCAAACAGGAGGAACTTATTCCAGAAAGTTTATCATAAAGATGACCAAAGACCTAAGGAACCAAACAGGAGACAGGAAGCTAACTCAGAGATTAGTAACAGCACTATACCATTACCCATCTAAGGTTTGAAGGGAGAGAAGGGAGAACAACAGAGTTAATATTATCAGAGCCCAGGAATCAGAGAAATTCAATGGATATTAATCAGAGCATGTATGACCAGGGGAAGCTGGGACCAGGGAGGTCATATGTCAGGACCTGGAGCTGTGGAAGAGATATGGCTGCTGCCAGAGACACTGGCCAAAACAGAGAAAGAGGGGGAGATATTCTCTACCTTCTCCCTTCCGTCCATTCTCTAGTCCTCTACCAGAGCCTCCAATTAGTTTATCATGCTTGGAAGCCAGTTGGTATTTGATTCTGGAATATGTGGTCCTTGACCTACAGAGAAAGGCAGAGAAGGGCAAGAAATGGATCTGAGAGTAAACAGGCAAATAACTGGCATGGCAACACAGACACACACACACTCACACACACCTTCAGAAATGAATTTGATATTTTCCTTCCTTCTATATTTTGCATATTCTGCTGATTTCCCTAGGGATATCTGTGCATTTGTGAATTTATATATATTTGAGAATATTTTGCCAAAATGAAGGAGTAAATGTGTGGCGTGTGTATGTATGTATATGATTATATATAGAGAGAAATACATATACATTTTTGCAAAATACTGGGATGAATAACTTAAACAAAGAAATAGGCATTTATTCAGTCATTCCATAAATACATATTGAGCACCTACTAGGTATCACTGACATTATGAAACTCATATACAAACACAATTAGTCATCAAAGCCGAGTGTGGCTGCTGAATTACCAGACTCATCCAACAATCTTGTGTCTCATCTAAAAAATGAGGTACAATCTAGAAAGAAAAGACCAGGAGTAAAAAGTAGAAACTAGACTTTAATTTCTAGAACAACCTTTATTTTGTGAGTAATAGATTAACTCTTCTTGAATAGTTTCCCTGTGTGTGGTATCTCCACAATTATATTATATGGCACCAAGAAGTACAGACACATTTTGTACCTTTCTTACTGATAAAAGCTCTCCACTCAGCTACTCAACTGATAATTTTCACTGAGATCTTTGTTTGGTGTTAGGCTGGTCTCCTCCAAACAACTCTTGAAGAGCTGTTATAGCTCAAATTTTTCCTCTCTTCTTTTTGTGAACTGGGATTTTTTTTTTTAAATAAACCACTGTTAAGTTGCCTCTTCTTGGTCCTAGAATTTCCTCTGGCTTGACTCTCTTTTCATACAGTATCACTATATAAGCAGGAAAGACAGAAATAACAGACGTTTTAAAAAATAATACACAGGAAGGGCCACCAGTAATTCCTTGAATGTGTTGCCTTCTAGCAGCTTAAAAGATTGTCCACATGGTAAAGTCTCTCTTCTTTTTCTCAGATGCTCCCTTTTGCATCTTCAATGAACCTTGCCTTTAGTAAATTAGCAGTAAGGATCTCCTAGTTTCTGCAGCTTAAAATCCTTCTGATATAGTCAACTCTTAAAGGCAAGCTCCCATTGCTCTCAGTACATGAAGATCTTACCACCATCACTTTAAAATCACTAAGTCGCTAATGGGGATAAAGAAATGGATAAGCTGATAAAGAAACTGGTTAGAAAATAAAGATGCAAAATAATTATTATAAACTTGAAGAAAGAATACGTAAAAATAGCACATTTTATGGCTCATTGCCTTTCATGAGATTTTATATTATGTGCAGTTTTATACAGAACTCACTAAAAGTGTTGACTATAAGTTCCATGATTGGCTATTGAAGGTTATATATGATTTCATAACAGAGAAGGGAAAAAACATTCTGCAAGGTGTTGAGAGAATAATTTAAGCAAAGACATGAGCATTTATTTATTCTTCCCACAAATATATATTGAACACCTACTAGGTATCACTGGCATTTTGTTGAGCAATTGGGATACCTTTGTAAGAAAGACAGACATGACTCTGTTCCATTTCCTCTTGCTGAGTAACAAATCATTCAAAATTTAGCAGCTTAAAGCAAATATTTTATTATGCTTATTGAGTCTGTGAGTCAGAAATCATGACAGAAGCACAGGAGGGGTAGCCTGTCTTTTCTTCTTGATTTCTGGGACCGCAGCTGGAAATTCTTAATGACTAGAGGTAAACTGATTGCTGGATATTGGAATTATCAAAGTTTTACTCATATGTTTGGCATCTGGGTGGAATAATCTGAAGACTAGAACTTCCAACTACAATACGTGGCTTCTTTACAGCACAGGAGTCTCAGGGAAGTTGGACTTCCTTTTTTTTAATAAATTAATTTTGTATTGGTGTTCAATTTACCAACATACAGAAAAACACCCAGTGCTCATCCCGTCAAGTGCCCCCCTCAGTGCCCGTCCACCATTCACCCCCATCCCCTGCCCTCCTCCCCTTCCACCACCCCTAGTTCTTTTCCCAGAGTTAGGAGTCTTTATGTCATGTCTCCCTTTCTGATATTTCCCACAGATTTCTTCTCCCTTCCCTTATATTCCCTTTCACTATTATTTATATTCCCCAAATGAATGAGAACATACACTGTTTGTCCTTGTCCGATTGACTTACTTCACTCAGCACAATACCCTCCAGTTCCATCCATGTTGAAGCAAATGGTGGGTATTTGTCGTTTCTAATGGCTGAGTAATATTCCATTGTATACATAAACCACATCTTCTTTATCCATTCATCTTTCGATGGACACCGAGGCTCCTTCCACAGTTTGGCTATTGTGGATATTGCTGCTATGAACATCGTGGTGCACGTGTCCCGGTGTTTCATTGCATCTGAATCTTTGGGGTAAATCCCCAACAGTGCAATCGCTGGGTCGTAGGGCAGGTCTATTTTTAACTCTTTGAGGAACCTCCACACAGTTTTCCAGAGTGGCTGCACCAGTTCACATTCCCACCAACAGTGTAAGAGGGATCGCTTTTCTCCAAATCCTCTCCAACATTTGTTGTTTCCTGCCTTGTTAATTTTCCCCATTCTCACTGGTGTGAGGTGGTATCTCATTGTGGTTTTGATTTGTATTTCCCTGATGGCAAGTGATGCAGAGCATTTTCTCATGTGCGTGTTGGCCATGTCCATGTCTTCCTCTGTGAGATTTCTCTTCATGTCTTTTGCCATTTCATGATTGGATTGTTTGTTTCTTTGGTGTTGAGTTTAAGAAGTTCGTTATAGATCTTGGAAACTAGCCCTTTATCTGATATGTCATTTCCAAATATCTTCTCCCATTCTGTAGGTGTCTTTTAGTTTTGTGGACTGTATCCTTTGCTGTGCAAAAGCTTCTTATCTTGATGAAGTCCCAATAGTTCATTTTTGCTTTTGTTTCTTTTGCCTTTGTGGATGTATCTTGCAAGAAGTTACTGTGGCCAAGTTCAAAAAGGGTGTTGCCTGTGTTCTCCTCTAGGATTTTGATGGAATCTTGTCTCACATTTAGATCTTTCATCCATTTTGAGTTTATCTTTGTATATTGTGAAAGAGAGTGGTCTAGTTTCATTCTTCTGCATGTGGATGTCCAGTTTTCCCAGCACCATTTATTAAAGAGACTTTCTTCCAATGGATAGTCTTTCCTCCTTTATCAAATATTAGTAGACCATAGTTGAGGGTCCACTTCTGGGTTCTCTACTCTGTTCCATTGATCTATGTGTCTGTTTTTGTGCCAGTACCACTGTTTTGATGACCACAGCTTTGTAGTACAACCTGAAATCTGGCATTGTGATGCCGCCAGCTATGGTTTTCTTTTTTAAAATTGCCCTGGCTATTCAGGGTCTTTTCTGATTCCACACAAATCTTAAAATAATTTGTTCTAACTCTCTGAAGAAAGCCCATGGTATTTTGATAGGGATTGCATTAAACGTGTAAATTGCCCTGGGTAACATTGACATTTTCACAATATTAATTCTGCCAATCCATGAGCATGGAATATTTTTCCATCTCTTTGTGTCTTCCTCAATTTCTTTCAGAAGTGTTCTGTAGTTTTTAGGGTATAGATTCTTTACCTCTTTGGTTAGGTTTATTCCTAGGTATCTTATGCTATTGGGTGCAATTGTAAATGGGATTGACTCCTTAATTTCTCTTTCTTCAGTCTCATTGTTAGTGTATAGAAATACCACTGACTTCTGGGCATTGATTTTGCATCCTGCCACACTGCCAAAAGGCTGTATGAGTTCTAGCAATCTTGGGGTGGAGTCTTTTGGGTTTTCTATGTACAGGATCATGTCAACTGTGAAGAGGGAGAGTTTGACTTCTCCTTTGCCAGTTTGAATGCCTTTTATTTCTTTTTGTTGTCTGATTGCTGAGGCTAGGTCTTCCAGTACTATGTTGAATAGCAGTGGTGAGAGTGGACATCCCTGTCTTGTTCCTGATCTTAGGGGAAAGGCTCCCAGTGCTTCCCCATTGAGAATGATATTTGCTGTGGGCTTTTCGTAGATGGCTTTTAAGATGTCGAGGAATGTTCCCTCTATCCCTACACTCTGAAGGGTTTTGATCAGGAATGGATGCTGTATTTTGTCAAATGCTTTCTCTGCATCTATTGAGAGCACCATATGGTTCTTGGTTTTTCTCTTGCTGATATGATGGATCACATTGATTGTTTTACGAGTGTTGACCCAGCCTTGTGTCCCGGGGATAGATCCCACTTGGTCATGGTGAATAATCTTCTTAATGTACTGTTGGATCCTATTGGCTAGTATCTTGTTGAGAATTTTTGCATCCATGTTCATCAGGGATATTGGTCTGTAATTCTTTTTGGTGGGGTCTTTGTCTGGTTTTGGAATTAAGGTGATGCTGGCCTCATAGAACGAGTTTGGAAGTACTCCATCTCTTTCTATCTTTCCAACAGCTTTAGTAGAATAGGTATGGTTTCTTCTTTAAATGTTTGATAGAATTCCCCTGGGAAGCCATCTGGCCCTGGACTCTTGTGTCATGGGAGGTTTTTGATGACTGCTTCAATTTCCTCCCTGGTTATTGGCCTGTTCAGGTTTTCTATTTCTTCCCGTTCCAGTTTTGGTAGTTTGTGGCTTTCCAGGAATGTGTCCATTTCTTCGAGGTTGCCTTATTTATTGGTGTATGGCTGCTCATACTATGTTTTTAAAATCGTTTGTATTTCCTTGGTGTCGGTAGTGATCTCTCCTTTCTCATTCATGATTTTATTAATTTGAGTCTTCTCTCTCTTCTTTTTAATAAGGTTGGCTAATGGTTTGTCTATCTTATTAATTCTTTCAAAGAACCAACTCCTGGTTCTGTTGATCTGTTCCACATTTCTTCTGGTCTCGATTTCGTTGAGTTCTGCTCGAGTTTTAATTAACTCTCTTCTTCTGCGGGGTGTAGGATCTATCTGCTGTTTTTTCTCTAGCTCCTTTATGTGTAAGGTTAGCTTTTGTATTTGAGTTCTTTCCCGTTTTTGAATGGATGCTTGTGTTGCGATGTATTTCCCCCTCAGGACTGCTTTTGCTGCATCCCAAAGATTTTGAATGGTTGTATCTTCATTCTCATTAGTTTCCATGAATCTTTTTAATTCTTCCTTAATTTCCTGGTTGACCCTTTCATCTTTTAGCAGGATGGTCCTTAACCTCCACGTGTTTGAGGTCCTTCCAAACTTCTTGTTGTGATTTAGTTCTAATTTCAAGGCATTATGGTCTGAGAATATACAGAGAACAATCCCTATCTTTTGGTATCAGTTCAGACCCGATTTGTGACCCAGTATGTGGTCTATTCTGGAGAAAGTTCCATGTGCACTTGAGAAGAATGTGTATTCAGTTGAGTTTGGATGTATGGTTCTGTAGATATCTGTGAAATCCATCTGGTCCAGTGTATCATTTAAAGCTCTCGTTTCTTTGGAGATGTTGTGCTTAGAAGACCTATTGAGGGTAGAAAGAGCTAGATTGAAGTCACCAAGTATAAGTGTATTATTATATAAGTATTTATTCACTTTGGTTATTAATCGGTTTAAATATTTGGCAGCTCCCACATTCGGGGCATATATATTGAGGATTGTTAAGTCCTCTTGTTAGATAGATCCTTTGAGTATGATACAGTGTCCCTCTTCATCTCTCACTACAGTCTTCAGGATAAATTTTACTTTGTCTGATATAAGGATGGCTACCCCTGCTTTCTTTTGAGGACCATTTGAATGTTAAGTGGTTCTCCAACCTTTTATTTTCAGGTTGTAGGTGTCCTTCTGTCTAAAATGAGTCTCTTGTAGACAGCAAATATATGGGTCCTGCTTTTATCCAGTCTGAAACCCTGCGCCTTTTGATGGGGTCATTAAGCCCGTTCATGTTCAGAGTTACTATTGACAGATAGGAGTTTAGTGTCATGATGATATCTATTCAGTCCTTGTTTTTGTGGATTGTTCCACTGAACTTCTTCTTAAAGGGGAATTTTAAGGGTCCCCTTAAAATTTCTTGCAGAGCTGGTTTGGAGGTCACATATTCTTTCAGTTCCTGCCTGTCTTGGAAGCTCTTTATCTCTCCTTCCATTTTGAATGAGAGCCTTGCTGGATAAAGTATTCTTCGCTGCAGGTTCTTCTCATTTAGGACCCTGAATATATCCTGCCAGCCCTTTCTGGCCTGCCAGATCTCTGTGGAGAGGTCTGCTGTTACCCTAATATTCCTCCCAATAAAAGTCAGGGATTTCTTGTCTCTTGCTGCTTTAAGGATCTTCTCTTTACCTTTGGAATTTGCAAGCTTCACTATTAAATGTCGAGGTGTTGGGATCCCTGGGTGGCGCAGCAGTTTGGCGCCTGCCTTTGGCCCAGGGCGCAATCCTGGAGACCTGGGATCGAATCCCACGTCGGGCTCCCGGTGCATGGAGCCTGCTTCTCCCTCTGCCTGTGTCTCTGCCTCTCTTTCTCTCTCTGTATGACTATCATAAATAAATTTAAAAAATTAAAAATAAATAAATGTCGAGGTGTTGAACGGTTTTTATTGATTTTAGGGGGGGATCTCTCTATTTCCTGGATCTGAATGCCTGTTTCCCTTCCCAGATTCGGAAAGTTTTCAGCTAGGTTTTGTTCAAATACATATTCTGGCCCTCTGGCCCTTTGGCGCCCTTGGGAACCCCAATTAAATGTAGGTTTTTCTTCCTCAGGCTGTCGTTAATTTCCCTTAATCTGTCTTCATGGTCTTTTAATTGTCTGTCTCTTTTTTCCTCAGTTCCCCTCTTTGCCATCAACTTGTCTTCTATGTCACTCACTCATTCTTCCACCTCGTTAACCCTCGTCGTTAGGACTTCTAGTTTGGATTGCATCTCATTCAATTGATTTTTAATTTCTGCCTGATTGGATCTAAATTCTGCAGTCATGAAGTCTCTTGAGTCCTTTATGGTTTTTTCTAGAGCCACCAGTAGCTGTATAATAGTGCTTCTGAATTGGCTTTCTGACATTGAATTGTAATCCAGATTTTGTAACTTTGTGGGATAGAGGACTGTTTCTGATTCTTTCTTTTGAGGTGAGATTTTCCTTCTAGTCATTTTGCTCAGTGCAGAGTGGCCAAAAACAAGTTGTATTGGGAAAAGGAGAAAAAGAGAGGAGAGAAAGAAGGAAAGAAAAGAGAAAAAGAAAAAAGAAAAAAGGAAGAAAAAAAGGAAAAAAGAGAAGAAAAAGAGAAAGAAAAAGAAAGAAAGGGAAAAAGGGTGGGGGAAGCAATCAGAAATAAAAAAAAAAAAACGGGGGAGTATCTTCTGATTCTGTATACTTTAAGTCCCTTGACTTCTCCTGGAACTTGTCCGTTTCGCTGATCTTCTGGGGGAGGGGCCTGCTGTGCTGATTTTTCAGGTGCTGGCACTTGGGGGAGCTGCTCTGACCCCTGCTTGGTGCAGGGCTCAGTGGGGGTTGTTTACCCCGTGAGGCCCCTGGAGGAACAATTCAATCCCAGTGGCTGCGGCAGCTCTGGAAAGCTGGAGTCAGCTCCCGCAGGAACTCCGGAGCTCTCGGTCTGCAGGGCCTGGAGGCTCCGGGGCGGGGCCACTGATCTGCTCAGCTTGGGCCCGGAGTGTCCTTGCTGTCCTGGGCCCTCCCGGCCTCTGCCTGTCCCGGGGGGAGGCCAGATCCTGGGCTGTGTCCCCGGCGCCCAGTGCTCCCGGGCCTGCGCTGTTGGATTCGCGCTGCCGGCCGCGCAGCAGCCTCTTTGCCGAGCCGCCGCCCGAGCCCCTCCGGGCTGCTCCCGGAGCCGCGCAGCCCCCTCCGCAGGGAGCCTCTTCATCTGCCGGAGCTGCCGCTGCCGAGCTGCTTCCGGGGTCGTGCAGCCCGCTCCGCGCAGAGCCGCCAGCCGAGCCCTCCGAGCTGCTCCAGGCCAATGTGTGCGTGCTGCAGCCCTTAGGAAGCTCGGCGCACTCTCCTGCACGCGCTGCAGGTGCCTGTTAGTGTCCCAGGGAGCCCGAGGGCATCCCCGCCCTCCTGGGGTCCTGCTCTAACTCCCTGCGGGCCCCTTTCCGCCCGGGAAGGTTGGTGCAGCTCCTGCTCCTCCGGGACGGGGCTCTCCTATCCTGGGGACACTCGCCCCGGCCTTAGCCCGGCTCCTCGGGGCCCCTCCCCCTGGAGGCCTTTTGTGTCTTTATTTCTTTTTCCCCCGTTTTCCTACCTTGATAGAAGCACGAACTCTTCTCACTGTAGCATTCCAGCTGGTCTCTCTTTAAATCTCAGGCCCAATTCGTAGATTTTCAGGATGATTTGAAGGTTATCAGGACGGTGGTTGATCAAGGATGTTACCCACGAACGGCCCAGCAGTTAGGTAGGGCGAGGCCTGGAGACGGGGCCCCCAGCCTCCCTGCCCTCTGCAGGCCACCACTCTCCCCAAATCTCCACCGGAAGTTGGACTTCTTATATGGTGCTTCAGGGCTCAAATTGCAAGTGTTCCAGTGAACAAGGAGGCAGTTGCATTGCCTTTTATGACTTAGCTTGATAAGTTATTCAGTGTCACTTCTGATGAACTCTATTCACAAAGCGGTCATTGGCTTGCTTTAATTCAAGGGGAGAGGAATTAAATTCCACTTTTTGATGGGAAAATCTTGAGTTCACTTTGTAGAAAACCATGTGGGATACATGATATTATAACCACCTTTGGAAAACACAGTCTATGATAGACTCGTTCTTACAGAGTTAGAACTACTGGATAATTTATTATAAAATAATCACACAAGTGAGTGAACTCAGTGTGAAGAAGGAAACAAATGTGGTTACAAAACTACAAATAACAGGAGTCTGACCCAAAATGAGGATTTTGCAAAATTTCCCCAAGGAACCAACCCTTGAACTTCATCTAAATGATGAATAGGAATTAACCAAGCAAGGTATTTGGAGAGGGAATGTAGAACAAAGAGCTTTTCAAATGAAGATAACTAATGCAAAGGTACAATGGCAGAAGTGGCTGTGACTTGTACAAGGACCTGAAAGGAAGACTCACATAGCTGAAGCACATAGGAGAGAATATAATACATGGAACTCTGTAGGCCAGCAGAGCCCAGTTAGAAAGTCTGATCTAGCTCAATCTGCTCATTTCTCAGATGAACAAACAGATTTAGAGACAAAAGTAGTTGAGATGCAACCTGAGCCTAGGACTCTTGACTGCTATCTCATCCAGTCACTGTTCAATATAACCAGAGAATATTGAAAGCTTATATCTTTTATTTTCCTGAAGTAGAAAAACAGCTTAGGTACCTTGGGTATCTGAAACTCCATAGAAAAAAATAGACCTTCCCTGCAATCTTTCTGAAATAATTTTAGAAACTATATTTGTAAGTTCACCCTAGAAAGATAAATCTTTTGTAATACATTGATGCAGAACAATGGTTGGACAAACTTCTCTTTAATTTTCAGAGAGGTGAGACACTAAAAGAAGCTATCTGCTTCCTTTGTAATATCAGGAACTTCCCTTCCTATTCAGTATAAGGACACCTGTGAATATACTTCTGAATGTTTTCATTTCAATTACATCCCAACCAATAATGTCAATCTGAGACATTAATGGCTCCCAAGATTATTAAATTTTAGGCAAGCCTAATACTCACTGGATACAATAGGATTCCATTTTCCAACTTCATCAGTACTTATTTGAAATGTTCTGTTGAGAAATGAGGTCTTGCCAAATGGCTTTACATCTTTACAAAATAGGCCATAGTTGAACTCATGACTAGGTTATTTTTGGCCTTAGGATGTACTCTGGCAATGCATCAAAGAGTGGATTGTTTTGGTGGTCTCCAAAGCTTGGTATGAGAATCACTGGTAATCCATAACAGTTCTCATTGCCCTGTAGTATGAATGTTCTATAACTTAACAATGACCATATCTTTATTTCTTTAGAAAATCATTGGTCTCTTTAATGGCTGATAATGTGCCAGTCACCACCCCTCACTGCTGCACACACATAAAGATTATAACTAATTTGACAATTACTGAGAAACCAATCTTAGAAAATCCAGTATAAATTGATTAGTGTCATATGCCCAGGTGGTCAAACAACCTAATTTGCCCAGAACAGTCCTGGTTTGTACCTATTGTCCTGGCTTAATTATTAACATTGCCTCTTTCACTTTGTGAAAGAGGCAATCCAGTGTTGGATTGGATAATGCTTAACTGTTCATCACTAATCTATTGTAATTAGCTCTGCTCAAAGATTGAATATATTAGATTTTCACTCTCTACCGTTTGAACTGAAAAATGAAATTAGACTCCTATGATTAACATTGAAGCCTAAAACTGAAAATTCATGAAATAGAGAGAAGTGGGAGGGTCATGATAGGCCAGGAGTGAGTCAACATTATGAGTAACTCAAATTTATGAATAAGTAGGAGCTCCAAAGTTGAGGAAAAAATCTGCAAAATAGTGAGAAATTAGTTTGGAGGGGAGAGAAGAAGCGACTCATAAAGAAAACCAACATGTTTTATGTAATACTAGAAACTCATATGAATACTCATGAGATCTCAATGCCAAGCCAATCTGCCATGAGACTGAGTCTCATCCTAGTGCCAATTCTTGGACTCCTGTTGAGATCATTTCTCCATTACTGATTTTCCTACTTGAAATTTCCTTAGAAGCTGATCTTAGTAAAAGAATTTCAGTACAGGTAGTTTATTTGGTAAGTGATCCCAGGAAGCACTGGTAGGGGAGTAGGGAGTTGAGACAGAGAAGGTAAGAAAGCCAACATAAGTATGCTCTTGAGCATATTACTGCTGTAGGAAACAGGTGCTTAATCATGCTGGGAACTCCTGGAAGACAGTGTAAAGGACAGCCCAGTCGTCCACCCAAGGGGAAAGGAAGCTGAGATATTTACTTACCATTCCTAATCATCATTGGTGGATTGCTTTTCCCAAGACTGTTAATTTCTTGGCAATTCTGGCCTGCCCCTTGTGTAGGCTGGGCATGTGCCTGTAGCCAGAGGAAATTCTGAGAGAGATAATTCCATGTGCTTGAGTTAAGACACCATTAACAGGAATACAGAGTACCAAAATATGGGCACCAATAGAACCTATATTGATCATGTTACAAGTAGTCTGATGTGTTTCACTTCACTACTACAGAAATTGCCTATGACAGTGCCTCATCATTTATTTATTTCTCCTTCCCAAAATACGGAGAAGCATCTGTCATATTATCAGATTTTATGAATTTCATTGGGATAACGCAAATAAGTAGTACAGATCACTTTAGTAGGGGTATTTGACCCCAGAAGAGTGGCCTCTTAATTTTATAGAATATGTGAGAAATACTGATTTGTTAGTTTGAATTATAGTGATGTTGAAATTTCCTTCAAATGTATATCTCTATTTGCTCAATGTTAATAAGATTCATTTTCTTTCTTTTTTAAAAAGTAGAATAGAGTGTTTGCTTTCCTTCTCAGTGAACTTTGCCTATACATAATGGTAGAAAAATGAGTCATCTTATTATTATTTGTTGTTTTAAATTTTTATTTATTTATGATAGTCACAGAGAGAGAGAGAGAGAGAGAGAGAGAGAGAGAGGCAGAGACATAGGCAGAGGGAGAAGAAGGCTCCATGTACCGGGAGCCCGATGCGGGACTCGATCCCGGGTCTCCAGGATCGCGCCCTGGGCCAAAGGCAGGCGCCAAACCGCTGCGCCACCCAGGGATCCCTTACATTATTATTTGTAACTAAAAAAGAAAATAAGAAAACGAAGATTTAGATCCACAACATGGATAGTGAATCCTGATCAATGTAGCTGCAAATCTAATATCTGACTGCTAAATTCCACTCATTGGTTCAGAAAACAGAAATTTTCCATCAGCAAGGCCTGTCATTTTTTTAAAATTAATTTATTTTTTATTGGTGTTCAATTTGCCAACATATAGAATAACACCCAGTGCTCAGCCCATCAAGTGCCCCGCTCAGTGCCCCTCACCCAGTCACCCCCACCCCCCGCCCACCTCCCTTTCTACCACCCCTAGTTCATTTCCCAGAGTTAGGAGTCTCTCATGTTCTGTCTCCTTTTCTAATATTTCCCACTCATTGTTTCTTCTTTTCCCTTTATTCCCCTTCACTATTTTTTATATTCCCCAAATGAATATAATGTCTGTCCTTCTCCGATTGACTTATTTCACTCAGCATAATACCCTCCAGTTTCATCCACGTTGAAGCAAATGGTGGGTATTTGTCGTTTCTAATGGCTGAGGAATATTCCATTGTATACATAGACCACAGCTTCTTTATCCATTCATCTTTCGATGGACACCGAGGCTCCTTCCACAGTTTGGCTATTGTGGACATTGCTGCTATAAACATCGGGGTGCAGGTGTCCCAACGTTTCACTGCATCTGTATCGTTGGGGTAAATCCCCAGCAGTGAAATTGCTGGGTCATAGGGCAGATCTATTTTTGACTCTTTGAGGAACCTCCACACAGTTTTCCAGAGGGACTGCACCAGTTCACATTCCCACCAACAGTGCAAGAGGGTTCCCTTTTCTCCGCATCCTCTCCAACATTTGTTGTTTCCTGTGTTGTTAATTTTCCCCATTCTCACTGGTGTGAGGTGGTATCTCATTGTGGTTTTGATTTCTATTTCCCTGATGGCCAGTGATGCGGAGCATTTTCTCATGTGCTTGTTGCCCATGTCTATGTCTTCCTCTGTGAGATTTTTGTTCATGTCTTTTGCCCATTTCATGATTGGATTGTTTGTTTCTTGGGTGTTGAGTTGAATAAGTTCTTTATAGATCTTGGATACTAGCCCTTTATCTGATAGGTCATTTGCAAATATCTTCTCCCATTCTGTAGGTGTCTTTTAGTTTTGTGGACTGTTTCTTTTGCTGTGCAAAGCTTCTTATCTTGATGAAGTCCCAATAGTTCATTTTTGCTTTTGTTTCTCTTACCTTCATGGGTGTATCTTGCAAGAAGTTACTGTGGCCAAGCTCAAAAGGGTGTTCCTGTGTTCTCCTCTAGGATTTTGATGGAATCTTGTCTCACATTTAGATCTTTCATCGATTTTGAGTTTCTCTTTGTGTATGGTGAAAGAGAGTGGTCTAGTTTCATTTTTCTGCATGTGAATGTCCAATTTTCCCAGCACCATTTATTGAAGAGACTGTCTTTTTTTTCCAGGGGATAGTCTTTCCTAATTTGTCAAATATTAGTTGACCATAAAGGGTCCACCCTTATGTGAGGGTCCACTTCTGGGTTCTCTACTCTGTTCCATTGATCTATGTGTCTGTTTTTGTGCCAGTACCACACTGTCTTGATGACCACGGCTTTGTAGTACAACCTAAAATCCGGCATTGTGATGCCCTCAGCTCTGGTTTTCTTTTTTAAAATTGCCCTGGCTATTCGGGGTCTTTTCTGATTCCACACAAATCTTAAAATAATTTGTTCTAACTCTCTGAAGAAAGTCCATGGTATTTTGATAGGGATTGCATTAAACGTGTAAATTGCCCTGGGTAACATTGACATTTTCACAATATTAATTCTGCCAATCCATGAGCATGGAATATTTTTCCATTCTTTTTTTTTTAATTTTTATTTATTTATGATAGTCACACAGAGAGAGAGAGAGAGAGAGGCAGAGACACAGGCAGAGGGAGAAGCAGGCTCCATGCACCGGGAGCCCGACGTGGGATTCGATCCCGGGACTCCAGGATCGCGCCCTGGGCCAAAGGCAGGCGCTAAACCGCTGCGCCACCCAGGGATCCCCTATTTTTCCATCTCTTTGTGTCTTCCTCAATTTCTTTCAGAAGTGTTCTGTAGTTTTTAGGGTATAGATCCTTTACCTCTTTGGTTAGGTTTATTCCTAGGTATCTTATGCTTTTGGGTGCAATTATAAATGGGATTGACTCCTTAATTTCTCTTTCTTCAGTCTCATTGTTAGTGTATAGAAATACCACTGACTTCTGGGCATTGATTTTGCATCCTGCCACACTGCCAAATTGCTGTATGAGTTCTAGCAATCTTGGGGTGGAGTCTTTTGGGTTTTCTTTTTTTTTTTTTCTTTTTTTTTTAAGATTTATTTTTATTTATTTATGATAGTCACAGAGAGAGAGAGGCAGAGACACAGGCAGAGGGAGAAGGAGGCTCCATGCACCGGGAGCCCGACGTGGGATTCGATCCTGGGTCTCCAGGATCGCGCCCCGGGCCAAAGGCAGGCGCCAAACCGCTGCGCCACCCAGGGATCCCTCTTTTGGGTTTTCTATGTACAGGATAATGTCAACTGTGAAGAGGGAGAGTTTGACTTCTTCTTTGCCAATTTGAATGCCTTTTATTTCTTTTTGTTGTCTGATTGCTGAGGCTAGGACTTCTAGTGCTATGTTAAATAGCAGTAGTGAGAGTGGACATCCCTGTCTTGTTCCTGATCTTAAGGGAAAGGCTCCCAGTGTTTCCCCATTGGGAATGATATTTGCTGTGGGCTTTTCGTAGATGGCTTTTAAGATGTCGAGGAATGTTCCCTCTATCCCTACACTCTGAAGGGTTTTGATCAGGAATGGATGCTGTATTTTGTCAAATGCTTTCTCGGCATCTATTAATAGGATCATATGGTTCTTGTTTTTTCTCTTGCTGATATGATGGATCACATTGATTGTTTTACGAGTGTTGAACCAGCCTTGCATCCTGGGGATAAATCCCACTTGGTCATGGTGAATAATCTTCTTAATGTACTGTTGGATCCTATTGGCTAGTATCTTGTTGAGAATTTTTGCATCCATGTTCATCAGGGATATTGGTCTGTAATTCTCCTTTTTGGTGGAGTCTTTGTCTGGTTTTGGAATTAAGGTGATGCTGGCCTCATAGAACGAGTTTGGAAGTATTCCATCTCTTCCTATCTTTCTAAACAGCTTTAGTAGAATAGATATGGTTTCTTCTTTAAATGTTTGATAGAATTCCCCTGGGAAGCCATCTGGCCCTGGACTCTTGTGTCTTGGGATGTTTTTGATGACGGCTTCAATTTCCTCCCTGGTTATTGGCCTGTTCAGGTTTTCTATTTCTTCCTGCTCCAGTTTTGGTAGTTTGTGGTTTTCCAGAAATGTGTCCATTTCTTCTAGATTGCCTAATTTATTGGTGTATGGCTGCTCATAATATGTTTTTAAAATCGTTTGTATTTCCTTGGTGTTGGTAGTGATCTTTCCTTTCTCATTCATGATTTAATTAATTTGAGTCTTTTGTCTCTTCTTTTTAATAAGGCTAGCTAATGGTTTGTCTATCTTATTAATTCTTTCAAAGAACCAACTCCTGGTTCTGTTGATCTGTTCCACAGTTCTTCTGGTCTCTATTTCATTGAGTTCTGCTCAAATCTTTATTAACTCTCTTCTTCTGCTGGGTGTAGGATCTATTTGCTGTTTTTTCTCCAGTTCCTTTAGGTGCAAGGTTAGCTTTTGTATTTGAATTCTTTCCCGTTTTTGAATGGATGCTTGTATTGCGATGTATTTCCCCCTCAGGACTGCTTTTGCTGTATCCCAAAGATTTTGAATGGTTGTATCTTCATTCTCATTAGTTTCCATGAATCTTTTTAATTCTTCTCTATTTTCATGGTTGACCCTTTCATCTTTTAGCAGGATGGTCCTTAACCTCCACGTGTTTGAAATCCTTCCAAACTTCTTCTTGTGATTTAGTTCTAATTTCAAAGCATTATGGTCTGTAAATATGCAGGGGGCGATCTCAATCCTTTGGTATCAGTTAAGACCTGATTTGTGACCCAGTATGCGGTCTATTCTGGAGAAAGTTCCATGTGCACTTGAGAAGAATGTGTATTCAGTTGAGTTTGGATGTATGGTTCTGTAGATATCTGTGAAATCCATCTGGTCCAGTGTATCATTTAAACCTCTTGTTCCTTTGGAGATGTTGTGCTTAGAAGACCTATCGAGGGTAGAAAGCGCTACATTGAAGTCATCAAGTATAAGTGTATTATTATCTAAGTATGTCTTAACTTTGTTATTAATTGATTGATATACTTGGCAGCTCCCACATTTGGGGCATATATATATTGATGATTGTTAAGTCCTCTTGTTGGATAGATCCTTTAAGTATGATATAGTGTCCCTCTTCTTCTCTCACTACAGTTTTCGGGATAAACTTTAGTTTATCTGATATAAGGATGGCTACCCCTACTTTCTTTTGAGGACCATTTTAATGGTACATGGTTCTACAACCTTTTATTTTCAGGCAGTAGGTGTGCTTATGTCTAAAATGAGTCTCTTGTAGACAGCAAATAGATGGGTCCTGCTTTTTTATCCAGTCTGAAACCCTGCGCCTTTTGATGGGGTCATTAAGCCCATTCACGTTCAGAGTTACTATTGAAAGATATGAGTTTATTGTCATCATGATACCTATTCAGTCCCTGTTTTTGTGGATTGTTTCCTTGTACTTCCTCTTTCTTTAACAGGTTCCCCTTTAAGATTTCTTGCAGATCCAGTTTGGTGGTCATATATTCTTTCAGTTTCTGAACAAGGCCTGTCTTTATTCAGTTCTCACTTATCATTAGCACACCATAACAAATTTCTTCATCAGCATAATAAGAATACTACACTCTGTAATATCCACTGTTATAGAAGCAACTGAACCACGACAAACTTTATTATGTGGAAATGTTCCATCTACCTACCCACCCTGCTATATGCCAACCTGGCTTAGAAGAAATCTTGGCCATTAACAAAAGATGGTTAGCTCTATCCATGATCTAATAGGATGGTTTATTGATAATGTGCTAGAACCAGAACTTAAAGGGCCAATTTTGCACATCTTTCCTTCTACTCTGTGTTCTGTGACATCCTGTTACTAGCATAAAATTGACCATAGTGGGAGTATTTATACCATAGGATTGGCAAACATGATGATTCAGACTTCTTTTTGTAGCAATGGCCTATTGTTAAAAATTTAGCAGCCTACAATTCATTTTTACTTTCTCGTTTTATTTTCTTTTCCTCCAGCTTTATTGAGATATTTTTGACATATATATAAGTTTAAGATGTACAGTGTGACAATTTGATACATATTGATGATTTCTATGTGTTATGAGATGATTACCACAATAAAGATAGTTTATACCTCTGTTACCTCACATAATTATCATTTTGTAGTGATAATATTTAAGATCTACTCTATTAACAACATTCAAGTAGATAATGCAATATTGTTAATTATAGTCACCAAACTATACATAAGTTCCCCAGAACTTAATCATCTTGTAGCTGAAAGTTTGTACCATTTGACCAATATTTCCAATATTTACCCCATACCCCAGCCCCTGACAACCATTCTACTCTCTATTTCTAAGAGTTTGGCAGTTTTAGATTCCATATATAATTGAGAATACACAGTATTTGTCTTTCCTTGTCTGACCTAGTTCACTTAGCATAATACCCTCAGAGTCAATCAATGTCTTGCAAAAAGCAGGATTTCCCTATTTTTATGGCTGAATAATATTGCAGTGTGTGTTCGTATACTAATTTTCTTTATTCATACATCCATCAGTGGAAACAGGTTGTTTCCATGTCTTGGCTATTATGAATAATGCCACAATGAACATAGTAGTGCAGATATTTCTTTGAGATAGTGATTTCATTTCCATTGAATATATATCCAGAGGTGGAATTGCTGGGTCATATGGTAGTTCTATTTTTGCCCCAGTTTTACTGAAATATAATTGACCTACAGCATTGTAAAAGTTTAAGGTATACAGCATAATGATTTGACTTACATGTATTGTGAAATGATTACCACAATAAATTTAGTTAATATCCATCATCTCATATAGATACAAAAAAGGGGAAATGTTTTCTCTTTATAATGAGTATTCTTGGGATTAACTCTCTTAACAACTTCCAAATATATCATACGGCACTGTTGCTATAGTTACCATGTTGTACATTAAATCTGTAGTATTATAACTGTAAGTTTCTACCTTTTGACCTGCTTCATCCAAATTCCCCCTTCCCTCTACCCCTGCCTTTGCTAACCATAAATCTGATGTCTTTTTCTATGTGCTTGGGTTTTTTAAAATGTTTTCTAGAGTCCACATATAAGTAAGGTCATACAGTAGTTGTCTTTCTCTCTCTGACTTATTTAATTTAGCACAATACCCACACAGTTCATCCATCTTGCCACAAATGGCAGGATTACCTTCTTTTGTATGGCTGAATAATATTCCATTGTATATGTATACAAAATGTTTTTATCCATTCATCCATCAATGGACACATAGGTTGTTTCCATGTCTTGGCTATTATAAGCTTCTGTAAACACAAATCTGCAACATAGTGTTTCTATTTCCTTTCAATATATAATCAGGAGTGGAATTGCTGGATATAGGATAGTTTTATTTCTCAATTTTTGTAAGAACTTTCATATTGTTTTTCATAGTGGCTGCACCAATGTACATTTCTACCAAGAATGCACAAGGGTTCCCGTTCCTCCTCTTGCTTGCCAGCACTTGTTATATCTTGATTTTTTTATAATAACCAGTCTAATAGGTGTGAGGCAAATCTCATTATGGTTTTGATTTGCATTTCCTTGATAATTAGTGATGTGGAGCATTTTTTAATTGCATTGTGTACTTTTTGCTATTGAGTTGTATGAGTTTCTTATATATTTTGGATATTAACTCCTTATCAGATAAATGGTTCACAAATATTTTCTCCCATTACATAGGTTGACTGATAATTCTGTTGATTGCTTCTTTTGCTGTGAAGAAGCTTTTTTCTTTGACATAGTCCCACTTAATGACTTTTGCTTTTGTTGCTTGTACTTTTGGTGTTATATAGAATAAATCATTGCCAAGACCAATGTCAAGAAGTTTTTTCCTGTTTTTTTTTCTAGTATTTTTATAGTTTAAGGTCCTACATTTAATGTTTTAATACATTTCAAGTTAATTTTTGTGAGAAGGGTAAGATAGGGGTCATTATATTCCTCAACTCCAGGATTTCTGTTTGTTTGTTTTAATGTTTTCTTTCTTTTTTGAACTTCTCATTTTGTACATGCATTGTTTTCCAATTTCATTTAGTTGTCTATCTGTGCATTATTGTAGTTCACCAAATTTCTTTAAGAGGATTATTAAGAATTCTTTGTCAGTCCATACATATCTGTTTCTTTAGGGTCAGACATTGGAATTTGTTTCCTTTGGTGGTGTCATGTTTTCTTGATTATTCATGATCATTGTGACCTTGTGTACTTTTGAAGAAGTACCTGTACTTTTAAAGAAGTAGGCACCCCTTCCAGTCTTTCTATACTGGCTTCTGCAGACAAAGCCCTTCCCCAGGCAGCCCGATCAGAGATACCATATGAACTGTCTGGTGGTGTCTGTGGGCAAGCTTGCTGCTGGAGCCCTAGGGTGGGCAGGTCTGGTGCCTGGGTCAGCAGATGGGAAGGCGTGGTACTTGGATACACAGGGACCATCCCTGGTTACTTGAGTTAGCAAGTGAGGAGTCTGAAGCTAGGTTTGCTGGTTGGGGCCCAACACTTAAGTCTGCAATGATGGGTCTGGGATCTGGGTCCAAAGGAGCCAACCAGGAGTTGGACACACTAGGGTAGACCCAGTATCTTGGTCCCCGGGCGCCAGGCTGGTATTGGGACAATCCAGGAGAACTGTTTTTACAGTAGCTGGCCTGGGAGCTAGGCCCATGAGGGGCCTAAAACCTGAAAACCTGGGTTTGCAGGAGCTGGTTTATAGGTCTATGGGAGCGGGTTTGGTTCTGGGGTCTGCATTGAAGTTGGGCATTTATTTCTTTTTTCTTCCATGGTAGGGTGTGTGTCTCTGTCCATGCTGGGCTGCCTGGGCTTGGGAAGAGGGGTAACAGGATAATGGGAATCTATCTTTTCATACCTCTTTAATGTGTCTTTTTTTATTTCTATGGTTCACTTAAGTATGTTAATCTCTCACCTGGAATCCTTAGCTTTTGTGAAGATATTTTGTATGTGGATAATTGCTTAAATTGATGTTTCTGGGAGAGGATGGACACTAGAAATTCCTGTACTGCTCTTTGCTGATGTCACTCCCTCTCTCTCTGTCTCTGAGAGTCATTTTCAAGGATTCAGCATATCACAGAATCATAGAGTTGAAAAAGCCTTTAGAAATTTTCTAATGCAGCATCTCCCTCGTGCAAAAAATTGGTCTACATCAAATAGATGGACATCCCTTTTTGGCTTTAAGTAGCTAAAAATATTTCTGTGGAGTATTTTTTTCTGAACAGGAGATAAATTGGTTTTTATAGTGACATACTTTAGTTAGAAATGATATTTATGAAACTCCCAGTCGAGCTATTAAAACATTAGTATGTTCATCCAATTTTGACCATTTTTTGCCTCAACAGTTTATTATTTTTACCTAATTCAGAAAATAACATGAATAGTACATAAATAAGATTTAAATAAGATAAGTAGCCATTCATCTTGTCTTCTAAATAGAATAGCTGGAGTCTATTATTAAAATAATGGAACTTTATTTAGGAATAGTTAACCATTTTAAATAAAACTTCTCTTTAAAATTAATTTTACTATACGATGAACTAATAGCCATACTCGTTTGAAATACTCAAATCCATTATACAAATATAACACAATGAAATATGCTTATAATAGGTGTTTATAAGCTAAAGCAGTTCCAGTGAGTGATTAAGGCTTTTCTAGTATGAAATTTTTTTTCTAGACCTCAGCTGTTGGGTTTTTCTCACAGGTGTTCTCTGAAAATATGCTTCTTTTTTTAAATTGTGGCAAAATACACACAAGATAAAATTTATCATTTTAATCATTTTAACTGTACAGTTAACTGACATTAAGTACATTCACACTGTTGTGCAACCATCAACCCCATTCACAATAAATTCTGGTTTCCTACAACCCCCAGACCCTGACAACCACTATTCTACTTCTTCTTTATGTATTTGACTATTCTAGGTATCTCATATAATCACAATCATATAGTATTTGTCCTTTTTTTGACTGGGTTATTTGAAAATGTGCTTCTTAGCTCTTCCAAATTCCCTAAAAAGTGGTGTAGGATGTCAGGTGTGGCTGCTTCCCACTGAACCCAAGCTCTGGTGAAAATACATGTATATCTAACACATAGAAGGTTAACTGATGGTTGGAAAACACTACTACATATCTCACCCCTGACTGGCAAAAAAAAAAAAAAGTTATTTCATTGTCCTTGCAAGAAGGTTCACAGAAGGCCCATCCAGGTGCTTTATATAAAAATAACATTTCCCTCTAGCTACCTAACCTAGATTTTAAGTTATGTAAAATTAGTTACATGGAAGGAAAATGCTGAATAAACATATTCTAGGATATGGCAATGTAGTAACCCTGTTTTTTTTTTTCAGGAATATGTCCATCCCTCAAAAGATTCAAGAGCAAGTATTGATTGCAAATCAAACAATTTGATTCTGCAAATCATGGTCATCCTGTTTCCTTCCCAGTGATTGGTTTGGAGGGAGGTCTAAACCCCAGTTCTGGCCAGTGACTGAAGGGAGGTCAGCCAGAGGGCTTCTAAGAAAGGATAGCTTGTTCTTTAAAAAGATTCACCAGGGAGTATCAGTCTTTTTCCTTTTGTAGGACATTTTCACACCTGCATACGATGCTATCTTATAACTGTGAGCAATGCTGGACTGAGGTATATAGCCACCGTGCTGAAAATGACAGATCAGAAAGAGAAAAAAAAAAACCTAATGACTGATAGTCTTAGTGAAGTTATGGGATTAACTAACCCTGGAACAACCTCACCTCAGGGCTTCAGGTTATGTGAGATATTATTTAAGCCAGATGAAATGGAGTTGTCTATTACTTACAAGCACTTAACTAATGAAGGTAGATTGTATGATGCCACAGGGTGGATTCCCATGGAAGCAGATTCTGAGATGGAGTTTACTTCACAGGAGGTTTCTTAAGCAGTATCTTAATGAAAGGAATGAAAAGTAGAACTGGGCAAACAAAGTGAAGCTGTGAATTAGGCAATGACAGCCATGGGACACCTCATGGAGAGATCCTAGTTAGGCTTATACACCCAGGTCTTTATACCCCCATCTCCATTAGTAATTGGAATGCTTGCCCCCTCATAAGGCAGTGACCTGGGGCCTAGGGACTCTCTGCAGCTAAGGCAGTCTCTGAAGGGGTAATTGAAAGCTTTCTTCATTTGGTGCTCTTAGCAGCTGAGGCAAGAAGTTTTTCATCTAAGGGGGATCTGGATGGTGCATGAGAATGTCCACCATACATGATTACTGGGACCACTCAAAGAACATATACCTGTCCCAGGCCCAGAAAAAAATATGTTTCTGAGACTCACTGGATATGCCTAGCTTCTAGTAGGCTGTGGCTTATGCTAATGATAGCAGTCATGTATTTTTGCCATATTTGCCTTCACTTACCTTTTTCTACTTGATTTCCAAAGGTTAATAATTGAATTTTCCATAAATATTCATACATTACAACTAAGCTATTGTCCATTTGGGGTCAATGCAATCAGGTCAGTTTGGTGTTTACTGAATAAATAACCAGCTAACCTTGCTTCACTTCCTTACCAGCCAATCCCCCTCTTGAAACTCTCCCTTGGCTTGCCACAAGCCTGACTCTTCTGTCTCAGCCCCTATGATATCTCTTTCTCTTGATCTCTAGTCACAGATGTTCTCTGAGACACCATCCTTGGTACTGACTTTATTCCTTCATTAATATTTCACTTATTAAGCATACCCTTCCCATGGCTCTCACTCTCCTTTAAGGCTATCAAATTCTCAGGTGATTTCCAGCCTTGGCCTTTAAACCAAACATCAGCACTTTATCTTAAAGGAACTCCTAGACATCTTTGCAATTCCTAACCACTTCCAATTTAATACAGTCTAGAAATAATTCATTTTCATTCATTATAAAACAAGCTCATCTTTCTTTTTTTAAAGTATTTTATTTATTTATTCATGAGAGACAGAGAGAGAGAGAGAGAGAGAGAGAGGCAGAGACACAGGCAGAGGAAGAAGCAGGCTCCATGCAGGGAGCCCGACATGGGACTTGATCCTGGGTCCCCAGGAGCATCAGGCCCTGGGCTGAAGGCGGCGCTAAACCACTGAGCCACCTGGCTGCCCAAGCTCATCCTTCTAACTTCCTAGACTATTGATTATATTATTTTCATTCAAAATCTTAGATTTACATTTGAAGGCTAGATATGAAAGACAGAGGAGAGTTACTTATTTACCTAATTTGACTGATTAGTCTTTAAAATCTAGTTCATTCTTTGCTGTCTTTTTCTGAGCATTTGCTCTTATTTTTGATATTTTATTTTTATTTTTTTAAAGATTTATTTATTCTGAGAGAGAGAGAGAGAATTTATGTGGGAGGAGGGGCGGAGGGAGAGGAGGAGAGAGAATTTCAAGCAGACTCCCCACTGAGTGCAGAGCCTGAGGCAGGATTCAGTCCCAGGACCTGAGATCATGACCTGAGCTGAAATCAAGAGTCAGCCGATTAACCAATTGAGCCACCCAGGCACCCCTATTTTGATAATATTTTAAATATACCTCTGTGATAACACTTAGCACACTACATTCTAATTACTGTATTTACTTTTTCCCTTTTTCCCCCTACTAGACTGTTTCTTGAAAGCAGGAACTGTATTATGCTTTGGATTCCCAAGGTTTAGAACATACTTACCATAAACTAGGTATTCAATACATGTTTTTGAAACAAATGAGTAACTTACCCTAGTCCAAGGCTTTATCACTTCTGGACTGCATCAGTAGCCTCTTTGTAGCCTCTGTCAGTGTTTTTGGTTTACAGCATCACAGCTCTATTCTTTTTTCTCATTTCTTACTTATTTACTTATTTATTTATTTATTTATTTATTTATTTATTTATTTATTTTAGAGAGATAGAGAGCATGAGCAGGGGGAGGGGTGGAAGGAGAGGGAAAGAATTTCAAACAGACTCCACACTCAGCACAGAGCCTGATGTGGCGCTTCATCTCACAACCCCAAGATCAAGACCTGAGCTGAAATCCAGAGCCAGATGCTCAACCAACTGAGGCACCCGAGTGCCTTGTCTGTCTCCCCCCACTCCCCCACTTTATTCTTTTCTTATTTTATGTCAGCTGTGCTGTATAGTTAGTGTAGGATCAGACTACCACCAATACATGCCACTTCAGGTGCCCTGAACTGCTCCATGGCTAATTACCTCCAAGCTTTTCTGAAGTTTTTGGAAATTGCTCATTTCAAGGGGGTATGTGTAAGGATGAATAAATTTTTCTCTTTACCCTTTTAATTTAGTAGCTGGGGCCCTGCAAATTAAATTGACAAAAGACACACTGACAGGAGGAATGATATACGATTTTTATTAGATGTTAATATTTTTACATAGTATGGGGGTCTCAAGAAAAGGAAGTGAAAACCCTAAAGAGATAGACCTGGAGGCTTATATACTATTTTAACAAAGGGCCATAAACTTGTGGTGAAGTGTCAAAAGAAAAGTATTTTGAGCTTCTAGGGGCAGCAAATTGTGGGAAGGTAAATATATGGGGGAAATTAATGCAAGATAAGTGTTCTTTAAAAGGTTTATTATGCAGATTCCTCTTGATGCTGTCACTGGGATGATAAATCTAGCATCATCTCTAGTGATTAAGAGCAGTTCTACCCCTCTTGTTGAGAGAAGGGAGGGGGAATACCTTCACAAAGAGAAATTTATGCCCTTTATGCCCTGCTTTTAGGAAAATGGGGGAGGGTAAAGAGCTTTTTTCTGTGTCTGCTGTTTCTCAGTTGCCTTCAGCTCAAAGTAATTCTTATGCCAAAGTGGAATATTTTGGGGTACCATATTCTGATCCCTTTCACCCCTCAGTGGCAACCCTTAATCAATAGGAAGCTGGAAGCTAGCAGACAAATGCCCTAGACGCCCTCCTAGGAGGCATTGTGTAAGGTTTTTCATTGAAACCAGTGGAATCTAGCTCCCACTGCCTTCAGCAATGATTTTATACAAAACACCTTTAGAATGATTCTCACTTTTGTCTTTTCCTTACCAAGTTTCCTGGCTTCATTTTCCATGTAAATTACTGCCTCTAAATTCTCTATTAGCCTTTGTTTTTAGGGAAATCCAAATCAAGACAATATTCTTGATTTTACTTCTTCTGATCCTGATAATTTTTAAAGATTTTATTTATTTATTCATGATAGACACACACACACACACAGAGAGAGAGAGAGAGAGAGAGAGAGAGGCAGAGACACAGGCAGAGGGAGAAGTAGGCTCCATGCAGGGAACCTGACATGGGACTCGATCCTGGGACTCCAGGATCATGCCCTGTGCCAAAGGGAGGCGCTAAACCACTGAGCCACCCAGAGATCGCCCTGATCCCAATATTTTTACAAGAGTTCTGAACCATTGCTTTTATATAGCACTTGCTACCCTTCAAATAAATCCCTCAATTGTTAGGATTGCCTGATTTAGTAAAAAGCAATAGAGGATACCCAATAAAATTTAAATTTCAGATAAATAAGAGATAATTTGTTAGTATAAATATGTCCCATGCAATGTTTGGGACATAAACTCACATCTTGTCATTGATGAGTATCCATAATTTGGCCCTCATTCTACCAATATAATATTTTCCATTTCTTCCAAAGGCAAGGTCTCCCTTTCAACTTTGAAAGCAAGAGGACTTAATCATTATCACCATTATTGTCATTCTTTTGCTTCTCTGAAGTGTTTCATTGTTTTCAAAGTACTTGCCTATCCATTGTTTTATTAGTTTCTTTCAACACCTCTTTGATACAGTTTGAACAGAATTTAAGTTCAAATTTAGAATTTGTGAAAACTGAATAAGAGATATGGACTTGTCTAAAGTCAGTGGGTGGGTTTTGGAGAAGGGAGCTCAAATCCAGGTTATCAATCTCCAAGACAAGTATTCCTTCCATGATATCAGGTCACTTCTTATTCATATTCCTTCATTTTACAGAATAGGAAACTGAGGCACCTAGAAACTAATTGAATGAAGCATGGAACAGTCCTAGTTCTCCACTATTTGCTTGATGGTCAGCAAGTCATTTACTATGGATGAGACTTCATTTTCTCATCAATAGTATGATGCTCTCAGAGTGGAAAACTTCTGTTTTCTGTAGTTTCTAGCCATCTATAGTTTGCCTAGGCTCACACAGCTAAGTAGTCCAGAACCCATAGCCCACTCACAGCTTGTCAGAGATAGTGTCTCTTAGATAGCTCTGCCCTTCTTCAAACATTTTTCTTACATCTTATAGTTCATTAAGTTCAGCTTTCAGAGAAACCGAAGCATTTAATATTATTTGTTCTTATGAAAAAGTGTTCTGTTCTCTGCACATAAATTTAAAAGTGGGGAATTTGAGTGGTTTTTATACTCTAATGGAAACCACATTAAATTAAGTTGCTGTTGGTTTTTTATTAACTTGGGTTTTTTCCCCTTTTCTCTGAGGAAAAATTGATTCTATATCCAGGGTTAAGCAAAGAAAAAATATTTGAAAGTCAAATATTCATTATAAGTTGTGCTTATTTATCTTATTTTTTAAATAAAATTTTAAATAAGTTAACACCAAAGAACAGGACCCATTTTCCTTACCCCGAGCTAACTGATTAAATATTTTCTTAGAATATTAGAAGAAAACCCTTGTAATAGCCAAAGGAAGAAAATGCTGTAACATAGTTTTGTTTTCACCATGAATTTAGCTGTCAGCATAAACCTTGCTATATCTTCCTAACTTCCTATTTGAGGGATGTTTAGAAAACATTTAAGAGTAATGGGTTAGGATCTAGACATATATTGATTCAATTGTAGCACTGCCACCTAGCTGTGTGACATTGAGCAAGTTACTGAACCCTTAGGAACCTTAATTTCCTCTTTGTGAGGTTGTATTGAGGATCAAATGACATGGTATAACAGTCCACAGTGAAAGGAGAGAACTTGTGCTGTGCCCACTAGATGCTTCATTAGTGTGTACTCATTCATTGGCATTGGTCGCTAATGTTATTTCAATTATGTAGTAAGCCTTCTATTGAAGAGGCAAATGACAGGGCTTTCCCTGGTTATTTTGAGAGTGGATCATCCTTTGCTTGGTATTGAATGCCTACTACCCCTTGTATTTGGGAAAACATAGCCTTCAGTGGGCCAGTTACTCCACATTTGCAACCAGATTTAACTTATCATATACAAAAATGCAACTTGCACAAAAGTTTCTTTTTCCATGTTCAAGTTCTCTCAGTTCTCTGGGTTCTTTGCTTGCAGCTTCCTTGGGCCAGCTTTCTGCTCACTGACAAGTACTGCTGGGCTGCCTATTAAAGGAATCCTTGTTACAATTCATCCAGACATTTGAGGTTCCCTTCCCCAGTGAACCTTTCTTTCTTCACCAAGGCATTTTCCTTTCCTCTTTCCCCTGAAGATCAACAGAAATAACCAAGGGGGAAAAATCCACTTCACTATAAATGAGAATGCCAGTTCTGCCAGGAATATAAAATTATATCCTTGTTTTCCTGAGTGTATTTTCTCAGTTTCATTTTATAACCAAGCATCTCACAGAGCCTCTCAACCCCTTTGGCAACTTTTTACTCTAGACAAAGATATGTTCCTCCATACAAGAACTAGAGTCATTCTTAGCAAACAGAGACATCCAACCATCACCATAAGCTAAATAGCTAGCTCATTTTTCCCTCTGGATCCAAAAATATAAGTCACAAGTATGGAATTATAAGATGAAAGGGGCTCTAAATTTCTAAAACTCTGACTTCATAGTCCTTGATAGAACCTGTTTAATAGTCATTTTGCCAAGCATTTCAACCCCTATCTGAACATTTCTGATTATTTTCTCTGGTTACTCATAAGAGACGTTTGATTAATATTGCTGATTGCTGTTTGGTGAGTGGATGAACAAATAGGTTGCCCAAGGGCAGCTTCCTCTTATACCAAGTGACTTGCAATGTTGTTTGTTCCAAGGTTAATACAGACTAAGATACTTGAAGAATATTATTTCCCTGTTGACCCCCTTACATACAGGCACCTCTTGGCCTGTGTATGAGAATATATGCACATACGAACACACAAAGAGTAACCTACAAAAACACCATGAACAAAAACAAATATTTTGGGGAATGTCTTCACATTTTTTTTTAAAAAATAAAATACTATAAGAAGTAAAAAATGGATTGAAACTTTTCTCTGTTCAAGAGCTTTCAGGCAGTTATACCTAATAGAAAAAAATATGAGGCTATAAATCCATTAGTCATTAAAATTGAGGAAAAAAATGTGAACAAACCCCTTTTTGAAAGTCAATCCTGTTACCTCTGATTGAGAAAATGGTCCTCCTAGAAGAAAGTGAAAGTGAATATATTTTGTTCAGCCAAGGGCCATCACACATCAAATGATCATCTTGTCAAAACCTAATTCATTTTTTGAGAGAAAGCAAGCATCTGTGGCCCAGACATCTTTTTTCCCTTTCTGATGAATTGGCCTTACATGCCTATGAATAATCAATTTTTACCAGGGCATTTCCAGATCTGTTACTAAGACAACGTAGTTAAAGATGTACAATGATTTTTATAAATCATTCTTCAATTGTGGGATAAATTAACATGTAAATGTCAATTCATTATGAATAGGCAAAAGCTATTGCTAGGATGGTATCAGAAGGACATTGGAGAAAGCGAACTACCTAGTACAATGGTTTTTGAACTTTTTTTAGACTGAGAAATCTCTGTACTTAAAACAGTTAAAAGAGTGTTTTCTGGGATTAAACTGGTGTGGGAGGGGGTAAGTGGGATAGGCAAGACGTGGATAGAGATAGAAGTGACTTTGTGGCCTCTCTCTTCTTTTCCCCCACTCATTCCCAAGTCCTTCAAACAATTTAGAGCATCTTGAGAGGATATTGAAGATTCCTTGGAACATAATTTGAAAATCAATGGCAGAGTGTAAAATAGATGGACTGTAGCAATTGATGAAGTCTTATTTTAATTCTGGCTCCTGAATATTAGCTGTTTGAATCTACAAATTTCCAGGACTCTGAACTTTTTCGAATCTACAGAGTGGAGATGGTACCACAACTGGGGTAAATTAGACGGCATATATAAGAAAGTTATGCCTGGCATATAACAGTTACTCAGTGAATAGCAGCTACTGTTATTATCTAAGGGAAATAAGTGTTTAATCAATAATAAGCTCTTCCTGGAGGTTTCTGAAAAATCACATCACTCAAACCCATGGTTTACTTTGTATGTGGTAATGACCAAATTTAGGATGGAGAAGGATCCATTGTCTGGTTTGGACAAAGAACTGCCAGGGTGTGGCTGTGAGGGGTCTTAACATCAAGGCCCAGTCTCAGGCCATCAGGTTAGGGGAGCTGATAATGAAAAGGGCCTCTGGGAAAGGAGTCCCTACAAAGCGATTTTTGCCATCTTTGTACACTCAGTATGTAACCAAACTCAAGAGGTGATTCACTGCTTGAGGTGTACCAAATTGAACACAATCCAAGGAACTGCTGAAAAGCAAAGAGCTTATTATTGTTACAAGTAAGGATACAGGGGCAGCACAGGTGGCTCAACGGTTTAGTGCCGCCCTCAGCCCAGGGCATGATCCTGGAGACCTGGGATGGAGTCCCACGTCAGGCTCCTGCATGGAGCATGCTTCTCCCTCTGCCTGTGTCTCTGCCTCTCTCTCTCTCTTTCTGTGTCTCTCATGAATAAATAAATAAAATATTTATATTTAAAAAAGTAAAAGGGGATCCCTGGGTGGCTCAGAGGTTTGGTACCTGCCTCCGGCCCAGGACACAATCCTGGAGACCCGGGATCGAGACCCATGTCGGGCTTCTTGCATGGAGCCTGCTTCTCCCTCTGCCTGTCTCTCTCTCTCTCTCTTTCATGAATAAATGAATAAAATCTTAAAAAAAAAACAACAAGGAGACAGGGAGATAGCTCTCAAAGCGCTGTATCTCCATGATACAGGAAAGTTATTTAGTATATTAGAGGGCAATGCAGGGAGTTTGCATAAGCACTTTAGTTCAATTGCCCCTGCCTAGCCTGTCAACATCCTAGTGCATACATCATATGTTGAAAAAATGGGAGAAAACTCTACCCACAGGAGGAGATCTTAGTATTATAATGAGCTAATGGTGACTTGAGGACAAGTCAGAAGGGCTTTTGCACAGGTCATCAGTTCTAATCCAGCTCAAACTGGCTCACACAAGGGGCTATCAGGGAAGACACACCTAGCAAGGGGCTATCAGGTGAAAAACCTAGTTGGGCATCAATTTGGCTGGAACTGTTGATTCTGCATAACAAAATACATTCCTTACCTGTTTTGTCCTTTCCCCTCTTCTCTTCTACTGATAGCTTTTAGCCCTCTTTATTTTTTTTTATTTTTTTTATGTTTCTATTTTTTTTTAATTAACTTTTATTGGTGTTCAACTTACCAACATACAGAAAAACACCCAGTGCTCATCCCGTCAAGTGTCCACCTCAGTGCCCGTCACCCATTCCCCTCCAACACCCGCCCTCCTCCCCTTCCACCACCCCTAGTTCATTTCCCCGAGTTAGGAGTCTTTATGTTCTGTCTCCCTTCCTGATATTTCCCAACATTTCTTTTCCCTTCCTTTATATTCCCTTTCACTATTATTCATATTCCCCAAATGAATGAGAACATACACTGTTTGTCCTTCTCCGATTGACTTATTTCACTCAGCATAATACCCTCCAGTTCCATCCACGTTGAAGCAAATGGTGGGTATTTGTCGTTTCTAATTGCTGAGTGATATTCCATTGTATACAAAAACCACATCTTCTTTATCCATTCATCTTTCGATGGACACCGAGGCTCCTTCCACAGTTTGGCTATTGTGGCCATTGCTGATAGAAACATCGGGGTGCAGGTGTCCCGACGTTTCATTGCATCTGAATCTTTGGGGTAAATCCCCAACAGTGCAATTGCTGGGTCGTAGGGCAGGTCTATTTTTAACTCTTTGAGGAACCTCCACACAATTTTCCAGAGTGGCTGCACCAGTTCACAGTCCCACCAACAGTGTAAGAGGGTTCCCTTTTCTCCGCATCCTCTCCAACATTTGTTGTTTCCTGCCTGGTTAATTTTCCCCATTCTCACTGGTGTGAGGTGGTATCTCATTGTGGTTTTGATTTGTATTTCCCTGATGGCAAGTGATGCAGAGCATTTTCTCATGTGCTTGTTGGCCATGTCCATGTCTTCCTCTGTGAGATTTCTCTCCATGTCTTTTGCCCATTTCATGATTGGATTGTTTGTTTCTTTGGTGTTGAGTTTAATAAGTTCTTTATAGATTTTGGAAACTAGCCCTTTATCTGATATGTCATTTGCAAATATCTTCTCCCATTCTGTAGGTTGTCTTTTAGTTTTGTTGACTGTATCCTTTGCTGTGCAAAAGCTTCTTATCTTGATGAAGTCCCAATAGTTCATTTTTGCTTTTGTTTCTTTTGCCTTTGTGGATGTATCTTGCAAGAAGTTACTGTGGCCAAGTTCAAAAAGGGTGTTGCCTGTGTTCTCCTCTAGGATTTTGATGGAATCTTGTCTCACATTTAGATCTCTCATCCATTTTGAGTTTATCTTTTTGTATGGTGAAAGAGAGTGGTCCAGTTTCATTCTTCTGCATGTGGATGTCCAATTTTCCCAGCACCATTTATTGAAGAGACTGTCTTTCTTCCAATGGATAGTCTTTCCTCCTTTATCGAATATTAGATGACCGTACATTTCAGGGTCCACTTCTGGGTTCTCTCTTCTGTTCCATTGATCTATGTGTCTGTTTTTGTGCCAGTACCACACTGTCTTGATGACCACAGCTTTGTAGTACAACCTGAAATCTGGCATTGTGATGCCCCCAGCTATGGTTTTCTTTTTTAAAATTCCCCTGGCTATCCGGGGTCTTTTCTGATTCCACACAAATCTTAAAATAATTTGTTCTAACTCTCTGAAGAAAGTCCATGGTATTTTGATAGGGATTGCATTAAACGTGTAAATTGCCCTGGGTAACATTGACATTTTTACAATATTAATTCTGCCAATCCATGAGCATGGAATATTTTTCCATCTCTTTGTGTCTTCCTCAATTTCTTTCAGAAGTGTTCTATAGTTTTTAGGGTATAGATCTTTTACCTCTTTGGTTAGGTTTATTCCTAGGTATCTTATGCTTTTGGGTGCAATTGTAAATGGGATTGACTCCTTAATTTCTCTTTCTTCAGTCTCATTGTTAGTGTATAGAAATGCCATTGATTTCTGGGCATTGATTTTGTATCCTGCCACGCTACCAAATTGCTGTATGAGTTCTAGCATTCTCGGGGTGGAGGCTTTTGGGTTTTCTATGTAGAGTATCATGTCATCGGCGAAGAGGGAGAGTTTGACTTCTTCTTTGCCAATTTGAATGCCTTTAATGTCTTTTTGTTGTCTGATTGCTGAGGCGAGGACTTCCAGAACTATGTTGAACAGCAGTGGTGAGAGTGGACATCCCTGTCTTGTTCCTGATCTTAGGGGAAAGGCTCCCAGTGCTTCCCCATTGAGAATGATATTTGCTGTGGGCTTTTCGTAAATGGCTTTTAAGATGTCGAGGAAAGTTCCCTCTATCCCAACACTCTGAAGGGTTTTGATCAGGAATGGATGCTGTATTTTGTCAAATGCTTTCTCTGCATCTAATGAGAGGATCATATGGTTCTTGGTTTTTCTCTTGCTGATATGATGAATCACATTGATGGTTTTACGAGTGTTGAACCAGCCTTGTGTCCCGGGGATAAATCCTACTTGGTCATGGTGGATAATTTTCTTAATGTGTTGTTGGATCCTATTGGCTAGTATCTTGTTGAGAATTTTTGCATCCATGTTCATCAGGGATATTGGTCTGTAATTCTCCTTTTTGGTGGGGTCTTTGTCTGGTTTCGGAATTAAGGTGATGCTGGCCTCATAGAACGAATTTGGAAGTACTCCATCTCTTTCTATCTTTCCAAACAGCTTTAGTAGAATAGGTATGATTTCTTCTTTAAACGTTTGATAGAATTCCCCTGGGAAGCCATCTGGCCCTGGACTCTTGTGTCTTGGGAGGTTTTTGATGACTGCTTCAATTTCCTCCCTGGTTATTGGCCTGTTCAGGTTTTCTATTTCTTCCTGCTCCTGTTTTGGTAGTTTGTGGCTTTCCAGGAATGCGTCCATTTCTTCTAGATTTCCTAATTTATTGGCGTACAGCTGTTCATAATATGTTTTTAAAATCGTTTGTATTTCCTTGGTGTTGGTAGTGATGTCCCCTTTCTCATTCATGATTTTATTAATTTGAGTCTTCTCTCTCTTCTTTTTAATAAGGTTGGCTAATGGTTTATCTATCTTATTAATTCTTTCAAAGAACCAACTCCTGGTTCTGTTGATCTGTTCCACAGTTCTTTTGGTCTCGATATCATTGAGTTCTGCTCGAATTTTAATTAACTGTCTTCTTCTGCTGGGGGTGGGGTCTATTTGTTGCTTTTTCTCTAGTTCCTTTATGTGTAAGGTGAGCTTTTGAATTTGAGATCTTTCCAGTTTTTGAATGGATTTAGCCCTCTTTATTTGAGTAACTTCCCATTACATGCTAGCCAATAAGTGGAGCTTAGTAGGTTTAACATGTTGAGGACCTCTATAAACTCAGTGAAGAATTGATTCAGGCTCCTGTCTTCATTCATCTCTTTCCCCTGAATCTGTCTAAACACTTCCTCTAGCTTTGAAAGGGCATAAAGTAGCTGGACCTCATCAAAGCGACACTTCTGTCATCTCCTGAGGATGGAGGGATTGGGAATTAATTGATAAAAAGAAGGTAAAGAAATTAAAAGTTAAATAAGATTCAGGAAATTTGGGATATGCCTACAAAATGCTAAATCTTTACTCTTACCTTCTTCATGTATTTTCCTGCACCCTCACTCCCAAAACAGAGCAGGGGTGAAATGGGGTATAGCATCTCATTCTTTCATCAGAGAGTGGTGGTACAGTTTAGGAGCCGAGTAGATTGCCACTCTGGAAAGTTTTTGTCTGTTTCCTGAAAAATTGACCTTGTGACAAGACTGACACCTACTTCAAAAAGGAAGGACTGACCTACTTTGGAAGCCCCCAATAAAATTTGAATCTGAGTGGAGGCCCAAATCCTTCTAGTGCTATCCAATAGGACTTTCTGGGAAGATAGAAATGTTCTATTCTGTGCTTCCTAATACTGTACCCACTAGCTAAAGTGGCTATTGAACACTTGAACTGTGCTAGTAGGACTGAAAAAATAAATGTTTGATTTTATTTACTTTTAATGAATTTAAAATTAAAAAGATCCACATGTGGCTAGTGGCTACTGTATTGGGTGGCACAGGTTAGACACCCCACCCTTACTCATCTTGTGTTTTCAGTGGTCACCACCTAAGGTTTTATAAACTATCAAGACATGATGATTCCAATGGTGTCATATCATGTCCTTTTGGAACATTCTTTAAAGGAAGTTAAAATTGCTAAAGAAATTTTATTCATTTTACAAATGGTTGGTATTCCACACACCACTTATAATTAATTCAAAACTACAAGTTCAAAACTACTAAGATGCTGATGTGCTGAGTTTTAGGGCAAGGTGTTTAACCTCACTGGACTTTTGATTTCTCAACTGTAAAATAAGAAATTTATACCAAGTGAATCTGACATCCTTTACTAGCTTTTAGAAGATGTGATTTGAAATTTGAAATGACTGCTATGATGGTGAAAAATTACATATGTTCAAAGAAATAAAATTATGGAGGTGGCTGATCTTTCTTTTTTTTTTTAAATTTTTATTTATTTATGATAGGCACACAGTGAGAGAGAGAGAGGCAGAGACACAGGCAGGGGGAGAAGCAGGCTCCATGCACCAGGAGCCCGACATGGGACTCGATCCCGGGTCTCCAGGATCGCACCCTGGGCCAAAGGCAGGCGCCAAACCGCTGCGCCACCCAGGGATCCCGGTGGCTGATCTTTCTGATAAGGCTATTACAAATTTAGTAATAAGCATGAATCCAATATAATTACAGGAAGCAATAGTAAGACATCATAGTAAAGTATGAGATAAATCTGAAGGATCTAGCTTTGAGGCAGAAAGTCTGAGGAGGATTTCCTCAGACTGCTCACTATTCTCACTATCCATTATACAAAAAGACCATTTCCATTTGTCAATTGTAACAAAGCTCATAAGTTTAACTTTGCAGTTCGTTGTAAACACTAAAAGATGAACTACTTTGAATTTGTTCACATAACCCTTCAATAACTTTTAGAAACCACTGCAAAGCAAGAGCTGATCATCAAAGAAATCATTTCCCTGCTATCATTGAACATCACCCAGAATCAACACAGATACATTATGAGCCCAAGTCACTAGACAGTTGGAGCCGAAACTCTTCGGGGGGATAATGTTGCTTTTACAAAGGGCACCCCAAAGTGATAAATAAAACGTTTCTATCACCAAAATTTCGGGTGCACTAAAGACCAACTGCAAACATTGGCCACACTTGCCCTAGGAAAGAACAAATTCTGGCAACCTGTGGTAAATTTTTTGCTTATGAAGAGAATCCTACAATCTGGATGGAAGCATTTTGAGAAAATCCTGCCCACAACCTGAACCTAGAACTCACCAGAAATCCATCAGTTCTAAATAATAATGATAATGATAACAATTAATGATTATATAGCACTTACTGTTGATAAAGGATAGTTGGAAGAAAGGCAGGCAGGAACAAGCCCCTGCCCTAAGAGGAAACCACCCTTAAAAGGATTTTACACTACCCTGGAAGGAGCCCTCCATCCTTTCCCACGTGATACGTAGATGACAGAAACCTGATCGGTTGAACAGGCTCAGGGAGGGTTAATCAGATTAAAACAGCCCGCCAACAAGCTCCTAAAACCCATTAGACTTAAAAACTCCAGTAACAGCCCTCTTGAGTCCCCTTCCTCTTCAAGAGCTTTGTACTACCACTTTGCTACCTCTCAGTAAACTTAGTTTGCTGCCCACCACTCTTCATCTGTCTACCTCTTCATTCTTTGAAGCAGTGTGACCAAGAGCCACGGGCACCAAAGAAAAAATCCTGTAACACTATGACCAGACCCTGATCTTAGTGTTTGGTAAGTAAGTGTTGGAGAAAGCCTGAGTCTTCATGAAAGGCATGAGTTTGGCCCATTCACACTCAGCACAGAGTACTTAGCCAATAGTACCCTGAACTGCCTAATCAAAATACTTAAAATTTCTGAATAGATGGAATGCTATAGCAACAGAATTTGTTTAAATTATTTTATAAATTATAGTGGAAATTACCTAGGGATCAAAAAAGCTATCAACATTAAAGTAGAGTTTTCCTTCTCTTATCTGGAGAAAATAGGCTCAAATAATTGGGGGAAAGTATGATCATGTCTGTCATAGTCTATAAGGACCCCAGTGTGGGCAAGTAAAAGAATCAGCATTCCTTGAAGCATTTCAGACTGGTGAGCCCTTCCCACAGGAATTTCACACCTCAGTACCTCTTCCTGATAACTTAAAATAGATTGGCTTTCTTGCTGTTCTGACTTCCCCTTTTTCAATCACTTGTTCTTTCTGACTAACCTTAAAGAATGTCAAAAAACAAAAACCTGTCACCAATGACCTGCATCTTTCCTCTCAACAGGACCTCTTCTAGAAGACATTTCTTTAAATTCACATCTTGCTTTCTCCTTTCACTTTTGCCTTGCTTTGTGCCTTTTTATAATCAAAAACATATTTCTTGAATTATATAAAAATTATATTGTAAAATCCATTGTATAAACCTCCTCAGAATTAAGAAATTAAGGCTTATTGTCTGGAAAATTGGGATTTGAATTTACTAACGGATAACCTTGGCAAATCATTTAATGCTTTTTATATTACCATTTCTTATTTTCAGTGAAGGTGGTTAGTAAAATCAACCTCATGTACAATGGTGCCCTCAATTCACAAAAACTGCTAAATATTCAGGAATTATGTGAGTTGATTATCAAACATAGCCATTATTAAAAATTAAATTATGTAAACTTACATTAAAACAAAAATAATAGGGATCCCTGGGTGGCGCAGCGGTTTGGCGCCTGCCTTTGGCCCAGGGCGCGATCCTGGAGACCCGGGATCGAATCCCACGTCGGGCTCCCGGTGCATGGAGCCTGCTTCTCCCTCTGCCTGTGTCTCTGCCTCTCTCTCTATCTCTCTGTGACTATCATAAATAAATAAAAATTAAAAAATTAAAAAAAATAAAACAAAAATAATAAATACCCTAAACTCATCACTTCCTAAATATCTTATTATATTTTATTATTGTCTGTGTTCATGAGATTATTTTTATCTACTGTATCAGCATGGTGGCAATACTATATAATAGTGTGCTACTTTACATCTCTTCTAGAGCCCACCTTACCAGCCCCCTACCCCCACCAAGTTCAATGAAGTCAGATTGGTAGCTGGAAATCAACCAAAGTTGAAGTGTTTGCATCATGGAAATCATGGTGTGTTTTTTTTTTTAATCCCCTGGGATAGTTGTTGTTAATCATTTATCTGTGCCTCACTGCTCATGTATGTGATGGTAGGAATTAATATGAAATAATATGTAATCTGTGCTTAAGTGTGTGGCTCATAATATGTACTCAGTAAATGGTGGTTATTCTCATTAGTATTGTTAATTATTTTCATTTGATCAATATGTGAATCAGTTCTCTATTATCTAATTCAGTGCACTGAAAGATTTCTTACAGTATAAAAAAAAAGATTTCTTACAGTATATAAAAATGTGATACTATGATGTTTCCATAGTAATATAGATCTCAACTCACTTAAACATAATAGCCTTTGTTATTTATGGCAATTTACGGTACTAACTTTGAATAATGATATGCATTTTAAGGAACTGTAAATTTTTTTTCTAGTTCTAATATAAACTACTCATTTGCCAGAGAAGGAAATAAAAGGTCTCAAAAACCTAGTGTTTTGCCCAAGGTCCAACAGGCATCTAGTAGTAAAACTGGTAGTAATATATGTTATCTGAATATATGTATCTTATAAACTTTTTTGACACCTTTTATAAGTGGATGAATTATTTATTAAGAGTGTAAATCAACGATGGTTTCCATTTTTGGTATTTACTATATCCTTGTTGAAAATGGGGGCAACATACATAATAGAAGTTGAACCATAGAAAATTACTATTTTCATAAATAAAAAATGGTCAAATGTTGGCAATGTTAATATTGTTCCACCTAATATCATATTTAACCTAAGCAAAAATTCAAATTACGATGATCTTTACTTTTCTTTCCCACTCCTGTCTTGCAAACATAATTTAATTAAGATTAATTTAATCACATACATATGAGTGACAGATGTTTAAATGAAAGTTTCTGGAATTACTTGGCTAGAAGAATTTTATGGTTTCTATGCTAAAGAATGATACTATGCTACCATTGTACTTTAAAACGCTGTGAAACAAAAAAAAAATATTCTCAGGCTTTAAGATGAAGAACAGACAGTTGATATGTTTGTGTGAATTTTGTGTCATTTTCTGGTTTGGGTTTAAGACCAAAGAATGACTAAATTATATGTATTTAGCCTAGGCTATAAAAACACTCACCACATAAGCATTAGCTTAGAAAACCCTAAATTGCTTTAAAAAAATGGTCAAGCCAAAATAGAAGAAAATCTGTGGTTTTGTGCCCAATGTACAATTATACAATTACAGAATTTATATGCTTGCAGTTGGATTTACAAAACCTCCTTAATGTACTAAAGTGTGGTCTAATTGCTTACTAATAAAAGGGGGAAAATGCTCTCTAATTAGATAAATACCTTTTATAGCAATCTTAGTAAACACACTGTCTGCCAGGGGGTAGCAAATAGTTGGGAATGTGTGCTCAATACTTCTTTTCACCCTGTTGCTCCTGGGGGAGTAGAGTCAGCCTGGAATGCAGGGCCCTTGCCCAGAGCGGCCACAGCATTCCCAGCCAACAGCCTTAATCAGCAACTCCTTTAGTCAACAGCATTCAAGAGATGAAAGGAGGCAATGGTTTCAAATTTTTTCCCCAGATAACTGAAGTCAAATAGTAATTGACTCTTGTTTGTTTTTCTAATGTGCCCTCTGGGAATAACCTCAGGGTCAAAATAGTTCTCTGAGTCCCTAAGTCTTTCCCCCAGACAGAAAGTAGTATGTTTTTATTTTCATTGCTGCAGATCCTACTTTGTTTTTGCCTGTGTGTTTTGTTGTTTTACTTTGAGTTAAGGGCTCTTATTGTGAAAAGCTTAAGAGAACAGCTGTCCTGTCTTTAGTAGACTGAATTGCAGAACACTAGTGCAAAACACTTATGGTCGTGGTAGCCATAAGGCCTGAGTTCTAGTGGAGAATCTGTTCCTAATTCATTACAAAACCTCGACCACATCACTTTAATTCAGTGTACATCAGTGTTCCCATCTGTAAAATAAGATGTTGGCCTGGAGAGTATTCTCTTAAATTCTCAATAGCTCTCTATTAAACTGTAAAGCTGTGATTCTAAGGGAGAAAATATTGTCCCAGAGGCATCCTGTATTCAGAGAAGTTTTTCTGATGCCTTCAGAGAGCATCAGTCTCTTTCTTTTTCCTACCCTGGGCACACCCTTATTGCTTTACTTATCCTACAAAACTAACTCTCTTACCAGGGATATGAGAACCTTCAAGTTAGAAACTGTAACTTTGTCAACTCTGCTGGGGAGGTGGAGGAGACAGCATAAAACCATAGGCATGTTTGTGGAAAGAGAGATGGGGTTGTGAGGCAAGAGTAACAAAGGCATGAGGAAACAGGAACAAGGAAAGGAGCACACAAATATAGTACATTGGATTTAAGAGATTAATTGCGTTGGGTGTGTTGGGCTATGCTTAGGTGATAAATTGTGGAAACAGTATCAAGAGGGAAGCAACTCAGCAGAAGTCAGAGAATTCAGAGATTAGAGACTTGTTTCTTAGTAGAAGAGTAATAGTTCCTTAAAACACAATAACAGGGGATCCCTGGGTGGCTCGGCAGTGTGGTGCCTGCCTTTGGCCAAGGGCGCCATCCTGGAGTCCCAGGATTGAGTCCCGCGTTGGGCTCCTGGCGTGGAGCCTGCTTGTCCCTCTGCCTCTGTCTCTGCCTCTCTCTCTCTCTCTCTCTGTGTCTATCATAAATAAAAAAAAAAAAACACACACAATAACAACAAAACCTAAAACAAAGAGCAAATCAAAACCAAACCTGCAATTTTTCTTATTATAAAAATAATCCATGCTTACTATAGAAAATTTGGAAAATTAAGTGAATTTTTTGTATAGGTAAGATGATATTTCATATCTTGAATTTTCACCTAAAAAGACATAAAATAAATTCTATTTCATGAATGCATCATAATTTACTTAAGGATTCCCCTACTTTTGCCTATTATAATTTATCTGTATTATAGCCTCATGATGAAACATTATTATGTAATAGATTTCCCCCATTTTTGGATAATTTTCTGAGCAGAGTTTTCTGAAAGAGGCATTGCTAGGAATAAAGATATAAATATTTAAGGAATAAAAATATAAACATAAAAAATATAAATGCATATAAACATTCATATGTATTACTAAGTTGCTTCCACTCTCACCAGAAGGGACCATATGTATGGAAATGAGAGCTGTCCAAGGTTGGAATGTTTTATCATATGTAACTGAATTATTTTGGCCCCTATTGTAGAGAAGTCTTCTGTGAGGGGAAGCTGTACTGAATGACTCAAGAGGTTCCTGCCAACTACAAGAGTCACTGATTAAAACTTAACTGAGCTTTTGGAAAGCAGCTATGCTAACCACTATACGACCAACGCTTAACTGAGCTTTTGTCCGAGAAATGGCTTTCCAGTAATCAACCCCCCAAGAAGTTAAGATCCCAGCTTACTTCAAGTGCATGCTAGCTACTTTGTCCTCAAAGAGCTAATTGTCCAGCAGATAGGCAAGTATTAAAATAGGTAACTTCAATATAATTAGGTAAATGATAATGTCTGGGACATTTCCAGGATGTTATAGGATCTCAGAGGAGTGGCCCTTAACCAAATAAAGGCGGGAAAACATTGTAGACAAAGGCAGCAACATTATCAAAGGTATGAAATATGAAGCATGAATTGTATATATTGTGTGTATGTGTCTATAAGCCATTAAGTCTTACTAAAGAATAAAGTATGAAGTAGGAGGTGGTGTAAGCTAGCAGAATAGTCAGAAGCTAGTCATGGCAGTTTTTATATGCCATACTGAGAAGCTGAAATGTTTTAAGAAATGGAGAAGCTGAAATGTTTTAAGAAATGGAGAAAGGTATTAGAGAAAAAGTGATGCAGTCAGATATTATGATAGAATTTCTGACTGTGGTAGATGAATGAATTAATTTTTAATGAGGCAAGACTAGAAGCAAGGAAATTTGTTGGAAAGCTCTTACAGTATCCAACTGAGAAATGGTAAAGCTCTTACAGTATCCAGCTGAGAAATGGTAAAGACTTAAACCAGGGTAGTGGCAGTATGAAGGGATGGAAGGGGAAAGGAAAGGCTCAAAATTATGCTGGATGTCAATTTGGCAGGAGTTGATAATTTATTGAATTTGAGGGCTAATTGGGAGAAAACTGCATAAAAAACAAGGTAATTAGAGTTGCCAAGAATTAGTGCTCTATGAGTTAACTATAGAAGAGAGGTCCAGGTTAACATAATAGAGGAATGTCTATTGGTTTTGGCAATATGGGTGTCACTGATGGCTTTTGTATAATTCATTTCAGAGGAGTAGTGATGAAGCAGTAGAGTAAAGAGTGAATTGCGGGTGAGGAAATGTACATAGTGAGTGTATAGTATCTTTCAATAACTTGGTTCAGAAGACCAGAGAAAATTAATATAGTTATCAGAGAGGGAACCTGAGATCAGCACAACTTTTTTAAGTTTGGAGGAACCCAAGCTTCTTTATAGGTAGGAGAGAAAGAGACACCAGAGAAGGAAAAATTAAAGGTATAGGACCAAAAAATAAATGATTAAACAAGACATTGGAGTAAATAGAAGAAAGTAAAATGAGGAGTAGATGTGGAGACACTGACTTTGAATGGAAAGGGAGAGTTTCATCACCTAAAACTGAATGGGAAGAGGGAAAGAATGATGTGGAAATAAAGTGGGGTCAGAAAGATAGTTTTTTTTTTTTTCTAAAGGATGCAGAGTGTTCCAGAGACAACAGTATATGCAAAGACCTTGAGTGTGAGAGGGAGAGAGTGTGATAATGTCTGAATAACTTCAGTGGGACTGGAACATAAATTAAGGGGAGAGGCAAAAGGAGGGATTAAAAATAAGGCCAAGATGGTATCTGGGTGGTCCCTTGTAAGCCACATTAATGGATTTGGGCTTTATTGAGGGTAGAAAAAAGTTTATGAGCGTTTGGGGATGGCATGATCAAGATTGTATTTGGAAGCATCACTCTGACTACAATGTGAAGAATGAGTAGGAGAAATAAGATGTAAGACAGGGAAAACAATATGGAGGTTGCTGGAATAGCCCTAGTGATAAAGATAGTGACTGGACTAATGTATTGCCTGTGAAGTAGAGAGAAGTGAATAGATTTGAAAGATTTTTAGGAAGTAAGAATTGACAGAGCAAGTTGACAGGTGGGATGTGGAGGTGAAAAAGAGAGAAAAGTCAAGAATAAATGCCAAGGTTTCTATTTTAGGCAACTGAGAGGATGGTAGCACCATTTATTTGAGACTGAGAACTCCAGGAGAAGAGTAGATTTAAGGGTCTATTGATGAGTTCAATTATGGACATACTGAGCTTGAGTTGCCTGTGAGACATAATATACTAATTCATTTATTCATTCACTCAACAAATATCTACTGAGTGTGTACTTTATGTCAGGCCCTATATTATATCCTGGAAATAAAGTAATAAATACAATGTAGCTTAAATTCAAGTAGAGTGTGTTGATATTTTCATGAAGCTAAGGAGAGAGTTTAATGCTAAGAATTTAAGCTAAGTTTAATGCTAGGGTCAGGAATCACCAGAGCATGAAATCATACAGAGTCTCAAGAACACTTCGGTATTTGTGGGTGCAGGTTGAAGAAAAGGTACCAAAAAGAAGACTGAGACATAGAGGCCAAAGGTAGGAAAGAATCAGGCCAGAGGTAGAAATCAGGTATCACAGAAGCCAAGAGATAAGAGTGATTCAAGAATAGAGTGATGAATGTTCCTGACATATTAGAGGAGAAAGTTACTGTCCATTGTATTTAGTGACAAAGTAGACATTGGTGAGGTATGTGGGAGTAATATTAGAATGGTATGGGCACAAACCAATTGCAGTGAGTTTATGAATGAATTGGATAGGAAATATAGATGGGTTTTGTGGATAAAATTTTAACTATAAGAGGGAAAAGAAGTATGGATAGCAGCTGAAGAGGAATATGCATAGCCAGAGTTAAGCAAACTGCAATATTGAAGACACAGTGCTTCAGACTGGCAAGCCTGCCTAAGACTTTTGAACCCGACTACAATGAGTTAGGATTTAACTACAAAATTAGAGGAAAGAGTCTACAAGGATTACTCTCACTTCTGACACCAACTATAAGTCTGGAAACTCTGAGTTTCCCCCAAATCAACCTCAGGTTCAATAATTCACCAGAAAGACTCACAGAACTCACTGAAACCTATTATAGTTACGGTTTGTTACAGGAAAAGGTGATAAATTACAGTCAAAGCAAGAGATATAGAGGGTAGAGTTTGAGAGGATTAAAAATGTGGTTTACATTGTCTTCAGGATGCATTACCCTCCCAGTATTGATGTGTGAAAATATGCACATAGTATTGCCTACCTGAGAAGCTCACCCAACCTGTGGTGTCCAGAGTTTTTACTGGGGCTTTATTTATGTAGATGCTATTGGTTGGGTAATTTTCCACGCAATTGAACTCTATCTCTACCTCCCCCCTCCCTGAAGATGGGGCTGAAATCACATGGTCCTAGGGAACCCCCTTAAATAGCAAAGACACTCTTATCACTTGGGAAATTCCAAAGGTTAAAAGGTTACCTCCAAGAAGCCAAGGATAAATGCCATAATCCTCTTTGGAAAGACCAAATTCTTCACTATACACTGATTTTTGAGTGAGGATTTTGTTTATTTAGTCTTGTTTGGATTAAGTAAACTTGGGCATGTTCAAAAGCTAGTTGGTAATGGAAAGCTTCAAGGCTGGAGATAGAGAGCAGAGTTAAGACAGCCAGATTCTTGAGAAGGTAGAGTAGGGATGGGTCCAGGCAACAGAGGAACAAAGGCATTAGCCTCCCTCAACATAACAAGGAAAAATGAAAGGGTAAGAACTTATTTGATGATAGGACATATAAGAAAGTCTTTATTAATGGCCTCTAATTTCTCTGTGAAGTAGAAAACAAAATCATTTTCTAAGAATCATGGCCCAGGAGAGAGGAATATAAGCAGAATGGACAATGTTGGAAATAATGTCCATGGACCAGGAAAACCCAGCAAGCTGAGAGGCCTGAGTTAAGGGTCTATTTGATATTTTATTTATGTCTTTATTTCCAGTATAGTTGACATACAGTGTTATATTAATGTTAGGTGTACAATATAGTGATTTAACAATTCTATACATTACTCAATGCTCATCATGATAAGTGTACTCTTAATCCTCTTCACCTATTTTACTTCTCTTCCCACCTAACTCCCCTCTGGCAACTATCAGTTTGTTCTCTATACACAAGAATCTATTTTTTTGTTTGTCTCTTTTTCCTTTGTTCATTTGTTTTTAAATTCCACACGAGTGAAATGATATATTTGTATTTCTCTGATTGATTTATTTTACTTAGTATTACACTCTAGATTCATCCATGTTGTTGCAAATGCCAACATTTAATTCTTTCTTATGGCTGAGTATTGTATGTATATATCACATCTTTATCTATTCATCTATCAAAGGACACTTGGGTTGCTTCCATATCTTGCTATCATAAATAATACTGCAAGAAACATAGGAGTGCATATATCTTTTTGAATTAGTGTTTTCATGTTCATTGGGTACCCAGTAGTGGAATTACTGGCTCCTATGGTAATTCTATTTTTAATTTTTTAAGGAGCCTCCATACAATGGCTGTATCAGTTTGCATTCAAATCAACAGTGCACAAGGGTTCCCTTTTCTCCACATACTCACCAACACTTGTTTCTTGTGGTTTTGAGTTTAGCCATTCTCACACATGTGAGGTAATAGCTCATTGTAGTTTTGATTTGTATTTTCCTGATGATGAATGATGTTGAGCATCTTTTCATGTGTCTGTTGGCCATATGCATGTCTTCTTTGGAGAAAATTCTGTTTATGTCTTCTGCCCATGTAAAAAATTGGATTATTTTGGGGGTTTTTTGAGTTGAGTTGTATAATTTTGTTATAAATATTGGATACTAACCCTTTATTGGATATGTCATTTGCAAATATCTTCTCTCATTTGATGAGTTATCTTTTTATTTTACTGATGGTTTCCATCACTGTTCAAAAGCTTTTTATTTTGTTGAGGTCCCAATTATTTAATTTTCTTTTGTTTCCCTTGATATTTGTATGTTGAAAACCAGGAATTTATGTGGTGCCAATCTGCATGGTTTCATGATAAATATAGTGATGATACAGTTCAGACTTTGAGGATTTGGGGGAGAGATTCAGAAATGAAATCAGTGTGCCCAATTATAGGACAAGAATGCAGTTTCTAGTAAAGCAAAGAGGTGACAAGTTAAAGGCTACTGGGTGCCTCCAAAGGTTACATCTAAATGATTTGGAAGGAATGGTTTCAGTTGGGGCAGCAAAGGAAGAACAAAACAATATGCCTAAAGAAGTATACATGAGAATAAAGCTAGAGAGATTTGCATCTGGCTGATAAGGTAGACAGCATGGTGGACTTCAGAGTCCTTGGCATTGAAAATGAAACTCTTGGGCTTAAAGACATTTTTTAATGACATTTCTCCCTTAACAGTGTTCTTTGGGAAGTTATAGCTGTCAGTCTTCAGATGGAAGTTCAGCTGTCTCTGGCTTATGGCCCTGAGACTGGGGAACTAGGGAAGAAGGGAATGGGGTCCATGATGGCAGCTTCTATACGTAACTTCAATGAATTGATGTTAGTTACTGTTGTGTTTTAGGTTTTGAAACAGAAATGTCTCTCTGATAAGAATGTGAAATTGAGAATCCAGAGGAAAGGAAATTAAGTTTGGTGCCAGAAATTTGAATTAGGAACTGGGAAGAAAACGAGGAATGGATATTTTGTGAGTACATTTGCAGCAGATGCTATCCACACAATACCCATGCTCATTGGACCTTACATATCAGTGTGCTCTGGACAACTTGCATCTGCCAGCATTTTTATTTCTGCCTGAGGGCCTTCTCCAGAGCACCACTCTACTTCTTCACAGCAAGTCATTAAGTGCTGGGGAATTCTCAATTCCAGGAGTAGCTCTCAACCACTGACTGACAGAAGTGGGTGTATAACTACCCTAGCCTCCTTGATTCCTGAGTAGGATTATCTGAAGCATGTGTTTTATAACAGTTCCTAGCATTTCCCCAGTGAGATTTAGTCACCTACTTTGGTAGGTGTCTTAATAATCATGCTCTTTATTGGTCACCTTTTCTTCCTTTATGCCCTCACTTCCCTGGCTGTATTCCCTGCATTTGCCCAATAAACCATGTGCACCAGAATACTTTTATTGAGGTCTGCTTTTCTATGAGCCTGTTTCTTTGCCTATATTATCTAATTTAATATTAACAACTGTGACCAGGGCAGCCCGGGCAGCTCAGCGGTTTAGCGCCGCCTTCAGCCCAGGGTGTAATCCTGGAGACCCAGGATCGAGTCCCACGTCAGGCTTCCTGCATGGAGCCTGCTTCTCCCTCTGCCTGTGTCTCTGCCTCTCTCTTTCTCTGTGTGTGTGTCTCTTATGAGTAAATAAAATCTTAAAAACAAAATAAAAACTATTATTACGTCTATTGAAAGTAAATCTGAAAAAGAGAAGAAATTAAATCCTTTGGTTGATGGTTTTTTTCTTCCTATCATCCTTTCAAACTTGAGATGATGATATGTGCATTTTTCTTTGTTATCCTTGTATTGATGCCAAAAATAAAGAATGTGCTTATTTTAAGGGGAAAAGGCAAGTGTAAACCAAAAGAGAAATGCATGGAGCCGCTTCTCCCTCTGCCTGTGTCTCTGCCTCTCTCTCTCTCCCTGTGTCTCTCATGAATAAATAAATAAAATATTTTTTTAAAAAAGGGAATTTCTTTAAAAAAAAAAAACAACTGTGACCAATAGATATTGCTTAGTCAGTTTGAGCTGCTATAACAAAATATCACAGACTGGGTAACTTGTAAACAGTAGAAATGTTTTCTCACAGTTTTAGAGACCAGAAGTGCCAGCATAGTAGGATTCTGGTGAAGGCCTTCTTTTGGGTTGCAGACTATCAACTTCTTGTTATGTCCACCCATGATGGAAGAGTCTAGGGAGCTCTATAGAATGTCTTTTATAAAAGCACTAATTCTATTCATGAGCGCTCTGCCCTCATGACCTAAGCAATTCCCTAAGGTTCTACCGCCAAATACCATTACCTTGGAGATTAGGATTTCAAAATATGAATTTGGGGGCAATATAAACATTCAATCCATAGCAGTTATGATTATCTTCTTTTTAGAGATGAAGAAATTAAGGCTTAATGTGCTTATGTAATTTAGCCCAGGTTTAAGATTTAAATGGGAAAGCTGGGATTTGAACCCAGGTCTTATCAGGTTTAATCCATACCACCACAAGGAAAGGAGGTCACTATTTAGTATAAGATTTCAGCTCAGAAAAACTCTTTATTGCTTCTTTTCCTCCATTTAGAAATGGACGTTTTTATACTACATTTATTTTAGGGACAACTGTTTCTATTTTGTTTCCCTAGATTTTGGTAAACTTCTCTTTGAAAATATTAGTCTGCCTCTTCTGTGCTGAGGTAGAGGAAGAAAAGACGTTTTCATTATATTTCAGTTACAAGGAGGAGTGCTCAGCCACTAGTGTGACTGCCCCACTCAGCCCAGCCATCATTATTCTGAAGTTCATTATTGTTCAGACTTTGTAAGGTTTGGTTTTATTAAGGAATACCATTTATTATTGAGGGCATGTGGCAAAAATAGACCCTGAGGATTTAAATATAGAAAGTTCAGGTCATCATCTGGATGTCAGAATCATAAAGAAAATGACAATGATTCATGGAATGTCAGAACAGGAAGAAATCTCAAATACAACCCTGTTCACTTCATTTTACAGATGAAAGACCTGAGACCCACAGAGGTTAAGTAATGTTCCAGAGGTCACACTAAAGCAGCGCAGAATAAAGACAGAGCCAGATCACCTGATTAAAGTTCTTTTTCTATCCATAACATCATGGCCCAAATTTTGTTTTCTCAAATTCCTACTGTAACTCTTAGAATTCAGAATTCTCTTAATGTTTCTAATTGTCAAGTGGGCCACTTAAATATTGGTCTCTTCTTTTGCTCTGTTGCTAAACTTGAAACTGGGAAACTTCCAAGAAAAAAAGTATAAAATAGGTGCTTTTTCTCACATACCTTTTCTATGTTTCCCTTACTCCTTTTCTTTCATTTCTTACCCCCAAAGATGTGTTTTCAAGTGCTGCTGAAAGGATTTATGCCTAAAGGTATCTGTATCAGTTATGTATTGTGGAAGTTTTAGAATATGAAGGCCCTCTTCCAGGTTGTAGACTGCTGACCTCTTGCTATGTTCTCAACTGGTGGAAGGGGCTAGGAAATTCTGTGGGGTGTTTTTTTGGTAAGAGCACTAATTCCATTCATGAGAGCTCCAACCAATGTTGAAGATCTTTGACACTTCTCAAGAAGCAAAGTCTGTATCTCCTGTCATTGAATATAGGCTCTAGGAATGCTTGAGAGCTAAAATATGGCAAAGGTGAGGTTAGGCTAATTTCTCAGTTTAGGCCTTAAGAAAACTGGCAACTTTGATTTTTTGTCTCGTAAGATACTTATATTTGGAATGCAGCCACCATGTGTGAGGAAGCCAGCAGACCCAAGGAGAGGTACATGTGGATAGACCCTAGTGAGCTGCAGCTGGAAGCCAGCACCAACTTGCCAGTCATATGAGTGAGCCTTTTGGAAGTGGGTCTTCAGCCCCATTCAGGCAGCCCCATGCGGAGGAGAGATGAGCCTTCCCTGCAGATCTCTGCCCAAATTGCTAATCTATGGGCAAATAAATGGTTGTTGCTTATGCAAGCCACTAGATTTTGTTTTGGTTTGGTTTTTGGTAGTAGTGGAGTTACAAAGCAAAAGATAACTAGAACAAATATTTCCTCAAAAATGCTCTGTCACAAACCACCCCAAAACTTATGGACTTCAAATAGCTGTAATTTGTTTTCACAGATCTTCAAATCACCTAGACCAGCTCCACTTCACGTTCACTCATTTTGGGGACCAGTCTGAAGGATTATGCTCCCTGGGACAAATTCTTTTCATGAAATGGAAGAGTTATAGGAGGGCAAGCAAGAGACACAAGGTCACTTAAAGTCCAGGCATAGAACTGGTCACTGTTGTTTCTGCCAACCTCCCATTGATCAGTACAAGTCACTTAAGTCAAGTAGTGAGGAAACACACCTTGTTCCTGTAATCAGAGGAACTGCAAAGTCACAAAACAAAGGTGTGATACAAGGAGTGAATAATTGGGATCAATTATGCAATCTACCCCAGCTTCTGAGTAGAACTGAGCAACTTTGAAATGGACTGAAAAGATCTCCACTTTAAAGCATTAATAGTTTCTCTGAAATCTACTATCAAGATGTTTTACTGCTTTTAGAAAATTCAATAATAAAATAAAAATTAATTCGAGAAGGAGAGAAAATGGGTTCATATACCTAACATTTTTTTTTTTAACGAATGGGCTGAGAAAAAAACTTAACAAGAATTAGCTACTGGAAAAACATGATTGTCTTTTTTCCTGCCTAAACTGCATTCTGTGATATAATCTGGAGAATAATACTTTTACTTTTGTAAAGTAAATTCTTTCAGAGGAAGTATTTATTGTATTCAGTAAAATCATAGGTTTTCCATGAGGATAAATATACTGTCTTTAGGGAGCGCAAAAAGATATAGTATTCTTCACTGCCTCTTCATAGGTATTGCAGATTAAGTTGGGAAGCTAATTTATAGTATAGTTGTACTATAGTATAGTATAGTATAGTATAGTATAGTATAGTGAATGTTTCTTTTTAGAACCTGATTTGTGATAATATCAGAAAATAGCAAAAACTATTGATGGGACTGTGGTAGATTTGTACTGTCAACTTAGCTAGCCTGGAACTACATATCCTAGAATTACCTTCTCTGCATAGTTTTGGTTGACACGGGCCACAGGAGACATTTTGGGTAAGATATGGATGGTGGAAGTGAAGCAGCATCCATATTTCTTTTTTATACTTACTTTTAAGGGCAGTGCAGGGTTACAGGTACTGTTGTAATTCCCACATGTTTCTGCTGATCTGCTAGCTCACCCTCTTGATGTGGGTTGGCAGCTGGGGCCACAGCTCCTCTAGCCCCTGTCAGACCTTCTACAGCTTTTCCAACTCCTGTGCCAATAGGTATAGCTTCTAGGGTGACAGGCAGTTCTTCAGAGCTCCAGCTATGTCTTTAGCTTCTTTGACTACTTTGTCAAATCCATGTTCAGCTTTGTGATGAAGGGTGCCAGGTTCTCCTTCATGTCACTGCATCACTGGACTGAAGGCTTGGGGGAAGTTAAAGACTCATACAAGTTCTACCTTGTCCTTGCATCCATCTTTAATCCCCAACTGCCTATCATGCTAACCTCAGACCCAGGACCTGATGTAGAAGCAATAGCCACACAAAAACTAATCAGCTTCTTTGATTGTACAAGGTCTAATTCCTATAATATATCCTTTGTTTTTAAATAACTGCTTATGGTTTTACTTCTCTGATCAAAACTCAACAGATTCAAGGACCTTATGTAAAATTCAGCATGAGTTTTTATCTTTTCTAATATTTTTCCAAATACCTAAATCCCTTTAGCCTATCATAAATACTTACTAGATGCCAGCCACTGTGGTAGGCCCTGAAGGAAACAGGATGAATAAGGCAGATGATTCCTACACTAGGAAGCTCAGTCTGGGCCTTATATATATTGATGAGTTGTGTAGAGGAACTAATAACCACTGTTAAATATAAAGACTGCTATTTTTCAACTCCTAGAACAAACCTGGGTGTTCTAGTGATTTATCCATAACCTGTGTATCTAGGAATAGTGATATGTGTCTAGGTACAGTGGAATTGCCTGATGACCAAACCTGTATATAACACTAGGGAATAGGGTAACATGGCAATTACTTGCTATGGCATCCTAATAACAGTCTTAAGCAGTCTTAAGTGGCCTGGAAATGGTGAAACAAATTTTTCCCAACCCCAGAGTATAATAATAGAAACTATATAAAAACAATGTTGCTAATAAAATAATATAGGTTGAGAGTTCAGAAATCCAACTTTCTCGCTGGAGCAAAGAAAACGATTCCTGGCAGAGAGATGAGAGGCTGTGCATTTTTCAAGCTATGGAGAAGTTTGGCACCAAACTTAGTGCCCCAAGGAGGAGACACAGATACCACATGACTTACCCTAACAGGGAATGAGGAAACTGCAATAATGCTGCTTATTGCAGCAGTGTTTTCTGTATGCATATTTCTAAAAGCTAAAAATGACCTCATGGTTGGTTAAATATATTATGTCACATCCATGCCACGTAATACTGTGGAGCCAAAAAATAATCAGGTATATGTGTATAGACTGATGATAGAAAAAGCTCTGAAACACATAAGTTGTTCAAGCAAGGAGCCAGCTATGGATAGTGTGCTACCATTTGCATTTATAAAGAAATAAAAATAGCCTGTATACATAGTTGCTTGTATAAGTATAGAATATCTTTAGAAGGATTTAGAAAAGCTAGTAGCATTGGTTGGGTCTGGAGGGGAGGACAGGGAGGCTGGGAGACAAGAATAAGAGGGAGACTTTTCACCAAATACTCTTGTACCTTTTCATTTTGTGCCATGTGAAATTTAGTAATCCAATCAATCAATCAAGCAAGCAAGCAAGCAAAATGTAAAATTTAGAGGGAAAATGGCCAGGTGAATGTAAAAGACATTGGGAAGATAACCCACCTCTCTTGGAAGCCCCACAGAAAGAACTGGTGCTGGGGAGAGTGAGAATATATCCACTGGCCCTGCTACCTACTGCAGCATTTGTCCAAATGCCACATTTCCAAATGCATGGAAATGAGGGCTTGAAAAGAAAGACCTTGCCAACAATATGGTACTGATCCAGTCTGATGAAGAGGTCAGAGGTAACCATATGCAGTTAAGACCATTACAAAGGACCATAGCCACTTACTTAGTAAAGCTAATGGCTCCTCTTTTGACAACTTCCCCAATGTAATAAGGAAACTGGAAGCTTGGGGGGTTTTTTTCAAAGACTACTCCATTCATTCACCATATAAACTATCAGAAGCAAAACAAAACACAACCAAGAATCCAAACATCCTGGAAAGAAGCTAAGGGACAAGTAAGTGCTGAACAACTGAAAACTCCTGCCTGCTAAGAGCTACTTGTTAACCACCTCAGGAGCACACTCAGTTAGCAGAACATAGCCTTATATGACAGAGCCTCAGGGCTTAAAAAAGTTATTGAAGGAGAGAATCCCATTAGAACCTTCTGGGGACTAGTTCAGATACTCCCACGTCACACTGCATTCCTCAGAAAGTGCAATTCCCATCTTTTTTTAGGAGAAATCAGCTTCTCCATTTGCTTTCTCAATCACAGTTATTTCCACCTTCATGTCTGTCAAATCACCAACACAGAAATTCCAAAGGCAGCTGCCTTTTCATCTGGAAGACAGAGAGGCAGCCAAAGTCCTCAGTCTCCCCTCATAAAACCCCCCAGGCCCCAAAGTCTTAGGAAGCACATATTTTTAGCAAAAAATGTTCAGCCCAGTCCTGTCAGGATTGCAGTCTTGGTGTTTGTCATTATGCATACTTGAAAGGTTCAGAGGGAAAGGAGAGATGAAAGGATTTAGGACCCTCAGGCACATCAGAAGTTATCCCACCTCAATTAGCTTTTCCTCCACCCTGTCACCAGGTTTAAGAGGAACATGAAAGGAAACTGCAGCTGCAGGATGCCCCTTTGCCCATCCCCCTCCCAGTCCGACCTACTTTCATCTCTTGCCCTAAAAAATAAATAGGACAGTGTGAGGATAGAAGGAGAAAAAAGTGGCTGGGTCACAAACCTCATTTTCCACCTCCACCCTTGCTCTCCTGTTTTAAGACCGTCTTTACCTGGACCTTACTCCCCTGTATTTATGATCTTTCTTTTAAGAGGTCCAGAGTTATTTTCCCAAGTCAGAACAAAATACCAAGGGCAGAAAATGCTCTGTGATGCAAAACACATCAACCTTCTTTTCAGAACATGGCTTTACATAATTATAACATGTTTGACTGGAGGAGAACAAGACATCATCTTTCTCAAATCTCTCATTTGCAGGCAACTGAAACACAGAAAAGTTAATTGACCTGTCCAAGCTAGTTCCTGACCCAGTACTAGGAGGGAGATTGTCTGACTCCTATCCAGGATGTTTATCAATAGACTTCAAGGTAAGAATTATATTTTTATATTCTTTTTTATGTGGCATGCCTTATGCTGAATTTTGAGCATATTATAACACACCATACTGAGAAGTCACTTATCTAATAGTATCAACTGTCCATAGCGCAAGCAAGAATCAGAAAGCAATTGAAAAGGAACAAATACTCCAAATAAATGGCTTTGAGTTTATATACTAAGTTTATTTACTTCATATATAGGAAAGGTCTTCAAGCATTCAAAGTCAATGAACTAGCTACTGGCCTAATTTGGTACACTATCCTAACAAGTTTGATATTTGATTTTTTTTTTTATTTACTTGTTCAGGAAACATCCATTGAACTCAGGCACTATTCTTGGAGGTTAAAGGTTCAAAATTAAGTAAGACACAGCCTTGGAGCTCACATTCTACAATTGTAAGCCTACAATTCCAAGGCAATGTGCTTGAATGAAGGTTGGTGTAGGTGCTATATATGAGGCCATGCAGTCCTGCCTGGGAGAGTCAGAGGAGACCTTACACAACAGGTGAAGTCTGCATTGAGACTGGTTATGGAAGTAGGTGTTTATTTGCCTAGACGAGGAAAGGACATTCTAGGGCAAAGGGAACAGCATGGAAAAGGCAAGAGGCATGGAAGAGTGTAATGTCTTCCAGGAAGTACAGAGAATAGGGTAAATTCAAGGAGAGGTGGGCTTATATATCCTCCTAGGAGTTTCTTTGTAGCCAAGTGACTAAGTTCTGACTAGTGTCTGTAAATGAAAGTGGTATGTGAAACTCCCAGGCTGAGTCCTTAATGGAAAGAAGCATGCCCTTTTCATCCCCCTTTCTCCCTTTTTGGTGACTAGAATGCAGCCTTGATCGCTGGAGGTGGAGCAATCATCTTGGAACACAAAGTAGAGGGCAGAGCAGCAAGATTGAAAGGATTTGGGTCCATAATGATTGTAGGGCTGCCAATTCAGCCCTGAGGTACTCTCATTTACATGCAAGAAAAATAAACTTCTATTTTATCTAAGCCACTGTTCCTTTGGGTTGTTGTCACCCATAGCCACAACAAATCTTAATGCAGATAATCAGGCAGATGGTAGTACCATGAATTGGGAAAGTGAATGGAAGAAACAATAAAATTGGGAGAGGGGAAGAATATATAAATTTGGATAGGTTGATGTTGAATTGAATGTGGAACTTCCAGATAGAGATATCAGGCCAATGCTCAACTCTACAATCTGGAATTAGGAAAAAGGTTTGGGAGGGAGACTCAAACTTAAAATGGCCAGTGTGGAGGTAGCAGAAAAGCCATGGATATTGTTGTGAGTGAAAAGTAGATGACCAAGAAAGCAGTCACTACTGGAGGTTAGAAAAGTCAACGTAGTAAAAAAAGGAGAGTGTGTGTACTCTGGACACAGAAGCAAAGCCAGAGTCATAGGCAATGTGCTCAGGCCAAACTGGAAGGAACAGCTTGCATGCATTTAGTGAACTATACTGAATTGTCCAAGGCCAGAATGGAACACAGATGGAGCAGAGGCCAATGGTCTCTATACAGGCTTCCATGCTGTTGATGTAAGAGCATTTAAAAGTGTGTTCTGAGTATTTGAGAGAGCACAGTAACTAGCAGATTTTCTGACACACCAGGAAACAATCAAGATATGAAGGTACAACATTAAGAGACTCTGCATCATGAGTAGTTTCATAGAATAACATGATCAGGAAAGTTTGATCCCTAGCATGGGAGCTATCTATCTTCTGCCTTGGTTATGAATATCTTTTTTTAAAGATCCTATTTATTTATTCATGAGAGACATAGAGAGAAGGCAAAGACACAGGCAAAGGGAGAAGCAGGCTCCTCGCAGGGAGCCCAATGTGGGACTCGAACCTAGAACCCCAAGACCACGCCTGAAGCCGAAGGCAGTCAGTCACTCAACTGCTGAGCCATCCAGGAGTCCCAAGTTATAAATATCTTTGTGAGGAAGGCAGGTACCTGCCAGAAGGCTAGTGCATCTCTTCAGAGCAGGGCAGGTCCCTACAGAAGCCAGTAGTTAACAATGTTTTGATTCTTCTCAGAGTTCTATTTGGCTTTGCAACTGACCTTATCCTATAAGAGAGGAAAATAGGAGAATAAGAGAAGTCAGGAGGGAAGGAAAAGAGTGAGAGTGAGTGAACAAATACTTATTTGGAACACTCAATAGTCATATAGTCTTTGTAGGATACATAAAATTCCTGTCATCTAGAATTCTGCTTTTGTCCTTCTTGTTACAAAATATTTCCATCCTTTCAAGATCCATCTCACATTTTACTATCTCCACAGACTTCTCAAGTCACCCTGTCCCACGTTGATCTTGCATTCATAAAAACTCAGCACTTCTACCTCATTTGTACTATACAAGCAGTCATTTAATTATGTACTGATTTTTAACTGTAATCTATGTGGAATCTTGTCTTTCTGAATAAATTACACATTCCTTGAGGAGAAGGATTATATTGTACATGGCATCTGTATCCTTTACATGTTCTATTTATAGTAAGTATTAAACAGATATTTGGTGGTGAAATGGAACCAAAGGAGCATGTGAGTTGTGTAAATGTCATGACACACCTGCTAGTAACAGCATCTCATGGTGGCTCTATAAGCAGGAGTAAGTACACATTATGCACTTTGTTCTTCTTGTTTGATGTATATGCTAGAAAATATTTAAATAATCACTCAGAGTGCTAAGGTAAGCCTTCACACCATAGCACATTGCTTGTGCAATAGATAGTTTACAGTGTTGGCCCTTTGGCTTCTAAAGCTTTTTCATTTTTTGGTGAAGTAATTTACCTCAGTTAGTTGAAATGATTTAAAAGTTTATTTCAGGGATGCCTGGGTGGCTCAGCAATTGAGCATCTACCTTTGGCTTGAGGTGTGATCCCGGGGTCTGAGGATCGAGTCTCATGTGGGGCTTTTTGTGGGGAGCCTGCTTCTCCCTCTGCCTATGTCTCTGCCTCTTTCTCTATTTCTATCATGAATAAATAAGCAAAATCTTAAAAAAATAAAATAAAAGTTTATTTCATTTTTTAAAGCAAGAAATGGTGAAAGGCTCAGATTTCCTTGTAATGACATAGTTTGAATCTTCCCATGCAGAAGGGGGCTGAGACTTGGGGTCTGCCAATTTCTATGTAAATCCTGAAGCTCCTAGTGGATAACAGTAGGCTCTGTTTAACTGTAGAGATACACCAAAAAGTCTTTAGGTAGAGTGTATATGTAAAGCCAAAAGCCCAACCCTAATGATTCCAGAATGGAGTATAGAAAAAATAGAATTCCAATAATACAAACAACAAAGACAAAAACTGAGTTCTAGATTCAATAGCTATTAATCTTAAATTTGAGAACAGGAACCACCTGATCTTACAGAGGTAAAAACAGCTAAAATGACAGTAGTTGGTTTTATTGAACTGTACTGCCAGGTACTATGCTTTGCTTTTTAAGTAAAATATCTGTAATCCACAACAATTCTAAAGAAGTATTATAATCTCCATTGTATGGTTCTAAAAACACAGTCAAAAGGATGCTATGTAAACTGCTTAAGATTGCAACGCTATTAATGAGAGAGACCTGGGATAGAAACCCACATCCATATGAAGCAAAATATAACATCTTAGCTACATATGATGCTCTGCCCCTGGCAAATACTTTCTTCCTTATTAGGTCATCAGAACAGAGAGAAATAGTCCAAGCAAAGACCATCCCCATTTTCCTGGTGGGAAAACTCATACCCACAGACATAATTTGGATTATCCAAGACTGTGATTAAAATATAGACAAGTGAAGTTTTGCTCTTTTACACAAAATTCCATAAAGCAACCATGGTTTCTTTATTTGAGACTTAAAGACAATGAAATCAGAAGTATTTTTTCCAATGAAGGATAAAAATAAACAGGCCTGGAGGGACTGTTAGGGGGGAAAGTCAGTATGGATTTAGCATCAGCTTAGAAAGACTAGTGACTTGGTTGCTAATTCTGTCCATTAGCCCAGTATTTAGATTGTGTTTTTTCTAAAGATAAGAACCATTTATTTCTCATCAGACACTGGATTTGCAAAACTAAAACAAATACCCCTTCCCCAAAACTGGATCAAAAGAGGTATTGGGCTAGAATATTAAAATATGACACATTGCAAACATGGGACAACCATTCCCAATCACTGTGTAAAGTATCCCCAGTTCCCAGTTATATAAGAGAGTTTTAGAGAAGGCCTGTACTCTTATTACCTGCTTTTTTCCAATCCACAGTAATTTCAGTTGTATCCTCCTCTATCTAATTCTTTGATGGTTGGTGACACCCTTTCCTCTTAGATTGGAAGCTTTTGGACCTAAAGTATAGGTCTTTGTCAGTTGCTGTCCAATTGTTTTACAGTTATTTGAGAGTCATGCAGCTCATTTAATTTTTAAATGTCCTAAAATATCAGGTATGCAATTTGTGGTAGAAATGTAACAATAGACCTTTTTTTTTTTTTTTTTAAAGGGGGGGGATTTCAACAGGGATGTAACTAGAGGGATAAATCTGACTCTCTAAGTCATTAAGAATATAGAGCATGCTGGTTACAAAAAAGTTTCTAACAAAGAGAATTATGTAGCAAAGAAGGAAAAAAATACAGGTACTTAGTTATCATGACTACGTGCTTCAGAAGAAAATACAAGTTATAGATTTTGATGAAAAATGTATTATTTTATTTTAGATCAATAAATCATGATCTTGTTAAGTTCTGTTTTAAAAAAAGATTTTCCCCAAGGGGATCCCTGGGTGGCTCAGTGGTTTAGCACCTGCCTTCCGCCCAGGGCATGATCCTGGAGTCCCGGGATCGAGTCCCATGTCAGGCTCCCTGCATGGAGCCTGCTTCTCCTTCTGCCTGTGTCTCTGCCTCTCTCTCTCTGTCTCTATGTCTCTCATGAATAAATAAATACAATCTTTAAAAAAGAAAGATTTTCCCCTATTGAAGAAAACCTATTGAACAAACCAAAGGTTTGGTTTGTGGTTTACTGGAAAAACTCCTCCAGGCCATTTGTTGACAATAAGCATATAAAATTTACTAGTATCCAAACAAGGCAAAGCCCTGATTTTATTTTTTTAAATTACTGGTGATGGGGACATATTTATGTGTATGGAGGGAAGATGTCATATTTACTAGAAGGAAAATGTAATCTTAAGGCAGAACAGGAAACAAACTGAAACCTTTGCTGTATACGTAAATCATGTTTGGCTCAGGGCAGCTGACAATTTGTAAGGTTAACCTATAAATCTTTTCATTCTTAGAATCTCTTCAAACTTTGGATGGCTTTATATAACCATCCAAAGCCAGTATTTTTTCTTCTTGTGCTTTTCTACATTCATTCATTAACGTTGATTACAAATAAAACAAGAAAGAAAATTAAATGGGTATTGGTGAATACATTTATTTTTACAGTGTAAAGACATCTTAAATCAATGTCTAAAGGAAGGAGATTAATTTTTCTAAGTAGTGTATGGATAGTCTCATCACTCTATATCTCTTTGTTCTTCAGCAAGATACTCAGTCATATTTAGAGAGCTGTGGTTACATCCTTTAAATAAGGCCAGTTATAAATATCAAGCAAACCCCCTTTCCCTCTTCAGTTGCTTTATTCACCATTACAAATTTCATAGAAGGACAGCTTGTGGTTAAAATGCATGTGAGACTGTTACTGTAATCCATGAGAACATAAAGGTCTAGCTTTATGAGTTATAGACCTCTTTGATGTCATTTGACTAAGAAATTTCATCCTGTTAGCTGTATTTCTTCAGCCTTTTAAGGTAGCTCATTAAGTGGAAAATGCTTCTTAGGGCTCTAGTTAAAATCCCAACTATCAAGATTCTTACCCCCAAAGACCTTGAGCCAGTTCCTGCTCATGTACTGGGAACATGAGCTCCACAGAGTGAGGGTTCTTTTCTGAAGATGGGACATCAAGTGCTCTGGAAGAATAAGGAATTCTTCACTGAGAAAATTATCTGTGTTGACAAGCTTTGTAGATTTGTTCAGTGACAACTTAGGTAAGCTGAAATTACATCTCTCCAGAATTTCCTTCCCTGCATAGTTCTGAGTTATGGTCAACCACAAGAGACATTTTATATCAGATTAAGAAAATACAAATGAAGGAGAGCCATCTTCTTATCCTGAAAGATCAGGATAGTGCACAAGGTGCTACTGCAGCTCACAAAGATTCTCTCTTCCTCCTGCCTCACTCTTTTGGAGTGAGGTAGCAGCTGAGTTCACAGATCCTTTAGCTTGTGTCTCCTACAGCTTTTCCAACTCCTGGGACAGTTGAATACTTAGCTTTGAGATGAAGGATGCCAATTTATGTAGGCAACCCCCATCATCATAGATGAAGGCTTAAAGGTCATGGTGAGAGACCAACATAGTTCCAGCTCAACTTTGCAAGTTCTAATTTATCTTTGTTTTCCCTACTTCATGTTTGCCTTCCCTTCTTGCCTTGAGGGTTTGGACTCCAGCATCAACTCAAAAGCAACAGTTTCACGTGGGCTGTTTGCAGCTTCCACAATTGGATATAGTAAAATTCCTATAATAAATCCCTTAATATTGCTATCTATAGATATAGATATTAATACATATATGTAGCTGAAATAGAGATAATAATAGGGAAAGAATGATGAAGATGAAGAAAGGGATAGATATCTCCCACTGATTCTGCTTTTCAGATGAAACCCTGAGTGTTACTAAGCCTGGACTCTGTAAGAACTTGGAGGAGCACCTCAAGGGGAAGGAACTTAAATGATAGTACTAAGGGAAGCAACTTAGACCTGAGTGTTAATTCTTTTGCCACTATCTCAAGGTCTGGCTCCATTGCTGACCCCTGCCATTTGTTCAAACTATAGACTGTCTTATTTTTTGACCCTGCCCTTACCCCTGCATTTGATGACATCTCAGCTTGCCCTATTGACTATTATTGCCTTGACTCCTATTTGTGGCCATTTTCCTCGACCTTCTTCCTGGATTTTCCCTCTGTGTGTGACTGCATCTATCACTGAAGTCTTTCTGCAACCCTATCCCCACTATCCCCTCATCATAATCTGCCACCATCTCTGGAAAGCAATATTTTAACCCTCTAATATGCTGACTTCTGTGCTAAGAAAAATATCATCACACAGAAAGCTTGAGGTGGAAGGTGATAGAGTGAGTAGTGAAGGATTCAGAGTCATGGTAAACAAAGAAAGGCAAGCCTAAGTAGGAGATCACACTGGTAGCCACTGGTTAGCAAGGAATATCAAGAAAGATAGCATGCCGGGTCGCGTGGGTGGCTCAGAGGTTCAGCATCTGCCTTTGGCTCAGGGCGTGATCCCAGAGTCCCAGGATCGAGTTCCGGGATCAATTCCCACATCAGGCTCTCTGCATGGAGCCTGCTTCTCCCTCTGCCTGTGTCTCTGCCTCTCTCTGTGTCTCTCATGAATAAATAAATAAAATATTTTTTAAAAAATGAAAAGAAAGATAGCATGCCTTAAGATACTCTGGAGAGTTGTGGATGAGGTTCTAAAGAAAGAGGACTTTAGAGCTACCCTATGACTCAGCAATTGCACTACTGGGGATTTACCCCAAAGATACAGATGCAGTGAAAAGCCAAGATACCTGCAGCAATGTCCACAATAGCCAAACTGTGGAAGGAGCCTCAGTGTCCATCGAAAGATGAATGGATAAAGAAGATGTGAGATATACACACACACACAATGGCACAAGGGAATATTACTCAGCCATTAGAAATGATGAATACCCATGCTTCGACATGAATGGAACTGGAGGGTATTATGCTGAGTGGAGTAAGTCAATCGGAAAAGGACAATCATCATATGGTTTCACTCATACGGGGAATATAAAAAGTAGTGAAAGGGGTCATAGGAGAAGGGAGAGAAAATGGGAAAAATCAGAGAGGATGACAAAATATGAGAAACTCCTAACTCTGGGAAATGAACAAGGGGTAGTGGAAGGGGAGGTAGGCAGGGGGATGGAATGACTGGGTGATGGGCACTGAGGGAGCACTTGATGGGATGAGCACTGGGTGTTATACTATATGTTGGCAAATCAAACTAAAAAAAAAAAAAAGTCTCCTTCAGGGATGCCTGGGTGGCTCAGTGGTTGAGCATCTGCCTTTGGCTCAGGGTGTGATTCTAGGGTCCTGGGATCGAGTCCCCCAGTGGGCTCCCTGCGTGGAGCCTGCTTCTCCCTCTGCCTGTGTCTCTGCCTCTCTCTCTCTCTCTCTCTCAGTGTCTCTCATGAATACATAAAAAAAAATCTTTTAAAAAAATAAAGAAAGAGGACTTAAGGAGCTAAATGCAAACCTCATATACTCCCTAAGTCTGAAGAGAAGTTGCCTTGAGGTGCTTGGCTGGCTCAGTTGGTAGAGCACGTGACTCTTGATCTCAGGGTCATGAGTTCGATCCCCACATTTGGGGTAGAGTTTACTTTAAAAAAAAAACTATGAAGAGAAGCTTCCTTGCAAACAGAGTAATTGATAGGGCTACTCTTAGCAAGTGAGATAGTGTGCCATGTCTTAAATGTGACAGCACATTGCTCTGCCTAAGCATCCCTTTATAATGGGTAAGCTAGAACTGAGATTATTCTTTTGTTTGTAGTAATTTTTGACCTATAAAGTTTCAACCTAATGTTCAAAGAAATAGCCTTTTATGAAGCTTTCAGTTAAACACCAAGCTTCAAAAGAAAACAGTTAAATTTATAATAACATCAAAAAGAATAAAATAATTAGTAATAAAGTTAACAAAAGAGACAAAACATATACTCTGAGAACTACAAAATATTTAACAAAAGAGTACAAAACATCTACTCTGAGGACTACCAAATTAAAGATCTAAGTAAATGGAAAGACATTTCATGCTCATGAATTAGAAGACTCAATATTGTTAAGATGACAATACAGCCCAAATTGATCCACAGATTCAGTACAATCCCTATCAAAATCCCAGCCACTTCTTTGCAGAATTTAAGAAACTCATTCTAAAATTCATGGGGAAATGAGAAGGACCCCAAATAGTCAAAACAATCTTGAAAAGGAAGAGCAAAGTTGGATAACTCACATTACCCAATTTCAAATTTAACCATACAGCAACAATAACCAACAAAGCATAGTACTGGCATAAGAATAGACTGATACATCAATGGAATAGAATTTAGAGTTAAGAAACCCTTACATTTACAGTAAAATGATTTTTTACAAGGGTGTCAAGACAACTCAGTAGGGAAAGCAATAGCCTTTTCAACAAATCATGCTGAGACAACTGGATATCTACATGCAAAATAATGAAGTTAGATCTCTGCTGTACATCATATATAAAAAAGTAACTCAAAATGGATCAAAGACTTAACTGTAAGAGCTGAAACTATAACATTCTTAGAAGAAAGCAGGTATTAATATTTGAGATCTTGGTTTAGGCAAGGTATAATATCAAAAACAAGCAACAAAGGAAAAACATAGATCAATTAGACATCATCAAAATTAAAATCATTTGTGCTTTAAAGGGCACCATTAAGAAAATGAAAAGGCAACCAGCAGGAAAGGAGAAAAATTTTGTAAATCATATATCTAATTAAAAAAACTTATTTAAGATATATTTAAAGAAAGCTCTTCCAACTTAATAATAAGAGACAAATAACTCAATCTAAAAATGAGCGAATAATCTAAATAGATATTTTGCCAATGAAGATATACAAATGGCCAATAGGAACATGGAAAAATGCTCAATATTACTAACCATCACGGTGATACAAATTAAAACTACAATGAGATATCACTTCGAAGCAATTAAGATGGCAGAGGAGTAGGGGGGCCCTAAGCTTGCCTTGTCCCTCAAACACAGCTAGATAATTATCAAATCATGCTGAACCACCCAAGAAATCAATCTGAGGACTAAGAGAACAAAACTGCAAGTCTACAAGTTGAAAAGTGACCACCTTCTGGAAGTAGGAGGTGTGGAGTTGATTTGGGGGAGATAAGAACTATAGGTGCTTTGGAGGAGAGGGAGCTCTGCTTATGGAGACTACCACAAGGTATTGTAAGTGGGGAAGTGCAAAATCTGAAGTCTTAGAAGTCTGCCACCATCAGGGTCATGCCTGGCTTAAAGGTGCTTCAGTGGGGAAGGAGGGCAGAGACCTGGGAGCAGACGGCATGGTCTGAGGATTCCCTGGGTTGCAGGAAGAATGGGTGCTGCCCACATGCTGCACTGTTCCCAAGCATAGGAGCAGGGACTCTAGGTGAGGGCAGCAAGCCTGGATACTCGCTGTCTGCCTTGTCATAAACTCTGAACTGCTGTGTGATCATGGGACTGCTTTCCTGGCACAGGTGGTAAACAGCAAAAGTGCAGCTAGACCCTGCCCCCAGAGGATCAGCACAGATCTGCATTGCAGGGGTCCCTAAAATTTGGAGTTTTGAAACCCAGCCACGCATCTGAAATAAAACAGTTTGGACACAAGCAAGGTGAAGGCATGGATCTGACGAAGCCAGGGGCATAAGAGGGGTGATGGTTTGCTCTTTGGTGAGGGCTTCCTGAAGAGTAGACGGCATGAACTCTCAACTCTGGGTTAGAGAGCAGGATGCCACCATTTTCACCCAGCCCATCATTTTGTAAGCCTTCAGGGTGCAAAACAGGGCCACCTAGTGGTGGCCAGAGCCGCTTACACCAAGCCCCGCCCAGCTGCACACTGGGCTCCATTATCGCCAGTACAACATTATCGCCAGTACTGAGAATCAGTGCAAGAGGCCCCCTACCCCAGAAGACCAGTTTAAATACCTTGCACACACCGAGTCTCCTGATCATAGAGTGCTGCAGAGCTTCAGATCTAGGAGAAATAAAATCCAGCTTCCTTTTTATTTTTTATTTTTATTATTTTTAAATTACTTTTTAAAAAAATGTTAATCATTTTTTAATTTTTATTTACATATATTTTTCATATATTTTTATTTTTTATTTAAAAATTTTATCTAACTTTTTCTAACAAGCAGAACAAAATACACCCAGGATCTAGTTTTTTGTTTTTTGTTTTTTTTCTGGATGAAATGACAAGATGGAGGAATTTGCCCCCACCAAAAAAACAAGAAGTAGAACTAAAGGCTGGGGATTTAATCAATACAGATATAAGTAAGATGTCTGAACTAGAATTTAAAATAACAATTACAAGGATACAAGCTGGACTTGAATAAAGCATAGGAGACACTAGAGAATCCTTTACTACAGAGATAAAAGAACTAAAACCCAGTCAGGCTGAAATTAAAAATTCTATAATTATGATGCAAACCCGAATATTGCCATAACATGAGGATGGATGAAGCAGAGGAAGAATCAGTGACAAAGAAGATAAAATTATGGAAAATGATGAAGCTGAAAAGAAGAGGGAAAAAAAAGTAAAGGACCACACAGGTAGACTTAAGGAACTTAGTGACTTATTAAGACATAGTAACATTCATATCATAGGAGTCACAGAAGATGAAGAGATAAAGGGGCAGAAATTTTATTTGAGCCAATTATAGCTGAAAACTTCCTTAATCTGGAGAAGGACACAGACATCATAATAGAAGAAGCACAGAGAACTTCCATTAAATTCAACAAAAGCTGGTCATTTCCAAGGCATATCATAGTCAAATCCTCCAAATACAGAGACAATGAAAGATACCTGAAAGCAGCAAGAGGAAAAAAGTCCTTAACCTACAAAGGAAGACAGCAGGTTTGCAGTAGATCTGTCCACAGAAGCTTGACAGGCCTGGAGAGAATGGCAGGGTATATTCAATGTGCTAAATGGGAAAAATATGCAGCCAAGAATACTTTATCCAGCAAAGCTGTCATTCAGAATAGGAGAGATAAAGAGTTTCCCAGACAAACAAAAACAAAAGGAGTTCATGACTATCTAACCAGCCCTGCAAGAAATATTAAGGGGGACTCTTTGAGAGGGGAAAAAAAGACCAAAAGCAACAAAGACTAGAAAGGAGTAGAGAATACTACCAAACACCAACTCTACCGGTAACACAATGGCATTAAATTCATATCTTTCAACAATCACTCTGAATTTAAATGGACTAAATGCTCCAATCAAAAGACATAGAGTATCAGAATGGGTTAAAAAAAAACCCAGGATCTATCTATATACTACCCACAAAAGATTCATTTTAGACCTAAAGATACCTGGAGGCTGAAAGTGAAGGGATGGAGAACCATCTATCATGCTAATGAGTGTCAAAAGAAAACAGGATCAGACATACTTAGATCAGACAAACTAGATTTCAAACCAAACACTGTAACAAGAGAAGAAGAAGGGAACTATATCATAATTACGGGATCTATCCATTAAGAAAATCTAACAATTGTAAGTATTTATGCCCCTAACTTGGGAGCAGCCAAATATATAAATCAATTAATAACAAATTTGAGGAAACTCTTTGATAATAATACAATAATAGTAGGAGACTTTAACACCCCACTTACATAAATGGGCAAATCATCTAAGCAGAATATCAATAAGGAAACAATGGCTTTGAAAGACATACTAGACCAGATGAACTTAATAGATATATTCAGAACATTTCATCCTAAAGCAGCAGAATACACATTCTTTTCAAGTGCACATGGGACATTCTCCAGAATATACTGGGTCACAAATCAGGCCTCAACAAATACAAAAAGACTGAGATCATACCATGCATATTTTTAGACCAGCATACTATGAAACTTGAAATCAAACACAAGAAATAACTTGGAGAGACCACAAATACCTGGAGCTTAAACAACATGCTACTAGCAAATGAATGAGTTAGCCAGGAAATCAAAGAAGATATAAAAAATACATGGAAGCAAATGAAAATGAAAATATGACAGTCCAAAACGTTTGGGATACAGCAAAGGCAATCCTAAAAGGGAAGTATATTGTAAAACAGGCCTACTTCAAGAAACAAGAAAAGTCTCAAATATACAACCTAACCTTATACCTAAAGAAGCTAGAAAAGGATCAGCAAATAAAGTCTATAGCCAGCAAGATGGAAATAATAAAGATTAGAGCAGAAATAATATAGGCAAAAAACAGTAGAACTGATCAAGGAAACTAAGAGCTGATTCTTTGAAAGAATTGATATAATTAATAAACCCCTAGCCAGACTTACCAAAAAGAAAAATGTCCCAAATAAATAAAATCATGAATGAAAGAGGAGGGATCACAACCAATAGCACAGAATACAACTGTAAGAGAATATTATGAAAAACAATATGCCAATAAATGGCAATCTGGAATAAATGGACAAATTCCTAGAAATGTACCAATTGCCAACACTCAAATAGTGAAATAGGAAGAAATAGAAAATTTGAACAGACCTAAAACCAGCAAAGAAACTGAATCACTAATCAAAAATCTTGCAACAAACAAAAGCCCAGGACCAGAGGGCTTCCCAGGGAAATTCTACCAGACATTTAAAGAAGAATTAATACCTATCCTTCTAAAACTGTTCCAAAAAATAGAAATGGAAGGAAAACTTTGAAACCCCTTCTATTCATCCAGCATTATCTTGATTCCAAAACCAGATAAAGACTCTACTAAGAAGGAGAATTATAGGCAAATATACATGATGAACATGGATGCAAAAATTCTCAACAAGATACTAGCAAATCAAATCCAACAGTACATTAAAAAAAAATTATTCACCACAATCAAGTGAAATTTATTCCTGGGCTTCAGGGGTGGCTCAATATTTGCAAATCAATCAACACAGGACACCCCATTAATAAAAGAAAGAATAAGAACCATACAATCTTATTGATAGATGCAGAAAAAGCATTTGACAAACTACAACATCCATTTTGATTTAAAAAACTCATCAAACATACCTCAACATAATAAAGGCCATCTATGAAAAATACACAGCTAAAATCATCCTCAATGGGGAAATACTGAGAACTTTTACTCTATGGTCAGGAATGAGACAGGGATATCCAGTCTCACTATTGCTATTTAACAGTCCTGGAAGTCAGCCTCAGCAAACAGACAACAAAAAGAAATAAAGGCATCCACATCAGCAAGGAAGAAGTCAAACTTTCACTCTTTGCTGACAACATGATACTCTGTAGAAAATCAAAAAAACTCCACCAAAAAATTACTAGAATTAATACATGAATTCAGCAAAGTCACAGGATATAGAAGCAATGTACAGAAATCTGTTGCATTTCTATATACCAATAATGAAGCGCAGAAAGAGAAATCAAGGAACTGATCCAATTTACAATTGCACCAAAATCATAAGATGCCTATGAATGAACCTAACCAAAGAGGTAAAAGATCTGTACTCGGAAAGGTATAGAATATTTATTAAAGAAATTGAGGGGACACAAAGAAATGGAAAACATTCCATGCTCATGAATTGGAAAAAAAAAAACATTGTTAAAATGTCTATACTGCTGAAAGCAATCTACACATTCAATGCAATCCCTATCAAAATACCACCAGAGCCGCTCCTGGTGCTGCTTGTGTGCTCGTTTGGTGCGGACCTGGTACCTCTTTTGTGAAGCGGCAGCTGAGGAGACTCCGGCACTCGCCATGGCTGACGAAAAGCCCAACGAAGGAGTGAAGACTGAGAACAACGATCATATTAATTTGAAGATGGCGGGGCAGGATGGTTCTGTGGTGCAGTTTAAGATTAAGAGGCATACACCACTTAGTAAACTAATGAAAGCCTATTGTGAACGACAGGGTTTGTCAATGAGGCAGATCAGATTCCGTTTTGATGGGCAGCCAATCAATGAAACAAACACACCTACACAATTGGAAATGGAGGATGAAGATACAATTGATGTGTTCCAGCAGCAGACAAGAGGTGTCTACTAAAAAGGGAACCTGCTACTTTACTCCAGAACTCTGTTCCTCCAGACCAAGAAGACATTCTCAAATAGAAAGCCATAATTTGGTTCCACCACATCCTGACTACTACAGTATAGTTTTCTCTATTCTTTCATTTTCCCCTTCCCCATTCCTTTATTGTACATAAAGTAACTGTGTATGTGCACAAGCATATTGCATTTTTAAACTAAGTGGCCAATGGTATGTTTTGATCGACATCAAATGGAGATGGGATGAGGGAAAATACTGCTTCTGTGAAAATACCCCCCTCTCTCCATTAGTGGCATGCTCAGTCAGCTCTTTTTTTTTTTTTTTTTTCAGTCAGCTCTTATCTTTGTATTCCAGTAAGTTATTTTGCTCTCACTGTTTAACAAAAAAAGAACAACATAAAAATCCTTGCATACCTTGTTTGATTGGAGAATTTTAATGTTTTTCATCTATCATTGTAAAACCAAGGACAATTTTATAACTTTTTTTTGTCCGTAGCTATTACATGTAGGGCAATCTGTCTTTAAGTAGGGATAAATTACTCTAAAAGAAATGAATCCTAGATAGTTATCCCTTCAAGTCAAGCATCTTGTTGTTTAAATAAACTTCTTGTTTGAAAAAAAATACCGCCAGAATTTTTCATAGAGCTAGAACCAACACTCCTAAAATTGGTATGGAACCACAAAAGAATGTGAATAGCCATAGCAGTCCTGAAAAATAAAAGCAAAGCTGGAGGCATCACGATACAGGACTTCAAGCTATATTATGAAGCTGTAGTGATCAAAACAGTATGGTATTGGCACAAAAACAGACACATAGATCAATGGAACAGAGTAGAAAACCCATAATTGGACCCACAATCTTCATCAAAGCAGGAAAGAATACCCAATGGAAAAAAGTTTCTTCAATAAATGGTGTTGGGAAAACTGGACAGCAACATATAGAAGAATGAAACTAGATCATTTTCTTACCCCATACACAAAAATAAATTCAAAATGGATGAAATACCTAAATGTGAGACAGGAAACCATCAAAATCCTAGAGAAGAACACATGCAGCAACCTCTATGACCTTGGTCATAGCAACTTCTTAATAGACATGTCATCAGAGGAAAGGGAAACAAAGCAAAAATGAACTGTTGGGACTTCATCAAAATAAAAATCTTCTGCACAGTGAAGGAAACAACAAAAGCAAAAGCAGCCTACAGGATGGAAGAAGATATTTGGAAATGCCCCATCTGATAAGGGTTAGTATCTAAAATCTATAAAGAACTTATCAAACTCAATACCCAAAAGACAATCCAGGAAAGAGATGGGAAGAAGACATGAATAAACATTTTCCCAAAGAAGACATCCAGATAGCTAACAGACACATGGAAAGATGCTCAACATCACTCATCATCAGGGAAATACAAATCAAAGCCACAATGAGATATCACCTCACACCTGTCAGAATGGCTAGTTAACAACACAGGAAACAATAGGTGTTGGTGAGGATGTGTAGAAAGGAAAACCCTCTTGCATTGTTTGTGGGAATGCAAACTGGTGCAGCCACTCTGGAAAACAGTATGAAGGTACCTCAAGAAGTTGAAAATACAACTACCCTATGATCCGGTAATTGCACTACCAGGTATTTACCCAAAGGATACAAAAATACGAATTCATAGGGGCACTTGCACCCCAATGTTTATAGCAGCACTATCCTCAATAACCAAATTATGGAAAGAACCTAAATGTCCACTGATTGATGAATGGATAAATAAGAATTGGTATATATACACGATGGAATAGTACTCAACCATCAAAAAGAATGAAATCCTGCCATTTTCAAGGATGTGGATGGAGATAGAGTGTATTATGCTAAGTGAAATAAGTCAGTCAGAGAAAGACACATACCATATGATATTACTCACGTGGAATTTAAGAATCAAAACAAATGAACATCATGGGAGAGGGGGAAAAGAGAGAGGGAAACAAACCATAAGAGACTCTTAAAGATAGAGAACAAACTGAGGGTTGATGGAGGGAGGTCGATGGGAGATGCACTAGATGGGTGATGAGTATTCAGGAGGGCACTTGTTATGTTGAGCACTGGGTACTATATGTAAGTGATGAATCACTGAACCCTACTCCTGAAACCAATATTGCACTGTATGTTAACTAACTAGAATTTAAATAAAATTTTGAAAAAAAAGAGAGATCACTTCACACACACTAGATTGGCTTTAATCCAAAAGACAGCTAATAACAAGCATTGGCAAGGATTTGGAGAAATTGGAACTCTCATACACTGCTAGCTGAAATGTAAAATGTTTCAGCCACTTTGGAAAGCAGTCTGATAGTTCCTTAAATGGTTAAACTTAGAGTTACCATATGCCTTAGCAATTCTAGTCCTAGGTACATACTTAGGAGAAATGAAAACATATCCTACACAAAAACTTGGACTCAAATGTTCAAAGCAGCAATTATTCATAAAAGCCAGAATGTGGAAACAACCCAAATATCCCTCAACTGATGAATGGTTGAATAAAGTGTGGCCTATCTGCACAATTGAGTATTATTAAATAGCAACAAGAAATGAAGTACTTGTACATGTTACAACATGGATGAACCTTGAAAGCACTTATACTCAGTGAAAGAAGCCAGTCACAAAAGACCACATCTTAGATGATTCCATGTATATGAAATGTTAGTAATTGGCAAATCTATAAACACATAGAGTAGATTAGTGATTGCCTAGGGCTGGGAGATACCTGGAAACTGGTGGTGACAGCTAAGGAGTACAAGATTTCTTTTTGGACTTATGAAAATGTTCTAAAGTTGATTGTGGTGATGGATGCACAATTATGTGAATATACTAAATGCCATTTATTGTACATTTTCAATGTGCAGATTGTGTGGTATGTGAATTTTATCTCAATATGTCTTTCTTTTTAAAAAAAGACACTAATAAAAAGAAAAAAATTCCTCTATCATGTGACACATATGGATCATTGGGAGAGAAGAGGCCAAAAGATGGTAGAGAGAATGCTGGGGATGCCAGTGGGTAAATTACTTGTTCACAAGAACAGGTAATAAGAATGTTTGGCAGATTTACTCTCTAGGGAGTAAATTAATAGGTGGAATTAACCCAAGTTCAAAAAGGGCATTCTTAGCTAATTATGTTTATAAAAATCTGTCAGGTTTAGTAGCATGGTGGATATGTTTACAGAGTGGACTTACTATAACACTAATGAAGAAAACTTGTAAATTAAAACATTAAGTATTTTAAATGTTTTCTTTGAATTAATGCATATTAGCAAAAAAATCCCCCAGATATATCTGACTAGTTTATAACATGTATCCTTAATGTATGGAGTTATAGCTAATTCCATTAATTTTTTTCTGTGTATTGTTGTAACAGGATTAAAAATGCCTACTATCTGAAGCAGTTTTCTGTACTCTGTAGGTTCAAGAAGTGCTGTCTCTGGTGCTCAGACATGGGAAGGGGAAGGAAGGGTCTTGTTAAAGATTTTATTTATTTATTCATGTATTCATGGAGACAGAGAGAGAGAGAGAGAGAGAGAGAGAGAGAGAGAGAGGCAGAGACACAGGCAGAGGAAGAAGCAGGCTCCATGCAGGGAGCCTGACATGGCACTCGATCCTGGGTCTCCAGGATCACCCCTGGGCTGAAGGTGGCGCTAAACCGCTAAGCCACCTGGGCTGGGAAGGGTCTTATTAAAATGCTAGTTAGTGGCTTTTGTATCAGGGTAAAAAATAATTCTGACCCAACTTGAAGAATCTGTCAATGCCAGTCTTGTTAAAGAGCTAATCATTCTCCTTAAACAATGCCATCCCCATAGAGGTGAGGTTACCATGCTAATTGTTCAAATCCCAATTCTTCTAGTCAGTTCTTTCTGATTAAGAGGTCTGTCTGCCACTATCCAATCCTCACCTCTGCATTGCTGACACCTCATGGGCTGGTTGCATGGTGAAAATTGGAGCTGGAAGGCATGGACAATATTTTTAGTGCGCATGATCTCTTCAGATAAACTAGAAAAATATTTCATTAAATTGAGCCATTTATATTAATTGGTTCATGTATATAATTTTTTTCTTCATGGAACAAATTGCCAACAGTTATATTAATTATATTCCCGTTTTACCAGTGAGTAAACTGAATTTTAGTGAGGTTAATAGGTTGCCCAAGAACCAGGGATCATTAAATAAGAAAAGTTAGTTCGAAAACTGCTTCTGTATCATACGATTACAAAGTTTATGTTCTTAACCATTATGTTTCTAAAGCATAGGCCATGGAGAAAGTGTCCTTATGTCCTTTTTTGACCAAAGCAGCTGTCATTTACACCTGCTGACCTAGTGCATTGCTAAAAATTTCCCCTATTTTCTCTAATGGTAGCTATAAGAATATACCTTTCAAATCTTCAGCTGCAGGAAGTATAATCTATCAATGACTTTTTCTGTCATATGGCTCCAGCATCAGACAAAGGAGGAGAACATAGAAAACAACGGGAAAATTTGGGAGTCGGGATGGTGTAGAATACATCACTTCTGCCCACATTTCATTGGCCAGAATTCAATTACAAGGGATTCTGGGAAATGTAGTATAGTCATGTGACCAGGAAGTTCAAGAGAACATGGATTGGTGAAGAAATAGCCAGTGTCTTGTACAATCTGTAATACTTTTGTTATGCTTTTTATGTCTGACAGCTTACTCAGGAATAATCACTAGAAAAAAAACCCTATTTATCTATTATATGGTCACAGATACAGAATCCAGGAGGTGTAAATGTTCATTTACTCTGGATTATCTTTCACTATATACAGAATCTGCTTCAGATGGCATCTTGGAGACCTCATCTTCTCTTTCTCTGTTCCCCAAATCTTTTGTCTCTTTTTCCCATGGTCACTTTGATACTTCTACACCTGTATTCTTCCCTAGCATTCTAGTGCTACCCTGAAGAGGAAGCATATCTGCTTGAGGTTCTAAAAATTCTTCCTTGGTGCTACAAAAAGGGAAGAAGAGACCATTATTTAGACTGAAATGAGGCAGCCCTAAATCCTTTGGATTCCTCAAAATATTGGAAATCTACAGTTCAAACTCAACTTTTTCTTGCTAATATTGACCACCACTCAAGGTATAACTTCAATGTATTTTATATCCACAACATTGTTAAAAATTTCATACTCTTTGATCCAGCAATTCTATTTTAAGGAATTAATTTTAAGAACTAATCAGACAAGTTAAAAAAAGATGTAAAGATATTTTACTGCGTTATTTATAAATAGTGAAGAACCAGATACAAACTAATGTCTGAATGTCTTAAATTAGGAAATTGTCCCCAAAATTATAGAGTCACAATACAAAGTATGAATACCATGTAGCCATCAAAAATGATAACTCATACCCATATTTACCCGATAGAAAAATACTCCTAATAGAGAAATGAAAACTTATATTACAAAATAGTAATTATAGCATTATTTTAATTGTTACATATATATTTTCTTGGAAAATATTAGAAAGATCACACCAAAATATTAAGTGATTGATTATCTTTAGGTCACGGAATTTTATATTGTTTCAATATTGCTTAATTTGATTATCTGTATTTCTAAGAAGGTTCTCCACATTTAATAGTTGCATAATAACATAGTGAAGAAATAAAATATGGAATTAGAGAGAGGGAGATGAAGACAAGTCTCAGAAGATGGTCTGGTTTAGAAGCAGAGTGCTGACATTTACCTTGGTGTGTATGAAAGTACTTGGTTCCCAATGTTCTCCACCCATTCTCTCACCAATCTCCTCCACTTTAGGAACTTAGAGGCAAATTCTCCTTTAATAATTTCACTTAAATAGAAATCCAACAACATAGTATAAAGATATGTTAAGTAACTTACCTAAAGCCACACAAATTAAATTTCTGAAATAGTGGTTCTTTTTTCCTTTTTAAAATAAGATTTTATTTATTTATTCATGAAAGACACACACACAGAGAGAGAGAGAGAGAGAGAGAGGCAGATAGAGAAGCAGGCTCCATGCAGGGAGCCTGACATGGGACTCCATCCTGGGTCTCCAGGATCACACCCTGGGCTGAAGGCGGCGCTAAACTGCTGAGCCACCCAGGCTTCTGTTTCTTTTGTCCTTTGCAAAGTCAGCTCCTTTGATTTTAATGTGTTATGAATTTAAAAAATATTATAATATTTTTCCCTCTCACCAAAATTTTAAAAACCTGTGATGCTTAGGAAAATAGGGCTAGTAAGTCACTTTTGTAACTCAAGAGCAAAACTTAACAAAGACTTTACCGATTTCATAGACAGTAGGCTAATTAAATAGTGTGGTGGTTGTGAGAATGCCTCTTGGATCTTCTACTCTGGGGAGCTCAGTTGACTGGCAGCTCTAGCTGCTGCACTATGAAATCTGTCTGCATTCTGCTCCAAAACCACACTTCCGGTCAATGACAGCTTGGCAGGGCTGCTCCCAGCTAATGACTGAGTATAGCAAGGGTACAAAAGCAAGTACATTCATGGAAGATGCTGGACTCCTCTGATGGATGACTTAGGCACAAGGACCCCTTTACAGTATTGGAAGACTCTCTGAGAACTGCAATGCAGACTAAGATGCTTCCAACCAAACTTTCTTTCTTCCCTCTGTCCATTAGATTGCAATGCACACTTGCATTGCAATCTAATGGCTCTTCCAGGCTCTCCCCTCTCCGTTTTCTCATAGGCATGTCTCCTAACACATTTCTTGAACATGTAGTCCTTTCAACATTTTTTTCTCAAAAGACCCAAGCTAATGCAAATAGTTCATAATGTGTTCAAGAGATTAAAGGTTAAGTGATATATATAAACACACTTGCCAGGACGCCTGGGTGCCTCAGCAGTTGAGTACCTCCCTTCAGCACAGGGTGTGATCCTGGGATCCAGGATCGAGTCCCACGCCGAGCTCCCTGCATGGAGCCTGCTTCTCCCTCTGCCTATGTCTCTGCCTCTCTCTCTCATGAATAAATAAATAAAATCTTAAAAAATAAACACACTTGCCACAATTCAGGTACAGACCTGGAGCCTGAAGAAAGCATTTTCCCTTGTGGCTGTCATTTAGGGGTTCCATTGAAACCTAAACAAAATTCTATTAAGATTTATTTCACTTTTGGGATGCCCAGGTGGCTCAGCAGTTGAGCGTCTGCCTTTGGCTCAGGGCGTGATTCCAGAGTACCAGGATCGAGTCCCACATTGGGCTCCCTGCATGGAGCCTGCTTCTCCCTCTGCCTGTGTCTCTGCCTCTCTCTCTCTCTGTCTCACATGAATAAATAAATAAAATCTTTCAAAAAAAGATTTATTTCACTTTTAATGGAGTTCCTGAAGAAGTCTGCTAATAGCACAATGATCAGAACTACTAATTACTCAGAGTCAGAACTTGGAAACTACTGTTAACTATCATCGAACATCATTGATCTTTAAAATTTATCTGTGTCTATCTTTGAATATTTGCTGCTTATATTATTGTCCCTTAAATTCTCTATTATTCTGTTTTCTTAATTTTTGGATCATTTACTATAATGGGTATCTCTTTGTGTTTAAGAGTAGTGGCTCTGGACCCATGCTGTAGTGTTTGAATCCTGGCCCCAGGACTTACTGTGTGACCTTAGACAAGCTACTTACATCTTTGCTTCAGTTTCTTTACCTACAAAATGAGTTTAATAATATCTATCTCCTAGGGTTATTATGAGGAGAATAGCACTTGGTCCATAGTACATTTTCATAAATATTGGCTATTGTGATCAGCATTAATTTATTGATCACCTCCTATGTGCCAGGCAATGCCCTAGGTGCTCTGCGGGAAAACTGAATGGAAAACAATGTGATTGAGGGACTTCTAGAACAATAGGAAAGTCTGGACATAAATAGATGCACAACTGTGGGATAAGGTCTGTATCAAAGGAAAATGGAAGGTTCTATAAAAAATAGCATAAAATGGGTTTAGGGGAGGCTCCCCAAAATACATTAGTTACTCGTGACCTGAGTCATGAAGGTTATAGAACTTGTCTAGTCAAATCAGGGCTTTTGCACAGAAGACAGCTTAAATGGAGGTATATAGATGTAGAACTGCATGGGATATTCATGGCAGATACAAGAGATTTGATCTAGTCCAACTGAAGAGTGGGAGGAGAAGCACTCAGGGGCATATCTTCAGAGTTTGGCCTTGACTTTCATGTAATGGATTATATAAGCCATTTAATTCTTAAACTTCAGAACCAAGCCAACTTACTCAACATTTTCCTACTCTATCAAAAAAACCCATAATGTTTATTGAATATCTTGTCCATCTGGCTGTACTAGTACTAGTACACAGAGGCATAATGCCTTCAAATTCTCCTTTCTTACCTCCTTATGCATTGATTGAATTTTATTTTTTTTTCTTTTATTCCCTCAGATTCCAATTTTTCACTTCTACTAGATTGGAAAATATACTCTATTTCTATTCATTTATGATTACCCTAGAATTTTTCATAAGCTTATTTATCAAGTCTAAAGTAAATCAATAATGTTATCTTTCCAAATAATTCAAGTACCTTAAAATTAATCACTCCCTACTCACAACTTCTATACATTTATTGACCATACAACCACATAATTCTATTTTGAATTTTAACCCTGAAAATTATATACTATTGATATCAATACATGCTTAATTTTACCTATGTGTTGACCATTTCGCATGCTTAGCATTCTTTCTTTCATCTCATACAGTCCTTCCGTGTTCATTTTTTTTTTCCCTGAAAGTAAAAGTTCCTTTAATGATGGCATTGGTGATTAGACCATTAAACCATAGTACTAGTAATAATAATGATGATGATGATGATAATGATAAAAGTAGTCACACATGTTTGCATGTCTACCATGTGTCAGGCACGGTGCTGAGGGCTTTAAATGGATGATCTCTTTTAATCCGTGCCAAAAACCTGTCAGATTCCATTATTATCTCTATGTTACAGATAGGAAAGTTGAATCTTAGATTAAGAAACATGATTAAGGGCACACAAGTCGACTGCAAAATTTTTTGTGTAATCCACTGCCTATGTTTCTAACCATTCTTCTTTCATCCATACAATTGTGGACGTGTTTCAAAATATCTTCTACACCAGGTAGTGTCTTACTTGTCACTAGACTTATAGAATCTATTTGTGAATAGGATGTTTAGCACCAATTGAAGCCTTGTGAATAGATAATGCATTCTCATTTAATTTCCTGAGAGATTTTTCACATATAAGACTGTCATCACAATTCAGAGTCCTTCACTGTGGCTATGCATCAATAAGTACATAAATTGTAAGCAAACTACATTACAATGCTACATCATCAGTTATGTTGCAACAGATCTGACTTCAAGCTATCTTAGCCTAAGCAAAAGGAAGCCATTCTCAAGTATGTGATCTACCATCAAAAACAGTGTTCTCCATTATTCAAAGTATTCATGCATGTTGAAATTTTCCTCCTCTAGGGCCTCTTGAAGTCACTTTCTTGGGCACCAGTGTCCCCAAATCATAGTAACAGTTGTTTGTTCAAAATAACTAAGAGCAAGAAGGATTATTCTGTGATGCCTCATTTTGTGGTGCTAAATTTCACAGTAAACCATCTGTACATTATTCAAATAGATTTGCTTTAAATATATGATATCTATATAATATCTATATTATATATACATGTATATACATGTATATGTATGGATATATATCCACATTTATATATCCATAATTTGACTATTGTAAGTAATGCTGCAATAAATATAGGGGTGCACACTATATGTTGGCAAATCGAACTCCAATAAAAAAATACAAAACAATAATCTCAAGTCTTCTTACAAAATATGCTTTGTATGATATTTTCCCCTAAACTTCATACTAGAAAATAAATATATGGGAATTATAAAAAATATAGGGACACACATACCTATTCAAATTAGTGTTTTCATATTATTTGGGTAAATATCCAGTAAGGGAATTAGAGTAGTTCTATTTTTAATTTTTTCAGTAACCTCCATACTGTTTTCCAGAGTGGCTGCACCAGTCTGCATTCTCACCAGTACTGCACAAGGGTTCCTTTACTCCACATATTTACCAACACTTGTTTCTTGTGTTTTGACAAGCATGATGTGATATCTCATTGTGGTTTTTATATGCATTTCCCTGATAATTAGTGATTTTGAGCTGCTTTTCATGTGTCTGTCGGCTGCATATATATCTTTTTTGGATAAAATTCTGTGCATGTCTTCTGCCCATTTTTTAATTGTACTATTTGGTTTTTTGGAGCTGAGTTGTACAAGTTCTTTATACATATTGGGTACCAACTATTTATTGGATATGTCATTTGCAAATATCTTCCCCCATTCAGTAGGTTTGTTTTTAATTTTGCTGATGGTTTCCTTTGCTGTGCAAAAGCTTTTTTTTGAAAGATTTTATTTATTCATGAAAGACACGGAGAAAGAGAGAGGCAAAGACATAGGCAGAAGGAGAAGCAGGCTTCCTACAGGGAGTTTGATGTGGGACTCGATCCCAGGACCCCAGGGTCATGACCTGAGCCAAAGCCAGATGCTCAACCACTGAGCCACCCAGGTACCCCTGTGCAAAAGCTTTTTGTTTTACTATAGTCCCAACAGTTTATTTTTGCTTTTGTTTCCCTTGCCTCAAGCACATATCTAGAAAAATGTTGCCAAGGCCTATGTAGACAGAAAAACACTGCCTTTGCTCTCTCCTAGGACTTTTATGGTTTCAGGTCCACATTTAGGCCTCCAGTTTCATTCATTCACATGTGGCTGTCCAATTTTCACAGCATACTTTGTTGAAGAGACTGTCTTTTTCCCACTGCATATTCTTAACTCTTTTGTCAAATATTAAGTGACAATATAATTTTTGGTTTATGGGCTGTATGTTCTGTTTTATTGATATATATATATATATATCTATTTTTGTGCTGGTACCATATTATTTTGATTACTACAGCTTTGTGGTATATGTTGAAAGCTGGGATTGTGATACCTCCAATTTGTTTTTCTTTTTCAAGATGCTTTGATTTCTCAGGGTCTTTGTAGTTCCTTACAAATTATAGGATTGTTTGTTCTAGTTCTGTGAAAAATGCTGTTGGTCTTTTGATAGGGATTGCATTAAATCTGTAGATTGCTTTGGGTAGCATAGACATTTTACCAGTATTTATTCTTCCAATCCATAAGTATGGAATATCTTTCCATTTCTTTGTGTCATCTTCAATTTCTTTCATCAGTGTTTTATAGTTTTCAGAGTATTTTAGTTTTCAGAGTATAGTTTTTCACCTCTTTGGTTAAGTTTATACCGAACTATTTTATTTTGGTGCAATTATAAATGGGATTTTTTTCTTAATTTCTCTTTCTGCTGCTTCATTATTAGTGTATAGAAATGAAAAAGTTTCTGCACATTGATTTTTTTTATCCTGTGACTTTACTGAATTCATTTATTAGTTCTAGTAGCTTTTTTGGTAAAGTCTTTAGAGTTTTCTATATAGTGTCATGTCATCTGCAAATAGTGACAGTTTTACTTTTTTCTTACAATTTGGATGCCTTTTATTTCTTTTTGTAGTCTGATTGCTGTGGCTATAGCTTCAGGTACAATATTGAATAAAAGCAGTGAGAGTGGACATCCTTGCCTTGTTCCTGACCTCAGGGGAAAAGGTTTCAGTTTTTTTTTCTATTGAGGATGATGTTAGTTGTAGGTCATATAAAGCCTCTATCATGTTGAGGTATAGTCCCTCTGAACCTACTTTGTTGACGGTTTTTATCTTGGGTGGATGCTGGACTTTGTCAAATGCTTTTTCTGCTTCTACTGAAATGATTGTATGGTTTTTATTCTTTCTCTTATTGATGTGATGAAGCACATTGATTGATTTGTGAATATTGAACCACTCTAGCATCCCAGAGATAAATTCCACTTGATCATGGTGATTGATTCTTTTTAATGTATTGTTGAATTCAATTTGCTAGTATTTTGTTGAGGATTTTACATCTATGTTCACCAGGGATATTGGCCAATAGTTCTTTTTTTTAGTGGTGTCTTTATCTTGTTTTGGTATCATGGTACTTCTGGCCTCACGGAATGAATTTGGAAATTTTTCTTCCTCTTCTATTTTTTGGAATAGTTTGAGAAGAATAGGTATGAACTCTTGGAGTTTTCTGATGACTGGTTCAACTTCATTGCTGGTAATTGGTCTATTAAAATTTTCTATTTCTCCTGATTCACTTTTGGAAAATCGTATATTTCTATAATTTATCTATTTCTTTGAGGTTGTCCAGTTTATTGGCATATAATTGTTCAAAATATTCTCTTATGATCCTTTGTTTTTCTGGCATCAGTTTTAATTTCTTCTCTTTCCTTTGTGATTTTGTTTATTTGAGCCCTCTCCCTTTTTTCTCTTCTTTTTTTATCAGTCTGGTTGAAGGTTTATCAATTATGTTGTCTTTTTCAAAGAACCAGTTTCTGGTTTTTTTTTTTTTTTCAGTTCCTGGTTTTATTGATCTATTCTACTGTTGTATTTTCTAGTTTCTATTTCATTTATTTCTGGTCTAATCATTATTATTTCCTTACTTCTGCAGGTTTTGGGTTTTGCTTATTCTTCTTCTAGCTCCAATAGGTATAAGATTAGATTGTTTATTTGAGATTTTTCTTGCTTCCTCAGGTAGGCCTGTATTGCCATAAATTTCCCTCTTAGAACAGCTTATGATGGGTTCTCCAAATTTTGGGGTATTATGTTTTCATTTTCACTTGTCTCCATGTATTTTTTTATTTCCTCTTTGATTTCTTGGTTCACCCATTTATTATTTAGTAGCATGTTATTTAACCTCCATGTATTTGTGTTCTTTTCAGACGTTTTGTTGTAGTTGATTTCTAGGTTCATAGCATTGTAGTCAGATAAGGTGCATGGTATGACTTCAGTCTTTTTGAATTTTTTGAGACTTGTTTTGTGACCTCTTTTTTTGTAAATATTTTATTTATTTATTCATGAGAGACACAAAGATAGAGAGAGAGAGAGAGAGAGAGAGGCAGAGACATAGACAGAGACATAGGCAGAGGGAGAAGCAGGCTCCACTTAGGGAGCCTGATGTGGCACTCGATTCCCGGACTCCAGGATCATGCCCTGTGCCAAAAGCAGGTGCTAAATTGATGAGCCACCCAGGACCTCTTATGTTATCTATTCTACATAACATTCCACATAAACTTGAATAGAATGTATATTCCTCTGTTTTAGGATGGGATGTTCTGAATGTATATATACATATATACACTATCTGGTCTAATGTCATTCAAAGCCACTGTTTTCTTGTTGATTTTCTGATTGGACGATCTATGCATTGATGTAAGTGGGGTGTTAAAGTGCCCAACTATTATTATGTTACTATCAATTACTTCCTTTATGTTTGTTAATAGCTGCTTTATGTATTTGGATGCTCTCCTGTTAAGTGCATAAATATTCTTGTTGGATTGTTCCTTTTAGGATTATATAGTTTCCTTCTTTGTATCTTTGTTTTCAAGTCAATTTTCCGTGTATAAATACTGCTACTTGGATTTTTTTCGCACCATTTGCATGATAAATGTTTCTCCATACCCTCACTTTCAGAGGAGGTCCCGTGCATTCAGGGTGGTACTGCCCTAGACCATCCCCTCACTTTCAATTTGCATGTGTCTTTAGGTCTTCTTTGCTACTAAAGAATGAATGAGTCAATGAAAAAAATCAAAGAAGAAATGTAAAAATTACATATAAAGACTAAAATGTAAACACAACAGTTCTAAATCTTTGGATGCAACAGAACTGTTTCTAAGAGGGAACCTCTTCAAGAAGAGGTTACTTTTATTTTTCATTTTTTTTAATGTTATTTAATTATTCATTCATGAGAGACACAGAGAGAGCGAGAGACAGAGCGAGGCAGAGACACAGGCAGAGGGAGAAGCAGGTTCCATGCAGGGAGCCTGATGTGGGACTCGATCCCAGGTTTCTGGGATCACGCCCTGGGCTGAAGGTGGCGCTAAACTGCTGAGCCACCCGGGCTGCCCAAACAGGTTACTTTTTTTTTTAATTAATTTTTTATTGGTGTTCAATTTACCAAGATACAGAATAACACCCAGTGCTCATCCCGTCAAGTGTCCCCCTCAGTGCCGGTCACCCATTCACCCCCACCCCCCGCCCTCCTCCTCCTCCACCACCCCTAGTTCGTTTCCCAGAGTTAGGAGTCTTTATGTTCTGTCTCCCTTTCTGATATTTCCCACACATTTCCTCTCCCTTCCCTTACATTCCCTTTCACTATTATTTATATTCCCCAAATGAATGAGAACATACACTGTTTGTCCTTCTCCGATTGACTTACTTCACTCAGCATAATACCCTCCAGTTCCATCCACGTCGAAGCAAATGGTGGGTATTTGTCGTTTCTAATGGCTGAGTAATATTCCATTGTATACATAAACCACATCTTCTTTATCCATTCATCTTTCGATGGACACCGAGGCTCCTTCCACAGTTTGGCTATTGTGGACATTGCTGCTAGAAACATCGGGGTGCAGGTGTCCTGGCGTTTCATTGCATCTGAATCTTTGGGGTAAATCCCCAACAGTGCAATTGCTGGGTCGTAGGGCAGGTATAGAACACTTCTGAAAGAAATTGAGGAAGGCACAAAGAGATGGAAAAATATTCCATGCTCATGGATTGGAAGAATTAATATTGTGAAAATGTCAATGTTACCCAGGGCAATTTACACGTTTAATGCAATCCCTATCAAAATACCATGGACTTTCTTCAGAGAGTTGGAACAAATTATTTTAAGATTTGTGTGGAATCAGAAAAGACCCCGAATAGCAAGGGGAATTTTAAAAAAGAAAACCATAGCTGGGGGCATCACAATGCCAGATTTCAGGTTGTACTACAAAGCTGTGGTCATCAAGACAGTGTGGTACTGGCACAAAAACAGACACATAGATCAATGGAACAGAGTAGAGAACCCAGAAGTGGACCCTGAACTTTATGGTCAACTAATATTCGATAAAGGAGGAAAGACTATCCATTGGAAGAAAGACAGTCTCTTCAATAAATGGTGCTGGGAAAATTGGACATCCACATGCAGAAGAATGAAACTAGATCACTCTCTTTCACCATACACAAAAATAAACTCAAAATGGATGAAAGATCTAAATGTGAGACAAGAATCCATCAAAATCCTAGAGGAGAACACAGGCAACACCCTTTTTGAACTTGGCCACAGTAACTTCTTGCAAGATACATCCACGAAGACAAAAGAAACAAAAGCAAAAATGAACTATTGGGACTTCATGAAGATAAGAAGCTTTTGCACAGCAAAGGATACAGTCAACAAAACTCAAAGACAACCTACAGAATGGGAGAAGATATTTGCAAATGACGTATCAGATAAAGGGCTAGTTTCCAAAAATCTATAAAGAACTTATTAAACTCAACACCAAAGAAACAAACAATCCAATCATGAAATGGGCAAAAGACATGAAGAGAAATCTCACAGAGGAAGACATGGACATGGCCAACAAGCACATGAGAAAATGCTCTGCATCACTTGCCATCAGGGAAATACAAATCAAAACCACAATGAGATACCACCTCACACCAGTGAGAATGGGGAAAATTAACAAGGCAGGAAACCACAAATGTTGGAGAGGATGCGGAGAAAAGGGAACCCTCTTACACTGTTGGTGGGAATGTGAACTGGTGCAGCCACTCTGGAAAACTGTGTGGAGGTTCCTCAAAGAGTTAAAAATAGACCAAAGAGGTTACTTTTAGTCTAGAACCTAAAGGCTAAGAAGGAATCAGTATGCTGAAAGGAGAGAAATAAGAAATAAGACATGTCAGTGTGAAGGTTCTAAGGTAGAGAAAAGGATTTTTTTAGAACATCTAGAAGAGGTAGAGGGGAAGGAAGTTGGGAGCACCGCCCTGTAAAGCCTTGTACGCAACTCTAAATATTTTGTCCATTTTTCTAAGAGCAATAGGAAGCTATGGAAAGACTCTAATCAGGACAGTAAAAAAATCAGCAACACATGGTAGTTGACATCTTCAGTAAGCAGTACTTCTTCTGCAGTTTGGTGGGAGGGGAGAACTTTCCTGATTTGGTTTCTGAGTTGTCCACGTACAACTTTCCTCAGTGTTGTAAATTACAGCCCACTTCTCTGTGCTGCCTCACTACTGCTCACTCCATTGCAGTTGAAGCTTGGACATTAGGCAGAGCGCCCTGGTGGACTGTAGCACCTTAATTTGGCCCTAGTGAGAGAGAAATGAGGCAGGACACATTTTACTCTTTCATTCTGTCCATTAGTCCCAATAGTTCCACCCTTTAAATCTGTATATATATGTTAGAATTCTTTTAGTGGCTGAGAATTATGATGGAGTAGGAAAGAAAAAAATCTAAAAGAGCGCAGGAGATATGTTTACCTACATAACCCAAAAGGAAAACACCTAATATGTATGTGGGGATGGGTGTCCAAATTCCATATCCATGTTCTCAGATCCACTTCCTCTTCAAGAAAACCTTCGTCTAATATACATCTTGCCAATCTTTAGTGACCTTTCAGGACAGAGTTTCAGTGCACACACGTTTTGTTCTCAGCTCAGGATATATCCCTCTGCTCCCATCAATTTCCCTAAATCTGATCTATTCAGTCTATAACCAGATTCTAGGGTTCAGCAGGACAAACCATAGTAATATTTGACATTTTGTCTCCCATGGAAACATTGAGGTGTGCATTGACACCCCTTTTATGTACTAATTTAAGCTCCTCTCACCAACATGAGTTGCATACAAATCTCTATTTTTCTGATTGCTCAATGGTTAACTATTGGAACACATACTTATGTGTACCCACATGTGCTTATCCATAATCTTCATAGGACAAACGCTATTTGGCAGAGACTGTACAAACAAGCCCCATAGGAAGGGAAAGGCCATAATTCCCTAAGGTTCCATAATTTACAAGGTCACATCTCTCACAATGGAGTTAGTACAGTACATAATTATGCAAAGTAGTGTTATTTCCTTTCTATTATCCCCTTCTTTCAAACTGTACCTTCTTGAGCCTGCCAAGAATAAGAAATGGCCCATTACTAAGCCATACACCTTTTAATGACCACTCAGTTAGCTACACAAAGACCTGGTTAAAGCTTGAAATTACCTTTTGAAATTTTCCAATTAGCTATTAGACAAAGGCCATCCATCACCCCAGCTCTGTCTTGGGAGGAGGGCTTTGGTGCTTGGAAAGTAGGGGAAATGAGTATAATCAGATTTGCATTTTTATCAGAATTTCCTGAGTGGTAAGTGGGAAGTGGTTGCAAGAAGGAATGTAAGAGTGCCTGCTGTGGGACCAGAAGAAGAAAAAAGAACAGATACAATTCAGTCTTGATTTTGTAGTCAAACAACTCACCAAAAAATAGGTCAGGGAAAGGAACTTCATCAAGTAAGATAGGTTCTGGTTTACACTATGGAAATTATACTGAGAAGATGGTGTCTTAGAAAATTTATAGGGTTTCATGAATGTGGGTTATCACTATTTTATAAATAGGAGGAAAAATGTAATAAGATGAAATAGCACTCCCCCAGAATTACCAAACAGTAATAGAATACAAGATCTGTACAAATTAATATAATCTTTCCTTCATAACTTTTCAAAGGGAGCCCCTCATGAACAGCAACAACAAATTCCAGAAACTTTGTGTGTGATTATGACCACTTTATAAGCATTTGGATCAAATTAATACAACTGGAATAACTGGCTTTTGTTCTAAAATTAAATTAGACAAATGATATTCAGAAAGCACAACCCCCATACCTCAGATACTCTTCCTCAGAAATGAGATTTCAACTTTTCTGACACTAAATTTGGGGAGAGGTGTCAAATCATTATAATAACTGCAAGCTGGCCCCAGCTAAAATAGCATCTCAGCAGCCTACCACTGGCGTGCAATCAACTGCACACCCACTGCTGGACTTGATACACAATTGTGGCACCAAAAAATGATTAGAATGTACTTCTTGGTGCCAAGTATTGCAGTGCAACAAATTAACCTTTGACCAGATTAATTATTTTCCTACTTTCTAGATGTCTAAGTCCGTTAAGCATTTTTAGATCAATGCAACCATATGTCCACCTATAACACTTGAGAGACTATTTACTTGCAGAAAAACCCTCTGTCTCACAAAGGATAGTACATCTTCCAACTCAGAAGGCTGGGAAACTGACTATTTCCAAGTATTTGACACACTAAACAGTCCAGAAGTGCTTACCTATTTGCATCATGTAAGTATATTTCCACATTCTCACACAAAATTGACCCAAACTAATAGTTTTTCTACAAAATGTTTCCAATGCTTTATTTTTTTTCAAAATTGTCAAGATCAGTACCTTTCTCTGCACCATATATCTTTGTGGCAGTAATTAGCTTTGTAGAATTGTTAGAGAAAAGTAGGTTTCCCTGGAGAAGAAGAAAGATCTACAAATTGTTACATATATAAAGGCAATTTAGGTGGAAAATGGTATAAAGTGAGCAGTTGATCTAAATAGTCTAGATTTATTCCTTAGGTCTCAGTGTTTCTTACTTTTATACTTCTGGACTTTTAGCTAAGGTACAACACTATTATTATTAAGTTGTCCATTATAGCCATCTTTTATAGAACCTTAATTTATATCTAAGATTGCAATGTTCAGGATTACAAGTATTCCAGTTTATTGGCAGCTTATTTTTTCCATAAAAATCTCTGTGGAAACCTTACTGCAGGACAACCCCTAAAAAAATTGTGTCTCATTTTCTACCAAATAAATATAATAATATAAATGTGCTATTTTAAAAGGAGAACCCATGAGACCAAAACAAGCCATAAACAAAAATCAAAATAGTGATAATAATCTTTAGTCACAATACTTTATTGTGTATAAATAGATGTTTTAATGTGAATTCTGAATAAAGTTGAAGTTTTATCCAGGGGTGTTAAATATGATGAAAGAAATATCTTTTTTTAAAAGATTTTATTTATTTATTCATGAGAGACACACACAGAGAGAAGCAGAGACATAGGCAGAGGGAGAAGCAGGCTCCCTGCAGGAGCCCAATGTGGGACTCCATCCTGGATCCTGGGATCACTCCCTGAGCCACCCAGGCATCAACTGGTGAGCCACCCAGGCATCCCAAAAGAAGTCTTTTTAGAAGGAATAGTTAATGCTTGAGGGCTTTTAACTTTTTATAGAAGCGCATATAGCTGTTGACTTGTAAAGGGCTAGAGAACACTTGTGAAGGGCTAGAGAACACATCCACTGCATCTCCCCCTTCTGCTGGACAGATCGAAAAGAAAGACTACTTTGGCATAGTGTATAACTTCTTTTCTAAAAAAGACAAACAGTACACTTTGTTTTGTATTACAAGGTTATAGGGTATAGTGAAAGGGGCATATATTTTGGAAATAGAGGCATAGGACTTCAGATACTGGTTCTGTGACTATTTTGCAATGTGGGGTTCCATTTTCTCAAGTGAAGAAGGATAAAGCTAACTGGAAAAGTTTGCTATATGAATTAAATGAAATGTATATGAAAACACTTAGCTCAAAGTAAGTTCTAAATCCTCTCTGGTCCTTTCATTTTTATAGACACGAGTTCATTGGATTTAAGTGGGGTTTATGAGAAGCCCAAAATGGTTTCCCGCAGGAACATAACAGTTTTATTGCAAATATGGAGGATAAACAAGAATGGATTAATTTCTATTGTAATATTTCAAGAGATCATACAAAATGTTAAGTACAGAGATGCCATTAACCTTAAAACAATTAATCTATAAATACTAACATCCTAACACCTACCAAACCTATCAATTACAGAGATCAGCAAATGTGTAATATAATTCTTTTTCTGGCTTTAAGAATGAATATAGAATGATATTGGCCATAAGATTATTGTACCTAATAGTGAAAATACAGAAAGTACAGAGCCTGAAAAATGGTAAACTCATTGTATTTTTTCTACTATAAGAAAAAAAAAAGATGGATGGCTTAATACTAGTTTGATTATCATAAAAGTATATATTTTAGTATCCTTCTATGCAATGTATACTTGCCTGCCATAAAAAGCTGGCCTGTTGACTAAAAAGCTTGATCAATTTTGTTCCCTGCAAGATGATTTTTTTCCTAGTATAAATGGAACAAATATTCCGAAATTCTTCCATTGAGGTATGTGCTTCAGTAAATGTTTCCTGAGCATCCCCAAAGGCTCTGAAGAACTCATGCAGAAAGGAGCATTTTCCTAGGAGGCAGTGTGTCATCTCCTCCTCCTCACATAAGCCTCTTTGTTTTCTTTCCTTTCCTCTCACTCACATCTTGACGTCTGTACTGTCTTACTACTTTCCCTACATTTTAATTGTTCCTCTTTTTGTCTTTCCTATCAGATCTTCCTTTCCTTATTTGGTGTACAAGCTTTGGAGTGAGGGCTTGAGGACAGTGCCTGCCAGCACTCACAAAGCTTCATAGTGGTCCACAGAGGAAGCAGAAGAGCCAGAGCTACATTTACTAGAATTAATGTGGAGAGTTATGAAGGCTGAGTTGTCCCTGGGGCATTGGTGTACTGGGGAAGGAAGGCTTTTTCAGGGAGCTTTAAGCCAAGGCTATGATCAGGAAGGGAACCACGCATGGTGTTGAGTGGCCCCCCTGAGGGTATAGAGAATAAAAAAGAGCAATAACTATTGCCTTGAGGAGGAGATAGAGGTGATAGAAACTTCTTCTGACCACAATTCCAGGCTTACAACACTGCTTTTCTGTTAGTGGTACTGTTCTTGTTTCTTTTGCCATTCCATATAGACACATACAAAACCAGGACACTGGGTGAAGAAGCCCAGTGAACTTTCTGGAAGCCAGTATCCCACAGTTACCATTAGATTATGGATTGTGGAAGGGAAGACTTGATGCAGGCTTCTTGGCCCCTTTTTCAGGAATAACTTCTAGCATGTGTCTAGCTATCATTTGCCTTAAAGACTTGAAAGGATTAAAAATGTGTCCAAAAGTGAGCTTGAGGGCAAAATGTACAAACAGGCAATATGGTTTCTTAGACCTTTGACCTTTTATAGAATTTGTGATGGTTTAAGGAGTGGGAAAACCCCAAAACACTTTTTTTGTGTGAGCTAATCTTCCCTTCTGCTTCTTTGAAGCATGTATGTTTTAGAGGAATTTTAAAATTCATGTCTTGGATTTGTGTTTCTAATTACACATAATTCATCAAGATCTTGCTCTTCATGAGCTATTTAATACTCAGGAAGTCATTTAAGTCATTTTAAAGTCTTCCTGAAATCCAACAGGAAGTTATGTTTACAAAGGACTCACAAACCTGAGACATTTGCATGTTTCATTTGAATCAAAATGCAGAAGCCATAAGTATTTTGGAATGGGAGAGAAATTCAGCCTATCTCTTCAATAAGAAAGGGCTACTGCAATGTCATCCAAAATGCTTCCTGATAATCCCACCTGGAAATGATGTGTGGAATCTTATATTACACATACATTACTTGTTGTCTGTTATAATTATTTGTGTGTGTATATGTCTGCTGTCTTTATTCTTACATTTTATTTAAATTCAATTAATTAACATATAATGTATTATTGGCTTCAGAGGTAGAGGTCAGTGATTCATCACTCTTATATAATACCTGGGGCTCATTACATCACATGCCCTCCTTAATGCCCATCACCCAGTTACCCCGTCCCCCCTCCTCGCTTCCAGTGACCCTCAGTTTGTTTCCTATGGTTTAGAGTCTCTTATGGTTTGTCTCCCCCTCTGATTTCATCTTGTTTCTTTTTTCCTCTCTTCCCATATGATTTTTTGTTTTGTTTCTTAAATTCCACATATGAGTGATATCATATGATAATTATCTTTCTCTGATTGACTTATTTCACTTAGCATAATGTCCTCTAGTTCTAACCACATCATTGCGAATGTCAAGATTTCGTGTTTCTTTTGATGACTGAGTAGTAGTCTAATATATATATATTATATATATATATATAATATATATATTAGTAAGCATATATATATGTATATATACATATATATATGCACCATATCTTTATCTATTTATCTGTCAATGGACATCTGGGTTATTTCCATAGTTTGTCTATTATGGACATTACAGCTATAAACATTGGGGTGCAAGTGCCCCTTCAGATCACTACATTTCTATCTTTAGGGTAAATACTCAGTAGTGCAATTGCTGGGTTGTGGGGTAGCTCTATTTTCAACTTTTTGAGGAACCTCCTTACTGTTTTCTAGAGTGGCTGTACTAGCTTGCATTCCCACCAACAATGTATAAGAATTCCCCTTTCTCCACATCCACACCAATATCTGTCGTTTCCTGACTTGTTAATTTTAGCCATTCTGACTGGTGTGAGGTGGTATTTCATTGTGGGTTTGATTTGTGTTTCTCTGATGCCAAGTGATGTGGAGCATTTTTTCATGTGTCTGTTGGCCATTTGTATGTCTTCTTTGAAGAAATGTCTCTTCATGTCTTTTGCTCATTTCTTGATTGGATTATTTGTTCTTTGGATGTTGAGTTTGATGAGTTCTTTATAGATTTTGGATATTATCTGTTTTCTGATCTGTCATTTGCAAATGTCTTCTCCCATTCTGTAGTTTGCTTTTTCATTTTGTTGACTGTTTGCTGTGCAGAAGCTTTTAATCTTGATGAAGTCCCAACAGTTTCTTTTTTCTTTTGTTTCCCTTCCTTTGGAGATGTGTCTAGCAAGAAGTTTCTGTGGCTGAGGTCACAGAAGTTGCTGCCTGTGTTCTCCTCTAGGATTTTGATGGATTCCTGTCTCATATTTAGGTCTTTCATCCATTTTGAGTTTATACTTGAATATGGTGTGAGGAAATGGTCCAGTTTCATTCTTCTGCATGTGGCTGTCCAGTTTTCCCAACACCATTTGTTGAAGAGACTGGTTTTTTTTCCCATGGGATATTCTTTCCTGTTTTGTCAAAGATTCATTGACCATACAGTTGTGGATTTATTTCTGGGTTTTCTATTCTTTACTATTGAGCTATGTGTCTATTTTTATGCCAGCACCATACTGTTTTGTTTACTATGGCTTTGTAATATAACTTGGAGTCTGGCATTGTGATGCCACCAGCTTTGGTTTTCTTTTTCAACAATCCTTTGGCTATTCAGGGTCTTTTCTGGTTCCATACAAATTTTAGAATTATTTGTTCCAAATCTGTGAAATAAGTTGATGATATTTTGATAGGGATTACATTTAATGTATAGATTGCTCTAGGTAACATAGACATTTTAACAATGTTTCTTTTTCCAATCCATGAGCATAGACATTTTTCCATTTCTTTGTGTCTTCAATTTCTTTCATAAGTGTTCTATATTTTTCAGAGTGCAGATCCTTTGCCTCTTTGGTTAGTTTTATTCCTAGGTATCTTATGGTTTTGGTTGCAATTGTAAATGGGATTGTCTCCTTAATTTCTTTTACTTCTGTCTCATTGTTAGTGTATAGAAATGCAACTGATTTCTGTGCATTGATTTTATATCCTGCCACTTTGCTGAATTCCTGTATGAGTTCTAGCAATTTTTGGGTGGAGTCTTTGGGTTTTCCATATTTGACATCTTTGCCCATTCAGATGCCTTTTATTTCTTTTTGTTGTCTCATTGCTGAGGCTAGGGCTTCTAGTACTGTGTTGAACAGCAGTGGTGATAGTGGACATCCCTGCCATGTTTCTCACCTTAGGAGAAAAGCTCTCATTTTCTCCCCATTGAGAATGACATTCATTGTGGGCTTTTCATATATGGCCTTTATGATATTTAGGTATGTTCCCTCTATCCCTACACTGTGAAGAGTTTTAATCAAGAAAAAATGCTGTACTTTGTCAAATGCTTTTTCTGCATCTATTGAGAGGATTATATGATTCTTGTCCTTTCTTTTATTAATGTAGTGTATCACATTGATTGATTTTGCAGATGTTGAACCACCCTTGCATCCCAGGAATGGTCGTGGTGAATAACCTTTTAGTGCACTGTCGTATCCTACTGACTAGTATTGTGGTGAGAATTTTGGCGTACATGTTCATCAGGGATATCAGTCTGTAATTCTTCTTTTTGGTGGGGTCTTTGTCTGGTTTTGGGATCAAGGTAATGCTGGCCTCATCGAAAGAGTTTGGACATTTTCCTTCCATTTCTATTTTTGAAACAGCTTCAGAAGAATAGGTATTAATTCTTCTTTAAATGTTTGGTAGAATTCCCCTCGGAAGCCATCCAGCCCTGGACTCTTGTTTGTTGGGAGATTTTTGATTATTGTTTCAATTTCCTTGCTGGTTATGGGTCTGTTCAGACTTTCTATTTTGGTAGTTTATACATCTCTAAGAATGCATCCATTTCTTCCAGATTGCCTAATTTGTTGGCACAGAGTTGCTGATAATATGTTCTTATAATTATTTGTATTTCTTCAGTGTTGGTTGTAACCTCATCTCTTTCATTCATGATTTTATTTATTTGGGTCCTTTCTCTTTTCTTTTTGATAAATCTGGCCAGAGATTTATCAATCCTATTAATTCTTTCAAAGAACCAGCTCTTAGTTCCCTTGATCTGTTCTACTGTTCCTTTGGTTTCTCTTTCATTGATTTCTGTTCTAATCTTTATTATTTTTCTTATCCTTTTGGGTTTAGCTTTATTTGCTGTTCTTCCTCCAACTCCTTTAGCTGTAACGTTAGGTTGTGTATTTGAGACCTTTCTTGTTTTTTTAGAAAGGCTTGTATTGATATTATATATCAATTCCCTTTTGGGATCGCCTTTGATGCATTTCAAAGGTTTTGAACAATTGTGCTTTCATTTTCATTTGTTTCCATGAATTCTTTTAATTCTTTAATTTCCTGGTTGATCCATTCATTCTTTAGTAGGATGCTCTTTAGTCTCCATGTATTTGAGTTCTTTCTAAACTTCCTCTTGTGATTGATTTCCAGTTTCAAAGCATTGTGGTCTGAAAACATAGAGGAAATGATCCCAATATTTTGGTACCAGTTGAGCCTGATTTGTGAACCAGTATGTGATCTATTCTGGAGAATGCTCCATGGACACTCAAGAAGAATGTGTATTCTGTTACACATATGGAATATATACAGATGGAATGTCTGCATATATTTGTGAAGTCTATGTTTCCTTATTTCCTTGTTAATCACCTACTTAGGTAATCTGTCCATTGCTGTGAGTGGGGTGTTAAAGTCCTCTACTATTATTGTATTATTATCAATGTGTTTATTTAATTTTGTTATTAATTGGGTTATATAAGTGGCTGCTCCCATGTTAGGGGCATAAATATTACAATGGTTAGATCTTCTTGTTGGATAGACCCTTTAATTATGATATAGTGTCCTTCCTCATCTCTTATTACAATCTTTGGTTTAAAATCTAATTTGTCTAAAATAAGGATTGCCACTCCAGCCTTTCTTCTGATGTCCATTAGCATGACAAATTGTTTTCCACCCTCTCACTTTCAATCTGGAGTTGTCTTTGGGTCCAAAATGAGTCTCTTGCAAACATATGTCTTCTGCCTTTAATGGAAATGCCTGATATAAGAGGAAGGAAACTGGATTGTAAGCTCGGCTGACCAATGTTACAGTTCTAATTTTCATAGCTGTGTGACCTTGGACAAGATAATGAACATCACTGAGCCTTATCTACTCTGCATATGTCTGAATTTTGAACACATCCAAAATGATAATGAACCTAAACATACTCTGTGGACTCCAAAATGATAGATCCAGTTAATTACTATCTTCTATTAAATCCACACAATGTTTACCTATTTACTTACTGTTTCAACAAGCATTTGTTAAGGTACACAACAGAAATTGTGGTAAAAAGAGGACAGAAACATGTGAAAAGAGAGGAGAAATTTTATTTTCAACAAACATTTCTTATTATGCCGATGTGGAATGCCATTATCATAGCAGTTTTGTGCTATTACATACCCTGTTGTGCCATTTCTAAATAGAGGAAGGGAAAATCTACCAAGTGTCTCCAGACTAGATGTTTTAACATGTTTTATGGTAAGTTGGTTCAAACTATTTTATTTTTCAAATGAAATCTTGCCATGGATGAAACTAGAGGGTATTGGGCTAAACAAAATAAGTCAACCAGAGAAAGATCATTATCATATGATTTCACTCATGTGTGGAATTTAAGAAACAAAACAGAGGAGCATAGGGGAAGGGAGGGAAAAATAAAACAAGACAAAATCAGAGAGGTAGACAAAGCCATAAGAGACTCTTAATCTTAGGAAACAAACTAAGGGTTGCTGGAGGGGAGGGGTTGGTGGGAATGGGTAACTGGGTGATGGGCATTAAAGAGGGCTCATGATGTAATGAGCATGGGGTATTAAATAACATCGATGAATCACTGAACTCTACCCCTGAAACTAATAATACACTATATGTTAATTAATTGAATTTAAATTGAAAAAAGGAAGAAAAAAACTATTGTGTTTTTCAAAGAATATACTATTTATTTTTTGCTTAGAGCATATATTGCTTGGTACTGTGTCATACAGTATATAATCATATAAGAGATATCCAAAAATATAATCTTGATTTTTATATTTTGGTTAAAATTTTAGGTGCCAACATATTTTAGAAATAAGTAAGTCACTTGCATTTTTCTGCTTTTCACAAAAGAGGAAGTAAATGTGTTTACCACCTCATGTTATCCCCCAAGAGGGAGCATTTTATTCTGAATGTCAAATTTTAAGTGGAGGAATAACAGGGTACAGACAAACTGAAAACACTCTCTCAGTAGCTGATGTTTTTCCCTCCAGTGGGTGATGAAAATCAAATCCCTAAACTGCTCCTTCTGGGCTTTTTACTAATTAACTTGACATCTGTGGTGAAGTGGAACATAGACTAACCTTGTTCATTCCCAGTCCTACAATTAAACTACTGGTAGTTCAGGTCAGAAGCTTATCTCTGGAAATTTGAGAGTAAAATAATTTCAAATTGACAGAAGTATAGTATTTTTACCAAAATATTCAGGAAAGGAGGGCTTTCAGGTAAAGTAAAAATTGCACTCTTAGCCCACCATGATTCCCTACTCTATCTACTGTGGTTCTTTCCTATCTATGGATGACAGAAGCAAAGGATACATGAGAATAGGATCATTCATATAAAATAGTTGCTGTTATAGAACATGGATGTGATAATTCTGTCATTGGGATGTGATACACGCAGAGATGGGGATGGGAAAACTAAGCAGCCAGAAAATTTTTTAGAAGATCTAGGGAAAGAAAAGAAATGATTCTCTAGAAAATTTAAAAGAGTAATATAGAAAAAATTTTATTGCATGGAGAAAGTATTAAATGTCCCTCATTTATGCTATTACCGGAAAGTGTCTGGTGACCTAAGTATGTCAGCAGCATGGAGTCCATGAAGGCAAAACTTTTGGGTGACCTGTAGCTTACCAGAAGGAAAGACGTAAAAAGATTATAATGGAAAAAACTGAGGCACACTACACTTAAGTACAAATGAGAATACAGTTGAAAGAGAAGCATTGATAGGCAAAAGGACATGATGTTGGGATTTTCTTTAAAATAATTCATCAAAATAATTTTTAGGTGGAAGATTAAAATAAGTTCCTTATACACACAGCATGGATAGTGTTCAGTGAAAAATAGCACATAGTACATTTATATGAAGTTCAAAAACAGGAATAATTAATCTAAGTTGAAAAACATCAGAAAAGTGGTTGTCTCTTAGAGTCAGAGTGGAGGCATGAATTGACTGGAAAGGGATATGAGGGAATTTTCTAGGGTGAAGATTGTGTTCTATGTTTTAGTAGGAGTTTGGGCTACGCAAGTGTATGCATGTGTCAAAACTATTTAAATGGTACACTTAAGATTTGTGAATTTCATTGTATGTAAAATTTACCTCAAACCAGAAACTATAAACAAATGCTAAACTATTGCTAATATGTTAGCTGAAGTGTTTGGTAGAAATATACTGATGTGTACAGCTTATTTAGAAATACATCAAACTGGAGGGATCCCTGGGTGGCTCAGCGGTTTGGCACCTGCCTTTGGCCCCGGGCGTGATCCTGGGGTCCCGGGATCGAGTCCCACGTTGGGCTCCGGGCATGGAGCCTGCTTCTCCTTCTGCCTGTGTCTCTGCCTCTCTCTCTCTCTCCCTATGTCTATCATAAATAAATAAATCTTTAAAAAAAAGAAATACATCAAACTATGAGAGATTGGTGGACAGATAGAAGAAAGGATGGATAAATATAAAAGAAATATATAAGAAAAAATGTAGAATCTAGGTGGTAGACATATGAGGTTTCATTTTACCATTTTTCTATTTTCTCCAAATTTTATAATAAAGTGTTGGGAAAAGTGAGAAATAGGAGAAGTGAAATGTCAATAACTGTGTAGCAAGAGAACAGTTAATGGATTCATTATGCCCTTCTCTGTAATTTCTATGTGTTTGAAATTTTCCCTAATAAAATGTTTAAAAGATATTCATATGAAGAGATTATCCAAGTTATATATAGAACTGTATTTAAGTCATGTAACTAGAAATATGTATTTTCTCTCGTTTTCTATATATTTAGTAACCATATCTAAATTTGCCACAAAATAAAGAGGAACTAGAAGTGGGCTCAGTTAGGAGAAACTAGAAGTAGGCTAAGTTAGGAATCCAGGGAAATTAGAAAAGAGGATCCCAAGCTAAAAACTCCAGCTCTATCAATAGATGATCATTTTCATGTATCATTTCTCTTCATCTAAATTCAATTTAATTCTGTATCCTGATTCCTAGCTAGAAAAAGAGAATCTACCTCTTTATTGTGTATGGAATATAAAGATAGTCATTAAGAATGCAGACTCTTGAGGTACCTGGGTGGCTCAGTCAATTAAGCATCTGCCTTCCTCACAGATCAATATCCTGGGGTCCTGGGATGGAGCCCCATGTCAGGCTCCCTGCTCAGCAGGGAGTCTGCTTCTCCCTCTGCCTCTGCTTGTGCTCTCTCGCTCATTCTCTGTCAAATAAATAAATAAAATCTTTTTTAAAATGCAGACTCTTCAACCACATGAAAGAACACACTGGATAGTGGATACTACAGCCAAAATATGGGCCTCCTATAGTATACCCTCCCTCCTCTCCCCCAACATGGCTTTATCTCTTTTTCCATATGTTCAGGTAACAGGTAAATGTTCTACTGAATTGATTGATTTCACAAATCCTAATTCTTCTAACTAGCCCTAATACCTACAGCATTCTTTGTGCTGTAGATCCTCATTCTAAATCCTCCCTTTGCTCAATATTGCCTTGTCAATTGATTCTTCAAGAAATGCCTTCACAAAATTAATATTAACATTATGTTTTTGTTTTTTACACAGAACCAGTATAAAAATGAGCATATAAAGAGGTCTCTAGTTGTAAAATTACTATTGAAAGTAGAGTTCGTTATACTGTTTAGTTCCCAAACTATGTGTTCAGTTTTTCTCAGAGTTCTGAGCTTTGGTTGGTCTCTCTTGGTAATTTTGTATGTCTCCTTTTGTTAGATAGCTGTGTAACCGTTATATTCTTCTTTTTATGTTGGCTTCCAGGAAGTTTAGTGTTATTTGATTTATTGAATAATAGCCTTCCTTGACTCTGTTTCCTGTCTTAGTTATTTTACTCTTGTCTTTTTTTTTTTAATCTCCATCCCAACCCTTGTTCCCCTTACTTGGTACTTCCCCTTTAATAATTCTAGATTTGTAGGATTTATGTATCTGTTTTTGTAAACTGCTCTAGGTTTGGAAGTAGGTAGAAAATACATAAGTTGTAAAAATCTCCAATGATGTTAGTACATTATTTTACTCTAGCTCAAATTTTATTGCAGTAATATCCAAACATATTTCAATAAAGGATAGGTTTAGCTGATATTTTGAGAAAATAAAGTCCTTTATTATATTAGGAAGCCATCAGGAAGCATTTAAGAGGAGGAAAATTTGGACACTTTAAGGTGATTTTATTAAAACAGAAAACATCAAGGCCAACTTCCTACATGCTATACTGTCTATCTATCCTTTGGAATATATATGTGTTCCCAATTTCTCATCACAATGGTCAGACTGATCACTGATGTGGAAACAGATCTTACTTCTCTCAACTGGCTTTTGTCAAACAGAGAATAAATCTAGGTCATCTCTCTTGGAGATAGTGCTGTATCTCTGTGGATTAGAAGGAAAAAGCCAACTGTATGACAAAAAATTCAACTGTCAAAGTTAAACTAAATAATCTTTTAACTTCATCACAGTTTCATAAGTGTATATTTCCTAAAAGAGGACAAAGATTCCTTTATAACAGATCACCTGGGATGATTCATTCTTTCTGAACACATAATTATTAGAAGCTGTGATTTACCCAGTGATTAAATATTCAGAAACTCCCCTCCCCAATTAAAACATATAAAGTACAGAAGAAAATGGCTGACAATAATTATCTGACTTGGAGATAAAGAAAAGTTTTCTAACTGGAAAGTAACAAAAAAAATCAAGTATAAATTGCAATGGATATGTCTACATAAAAATGTAAGTCTCCTGGTCATCAGAATTAGAAATAAAACAATAAACTGGGAATACTATATGTAAGAAATATGAGAGCAAACAATTAAAATCCTTAATCTACAAAGAGCTCACAGGAATTAAAATGCTTTCAATAAGTGAAAGAAATGGGAATGCCTGGGTGGCTCAGCGGTTTAGTGCCTGCCTTTGGCCCAGGCCGTGATCCTGGAGACTCGGGATTGAGTCCCACGTAGGGCTCCCTGCATGGAGCCTGCTTCTCCCTCTGCCTATATCTCTGCCTCTCTCTCTCTCTGTCTCTCATGAGTAAATAAATAAAATCTTAAAAAAGATAAGTGAAAGAAATGACATACTTTGAAATTCTTCCAATATAAAAATGAAAAATAGTAATAAATTTTTTAAAAAAACTAGTCAGTGCTACTGGTAATAAAAATATAAACTAAAGCAATATTTTTATGTCTTTCAAAATACTGTAGATTTTTATTTTTATTTTTTTTTAATTAATTTTTATTGGTGTTCAATTTACCAACATACAGAAAAACACCCAGTGCTCATCCCGTCAAGTGTCCACCTCAGTGCCCGTCACCCATTCCCCTCCAACACCCGCCCTCCTCCCCCCTTCCACCACCCCTAGTTCGTTTCCCCGAGTTAGGAGTCTTTATGTTCTGTCTCCCTTCCTGATATTTCCCAACATTTCTTCTCCCTTCCTTTATATTCCCTTTCACTATTATTTATATTCCCCAAATGAATGAGAACATACACTGCTTGTCCTTCTCCGATTGACTTATTTCACTCAGCATAATACCCTCCAGTTCCATCCACGTTGAAGCAAATGGTGGGTATCTGTCGTTTCTAATCGCTGAGTAATATTCCATTGTATACATAAACCACATCTTCTTTATCCATTCATCTTTCGATGGACACCGAGGCTCCTTCCACAGTTTGGCTATTGTGGCCATTGCTGATAGAAACATCGGGGTGCAGGTGTCCCGACGTTTCGTTGCATCTGAATCTTTGGGGTAAATCCCCAACAGTGCAATTGCTGGGTCGTAGGGCAGGTCTATTTTTAACTCTTTGAGGAACCTCCACACAGTTTTCCAGAGTGGCTGCACCAGTTCACATTCCCACCAACAGTGTAAGAGGGTTCCCTTTTCTCCGCATCCTCTCCAACATTTGTTGTTTCCTGCCTTGTTAATTTTCCCCATTCTCACTGGTGTGAGGTGGTATCTCATTGTGGTTTTGATTTGTATTTCCCTGATGGCAAGTGATGCAGAGCATTTTCTCATGTGCATGTTGGCCATGTCCATGTCTTCCTCTGTGAGATTTCTCTTCATGTCTTTTGCCCATTTCATGATTGGATTGTTTGTTTCTTTGGTGTTGAGTTGAATAAGTTCTTTATAGATTTTGGAAACTAGCCCTTTATCTGATATGTCGTTTGCAAATATCCTCTCCCATTCTGTAGGTTGTCTTTTAGTTTTTTTGACTGTATCCTTTGCTGTGCAAAAGCTTCTTTCTTGATGAAGTCCCAATAGTTCATTTTTGCTTTTGTTTCTTTTGCCTTTGTGGATGTATCTTGCAAGAAGTTACTGTGGCCGAGTTCAAAAAGGGTGTTGCCTGTGTTCTCCTCTAGGATTTTGATGGACTCTTGTCTCACATTTAGATCTCTCATCCATTTTTAGTTTATCTTTGTGTATGGTGAAAGAGAGTGGTCCAGTTTCATTCTTCTGCATGTGGATGTCCAATTTTCCCAACACCATTTATTGAAGAGACTGTCTTTCTTCCAATGGATAGTCTTTCCTCCTTTATCGAATATTAGATGACCATACATTTCAGGGTCCACTTCTGGGTTCTCTATTCTGTTCCATTGATCTATGTGTCTATTTTTGTGCCAGTACCACACTGTCTTGATGACCACAGCTTTGTAGTACAACCTGAAATCTGGCATTGTGATGCCCCCAGCTATGGTTTTCTTTTTTAAAATTCCCCTGGCTATTCGGGGTCTTTTCTGATTCCACACAAATCTTAAAATAATTTGTTCTAACTCTCTGAAGAAAGTCCATGGTATTTTGATAGGGATTGCATTAAACGTGTAAATTGCCCTGGGTAACATTGACATTTTCACAATATTAATTCTGCCAATCCATGAGCATGGAATATTTTTCCATCTCTTTGTGTCTTCCTCAATTTCTTTCAGAAGTGTTCTATAGTTTTTAGGGTATAGATCCTTCACCTCCTTGGTAAGGTTTATTCCTAGGTATCTTATGCTTTTGGGTGCAATTGTAAATGGGATTGACTCCTTAATTTCTCTTTCTTCAGTCTCATTGTTAGTGTATAGAAATGCCATTGATTTCTGGGCATTGATTTTGTATCCTGCCACGCTACCAAATTGCTGTATGAGTTCTAGCAATCTTGGGGTGGAGGCTTTTGGGTTTTCTATGTAGAGTATCATGTCATCGGCGAAGAGGGAGAGTTTGACTTCTTCTTTGCCAATTTGAATGCCTTTAATGTCTTTTTGTTGTCTGATTGCTGAGGCGAGGACTTCCAGAACTATGTTGAACAGCAGTGGTGAGAGTGGACATCCCTGTCTTGTTCCTGATCTTAGGGGAAAGGCTCCCAGTGCTTCCCCATTGAGAATGATATTTGCTGTGGGCTTTTCGTAAATGGCTTTTAAGATGTCAAGGAAAGTTCCCTCTATCCCAACACTCTGAAGTGTTTTGATCAGGAATGGATGCTGTATTTTGTCAAATGCTTTCTCTGCATCCAATGAGAGGATCATATGGTTCTTGGTTTTTCTCTTGCTGATATGATGAATCACATTGATGGTTTTACGAGTGTTGAACCAGCCTTGTGTCCCAGGGATAAATCCTACTTGGTCATGGTGAATAATTTTCTTAATGTGTTGTTGGATCCTATTGGCTAGTATCTTGTTGAGAATTTTTGCATCCATGTTCATCAGGGATATTGGTCTGTAATTCTCCTTTTTGGTGGGGTCTTTGTCTGGTTTCGGAATTAAGGTGATGCTGGCCTCATAGAACGAATTTGGCAGTACTCCATCTCTTTCTATCTTTCCAAACAGCTTTAGTAGAATAGGTATGATTTCTTCTTTAAACGTTTGATAGAATTCCCCTGGGAAGCCATCTGGCCCTGGAGTCTTGTGTCTCGGGAGGTTTTTGATGACTGCTTCAATTTCCTCCCTGGTTATTGGCCTGTTCAGGTTTTCTATTTCTTCCTGCTCCAGTTTTGGTAGTTTGTGGCTTTCCAGGAATGCATCCATTTCTTCTAGATTTCCTAATTTATTGGCATACAGCTGTTCATAATATGTTTTTAGAATCGTTTGTATTTCCTTGGTGTTGGTAGTGATCTCTCCTTTCTCATTCATGATTTTATTAATTTGAGTCTTCTCTCTCTTCTTTTTAATAAGGTTGGCTAATGGTTTATCTATCTTATTAATTCTTTCAAAGAACCAACTCCTGGTTCTGTTGATCTGTTCCACAGTTCTTTTGGTCTCGATATCATTTAGTTCTGCTCGAATTTTAATTAACTGTCTTCTTCTGCTGGGGGTGGGGTCCATTTGTTGCTTTTTCTCTAGTTCCTTTATGTGTAAGGTGAGCTTTTGAATTTGAGTTCTTTCCAGTTTTTGAATGGATGCTTGTATTGCGATGTATTTCCCCCTCAGGACTGCTTTTGCTGCGTCCCAAAGATTTTGAACGGTTGTATCTTCATTCTCATTAGTTTCCATGAATCTTCTCAATTCTTCCTTAATTTCCTGGTTGACCTTTTCATCTTTTAGCAGGATGGTCCTTAACCTCCATGTGTTTGTGGTCCTTCCAAACTTCTTGTTGTGATTAAGTTCTAATTTCAAGGCATTATGGTCTGAGAATATACAGGGGACTATCCCGATCTTTTGGTATCGGTTCAGACCCGATTTGTGACCCAGTATGTGGTCTATTCTGGAGAAAGTTCCATGTGCACTTGAGAAGAATGTGTATTCAGTTGAGTTTGGATGTAAAGTTCTGTAGATATCTGTGAAATCCATCTGGTCCAGTGTATCATTTAAAGCTCTCGTTTCTTTGGAGATGTTGTGCTTAGAAGACCTATCGAGGGTAGAAAGAGCTAGATTGAAATCACCAAGTATAAGTGTATTATTATCAAAGTATTTCTTCAGTTTGGTTATTAATTGGTTTAAATATTTGGCAGCTCCCACATTTGGGGCATATATATTGAGAATTGTTAAGTCTTCTTGTTGGATAGATCCTTTGAGTATGAGATAGTGTCCCTCTTCATCTCTCACTATAGTCTTCAGGGTAAATTTTAATTTATCTGATATAAGGATGGCTACCCCTGCTTTCTTTTGAGGACCATTTGAATGGTAAATGGTTCTCCAACCTTTTATTTTCAGGTTGTAGGTGTCCTTCTGTCTAAAATGAGTCTCTTGTAGACAGCAAATAGATGGGTCCTGCTTTTTAATCCAGTCTGAAACCCTGCGCCTTTTGATGGGGTCATTAAGCCCATTCACGTTCAGAGTTACTATTGACAGATAGGAGTTTAGTGTCATCATATCTATTCAGTCCTTGCTTTTGTGGATTGTTCCACTGAACTTCTTCTTAAAGGGGAGTTTTAAGAGTCCCCCTTAAAATTTCTTGCAGAGCTGGTTTGGAGGTTACATATTCTTTCAGTTCCTGCCTGTCTTGGAAGCTCTTTATCTCTCCTTCCATTTTGAATGAAAGCCTTGCTGGATAGAGTATTCTTGGTTGCATGTTCTTCTCATTTAGGACCCTGAATATATCCTGCCAGCCCTTTCTGGCCTGCCAGGTCTCTGTGGAGAGGTCTGCTGTTACCCTAATATTCCTCCCCATAAAAGTCAGGGACTTTTTTTCTCTTGCTGCTTTAAGGATCTTCTCCTTATCTTTGGAATTTGCAAGCTTCACTATTAAATGTCGAGGTGTTGATCGGGTTTTGTTGATTTTAGGGGGGGATCTCTCTATTTCCTGGATCTGAATGCCTCTTTCCCTTCCCAGATTCGGAAAGTTTTCAGCTAGGATTTGTTCAAATACATATTCTGGCCCTCTGTCCCTTTCGGCGCCCTCGGGAACCCCAATTAAACGTAGGTTTTTCTTTCTCAGGCTGTCATTTATTTCCCTTAATCTATCCTCATGGTCTTTTAATTGCCTGTCTCTTTTTTCCTCAGTTTCCCTCTTTGCCATCAGCTTGTCTTCTATGTCACTCACTCGTTCTTCCACCTCGTCAAGCCTCGTCGTTAGGACTTCTAGCTTGGATTGTATCTCATTTAATTGATTTTTAATTTCTGCCTGATTGGATCTCAATTCTGCAGTCATGAAGTCTCTTGAGTCCTTTATGGTTTTTTCTAGAGCCACCAGTAGCTGTATAATAGTGCTTCTGAATTGGCTTTCTGACATTGAATTGTAATCCATATTTTGTAACTCTGTGGGAGAGAGGGCTGTTTCTGATTCTTTTTTTTGAGGTGAGGTTTTCCTTCTAGTCATTTTGCTCAGTGCAGAGTGGCCAAAACCAAGTTGTATTGGGAAAAGGAGAAAAAGAGAGAGAAGGAAAGAAAAGAGAAAAAGAAAAAAGAGAAAGAAGAAAAAAAAGGGGGGGGGGAAGAGAAGAAAAAGAAAGAAAGGAGAAAAAAGAAAAAAAGGGGGGGGTGGGGGACGCAATCAGAAATCAAGAAGAAAGAGAGAAAAGAAAAAAAAAAGCACAAAACAAAACAAAACAAAAAACCACGGGGGAGTATCTTCCGATTCTGTGTTCTTTAAGTCCCTTGACTTCCCTTGGAACTTGTCCCTCTAGCTGGTCTTCTGGGGGAGGGGCCTGCTGTGCTGATTCTCAGGTGTTAGCACTTGGGGGAGCTGCTCTGCCCCTGCCTGGTGCAGGGCTCAGTGGGGGTTGTTCACCCCGTGAGGCCCCGGGAGGAAGCCACAGTCGCGGGGGCAGCTCTGGGACCCTGGAGTCAGCCCCCGCAGTAGCTCCGGGGCTCTCCGGCTGCAGGGCCTGGGGGCTCCCAGGCGGGGCCGCTGATCTGCTCAGTTCCAGGCAGGAGCGTCCTCGCTGTCCTGGGCCCTCCCGGCCTCTGCCTGTCCCGGGGGAGGCCGGATCCTGGGCTGTGTCCCGGCGCCCTGTGCTCCGGAACCTGCGCTGTTGGATTCGCGCTCCCGGCGGTGCAGCCTCCTCCGCGGAGCCGCCGCCCGAGCCCCTCCGAGCTGTTCCCGGAGTCGCGCCGCCCCCTCCGGGCTGAGGTTCTTCCTCCGCCCGAGCCGCCGCCGCTGAGCTGTTTCCGGAGCCGCGCAGCCCCCTCCGCGGAGCTTCTTCCTCCGCCCGAGCCGCCGCCGCTGAGCTGTTCCCGGAGCCGCGCAGCCCCCTCCGCGGAGCCGCCGCCCGAGCCCCTCCGAGCTGCTCCGGGTCCCGCCGAGCGCTGCAGCCCTTAGGGAGCTCGGTGCACTCTCGGGGGCGCAGTTCCTCTGTTACTGTCCCAGGGAGCCCGAGGGCATCCCCGCCTTTCTGGGGATCCTGCTCCAATTCCCCGGGAGGCCTTTCCCCCGGGAAGGTCGGTGCAGCTCCTGCTCCTCCGGGACGGGGCTCTCCTGTCCTGGGGACACTCGCCGCGGCCTCAGCCCGGCTCCTCGCGGGGCCCCTCCCCCTCGGAGGCCTTTTGTGTCTTTATTTCTTTTTCCCCGTCTTCCTACCTTGATAGAAGCGCGAACTCTTCTCCCTGTAGCGTTCCAGCTGGTCTGTCTTTAAATCTCAGGCCGAATTCGTAGATTTTCAGGATGATTGGATGGTTTTCTAGGTAATTTGTTGAGGACAGGTGACTTGGAGACCCTACTCCTCCGCCATCTTGCCCCTCCTCCGCCTACTGTAGATTTTTAAATAAACATTTACTTAATAGTGATGAAGGTACATTGAAGGAATCTCTCATTCACTGTAGCCAGGAATAAGGACTGATGTCATCTTTTTGTAGAACAATTTGATATCTTACAAGAGCCTTAAAATTTTTAATTCTGCTTTTCCTGATGATTCTACTTCTCTGTGTATATTCTAATAAAGTAATCAGAAACGTGAACATATACTCAAAGTTACGCATAATAATATTCTTCAACATAGTATTTATATCAATTTGTAATACAAGGGAACCGAAATTATACATCAGTTTATTAGATTTATAAACTAAAGTCTATAATAATTATATGCAGAATGGAATATTATGTAGCTATTAAAATTATTTTAGGGAAAAAATTTAATGGGAAATGCTTAGTATGTATTTTTATGGAAAAAAGCATATAAAGCATTATAAAAGATTTTTAAGCTATGCAAAATCATATCCAAAACATGGAAAGAAATGTGCTAAAATATTAACTACCTTTGGGAAACAGGATTATAAGTGACATGTTTTATTTATATTTCTGTGGGAATGTAATAATATAATTATCTAAAAAGTACTACTAAAAACCCTGGAATAGGGATCCCTGGGTGGCACAGCGGTTTGGCGCCTGCCTTTGGCCCAGGGCGCGATCCTGGAGACCCGGGATTGAATCCCACGTCGGGCTCCCGGTGCATGGAGCCTGCTTCTCCCTCTGCCTGTGTCTCTGCCTCTCTCTCTCTCTCTCTCTCTCTCTCTGTGTGTGACTATCATAAATAACTAAAAAATAAAAAATAAATAAAAACACTGGAATAATGTTTATGTTTTCTGTCTTTAACTCTTCTTCACATCATAAGGAAAAATCCGTTTCTGTTTGAGTTAAAACATGCTACTATATGTAGTTATAGAAGTTAATATTTCTCATATTTATACTGCCCTCATAATACTGTACTTTATCCTGGGAAAACATCCTCTTATTCTCTATCTCTTGAATATAAATTTCTAATTTAGGAAGTCAAATACGATTTTAGAGGGTAGAAAAAGCACTGTCATAAAAGTAATATAAAATTGTTCTTGAAACTCACAAAAGAATAGAATATCACAAATAAAATAAAAAATCGAAATCCAATAAAAAATATACAAAAAAGAATAATAAAAAAATTAAAAAATAAAATATCGATAAAACATATCAGGAGGAAAATGGTACTTTTGCTTGAGTTCTGAAGCTAAACAGGCTTGCTATTTTCACTTAGGCTTATAATTATATAATATGGTGTTTTGGCAAGTCATTTAGCTATTGCTAAGTAACAAACCACTATCAAACAAAATGACTTAGAAAAACCACCATTTATTTAGCTCACAATTGGCAATTTGGATTGGGCTTAGCTGAGCAATGCTTCCAGTTGCAGCTGGGCTTACGTATCTGTGATCAGCTACCAGGTAACCAGATGAAGGCTGGTGTAGGATGGCCTGAGTTGGGATAGCTTGTCTATTCCATGTAGTTTCTCATCTTCTGGCAGGATAGCCCAGATTTAAGTCCAAGAGGGAAAGTAGAAGCAAGATCATTTGTGGCTCTGGACCCAGAATTGAGACACTGTCATTTCTACTTTATCCCAGTAGGAAGTTATCCCAAAGCTAGTCAGATTAAGAGGGAGGGAAAACGGACTCCATGTCTTGATAGGAACAGCTGCAAAAATCCCACTTTGAGGACACAAGGAGAGTGAACAATTGTCTATTCTTTTGCAACCCACTACATTAAGTTTATGGCACTTAGTTCCAAACACCTATCTGGGCTCCAGCCTGCAGTGCAAGACACTAGAGAGTGAGGAGGGATCAGCAGAATTTGGGGCCTCTTCTCAACCCCAGAGCCACTCTGTGCCCAGTGGACAGTGCCCTGAACAGTATTAGCTGTGCATGCCTGTGTGCAAGTGTGTGTCTGTGTGTGTGACTGTGTGTGTACATGTACTTGTATGAGCTCCCTGAATACATGGAGTATAATAAAGTTTTCCTAGCCTAAAAAAATCACTCAAAAGTGTGATTGACTAAGTTTAAAAGTTCTGACAGCCAGGAAATAGATTTTCCCTACAATCCATAGCAAAAAAAAAAGAAAAAGAAAAAGAAAAATAGCATATACCTTCCTAAGTTTTAGCTAGGACACTACATACGACTGAGTCAGTGTTTCCTCCTAAACTCCATCCTTCTTTGCAAACCTGATTTCCTTTTTTCTAAAACAGTAATTGGAAAACCTTCCCTTTATTTTATTTTATAATTGCATTTTATTTTTATCAAAGTAGTGCTTGCAGTAGTTTTTTTTTTTCTTGCACTAGTTTAAAAAGTCAAATAGCATTTAGAGGCTTTTTAACAAAAAAGACCACTATCTTTTATCAAACCTCCTGCCCCACCACAAGCACACAAAGCAGTCATATTTTCTAGAAGCAACCTCTTTACACTTTTTTTCTTGCTGTTTCTTATCCTTTGGAAATAATATGCATACAATTTTAAAAATTCATCCATGTAAGACATTAGATATCATGGCAAGCAAAATAATGAACTCACGAAGGTGCCTATGTCCCAATTCCTGGAATGTGTGAATTTGTTAGTTTACATGGCAAAGCAGACTTTGCAAATGTGATTAAGGTTAAGGACCTTGAGATTGGGATATTATCCTGAATTATCTGGGTGGGCCTGATCTAATTACATGAGTCCCTAAAAGTGTAAGAGGAAGGAAGAAGAGGGTATCAGAGAGATATAGTTGAGAAAGAACCTCTCCCTCTTACCCTCTATTCTCTCCTACACACCACTGCTAGTTTTGAAGATAGAGACAGACATGAGCCAAGGAATGTGGTGATCTCTGGAAGGTGGGAACAGCCTTATGCTCAAAACCAATAAGAAAATTGGAACCTTACTTCTGTAACTGAATTCTGCTAATAACCCAAATGAACAGGAATGGATTATTCCCCAGAGCCTCTAGAAGAAATGTAACCTGCAACAAACAATCCAGTCATGAAATGGGCAAAACACAGAAATCTCACAGAGGAAGACATAGACATGGCCAACAAGCACATGAGAAAATGCTCCGCATCCCTGGCCATCAGGGAAATATAAATCAAAACCACAATGAGATACCACCTCACACCAGTGAGAATGGGGAAAATTAACAAGGCAGGAAACCACAAATGTTGGAGAGGATGTGGAGAAAGGGGAACGCTCTTGCATGTTGGTGAGAATGTGAACTGATGCAGCCCCTCTGGAAAACTGTGTGGAGGTTCCTCAAAGAATTAAAAATAGATCTGCTCTACGACCCAGCAATTGCACTGCTGGGGATTTACCCCAAAGATACAGATGCAGTGAAACAGCAGGACACCTGCACCCCAATGTTCATAGCAGCAATGTCCACAATAGCCAAATTGTGGAAGGAGCCTCGGTGTCCATCGAAAGATGAATGGATAAAGAAGATGTGGTCTATGTATACAATGGAATATTCCTCAGCCATTAGAAACGACAAATACCCACTATTTGTTTCGACGTGGAGGGACCTGGAGGGTATTATGCTGAGTGAAATAAGTCAATCGGAAGGAAAAGGACAACATTATATGGTCTCATTCATTTGGGGAATATAAAAATTAGTGAAAGGGAATAAAGGGAAAGGAGTGAAAATATCAGTGGGGGTGACAAAACATGAGAGACACTGAACTCCGAGAAATGAACAAGGGGTAGTGTAAGGGGAAGTGGGTGGGGGGTTGGGGTGACTGGGTGATGGGCAATGAGGGGGGCACTTGGCGGAATGAGCACTGGGTGTTATGCTATATGTTGGCAAATTGAACTCCAATAAAAAATTTTAAAAAATAAATTTTTTATAACTGTAATCATTTTATTACATTGATTTAAATGTTTATTTCAACAAGTAAAATGTTAAACATGCATTCCACTTCTCCCTCTCAAATATAAACACTCAAATTGTTGAGAAGTGTTCTTACCCACCCACCTCCATTGCCATCACCCCTTGTTGAAGAAAATGTGAAAGCTTCTCCCTGTACCTGTCACTACCCCCATCTTCCCTCTGCCATTAGGCTTGTAACTTGCAAAACCAAGCTGTGGAATATCCCATCCACTTTCCACAAGTGTTGATCCCCAAATACTTCATAGTAAATATTCTCTACACTGAAAAAAAGTGTTCTTACCGTTTAAAAAAATTTTAATTTGTGCATGCAGAGTTTTGTGTGTTTTTCAAAATTTACGTACATTTTGGAACTTTCTCTTGTTATGAGATTTATTATGTTGATACAATCTGTTATTATTTATGCCAACTGATTTCTTGGGCCATTTAATGTGTATAGAAATCAGCCAAAATTGTTTTTGTTACTGCATATTAAGCTCTTTTTTTGTAAATTTATTTTTTATTGATGTTCAATTTGTCAACATATAGAATAACACCCAGTGCTCATCCCATCATGTGCCCCCCTCAGTGCCAGTCACCCCCAGCCCCGCCCACCTCCCCTTCCACCACCCCTAGTTCATTTCCCAGAGTTAGGAGTCTCTCATGTTCTGTCTCCCTCTCTGATATTTCCCACTCATTTTTTTCTCCTATCCCCTTTTTTCCCTTTCACTATTTTTTATATTCCCCAAATGAATGAGAACATATAATGTTTGTCCTTCTCCGATTGGCTTATTTCACTCAGCATAATACCCTCCAGTTCCATCCACGTGGAAGCAAATGGTGGGTATTTGTCGTTTCTAATGGCTGAGTAATATTCCATTGTATACATAAACCACATCTTCTTTATCCATTCATCTTTAAAAAAATAAAAATTAAAAAGAACAAAAAAATTTAAAAAAGTAAAAGAAAAAAGAAAAAGAAAATGTAACTTACAAATACCTGGATTTTAGTTCAGTGAGACCCATATTGGACTGGAGCTGAGAACCCTAGGATAATAAATTTATGTTGTTTTAAGCTACATTTGTAAAGTTGTTACAGCAGCAATAGAAAACTCATACAGGTATTGACTTCCTTCTAAAAGAGTTGAGGATTTTAGCTCTTTCACATTGTGCATTGTCTCTTCTCCTGCTTGCTTAATAATTATATCACAATTTTTAGTTGTTTATATTTCATATTTTAAGAATTATTATGATATTGTAAAGAATTTTCACACCTGAACCAATTATTACAGTGCAATGATTACATTTCCTTTCACATATACTCTTCCTATATCAAACTCTACCCTCCCACCAACATGCACACACACACAAACACTAACCTTTTCTGGCATTAATAAATGCTAAATTTGGTCATTTTCCATTTTTAGCTTATAAACAACAGAAATTTATTTTCACAGTTCTGGAATTTGGAAAATTGTGGTTGAAGGTGTTAGTATGTTTGTATTCTGGTAAGAGTTCTTTTCCTGGATCATAGCCAGGGCCTTCTTGCTATTTCCTCACATGGTGAAAGTGACTAGGAATCTCTCTGGAGCCTCTTTTATAAAGGTACTAATCCCATTCACGAGGGCAGCCCTTACTACCTAATCACCTTCCAAAGGCCTCACTTCCTAATACTATCACTTTGGGCATTAAGATTTCAATATATGAATTTTAGGGGATGCATTCAAACCATAGCATTCCACCCAGGGCCCTCCAAAGTTCATGTCGGTTTCACATGTCATCAACTCAAGAGTCTTAAGTCCAAAGTCTTATCTAAATATCATCTAAATCAGATATGGATGAGACCATCCATCCTGAGTCAGATTGCTTTCCAACTGTGAATCTGTGAAATCAAACATGCTATGTGCTTCTAAAATACAAGGTGGAACTGACATGGTGGTTTGTTACTTAGCAATAGCTAAATGACTTGCCAAAACACCATATTATATAATTATAAGCCTAAGTGAAAATAGCAAGCCTGTTTAGCTTCAGAACTCAAGCAAAAGTACCATTTTCCTCCTGATATGTTTTATCGATATTTTATTTTTTAATTTTTTTATTATTCTTTTTTGTATATTTTTTATTGGATTTCGATTCATGAGAGTACACAGAGAGGAGAGAGAGAGAGGCAGACACACAGGCAGAAGGAGAAGCCGACTCCATGCAAGGAGCCTGACATGGGATTCGATCCCCGGTCTCCAGGATCAGGCCCTGGGCTGTAGGTGGCGCTAAACCGCTGAGCCACCAGGGCTGCCCTACAAGTGCCCTCCTTAATCCCCACCACCTTTTCACCCATCCCCCCACCCATCTTCCCTATAGTAACCATCAGTTTGTTCTCTATGGTTAAGAGTCTGTTTCTTGGTTTGTCCCTTTTTTCTTTTGCTCACTTGTTTTGTTTCTTAAATGCCACACATGAATGAAATCATATGGTATTTGTTTTTCTCTGACTTATTTATTTTGCATAGCATTATACTCTAATTCTAAAATTTCTATGGAATCATAAAAGATCCAAATAGCCAAAACAATTCTGAAAAAGAAAAGTAAAGCTGGAAGCATCATAATTCCAGACTTTAAGTTATATTACAAAGCTGTAGTAAACAAAATAGTATGGTATTGGCATAAAAATAGACACATAGATCAACAGTACAGAATAGAAAACCCATAAATCCACAACTATATGGTCAATTAATCTAACTCTATCCATGTCCTTGTAAATGGCAAGGTTTCATTCTTTTTACAACTGAGTAATATTCCATACTTAGTTGAGTGATATATATATCACATTGTCCTTACTCATTCATCAGTCATACTTGGACTGCTTCCATAATTTGGCTATAATAATGCTGATATAAACATAGGGGTTGCATGTGTCCCTTTGAAAATTAGTTTTTTTTATTCTTTGGGTAAGTACCCATAGTGCCTTTGCTGTATAATAGGGTAATTCTATTTTTAGCTTTTTTGAGGAACCTCTATACTGTTTTCCAGAGTCGCTGCACCAATTTACATTCCCACCAACAGTGAACCAGGGTTCCTTTTTCTCCACATCCTCACCAACACCTGCTATTTCTTCTGTTTTTGATTGTAGCCATTCTGACAGGTATGAGCTAATATTTCAGTGTAGTTTTAGTTTACATTTCCCTGATGGTGAGTGATGTTGAGCAACTTTCTATGTGTCTGTTGGCCATCTATATGTATTCTTTGGAGAAAAGTCTGTTCGTGTCTTTGTCTTCTGCCCATTTTTAATTGGATTATTTGTTCTTTGGGTGTTAAGTTTTATAAGTATTTACATATTTTGGACACTAACCCTTTATCAGATATGCCATTTGCAAATGTCTTCCACCCTTCCATAGGTTACCTTTTAGTTTTATTGATTGTTTCCTTTGCTTTACAGAAGCTTTTATTTTGATGGAGTCCCAAAACTTTATTTTTGCTTTTATTTCTCTTGCTTCAGGAGACATGTTTGGAAAAAAGTTGCTACAGGTAATATCAAAGAGGTTACTGCCATGTTCTCTACCAGGATTTTTATGGTTTCAGGTCTCATATTTAGATCTTTTTTTTTTAATTTTTTTTTTATTTCTTTATGATAGTCACAGAGAGAGAAAGAGAGAGGCAGAGACATAGGCAGAGGGAGAAGCAGGCTCCATGCACCGGGAGCCCGATGTGGGATTCGATCCCAGGTCTCCAGGATCGCGCCCTAGGCCAAAGGCAGGCGCCAAACCGCTGCGCCACCCGGGGATCCCTAGATCTTGAATCTATTTTGAATTTATATTTGTGTATGGTGTAAGAAAGTGGTCCGGTGTCTTTATTTTGCATGTGGTTGTCCAGTTTTCCTAACATCATTTGTTAAAGAGACTGTCCTTTTCCCATTGAATATTTTTTTCCTGCTTTGTCAAAGATTAATTGACCATATAGTTGTGGATTTATGGGTTTTCTATTCTGTACTGTTGATCTATGTGTCTATTTTTATGCCAATACCATACTATTTTGTTTACTACAGCTTTGTAATATAACTTAAAGTCTGGAATTATGATGCTTCCAGCTTTACTTTTCTTTTTCAGAATTGTTTTGGCTATTTGGATCTTTTATGATTCCATAGAAATTTTAGAATTGTTTGCTCCAGTTCTGTGAAAAATACTGTTGATATTTTGATTGGGATTGCATTAAATGTGTAGATTGCTTTTAGTACTATAGACATTTTTATTGAATATATATTTTTATTGAAGTTCAATTTTCCAACATATAGTATAACACCCATTACTCATCATCAAGTGCCTCCCTCAGTACCTGTCACCCAGTCACCTCATCCTCTCATTTTAGACCTAAGGGCACCTCCAGCCTGAAAATGAAAGATTGGAGAACCATTCAAATGGTCCTCAAAAGAAAGCTGAGGTAGCAGTCCTCATATAAGATAAATTAAAGTTTATCCCAAAGAGATACTACAGACATTTTAACAGTATTTGTTCTTCTAATCCATGAGCATAAAATGTCTTTCCATTTCTATGTGTCCTCTTGAATTTCTTTCAACAGTGTTTCATAGTTTTCAGAGTACAAGTCTTTTACTTCATTACTCAGGTTTATTCCTAGGTATATTATTTTTGGTGCAATTGTAAATGGGACTGTTTTTTTAATTTTGATTTCTGATGCTTCATTATTGTTGTATAGGAATGCAACACATTTCTGTATATTGATTTTGTATCCTGTGACTGAATTTGTGTATCAGTTCTAGCAGCTTTTTGGTGAGGGTCTTTGGATTTTCTATATGGAGTATCATGTCATCTACAAATAGTGAAAGTTTTACTTCTTCCTTACAGATTTGGATGCCTTTTATCTCTTTTTGTTGTCTGATTACTGTGGCTAGGACTTCCAGTACCATGTTAAATAGAAATGGTGAGAGTAGACATCCTTGTCTTGTTCCTGACTTGGGAGGAAAAGCTCTCAGTTTTTCCCCATTGAGGATGATGTTAGCTGTGGGTTTTTCATATGTGGCCTTTATTATGGTGAGGCATGTTCCCTCTAAACCTACTTTGTTTACAGTTTTATCATGAATGAATGTTCTACTTTGTCAAATGCTTTTTCTGTATTTATTGAAATGACTATATGATTCTTACCCTTTCTCTTATTGATGTGATGTATCACATTGATTGATTTACTAATATTGAACCACTCTTGCAACCTAGGAATAAATCTCACTTGATTGTGATGAATAATTTTTTAACATATCGTTGTACTTGATTTGCTAGTATTTTGTTGAGGATTTTTGCATCTATGTTCTTAAGAGATATTGGCCTGTAGTTCCCTTTTTTGGTGATGTCTTTATCAGGTTTTGGTATTAGGGTACTGTTGGCCTCATGGAATGAATTTGGAAGTTTTCCTTCCTCTTCTATTTTTGGAATAGTTTGAGAGGAATAGGTAGGTATTAACTCTTCTTTAAATGTTTGGTAGAATTCCCCTATAAAGCCATCTGACCCTGGATTTTTGTTTGTTGAGAGTTTTTTTTTTTTTTTTTTGATGACTGATTCAATTTCGTTGCTGATAATCAGTCTCTTCAAACTTTCTATTTCTTTCTGCTTCAGTTTTGGTAATTTATATGTTTGTATACATTTCTTCTAGGTTGTCCAATTTGTTGGCATATAGTTTTCATATTTTCTTTTATTTGTTTGTATATCTGTGGTGGTGTTATTTTTCCTCTCTCATTTATGATTATATTTATTTGAGTCCTTTCTCTTTTCTTCTTGATAAGTCTGGCTACAGTTTTATCAATTTTATTGTTTGTTTGTTTGTTTGTTTGTTTGTTTTCAAAGAACCAGCTCCTGGTTTCATTGACCTGTTCTATTTTTTTGTTTCCATATCATTTATTTCTGTTCTGATCTTTATTATTTTTTTCTTCCTGCTGGTTTTAGGTTTTGTTTGCTCTTCTTTTTTCTAGATCCTTTTTTTAAAAAAAGATTTTATTTATTCATTCATGAAAAACACACAGAGAGAGGCAGAAACATAAGCAGAGGGCTCTTCACAAGGAGCACAATGTGGGACTCAATTCCTGGACACTAGGATCACACCCTAAGCCAAAGGCAGATGCTCACCACTGAGCAATCCAGACATTCCTTTTTCTAGCTCCTTTAGGCATAAGGTTAGGATGTTTATTTGAGATTTTTCTTGCTTCTTAAGGTAGACCTGTATTGCTATAAACTTCTCTCTTAGAACCACTTTTGCTGCAATCCAAATGTTTTGGATCATTGTGTTTTCATTTTCATTTGTTTCTGTGTACTTTTTTACTTCTTTTATTTCCTGGTTGACCCATTCATTGTTTAATACCATGTTACTTAACCTCCATGTATTTTTCGTCTTACCAGATGTTTTCTTGTGGTTGACCTCTAGTGTCATGCCATTGTGGTCAGAAAAGATGATGGTATGAATTCAATCTTCTTGAATTTTTGAGACTTGTTTTATGGGCTAATATGTGATCTATTTTAGAGAATGTTCCATGTGCACTTTTCAAGTATATTCTGCTGCTTTAGGATGAAATGTTCTGATTATTTTTGTTAAGTCCATCAGGTCCAGTGTGTGTCATTCAAAGCCATTGTTTCCTTGTTGATTTTCTGTTTAGATTATCTGTCCACTGATGTAAGTGTGATGTCTAAATCCTCTATTATTATTGTATTATTATTGATTAGTTCCTTTATGTTTGTTATTAACTGTTTTATGTATTTGGGTGCTCCCATGTTGTGCATAAATACTTAACAATTGTTAAGTCTTCTTGCTGGATTGTTCCCTTTATTATTATTGTATAGTGTCCTTCTTTGTCTCTTGTTACAGTCTTTGTTTTAAAGTCTATTTTCTCTGATATAAATATTGTAACTCTGGCTTTCTTTTGATATCCATTTGCATGGTACATGTTTCTCCATCTCCTCACTTTCAATCTGTAGGTATCATTAGGTCTAAAATGAGTCTCTTGGGCAGCCTGGGTAGCCGAGCAATTTAGCACTGCCTTTGGCCCAGGGTGTGATCCTGGAGACCCAGGATCAAGTCCCACGTCGGGCTCCCTGCATGGAGCCTGCTTCTCTCTCTGCCTGTGTCTCCGTCTCTCTCTCTCTTTCTCTCTCTCTCTCTGTCTGTCATGAATAAATAAATAAAATCTTTTAAAAAATAAAATAAAATGAGTCTCTTATAGGCAGCATATAGATGGGTCTTGTTTTTTTATCCATTGTGTCACCCTGTGTCTTTTGATTGAAGCATTTCATCCATTTAAAGGCAAAGTAATTATTGATAGATCTGAACTTATAGCCAATTTATTACTTATGGTTATTTCCGAAAATTTTCTCTGATCCTTTCTTGTCTTTCTCTGTTTCATGGTCTGCTGATTTTCTTTAGTTATATGTCTGGATTTCTTTATTCTTTGCATATTTATTAGTGGTTTTTGAGTTGTGGTTAACCTTAGGTTTGTATATAACCTCTTGTACATATAGTAGTCTATAATGAGTTGACGACTATTTAAGTTTGAGCCCATTTTTTTTTCTCCTCTCCTCCCCCCATTGTTGTATATCTTTTTTTGTCTGAGTTCCTTGACTGGTTTGTTTTACAGAAATATTCATTGTTACTGCTTCTGTGTTTCCTCACTACTGTCACTTTTGTTCTCTCCTTTCCACTCAAAAAGCTGACTTTAATATTTGTTTCAGAGCTGGTCTAGTGGTCCTTAGTTTTTGTTTGTCTAGGAAACTCTATCTCTCCTTCTATCCTGAATAATAGCCTTGCTGCATAGAGTATTCTTGGCTGCAGATTTTTTCCATTCGGCACTTTGGATTAATCATGCCACTCCCCTTGGCTTGCCAAATTTCTGTTGAAAAGTCTCCTGCTAGCCTTATGGGTTTTTCCTTGTAAGTTATTGACTTCTTTTGTATTTCTGCTTTTAAATTTTTTTCTTTATCACTATCCTTTCCTAATATAATTACAATATGTCTTGGTGTGAGTCTGCTTTTTTTTTCAAGTGAGAGTTCTCTGTGTCTCTGGGATCTGGATATCTGTTTCCTTCCCCATATTGGGGAAGTTTTCAGCTATTAAATTGTCTTCAAATAAATTTTATACTCCTTTTCTCTTTCTTCTTATGAGATGCTTATAATAGAAAGTGTTATTATGTCTGATGGAGTCACCGAGTTCCCATTTTGCTTAATTCTTTTTTCTCTTGTATTCAGCTTGATTACTCTCCCTTTACTCTGTCTTCTAGGTCACTGATTCATTCCTCTGCTTCTTCCATCTTGCTGTTCATTCTGTCAGGCATATTTCTCATTTTGTTTATGAAGACCTTTATCTCTGCTATGTTATTCTGTATCTCTATGTTAAGGGTCTCACTCATGTCCTCCACTCTTTTGTCTAGTCCAGTGATTATCTTATGATCATTGCTTTAAATCCTATATCAGGCATGTTACTGATATCTGTTTTGTTTAATCTCTGGCTCTGGCCTTGTCCTATTCTTTCATTTGGGATAAATTTTTCTGTCTCCTCATTTTGCCTGCCTTTCTTTCTCTCTTTCTCTGTGTTAAGTAAGTTAGCTGTGTCTTTTGCTCTTGAAAGTCTTGACTTTATGAAAAAGAGGTCCTGGAGTATCCTGTAGTGCAGCATCCCCTGCTTACCAGAAACTGGCACTTAGGGAGAGTCTCTTCTATGTGTTGCTTATGTCCTGCCATTGTGTCTAAGTCAATTTTCCTTTCGGTGCAGTCATCTACACTGATCCTCTGCCCGTTGTAGGCTGTGCTTGCTCTCTATGATGTTAGTGAGTCCCAGGCAGGCCAGCTCTCAGGTGGGGAACTTGGGAGTGAGGTAGCAGTGTTAGCAACATTTGCACTAGGCCACCAGTCCTATGCCAGATTCCCCAAAGCCACAGTAGCTGGATGTTGTGCACCAAGGTGGCTCAGGGCATGAGGTTAGGCATGGCCTGGGGTGATGGCAGACAGGGGAGAGAAATGGTGCCTGCGGGCTCCCTCCTTTTTTGGAGAAGTTCCCAACACACTTGAAATCATTTGGAACAAATCTGTCTCCCATTTGTCCCTACCATTGTGTAAGCTACTGTTATTATGTTGCTTCTCCATTTAGACTGTTGTCTCTATACAGATGGTGACCCAGGTATCACTTGCCCTCCAGGATCACTCAGTTCCGAGTCATCTGACTTTTAAAGCTCCAATCTCCAAGTCCCATGGGTTTCAAAAACTCACGGAATTCAGCCCCTCTGGCCTTTAAAGCCAAACCTTATAGGTGTTAGTCTTTCCTGTGTGAGCTCCCTGGTGCAAGGCCCCATTTCTCTGCTCTCTCCATGCATGCAGCATCCTTCCTCTTGTGGGCAGCCTCCCTCTGCCTTTCATACCTTCCTAACCTTTCAGATGCAGGTTCTCTATACTTAGTTGAGTTTATTATGCCAGTCTTCAGGTTGCTCACCAGTTTATTGACATGGGTGTGAATGATATCTAGTTCCAAACATGGGATGGGGTAAGTTCAGGGTTCCCCACTCCTCCATCTTCCCAAGGTTACAGGTAACCATTTGGATTAGTCTTTTTGTATTTTGGGGGTAAATACCCAGTAGTGTGATTACTGGATCATAGAGTAGTTCTCTTTTTAACTTCTTTTTTTTTTAATTTATTTATGATAGTCACAGAGAGAGAGAGAGAGAGAGAGAGAGAGAGAGAGAGGCAGAGACACAGGCAGAGGGAGAAGCAGGCTCCATGCACCGGGAGCCCGACGTGGGATTCGATCTCGGGTCTCCCGGATCACGCCCTGGGCCAAAGGCAGGCGCCAAACTGCTGCGCCACCCAGGGATCCCTCTTTTTAACTTCTTGAGGAACCTCCATACTGTTTTCCACAGTGGCTGCACCAATTTGCATTCCCACCAACATAGCACCAGGGTTCCCTTTTCTCCACATCATTGTGAACACTTGTTTCTTGTGTTTTTTATTTTAGCCAGTCTGATAGGTGTGTGGTGATATCTCATTGTAGTTTTGATTTGCATTTCCCTGATGTTGAATTGTATTATTTCTTTGTATATTTTAGATATACCCTTTTTTGGATATGTCATATGCAAACATCTTCTCCCATTAAGTAGTTTTGTTGATTGTTGCCTTCACTGTGAAGAAACTTTTTATTTTGATGTAGTCCCAATGGTTTATTTTTGCTTTTATTTCCCTTTGCCTCAGAAGACATATCTAGAAAAATGTTGCTACAGCCAATGTCAGAGACATTAGTGCCTATCATCTCTCATAGGATTTTTTTGGTTTCCAGTCTCATATTTATGTCTTTGGCTTCAAATCTCACATTTATGTCTTTGATCCATTTTGAATTTATAGAGTATGGTGTAAGAAAGTGGTTTAATTTCATTCTTTTGAATGTATTTGACCAGTTTTCCCAGCACCATTTGTTGAAGATACTGTCTTTTTCCCATTAGATATTCTTTCCTGCATTGTCAAAGATTAGTTGCCCATGTAATTGTGAATTTATTTCTGGATTTTCTATTCTGTTCCATTGCTCTATGTGTCTATTTTGTACCAACACCATACCATTTTGATTACAACAGCTTTGTAATATAACTTGGAGTCTGGAATTGTGATGCCTCCAGCTTTGCTTTTCACTTTCTTTTTCCACTTTGATTAGGTTTATTCCTAGAGATCTTATTATTTTTGGTGCAATTGTCAGTAGAATTGATTCCTTAATTTCTCTTTATGCTGCTTCATTATTAGTGTATAAGAATCCCACTTCTTGGTCCCAACTTTTTGTCTTAGTCCATTCAGGCTGCTATAAGGAAATATCACAAATTGGATAGATTATAAACAACAGAAATTTATTTTTCATACTTCTGGAGGCTGGGAAGTACAAGATCAAGGTGTTAGCATGGTCTAGTTCTCATGAGGGCCTCTTTCTTTATAGCTGAGGCCTCCTCATGTGGAAGAAGAGCTAATTTGATCAGTTTTAATAGAATCTATGACTAGGTATTCTAACACTGGAACAATAGCATTGTAAAATGAGAAGACTCTCCTTTAAAACAAAAATGTTAGAAGTCTGGAGTTTCAGGATACCTAGGACATGGACAGTAGAGCTGGCAAACCAGAGATCAGTTGAGGCACTGCACCTTTTTGTCCCCATGTATTGTTGTGTCCCATATGATAATCACAGCCACAGGCTTAAAGTTCTAGGCAAGTAAACTGCATACAAATCTGTGAATTAAATATTATAAATCAGATACTTTTAATAATGAAGAATGACAATTTCATATTCCATACATATATTATTTTAATTATTCTAATACATAAATTAGTATTATCATATATAGCCACTTAAAAATTTCCTTTAGAACCAAACTGAAATAATAATGAAGAGTGTATAGGTAAAGACAAACATTTTGAAATGAGGAATCATTGCTGAAACTAGGATCTTTTATGGTTTATAAAAAAAACAAAACCCTGAATTTCTTTTGAACTGAAATATATCATCCCAAATCAGATGTATTTATTATATAGTACATATATGAACCCTCTTCCTTGCTGGCTAAGCTATTCAAATTTTATCTTTTCAGATTTAACATAAATAAAACACTTGAGCTACAACATTTTTTTTCCTGAGAAAATGTAGGTGGGATAATCACATCAGTGGAAAAATCTAGGAAGCCATATAAGGTCATCCATTCTGGCATTTAATGGCAATAAGTGAATAGTGTAATTATTTTAACTTCAAAAATTATTTTATTTTCTCTATTGCTTAAAGGTTCATTCATATTTTCCCTGGGACACACAAAAATAGGTAATTTCCCTTCATCCTGACCTTTTTAAAACATGTAACATCTATTAAACCATTTTCATTCATCATCAAATTCATTGTATTGAACATATCAGAATCATCAAAAAGTATTTTGTTGGTCAGAAAGCAGAGTTTCTGCATTCTAGAAACTTCTGACCTTTCCAATGAATACTGTTACATGGATCAAAATATTTAAGTAGTAAATCACAAACGCATAAAAGATAATCTTACAAACATTAACACCCAATTCAATGAAAGAAATGCAACAACGAAGAAGCAGGATGATGTGAAAGATGATGGTATGTTTAGGAACAGATGAGTGCTTAGATGGCTGGAGAGCAAGGATGGGGCAGGAGATGAGGCTGGGAACTTCAGTTGGGACAATGCATAAAGATTTTTAAGCCATACTAAAAAGTCTGAGTTTTATCTGGTAGTATTTGGGGGAAATCTATTGGATTAGGTTAGCCTGTACAGTAACACAATCAGATTTTCTCTTTAAAAAGAGTATTCCAGGTCTGGTAGTATTATATTGTATGGATTGGAGTTAAGAATGGATTGAAGCAGGAAAGCCAACTGGAAGGTGGTAGCAATAGGACACATGAGAAGTGATAAGGACCTGAGCTAAGGCAGAAAGTGGACTTGAAGAAAAGAATGGCTTGGATATACACTATAGAATTAAAAATGATGGGACATGGTAAAGTCAGCAATTTGTATTAGACACCATATATGATTCAGTGCATCCAATCAGTGTGTTCACTCTGTGTCATTATCAGTTCTGCTTCCTCCTCTTCATTCCTCACTCCAGACAGGTACACCTGTTTTGTTCTCCATCTATGGTTCTAGCTTCCTCTAATCCTGTTTCAGCCTTGGCTGCACATTGGTGGCACATCTAGTCATCTGGAGAGCTTTTAAAAAATACCACTATAAAAAATAAAAATAAAAATAAAATAAAATAAAAAAATAAAAAAAAAATACCACTATATGAGATTCTGATGTAAGTGATCTGGGATGTGACCTGGACATTGAGATTTAAAACAAATTATCTAGTAATTCAAAGTGCTGCCAAACACGGATAGAAGCTATCGGTTGTGGTAGAAGCTGAATACTTGCAAGGCCCCTGCCATTGGTTTCTTAGGGTTCTTTCAGCTCAGTCATCACTTGCCAGACATTCTACTATCTCTTCTTTCTTTCATTTACTGATCTCACTTTACCTCTCCACTGACTTCGACTTTTCTTTCAATTCTGCTGTAGCCCTTTAATAAGTCGGTCTTAGATGGATAAAGAATATGTGGTTTATGTATACAATGGAATATTACTCAGCCATTAGAAATGACAAATACCCACCATTGGCTTCGACGTGGATGGAACTGAGGGTATTATGCTGAGTGAAATAAGTCAACTGGAGAAGGACAAACATTATATGGTCTCATTCATTTGGGGAATATAAAAAATAGTGAAAGGGAATAAAGGAGAAAGGAGAAAAAAATAAGTGGGAAATACCAGAAAGGGAGACAGAACATGAGACACTCCTAACTCTGGGAAACGAACTGGCGGGGGGGGGGTTGGAAGGGGAGGTGGGGGTGGGTGGGGGTGACAGGGTGGCGGGCACTGAGGTGGGCACTTGACAGGATGAGCACTGGGTGTTATTCTGTATGTTGACAAATTGAACACCAATAAAAAATAAATTTATTTAAAAAAAAAGTTGGTCTTAGCTGAAAGAATGAAAAAAAAATCTGACTAATTGAGCCAGCAAAGAAATTTATTTAAAGGATATTGCAATTTTCCATGAGAACCAAGTTTGGAGTCAAGGTTAATGCCCAAAATAAAATTTCAGAACTGGCCCTGTGAAGATATAGTTATTACTGTCACTAGACTCAGGCATGATGGATTACATGGCTAAAGCCACCAATGCTAGACACTATACTACTGCTTGGAGCTTTGGCCACAGCTGCTCCTAGAAATGTAGCTTTGTCTGTGCATAAATAAATTCCCTATTGACCTTGCTTCTTTGTCCATTAGTTTCAGAGTATGGAGAGGGTACAAATGATTGGAGGCATGTGGCCACACCCTAGCAGTCTGGAGGCTGGGAAAGTGAGTGGTAGGAAAACTCAGTGGTACTCCTCATATGTAGGGATTTCCCATAAATAGGGAGAAATTTCAAGTCCTTTCCAAAGAGGTAAAAAAATGATAGTTTTTACCACTCTTCCCCCTTATTGCTTGGTATTCCCGCCTACCTGATTTCTACAAAGCTATTTTCTCAAGACCTAGTAGCATGAACAGCCATTTAGTACCTCTTACATGTGCCTACCACTTCCTTTTTTGTGTCACTACAAAACCCTATATAGGCTGTAATTACAATATTCTATAACTCTTCATTAAACTTATTTAACTGGGGAAGAGTCTTTCCTCAAGGCTGCATATTCTCAGCTCTAGTATAATGCTTATTGAATGACTAGTGAATCAATGTTTCCAGCTTTGGTTTAGAAATGCCAATTCATTGATGAACAAAGCTTGAACTCTTCTCAAGGACTTTAGTATTTTTTAACTATGATTGATTGCCATTATTGCCCTGATTCTTCACCTTTTCCTATATGTAATTCCTTTGTCATGTGATGTTGCTGTCCTTCTCACTAATGGAACAGTTTATGTTTCCCTTTCCCACTTGACTTGAGACTCAGCCATGTGACTTGCTTTGGCCAATGTAATATGGCAGACATGCTAAAGTTCCAGGTCTGATCTTAGGCCTTAAGAGAGCACATATATTTCCACTTCAATTCATTCACCTTTACCAGTGCTATAAGAAGTACATGCCCCCCACCCCACTGGTGCAGAGAGGATGAAAGCTGGTTAGAACAGAGCCTGCCACCATGAATGCAGATCTCTGAATTTTGGAACAGTTTGTTATGCAGTGCTGTTATGGCTGTAGCTTACTGATACTTTTGATAATGATAAATTCTGAGATGGGGATACCACCATTTTTTATAACCCTGCAGAAGTATAAAGGGTGTCTGGTGCTAACATATTAAGCTAATAGTCTTTAGGTCTATAAAAGGATACTTTGGCCCTGAATGCTGTTCTATGATCTTAAATATGACTACGTAAGAAAAATAATCCAAGAAATAGTAGGAGCTGAGAGTAGAAAACTGTAGAGAAAGCCCCTAAATTATGGCACCTCATCATCATCATTGATATTCTCTTCTATTTGAGCACGTCTGTGTTCAAAGAAAAACATTATTATCTCCATTTTCCAGATAAGAAAGCTGAGGCTAAGGGATGTTTAATTTTCCCAAGACAACACAGCTAATACTTGGAAGAATCAAGTTTTTGTCCAGGCCTGTAAGATCCCATAGTCCATTCTATGAACATGTACTTGATACCTTAACCAAGGAGGACAATTAATCATAATAAAACAATATATTCATACTAATATGTGTATGGTATTTTATGAAGTGTTTGCAGATATTATCTCATTTGGTCCACATAATATCTTTGCAAAATGGAAACTGTTATATATATGGTCATTTAAAAGGCAAATACTGAAGTACTGAGAAATTGTGATTCTAGCCCAAAATCAAATTACTGGTAGGTCCTGACACTAGTTACAAACCCAGAAAAATCAGAAATGTATGCTCCACTGCCATATTGGAACATTTGAGAAAATCTTTGGTGTAAACAATTGAGGACATAGTTCAAATGAGTGAAAATCCCTGAGAAGTTGTTTAAAATAAATATCTTAAGAAAAATATAATCTAAAAGAAACAACTAAGTGAAACAACTTAGTCATTCATTCCTTCTGAAGATTTTAATTTATTTTCCCTATTCAACTGATGTGTGAAAAGAACAACCTAAACGTTTTCTGTTGATGCTCTCAGGATACATCCTAGTTATTTCTTCTCATATTTGGTTTCTAATTATTTATCTCTGGCTCCATTTCAATTCTATTTAATAAAGAGGGTTTTTTTTGCTCTTATAATATTACTCTGTAAATCATTGTAGGCCATCACTGTGAATTTCATTCTGCCTTTGTTTCCCCCTTTCACAAATATTGTTATACAATACCATTTATAAAGACAAGCTGTTAACATTAGGTTACAACAATAACAAGTGCATTTCTCTTTCTCAACATCACAAAGCAAGTATTTTCTTTTTTGAAAATAAAGGTTCATTCTTTGAGAAGTATTTCATTTTACATTTGTCTTTTTCAAGTTTTCTAAAATGGAAATAAAATTGTCAATCAAAACAATAATATTGGAGGTGAATTCTATGCTAAGAATTTACAAAGGCAGAAACATTAACAAAAAGAAACAAAGAGGAAAGGCTGTTATTATATTTTTTAAAAGACTAAGTCATTAGTGACATTATGTATTGTTTGAAATCTAGCATGATTATGTTGGTTGCCTTATAAATCTCTCCTCACATAAAGTCATCTGGAAATAAAAATCTACTTTTTTTTACTATAAGTATAATTTAGTGATGAGATAACTGGCCCAAGAACCAAAAGAAAGGATTTTCATATAAGATTTGGTATAGAGCCCTTACCTTTAATGTTTAATGGGAACTTGGGCAAGCCTTTTCATTTGTCAGGACAATTGGTTCTCAAACTTTTGATATGGAAACACATTTTTTTTAAAGATTTTATTTATGTACTCATGACAGACTCAGAGAGAGAGAGAGGCAGAGACACAGGCAGAGGGAGAAGCAGGCTCCATGCAGGGAGCCTGACGTGGGCTTGATCCCACGTCTCCAGGATCACACCCTGCGGTGAAGGCAGCGCTAAACCGCTGGGCCACCAGGGCTGCCCTGGAAACACATTTTGGACCACATAAATTATTTTTTAAAACTTTCAAATACCAAGGTATCCACATTTTATTTTGAGTTCCCCCAGAAACTGACCCTAAGACAAAATTTTAAGTACAAGTGGTGTGCTTGGAGCATGAGAGCAGGAAACATTGCTAAAGAAGCCAGCAAGTGAGACAGCAAAGGGGAAAAATCCAACATGCAGTGTGTTATCATGACAGTCATCAGTATGGGAAACTATCCAAATCTTCCTATGGGACTCTGGGGGCTATTATAAGAATATGCCTCAAAATTATCTCAGGTGAGGTACAAGTAGGTTGGGGTATTCATCTACTGACTCCTTGCCCCATTCTCCTTGGAAGGACTACCGTTGAGGCCATAAACTCTATTGACACCTCTGGCTTGACATTGGGCAGGCCAAGTGCTTCCATGACCAGATAAGCAGTACCTGGATAGAATCATGAATATTGAAGTAAATCAGCCTTTGAGGACATGTGAAGGTGAGAGCTGAGGGGGTAAGAGTGAAGCAACATAATGTGTGCTACATCATCCAACCAATATTTTGTATCTAAAGATAGAATGGACATTAATATATTTTTCTTTACTCTCTAGGATTTAGACCACCTTCCTATGTTTGAGGAATCCCCTTACCCATAGATTTTGGCAGAGAACAGAGATGACCTTCTAGTATGGAAGCTGAAAAAAAGAGATACTCATTTTTCAAGCCTCTTTTGCAGATAGGACTCCCATCAATCAGATGCTCTTGCTTGAGATGTTGAATCTGGAGCAAGTAACACAACAAAGCTGGATTAGTAGAAAACTAAATCTTGTGGCACTGGCTGGTAGTGGTGGCAGCACTGTCTTCAGAGGAGCTGTGATAAGAAGGAGGTGTTAGTGGTGCCCAGTGTGTAGAATTCCCAGAATCAATGGTGTAGACTTATAAGTACAGTGTTTGGTAATGACCACAGTAGTAACCTCATCAGATATGTCCTTGGCCTCCCTTGGCAGTGCTCATTTTCTATACCTTCTCCTTCTGTCTTCGTGGTTCTGTGAGTTACTACTGACTTAACAATACATTTGATACGTGCTTATATGATAGCCATTTTCTATTGTTTGCAACACAAAATCTCAACTAATACAACAGGTCTAAGGTGTATCCCAGAAAATTATATTTTTAACAGCCTCTCAAAGTGATTCTAGTGCAAACTTTGTGGACTACCATTCTGGATTTTGTTTCCTCAAAGGGAAAATAAGTATAACAACATATGCTCAGCAGAGCACTTGTATGTTCCAATAAACTAATTATGAGAAAAGAGCCTCAAAAGCATGAATAAGATTATTTCACAATTGATGGCATCAACTAAAGGATGATTTTGAAGTAATTTTCCACTCAAAGTGAATAATTTCATTAAAACATTTCAGCTACTTTGTGAAGCAATCTATTTAAATGCTGATGTCTTATAAAGAACTCCTGGGTCATCCCTGTCTCTAGATCCCTCTAGTTCTTACATTTGGAACCAATGGACTTGGGGTATATTGATTTTTAAAAATGGCCCAAATCCTTCACCTCTACTTGTATCCAGTCTCTTTATAATGTGACTTTATAGCTCCTACCGGCAAGAAAAAGAATCTAGTTTCCCAGCCCTTGCTCTATAATGGCTTTGCAACTCACTTTGGCTAATAGAATGTGTTGCAAATGACAATATGCCAGTTTTGAGCCTAACTAAGCCTCAAGAGATTTTTGCATACTTGTACTCTTTCTCTTAGAATCCAGCTAGCTAACATGTGAACAAGCAGCAGCTAGACTCCTAGAGGATGAGAGACCACAAAGATGAGAACTGAGGTGCCCCAGGCAACAGTGAGCCAACCTTTAGAATCAGAGTCACCTAGCTACCCAGACTAACTTGCTGGTCCACAGTCTTGAGTTAAGTCAATCAGATAATTGTTGATTTAAGCCATTATGTTCTGAGTGCTTTTTTATGCAGTTATAGATAACTGACAAAGTTCCCTAAATACTCTATGTATTCTATTTGATCTCTGAGTCTACTTGGGCCTGTGAAAAGGTTGATTAAGGATCTTCTTGGCAGATACACAATATTGTATAGTACATACATGTAGTAGCTTTGCCAGTATCTCACTCTGATTTACATTTTCATTTTCATTGATTGGATCCTTGATTTATCATTTTCTGCTTTGGTGACTAAGTTCACTGTTCACAGACTCACCATATCTTCATGATGAGGTTTTTCCTAGAGATGCCCTAAATATACATCTTACAAAATGGCAAATGGCTGCATTCTAAAATCAACATTCCTCTAAAACCGAATATCACCATTATAGAATTGCTTTCTGGGATTGATGTTAATTATTACAATTATAAAATTGTAATCATATTATTAAAAATTTAGTATCAAGGAGCTTACACCTATGTTTTCTTCTAGTTTTATGGTTTCATATCTACATTCAAGTTTTTATTCCATTTTGAGTTAATTTTTATGTATGGTGCAAGATAGTGGTTAAGTTTTTCATGGGGCTGTACAGTTTTTCCAACACCACTTATTGAAGAGATTGTTTTTTCCCCATTGTATATTCTTCACTCTTTTGTGATAAATTAATTGATCATATAATGCACGCATTTCTGGGCTCTATTTTGTTCCATTGATCGATGTGTCACTATTTATGACAATACCATACTGGTTTTTTAAAATTAATTTATTAGATTTTATTTATTTATTCATGACAGTAACAGAGAGACAGACAGAGAGAGAGAGAGAGAGAGGCAGAGACATAAGCAGAGAGAGAAGCAGACTCCATGCAGGGAGCCTGATGCAGACGTCGATCCCGGAACTCCGGGATCACACCCTGAGCAGAATGCAGACGCTCAACTGCTGAGCCACCCAGGCATCCCACCATACTGTTTTAATTATTATAGTTTTGTAATATAGATTTAAATCAGGGAGAGTGATGCCTTCTTCTTTGTTCTTTCTCAAGATTGATTTGGCTATTTGGGATCTTCTCTGGTTCTATACAAATTTTAGGATTATTCTATTTCTTTGAAAAATGCCATTGGAATTTTGATAGGGATTGCACTGAATCTCTAAATTGCTTTGGTTAGTATGGACATTTTAACAACATCGATTCTTTCAATTCACGAGCACAGAATATCTTTCCATTTCTTTGTGTCTTCAACAGTTTTTTTCATTAATGTCTTGTAGTTTTCAATATAGAGATCTTTCATTTCCTTGGTTAAATTTATTTCTACATATTTTATTCTTTTTGATACAATTATAGAGAGGTGGGGCAAGATGGCGGAAGAATAGGGTCCCCAAGTCACCTGTCCCCACCAACTTACCTAGATAACTTTCAAATCATCCTGAAAACCTATGAATTCGGTCTGAGATTTAAAGAGAGAACAGCTGGAATGCTACAGTGAGAGGAATTCGCGCTTCTATCAAGGTAGGAAGACAGGGAAAAAAATAAAGAAATAAAAAGCATCCAAGGGGGAGGGGCCCCCCAGGAGCCAGGCTAAGGCCACTGGGCGAGTGCCCCCAGGAAGGGAAAGCCCTGCCCCCGAGAAGCAGGAGCTTCACCAATCTTCCCAGACGGAAAGGCGCTCGCAGGGAACTTGGGCAGGATCCCAGGAGGGGCGGGAATGCCCTCAGGCTCCCAGGGGCACTAACAGAAGACCTGCTCCCAGGGGGAGAGCTCGCCACACACCCCGGCAGAGCTCCCTAAAGGGCTGCAGCATGCTCGGCGGCCCGGGAGCAGCTCGGAGGTGCCTCCGCACCGAGGGGGCTGCGCACCCTGGAAGCGGGATGCCAGCAGCGCAGGCCCTGGAGCCCAGGGCACTGGGGGACACAGCCCAGGATCCGGCACTCCCCCCGGGACAGGCGGAGGCCGGGAGGGCACAGGACAGCAAGGACGCTCCTGCAACTGGGTGGCCCCGAGCTGTGCAGATCGATGGCCCCTGCCCCCGGAGCATCCAGGCCCCTGTGGACTGGGAGCTGTGGTAGTTACTGCGGGAGCTGACTCCAGGGCTGGAGAGCTGGCCGCAGCCACTGTTGTTCCTCCTGGGCCTCACAGGATAAACAACTCCCACTGAGCCATGCACCAGGTAGGGGGCTGAGCAGCTCCCCCAAGTGCTCACACCTGAGAATCAGCACAGCAGGCCCATCCCCCAGAAGACCAGCTAGACGGACAGGGGAAAAGCAAGTTATTGACCAAGCAGCGCTGGAAAGTTCCAGGGCAATTCAAGGGATTTACAGTATATAAAATCAGAGGATACTCCCCCTTGTTTTTTGTTTTCTGTTTACTCCCCCCCTTTTTTTCTTTTTTTCTTCTTCCTTATTTTTTTCTTTTTTCTTTTTCCTCTTCTCTCTTTTTCTCCTTTTTCCAGTACAATTGTTTTTGGCCACTCTGCACTGAGCAAAATGATTAGAAGGAAAAACTCACCTCAAAAGAAAGAATCAGAAACAGCCGTCTCTCCCACAGAGTTACAAAATTTGGATTACAATTCAATGTCAGAGAGCCAATTCAGAAACACAATTATAAAACTACTGGTGGCTCTAGAAAAAAGCATAAAAGATTCAAGAGACTTCATGACTGCAGAATTTAGATCTAATCAGGCCAAAATTAAAAATCAATTAAAAGAGATGCAATCCAAACTAGAGGTCCTAATGACGAGGGTTAACGAGGTAGAAGAACGAGTGAGTGACATAGAAGACAAGTTGATGGCAAGGAGGGAAACTGAGGAAAAAAGAGAAAAACAATGAAAAGATCATGAGGATAGGTTAAGAGAAATAAATGACAGATTCAGAAGGAAAAATCTATGTTTAATTGGGGTTCTAGGGGCGCCAAAAGGGACAGAGGTCCAGAATATGTATTTGAACAAATCATAGCTGAAAACTTTCCTACTTGAGAAGGAAAAAAGGCATTCAGATCCAGGTTTAGAGAGATTTCCCCCCCTAAAATCAATAAAAACCGCTCAACACCTCCACATTTAATAGTGAAACTTTCAAACTCCAAAGATAAAAAGAAGATCTTTAAAGCAGCAAGAGACAAGAAATCTCTAACTTTTATGGGGAGAAATATTAGATTAACTGCAGACCTCTCCACAGAGACCTGGCAGGCCAGAAAGGGCTGGCGGGATATATTCAGGGTCCTAAATGAGAAGAACCTGCAGCCAAGAATACTTTATCCAGAAAGGCTCTCATTCAGAATAGAAGGAGAGCCAAAGAGCTTCCAAGATAGGCAGAAACTGAAAGAATATGTGACCACCAAGACAGCTCTGCAAGAAATACTAAGGGGGAACTCTGTAAAAGAAAGAGGAAGTCCAAGAGAACAATCCACAAAAACAGGGACTGAATAGGTATCAGGATGACACTAAATTCATATCTCTCCATAGTAACTCTGAATGTGAATGAGCTTAATGACCCCATCAAAAGGCGCAAGGTTTCAGACTGGATAAAAAAGCAAGAACCATCTATTCAGTGTCTACAAGAGACTCATTTTAGACATAAGGACACCTACAGCCTGAAAATAAAAGATTGGAGAAGCATGTACCATTCAAATGGTCCTCAAAAGAAAGCAGGGGTAGCCATCCATATAAGATAAATTAAAGTTTATCCCAAAGACTAGTAAGAAATAAAGAGGGACACTATATCATACTTAAAGGATCTATCCAAGAGGACCTAACAATCATCAATATTTAGGCCCCGAATGTGGGAGCTGCCAAGTATATCAATCAATTAATAACCAAAGTTAAGACATACTTTGATAATAATACACTTATACTTGGTGACTTGATTATAAAATCAAGCTTTCCACAATCGACAGATCTCCTAAGCACAACATCTCCAAAGAAACAAGAGCTTTAAATGATACACTGGACCAGATGGATTTCACGGATATTTACAGAACTTTACATCCAAACGCAACTGAATACACATTCTTCTCAAGTGCACATGGAACTTTCTCCAGAATAGACCACATACTGGGTCACAAATCAGGTCTTAACCAACACCAAGATTGGGATCATCCCCTGCATATTTTCAGACCATAATGCTTTGAAATTAGAACTAAATCACAAGAAGAAGCTTGGAAGAATTTCAAACACGTGGAGGTTAAGGACCATCCTGCTAAAAGATGAAAGGGTCAACCAGGAAATTAGAGAAGAATTAAAAAGATTCATGGAAACTAATGAGAATGAAGATACAACCGTTCAAAATCTTTGGAATACAGCAAAAGCAGTCCTGAAGGGAAAATACATTCACAATACAAGCATCCATCCAAAAACTGGAAAGAACTCAAATACAAAAGCTAACCTTGCACCTAAAGGAGCTGGAGATAAAACAGCAATTAAATCCTACACCCAGCAGAAGAAGAGAGTTAATAAAGATTTGAGCAGAACTCAATGAAATAGAGACCAGAAGAACTGTGGAACAGATTAACAGATTAAACCAGGAGTTGGTTCTTTGAAAGAATTAATAAGACAGATAAACCATTAGCTAGTCTTATTAAAAAGAAGAGAGAGAAGACTCAAATTAATAAAATCATGAATGAGAAAGGAGAGATAACCACCAATACCAAGGAAATACAAATGATCTTAAAAACTTATTATGAGCAGCTTTACGCCAATAAATTAGGCAATCTAGAAGAAATGGACGCATTCCTGGAAAGCCACAAACTACCAAAACTGGAACAGGAAGAAATAGAAAACCTGAACAGGCCAATAACCAGGGAGGAAATTGAAGCAGTCATCCCAAAACTCCCAAGACACAAAAGTCCAGGGCCAGATGGCTTCCCAGGGGAATTCTATCAAACGTTTAAAGAAGAAACCATACCTATTCTACTAAAGCTGTCCGGAAAGATAGAAAGAGATAGAACACTTCCAAATTTGTTCTATGAGGCCAGCATCACCTTAATTCCAAAACCAGACAAAGACCCCACCAAAAAGGAGAATTATACACCAATATCCCTGATGAACATGGATGCAAAAATTCTCAACAAGATACTAGCCAATAGGATCCAACAGTACATTAAGAAGATTATTCACCATGACCAAGTGGGATTTATCCCCAGGATGCACAGCTGGTTCAACACTTGTAAAACAATCAATGTGATTCATCATATCAGCAAGAGAAGAAACAAGAACCATATGATCCTCTCAATAGATGCAGAGAAAGCATTTGACAAAATACAGCATCATTCTTGATCAAAACTTTTGAGAGTGTAGGGATAGAGGGAACATTCCTCAGCATCTTAAAAGCCATTTATGAAAAGCCCACAGCAAATATCATTCTCAATGGGGAAGCACTTGGAGCCTTTCCCCTAAGATCAGGAACAAGACAGGGATGTCCGCTCTCACCACTGCTATTCAGCATTGTACTAGAAGTCCTAGCCTCAGCAATCAGACAACAAAAAGAAATAAAAGGCATTCAAATTGGCAAAGAAGAAGTCAAACTCTCCCTCTTCGCAGATGACATGATCCTATACATAGAAAACCCAAAAGACTCCACCCCAAGACTGCTAGAACTCATACAGCAATTTGGCAGTGTGGCAGGATACAAAATCAATGCCCAGAAATCAGTGGAATTTCTATACACTAAGAAATGAGACTGAAGAAAGAGAAATTAAGGAGTCAAACCCATTTACAATTGCACCCAAAAGCATAAGATACCTAGGAATAAACCTAACCAAAGAGGTAAAGGATCTATACCCTAAAAACTACAGAACACTTCTGAAAGAAATTGAGGAAGGCACAAAGAGATGGAAAAATATTCCATGCTCATGGATTGGATGAATTAATATTGTGAAAATGTCAGTGCTACCCAGGGCAGTTTACACGTTTAATGCAATCCCTATCAAAATACATGGACTTTCTTCAGAGAGTTGGAACAAATCATCTTAGGATTTGTGTGGAATCAGAAAAGACCCCGAATAGCCAGGGGAATATTAAAGCAGAAAACCATAGCTGGGGACATCACAATGCCAGTTTTCAGGTTGTACTACAAAGCTGTGGTCATCAAGACAGTGTGGTACTGGCACAAAAACAGACACATAGATCAATGGAACAGAATAGAAAACCCAGGTGTAGACCCTGAACTTTATGGTCAACTAATATTTGATAAAGGAGGAAAGACTATCCACTGGAAAAAGGACAGTGTCTTCAGTAAATGGTGCTGGGAAAATTGGACATCCACATGCAGAAGAATGAAACTAGACCATTCTCTTACACCATACACAAAGATAAACTCAAAATGGATGAAAGATCTAAATGTGAGACAAGATTCCATCAAAATCCTAGAGGAGAACACAGGCAACACCCTTTTTGAACTTGGCCACAGTAACATCTTGGAAGATACACCCACGAAGGCAAGAGAAACAAAAGCAAAAATGAATTATTGGGACTTTATCAAGACAAGAAGCTTTTGCACAGCAAAAGAAACAGTCAACAAAACTAAAAGACAACCTACAGAATGGGAGAAGATATTTGCAAATGGCCTATCAGATAAAGGGCTAGTATCTGGGATCTATAAAGAACTTATTCAACTCAACACCCAAGAAACAAACAATCCAATCATGAAATGGGCAAAAGACATGAACAGAAATCTCACAGAGGAAGACATACACATGGCCAACAAGCACATGAGAAAATGCTCCGCATCCCTGGCCATCAGGGAAATACAAATCAAAACCACAATGAGATACCACCTCACACCAGTGAGAATGGGGAAAATTAACAAGGCAGGAAACAACAAATGTTGGAGATGGATGTGGAGAAAGGGGAACCCTCTTACACTGTTGGTGGGAATGTGAACAGGTGCAGCCCCTCTGGAAAACTGTGTGGAGGTTCCTCAAAGAGTTAAAAATAGATCTGCCCTGACCCAGCAATTGCACTGCTGGAGATTTAGCCCAAAGATACAGATGCAGTGAAACGCGGGGACACCTACACCCCGGTGTTTATAGCAGCAATGTCCACAATAGCCAAACTGTGGAAGGATCCTCGGTGTCCATCGAAAGATGAATGGATAAAGAAGCTGTGGTCTATGTATACAATGGAATATTCCTCAGCCATTAGAAACGACAAATACCCACCATTTGCTTCGACGTGGATGGAACTGGAGGGTATTATGCTGAGTGAAATAAGTCAATCGGAGAAGGGCAAACATTATATGGTCTCATTCATTTAGGGAATATAAAAATTAGTGAAAGGGAATAAAGGGGAATGGAGAGAAAATGAGTGGGAAATATCAGAGAGGGAGACAGAACATGAGAGACTCGTAACTCTGGGAAATGATCAAGGGGTCGTGGAAAGGGAGGTGGGTGGGGGGTCTGGGTGACTGGGTGACGGACACTGAGGGTGACACTTGATGGGATGAGCACTGGGTGTTAAGCTGTATGTTGACAAATTGAACTCCAATAAAAAATAACATGAAAAAATTGATACATTTATAAATGAAATTGTTTTCTTTATTTCTCTTTCTGATAGTTAATTATTAGTATACAGAAACACAATGGATTTTTGTATATTAATTTTCGTATCCTGTGACTTTACTAGTGGTAAGCTCCTTGATACAGGTCTTGGTGATGATGTTTTGAATCTGATACCAAAACAAAAGCAAAAATAAATAAGCAGGACTATATTATACTAAGAAGTTTCTGCAAGCAAAGAAAACCATTGACAAAATGAAAAAGCAACATACTAAATGCGATAAAGTATTTGCAAATCATAAATCTGATAAGGGGCTAATATCCAATATATGTAAAGAATTCATACAATTCAATAGCAGAAGAACAAATAATCTGACTAAAAACGGGCAGAAGATCTGAATAGACATTTTTCCAAAGAAAACATACACGTGAACAACAGACATGTGAAAAGATATTCAACATCATTCATCAGGGAAATGCAAATCAAAACTGCATTGAGGTATCACTTTACACCTGTGAGAATCACTATTATCAAAAGCAGAAAATAAGTGTTGGTGAGGATGTAGAGAAAAAGGAATGCATGTGCAATGATGGTGGCAATGTAAATCAGTGTAATCACTATGGAAAACAATATGGAGGTTCCTCAGAAAAATAGATCCAACAGTTCCACTTTTGGGTATTCATCTAAAGAAAACAAAAAACACTTATTCAAAAAGATCCATTCACCTCCATGTCCATTGCAGCATTATTTATAATAGCCAAGCTAGGGAAATAAACTACATGTCCCTTGATACATGTATGTGTATGTGTATGATAGTCCATTATATATATATATGTATATATATATATATATATATGAATCTTATTCAACCATAGAAAAGAATGAAATCTTGCCATTTGCAACAATATAGATAGACTTCAAGGGCATTGTGCTAAGTGAAATAAGTCAGTGAAAGACAAATACTGTCTGATCTTTCATAAATGTGGAACATTAAAAAAAACTTAAAGATACAGAGGCCAGATTTGTGATTGCCAAAAGCAGGAGGTGATGGTGGGTGAGAGAAATGAGTGAAAGGACTTAAAAGGTAAAATGAAAAAGAGAAAACAAAAACAGGAAAATGCTGTAGATGCCTGTTAAATATTAGTTCAACTTCATTGTCTTTATATGTTTTATGATAAATGGTAAAGAAAGATGATCTTATCTATTTTGTGTGTCAGTGAGTGTAACAAGATATATGCAGATAATTTATAAACTTCTAATTTTGATGAGGCCTTGAGAAAGGAAAAAATTAAAACATCCTTAACTCTGACATGGATCATATCTTTCCATTCTTGATTACAAAATAATGGCATACACCCATCTGTCACACAAAAATTAGATACTAATAAACAATTTTAAATACTTTACTGGAAAAAAAAAAAAGATTTAAACCTTGGACAACAATGGATGTTTTCTGATGATACCAGGTTTACTCCATGAGAGGATATGCACCAAATATCACAGAAGCCAGATACATGAAGCAAAATCTGTCAGAAATACAAATTCTTTATTAAAAAAAAAAACCACAATAATGATGGAAGGCTTTAGTATTCTTTCAGAATTTTGACAAATCAGGTTGATGAAAAGTAAAGATACAGCATTTGAATAACATAAGGAATTTAAGTCAACATTCATTTATCATGTGATAGAACGTTTACAAAAATCAATTATTTAGTGGTCACTAAGAAATCTTTAATAAATTCCCTAAAGTAGGTTTTGAAGATCATATTCTTTGATTATAACCAAATAAAAATTCAATAAAATCATGAAATGATAAAGACTACTTAGAAATTGAGAAACCTTCTAAAAGACTCCCAAGTCAAAGAGGAAATTACAAATTATCTAGCAAAATAATAAAGTTTACACTTTATATGGGACCTGTATTCAGGCAATTTATAGTCATAAATATTCTATTTTTTAAAAAAAATTGAAAATAAGTGAACTACATGATTCAAACTAAAAAAAATCAACAATGTAAACCAAGAGAAAGTAGGAAGAGGGATTTCATACAGATGAAAAGTAGAAATAAATGGAACAATGACAACAAAAACAGTTGAAAGGATAATAAGGTTTTATTGAAAATTAAATAAGCCAACATCTGGCAAAACCAATTCAGAAAAAGATAAAACAAAAGTGATGTTTTGAAAAATGGAATGGATATTAGAGCCATAAAAATGGAAAAGACGAAAGAAATTATAAGAGGTGATACGGAAGTCCCTGGCAACAAAATTGAAAATCTAAAGGAAATGAATGACTTCCTAGTAAATTTTGGACTACCACTAAACCCTACCATAATGCCAGAAATAGAGTCCAAACATTTCTATCCCATAAAATGCAAGGTTGCATCACTGCAAGATTAATGAAAACTAGTTTTTTAAATAAAGTTTTTATTTTTAATCCCAGTATAGTTAGCATACAGTGTTATATTCTTTTTAGGTGTATAATATAGTAATTCAGTACTTCCATACAACACCTGGTGCTCGTCACAAGTGCATTCCTTTATCTCCATCCTCTATTTCACCTACCACCCACCAACCTCCCCTCTAGTAACCATCAGTTTGTTCTCTATAGCTAAGAGTCTATTCCTTGGTTTGTTTCTCTCTGTCTTTTCTTCCTTTGCTTGTTTGTTTTGTTTCTTAAATTCCACATATAATGAAAATAAGCTTTTAAAAACATCTTCCAAGGACTTGGCAGCAAGCTTGTGCATCCAAGACCTGAAGGTGGTACTGCCCCAGCTGGGTTCCTAGGCAGACATCTGTGCTACTGTTTTTTTGTTGTTGTTGTTTTGGTTTGTGTGTGTGTGTGTGTGTGTGTGTGTGTGTGTGTGTGCTACTGTTTTGATCTAGTCTAGGAAAGAGGGAGGGAAACCTGAGCAGCAAGATACTTTGGACCAACCGCAAGACAGGGATAAGCATAAAGCTAGGCAGAGGTGAAGGGAAAGGGAGATGAGCCAGTCTCTGTACAGGGATTGGTCATTAGAATAGACTGATGTTGACATGGTGGCTGTCTCCATCCACTGGATTGCCTCACACTGCTCCTTTTGTTGAGTTTTTGGAAAGTAAAAAATGTTCCCCTTAAACTGAACAAGTGAACTAGTCACTTCCAAATCCCCTTTCACCCCACATCCCCACCCCAGCTTTGACTTGTTCACATTTGATAATAGGGACTAGGCAGAGAACTGGTACTGAGCAACAACTGGATTATATACAGTGGCAGAACACCTTATTAAAAATAAATAGGGGCAGCCCCAGTGGCTCAGCGGTTTAGCGCCACCTTCGGCCCAGGGTGTGATCCTGGAGACCGGGGATCCAGTCCCACATCGGGTTCCCTGCATGGAGCCTGCTTTTCCCTCTGCCTGTCTCTCTCTCTCTCTCTCTCTCTCTCTCTCTCTGTCTCTGTCTCTCTGTCTGTCTCTGTGTGTGTGTCTGTCATGAATAAATAAATAAAATCTTTAAAAATAAATAAATAAATAAATAAATAAATAAATAAATAAATAAAAATAAATTAGCATTAACCTATAAATAGTGGTTATCTCTGGGTGCGAAGATGACCAGAAGTTTTCAAATACTGTGTGAAATCTGATTTTCATAATAAATTTCACTGCTTTAATTAGGAAAAACAATCCAGCCTTGTTGACACCCTTCTATGGAAACATGTAAACTAAACCCCCCTCAATTTAGTGGTTAGATTTCAAATATTTGATAATGTAGGGCAAGAACAATAATTTGTTTATTAGTGGTTTGTTCCCTTGATACTAAATAGTCTCTCCCTTTCAACTGAAGTAGGGAAGGAACAAGATTGTCTTTGCTAGCTTTGCCAATGTAAGATACTAACAGTGATGATGCCACTAAGGTATTATGCTTTACTTTCTCTCTAATAGTAAATGGATAGATAGAGACATCTATATTTTAACTTCCAGTCATAATGGTTGGCTGATGGTGATGGTGCTAATGCAGTAAAGCAATCCCACAAATGGAAATATTGTGCACTATTCAAAGAAGCTTTCTGAATATTTTTAGAAGCAAAGATGCAATTCATGTCCCCATTATATTGTTTATTTCTAATATTTCTCATGCATTTGCTACTTGAAACAATAACACACACTAAAAAGTCTCTGTACCTTAAATCTGGAATGTGAGAAAATAAATGGCTTTGGAACTAAGCAGTTAACTTTCAAGATAAAATCTTCTCTGAATTTCTATCTGCATTTTACCTTTCATTGCCTAGATACCCATCTTGACTGGAGACAAGTGATGGAAGTGTCTTTCCATCAACTATCATATAAGAAACACTTTCGTTCTCAAGACACAATGTTATTTCTTCAACAGGTCCCAATAACCTAATGACTTTCACCACAAGCAACCATCAGATTTTATTAAGCACTGCAATGTTGTTATTATTTATTTATTTATAATTTATTAAATATTGTCTTATATTTTGTATGGCATTAAGCCTTTTTTATACTCATGCTATCTTTTAGACATGTAGTATTGGTCCTTCCATCATGTTTCGACATCTTGTAAAAACACATGACAAGGCTGTACCAAAATAATTTGCATCTTTATATAACATACTACTCCAAAACCTGTTGTATGACAAGGAATCTGCCACTTGCTGAATGACAAAAGTGTCTCACTTTTCTTCTGGTATTCTATAATTTCTTTTTGAGCACACAGGTGAAGAGTGGACAAAACATTGTATGACTGTGATCCTGAATGATGTATAACTCTCATTATATTTGTTGGATTCTTGAAGACAATTATAATTTTATACTTGCTTTTCTATCTTATAAATAGTTTTTTAATCAAATGAGTAATGTTAGTTGTTGAATAAACCCTAGGAATCCCTTGAGAAGCAAGTAAAGCAGAAGCACAGTCGAATTCATCCTTGATCTATCAAGCTGTTAAACTTAAAAGAGAATTCTGATTTCTGAACTACCGTTGTCTGATGTACAAGATACAGAGATAAGAGATTGAATATTCAATAATACCACTAGATTTATTAATAGCAAAACATAATTCAGAAAATTTTTCTTTCAGTCATATGTTTCTAGATGAAATTTGTACCTGAAACATTTTTTTAATATCCAAATTCAGGAAGCTAAAAAATCCTTTCTTTTTAACTCATAGAATTGATTTTCACTCTATAGGGATGAGGTAAATAAGTTATTTGCTTAAAAGTTTTAGGTCCTGAACACTTAAAACTATAAGGGATTGCCTTCTTAAAGTGTATTTCTTTAAAATCTGTTATTTTAAAGTTTGATGGTGAGAATGAAATAGGTTTGGGTACCTATTTCTAATATTTTATTTCTCTATATTATTTATAAACTTTATTATATTAAAATCAAAAGTTATTTATTGAATTAACTTTTAGTTTATTTTTTAGTTTTTTCTTCTTGTGATAATTTGAGATGGCAAAACTGACATTCGGTTTTAAATCCTCTTCCAAAGATGTGATGAATCATTTCGTTCAACCCACAGAATCATAATAAATAAGAAATAGTTGTTTCCATCCACTAAGTTTTGGGCTGGTTTATCATCTATCAATAAATAGAGACATACACTCATATCTAGTCCAGGGTGTTATCAACAAAACAAAACAAAACCAACTCAGACATGTTACATTGGCTTTGAGACTTGGTAGAAGGCAGAGGATGGAAAGAAGTAAGGAATTTGCTACTGGATGCTGGAAAATGGGGGTTTGTTTATGCATTGACAGGATATTTGGCAAGATTCTTGCCTGCAGTAACTTGGAAGATAAAATGAAACCCAACAAACTTGTGCGGCTAAAATTCCAGAAAGAATGTTGAAGATGCCAGTTGACTCTTTAAGCTCTCTATAATGTATTTAAAGAAAAGATGAGCTAAAGAAGAAACTGCTAAAGTTTTTAATAATAATATAAAGGTAATATAGAAGCCCAAGACAGTCCCCTCAACTAGTGGATGAGCTGCTATAAAGTGAGAAGACTGTTCAAAATGGACCCAGGGAAAACATTAAATTAAGGATGCTACCAGTAAACTATAGCTTTAGGGTCAAGACCAAATCAAAAGTGAAGGTTAACCATTTAATGAAGTGCCTCAAAAATATTTTTGCAGCTAGACAAAGGGACTTTTAAAAACCATAAGGGCATTGTCCTCTAACACTTTGGCCACAGCCCAATGTAAAGAAAGCCTATTAAGTAAAAATTGTAGCTTTTGTTTAATGGAATAGATTATAATTTGATAAGTATAAAAACTACAGGTTTCCTAGAGTAGGGGATCCTGACATTATGTGGCTGGGTGGATTTCAGAATTACTATGGGCCAGTGACTGCTGTACCTTTCATCTCCTACTCTTTGGATGGATGTGTTTATTGTGATTTTTCTATCTTTGTCTTACTTTTGTGTGTGAGTGTATGAGGAACAGATAAATTTTAATTTTCAGTTTTATTATTTGATAGGAACTATACTTAAGCAGCTGCATGTACACACACACACACACACACACACACACTTCACCTGAGGATCCACATTTAAACTTTTTTAGATGGCAAGATGCTGGACTTTGAGCTAATACTATGATGGTATGATATTTTTGAGGATAATGTTCATTGTATTTTGCATGAGGGAGGGATATGAATTGTTATGGTAAAGAGTGAATTAAGGTCTCTAAATACGTTCATGAAAATTTCTCCTCTCCCTATACTTGCATGCTTTCCCTCTCATAAAGAGCAAAGATCCAGCTTCCTTTTTTAAAATCTAGGTTGATCTGTGATTTTCTTTGACTAATATAACATAGCAAAAGTGCACTGTGCAGGGGGAAGCTTATACTTTTGTTTCATCAGAACCTAGTTGCCATGGTGGAGACAGAAGACATGTGGCAAGGCTATACAGGATGAGCTGCCATGTGGAGAGAGCTATCACATGTAGTAAAACTGAAGTATACCAGGTGACAATCTGCATCAAAGCCCAGACATAAGAGAGAAGGCTTCATGGGCATTGTAGATCAGATCAGGTACCAGCTGAAGGTAGTCACATGACCGAGCCCAGATAACACTACATAGAGCAAAAGAATTGGCCAATCAACACACAGAACCATCATAAATAATAGATTGTTGTTATTTTAAGTCACTAAGTTTTGGGGTGATTTGTTACAAAGCCAAAGATAACTAAGGAGATTAGAAATGCAAATGTCTTTATGTGGTAGAAAAAAAATGTTATCTATAAAAAGATGCATTATAAATTGCCCTACTATTTATGGAATTAATTTGGTTAAAATATGCTCCTTTAAGAGGAGATATATATTCCTTTTGGCAAAATGAATTTGTGCACTTAAAAAACCTTTGGAGGATGTGAAACAGTAGTTGAGAAAATGAGCCAAGAATATAATGTATTCTTAATTTTAAAAACTCTAAATTCTAGCTAAAACTCCTTGTAATATATAAAATATCTTTGTCCACTGTTCCAGGCCCAATTTTAAATTTTTATAACTATTATACCATTTGGGGAAATAATCAGCTAATATTTTGTCAAGTACCACACTAACAATGAACTAACATACCAAGAAAATCTTACTTTTTTGCAAGGCAAACTGAATTAATTTGTCTTAATGTTTAATGTACTCTTAATGTTAATTTGTCTACCTATACCTATAAACAGTATACATTACTTAATATCAGGCGACTATTTTTCTTCATTTTATCCTCTGCTTTTCTTCTTAGCATTATTCTAGAAGCATGATGTAGCTGATAAAATTACTCATCCAACAGTCACTTACCAAGAACCTTCTATGTGTCAGGCAATGTGAGATGCAAAGACTAGGTACAGTCTCTTCCCTCAAAGGCCTACAACTTGGAGAAACTATGGAAGCAAAAATCTGCTTCCCCTGAGGTAAGGCAAAAAACTATCTTGGGCCCAAAATCCTACACCAGTACCAACCAGTATTTGGCTACTAGTGAGGAAGGCCCAGGAAAATCCACCCAAGATCAACCAGTATCAGTGAAAAATTTCCTCAATGAGACCATCAGTAGACTGGACATATTTGAATATGGACTCCATGAACTTGAGGATAGGTTAATATAAGTGTTGTTTACCAAGGAAACTCATTAAAGACTCAGTACCCAAGGCTCTTATTAGAGGACTGTCACATAGGCACCCTATGCTCAGTGCATAACAAAATATCAGACTCCTAGAAGGAAAGCAGGTAGTCAGCATAAACCATATCATTTGCACAAACAGTTTAAGCATAGTTAGGCACTCTTACCAGGTAGGGTGGTAGAACTCTCCCCAAATCCAAGTTCCCTGATGCCAGTCAAGAGCCAACCTTGTAAGCAGGACTTTTAAAGTAAAACGGTCACAGGCTTGCTATAGTAATTAATTTAAATTTGTTTGACTCCAACTCATTCAAGATCTGGGAGAAAGGAGAAACTGTTTCCACAGGAGAAACTATTATTCACCACTTCTGAGTAATTTTTTTCTTTTTCTAAAATTTTTAAATTTAGGTTCAATTTAGTTAACATATTGTGTATTATTAGTTTCAAGGATAGAATTTAGTCATTTATCAGTTGCATATAATACCCAGTACCCATTATATCAAGTGCCCCCCTTAATGCCCATTACCCAATTACCCATTACCTCAACCTCCCCTTCAGCAACCCTCAGCCTGTTTCCTATAGTTAAGAATATCTTATGGTTTGCCTCCCTGTTTTTATCTTATTTTATTTTTCCTTCCTTTCCGTTATGTTCATTTGCTTTGTTTCTTGAATTTCACATGAGTGAAATCATATGCTATTTGTCTTTCTATGACTGACTTGTTTTGCCGAGCATAATACACCCTAGTTCCATCCACATCATTGCAAATAGCAAGATTTTATTCTTCTTGATGGCTGACTAATATTCCATTGTATATATATACGACAACTTTTTTTATCCATTCATTTATCAATGGACATCTGGGCTCTTTCCATAATTTCTTTACAAATTATGTTTGTTGTTGATCTTGCAAGGGTGTATCTCCATAGTGAGCTTCAATGTATATAGAAACAGACATGGATTATGTCAGGAGCAGGATCAACAGGAGGTATTCCTAGTAGTATGAAATTAAATATTGCTAGCAAGGAAGTAAAGTTTTATTTTTGAATGTGCATTAGCAAATATTAACTTTTAGTAACAATGTTAATAAGCATTAGGTAGGTGAAAATGAGATATCAATCACCTAATAAAGTGAGTAGTAGTCAGAGCCTTTTTAAACAGAAAGAGTGGCAAGATAAGGTGAAAGCATTGAGGAGAAGAGCTCCTTATGGCATTCTGCAAAATGTCATCCTAGGATGCAAATTGACCTGTATTCCTTTAGGTGGAAAGAAATTCAGAGAAGTGGCTATTTTGAATCATAAAGTTGTAGAATCCTAAAAGAGCATCAACCACCTCCAGAGATAACTCTTGCTTAAGGAAAAGCCTATTGTTGGAAGCACCATCATTTTCAATACTGCCCATTAACATTATAAGATTTGCTCAATGTTTTACTTCCACATATCTTTAAATGAAGAAAAATAGGAGCTTTGACAGTAGTGGACCACTGAAAAGTGCATAGGTCTTAGCAGGAGACCAACCTAGATTTAGGCTACCAAATAACCACTCTGTGATTCTGGACAAGTTTCTTAATTTCACTGAGCCTCAGTTTCTTCCTCTATAAAATAAACATACTATCAATAAATTCAGAAGATTGTTAAAATAATTACCATAGATATAATGTTCCTAATAAAGTGCCTATTATAGTAGGTGCTACGCAAAAGATAGAAAGCATTATCCTTTACAGCTTTATAGTTAAGATGTTGCACGATGGTTCTTCATGTTAGACTCTCCCAGAGCCATTCTTTAGAGGTCAGTAAAGCAGAGAGAAGCCCCTGCAATATAGCTAAAAAGAAAAACTCTCCTAATTTGTTATCCAGGGTATCTGCACTTATAAAACTACTTTAGGAATGGAAAGGGATTACTTTTTAAAAGAGAGTTGGTTCAGTACAGTTTTTTCTTAATCATAAAATCCAGAAAACCCCGGATTTTTTTTTTCTTGTTTAATATGGAACCTTGAAGTAAGAGATCTTTCAAGAAAATTCTAATAAACTAGTAAAGGTAGAAAACACCAATCCCATTGCTCATTTACAGTCCCCAGTTTCTGACTGAATCCCTCACCAGGAGTCACATAAATCTCCTGCAATGGGGGCTTCCTGTAGAGTACACTGTGTGACAAAATTAGAGGGGATGATTGCACATCAACATTAAAACAACACGAAGTATAGATCTCCAACTCAACCAGGAAAAAGGGGATATTTGAGAAGGTGATTTTTCTGAAGCACAGAGCTTCAGTTTGTAGATATTAAAATGATTTCACAGCAGCTGTTAAAAATCTAGTTCCAATTTGGGTGTTATATGTGAGTGATGAATCACTAGATTCTACTCCTGAAACTAATACTACACTATATGTTAACTAATTTGAATTTAAATAAAATCTTCGAGGGAAAAAATCTAGTTCCAATATGGTGGGATTGGTGAATTACAAAATTAAAGAGATTTGAAAATGAGTAAACATATATATTGCTCCCATCCCCCACAGCCCAGAATGAGGAAAGAGAAACATCATCATGTGAAAAATAATTCTGATACCTAATATAAATAACAATAATGCAAATGAGTGCTATAAAAATGGGATGTATTCCATATCAAGCACAGCAAAAAGACACATACTCACATCTCACATTGCATATCCATTTGATATACTTCTTTTTTTGCCCAGAATGCTCCTCAATTCTTTTGCATGCCCTGTACCTGTGAGACATAGGGAAAGAAATAAAAGGTGCAGTGAAAGCTGTTGTAATTTTAATTTGCTCACATTACAGTAATTTTTCCCAGCAAATTTTAGATAAAAGAAGCCATTTTTTGTATATGGAAATGTCATAGGATAAGTATGCAGTCATGCAACCATCACATAGGTGTTTTATCCAAAAGTAATGTCTGGAAATACCAGTTATCCTCTGGGCTAACAATAACATTCTTTTTTCTCCCTCCATAGGAAGTCAATAGCCTTCCTATGCCCCATGAGGGGCTTCTTTAATTATCTGCTGTTGCTTTCTGAAAGGAAATCTTTATGCTTGGTTCTAAGAATTGTATATGTATTTGTTTTTTTATTTTATTTAATTTTTTATTTGACTATAATTGATGCAGTATTATGTTTCAAGTGTACAACATACTGATTCAACATCTCTATAGGTTATGCTATGCTAACAGTAAGTGTACTACCATCTGTCACTCTACAACACCATTATGACATCATTGACTATACTCCCTATGCTGTGCCTTTTATTTATTTTCATCTTGGCCTTTAGATTGGTGTTCCTGACTTGTAACAACAACCTTGATTAGCAGTGTGTTGCTAATACAAAAGTCAGTAAATCTCCTTAAAATGAAGAATACAATGAAAAGTTCAATGTTTATTGATTTCTATTTATAATTTCAATAGAAATGTTCTCTGTGGTGACCGATATAGTTTACCATAAGAATGATGGAGAAAATTGAAAGCTGTTTACCAAACTTCTGAACACATAACTAGAACTAACTTAAACCAGGTTCCTGTGAAGCCAGGTGACTAAATTTTAGCCAATAGAATATAAACAGAATTGATTTACATAACCTCCTGCATCATCCATAATACACCCCAAAGTACTATCCTTCATGTTCTTTCTTCATTTATTGGATTGATGCAAATAAACATGGGAAACTTGAAAGCCATTTATACTGACTGCTGTCCAGGGGTTCCATTTTGGACTGTTCTGTGAGCAGGAGATGATTTCCATATTGAAGTTTGAGGGTTTACTTGCTATAGCAGGTAGATTTATCCCAACCAATGCAGATGGCAGACGTGGACCTTTACTTTCTCAGTTCTTGTCCATCATATTACTAATGTATTCAATGTCATTGATTCTCAACCAGGCAAGTTTTCACTGCTAGGTGATATGTAGCAATGTCTAGAGATATTTTTGGTTGTCACAACTGGGAGGTGTTACTGGCATCTATTGGGTAGAGGCCAGGGATATTGCTAAATATCATGTAATGCATAGGACAGCACCCCCTATCCAACAAAGCATTATCTCATCTGAAATATCAGTAGCCTCAGTTGAGAACTCTGATATATAATTGAAGTTCAATTTGCCAACATATAACACCTAGTACTCATCCCATCAAGTACCTTCCTCAGTGCCTGTCATCCAGTTACCCCATCCCCCCGCCCGCCTCCCCTTCCACTACCCTTTGTTCTTTTCTTAGAGTTAGGTGTCTCTCATGTTTTGTCACCCTCTCTGGTTTTTCCCATTCATTTTCCCTCCTTTCCCTTATAATCCCTTTCACTATTTCTTATATTCCCCATATGAGTGAAACCGTATGATGATTGTCCTTCTCCAGTTGACTTACTTCACTCAGCATAATACCCTCCAGTTCCATCCACATCGAAGCAAATAGTGGGTATTCGTCCTTTCTAATGGCTGAGTAATATTCCAATTGAACTCTGCTCTAAGTTTGGATGAGACCACAGTACTCTTCCCCACAAACCATCTATGATTCAGCAAATGATTTGTTACTATTCTTTCTTTTCTAAGCTATCCTGTATTTAGAAATAATGAACAAACTGATTTATTTTTGTGTTTTATAGCACAATGACTTTGACTTAGCTATGGTCTATTTCCAAACCACTATACAACCTCCACTCTTCCAGCCCAGTCCATAGCTTTTGCACATGTATGAACTCCATGGTAAAGTAGGAAGCTTGTTTTCTTGTTTGTAATTGCATCCTAAGACCCTAGACCAATGTCTGGCACATATTAGGAACCAATATTTGTTTAGTGAATAATTGTATATTAGAAACCATGAGGAGTAGTGAAAACTGGAGCATCTAGAGTATACTTTCCCCACTTCAAGGGACGGCAACTACTCAGAGCTTGCAGTTGTTGCCTAGAGAAGGAGACCTAGATTAGATGATTTTATGTAAAGATGTAAAGTCTCCCAATTTTAAAATATTGCTATCAACTTTAAAAGCTTACACTGAATAGCCACCACTGTTTAGGCCACACAATATATGTCTGTGAATATCATTTGATTCCAGGTCTCCCATCTTGTACTCAGTTAATATTATTATTAATAACAACCACCATCATCAATGGGCTCTTATTCTGTGTAAGCTATTGTATCAGTTAACTTTTGCTGCATAAAAACCACCCAAATGGCTTAAAGCAACAATTTTTTTTATTTTTTAAAGATTTTATTTATTCATGAGACACAGAGAGAGAGAGAGAGAGAAAAAGAGAGAGAGAGAGGCAGAGACACAGGCAGAGGGAGAAGCAGGCTCTATGCAGGGAGCCTGACATGGGACTCGATCCCGGGTCTCCAGGATGAGGCCTGGGCTCAAGGCGGTGCTAAACTGCTGAGCCACCTGAACTGCCCAACAATTTTTAATTTATCTCAAAATTTGGGTTGGCAGCAGAAGCTGGACTCGGCTGGGCATTTCTGATCTTGACTGTTTTCCTGATTATATCTGAAGTCAACTTTTCATTTGGCTAAGTGGTTACGCTCTGGAGGATTGGCTGCCTGTCCTCTCAAATGTTCCAAACAGTGAGGCCACATGCTTGTCATCCTATAGCAAGCTAGCCTGAGTTTGTTTACATGGCAGCAGCAGCATTCCAAGAGATCAAGAGGACTTTTTGAGGCCTAGGTGCAGAATACTTATGTTATATTCCATTGTACAAAGCAAATCACAAGACCAGCCCAGATTCAAGGGGTGAAGAGAGAGACTTCATCTCTTGATATGAGGAGCTACAAAGTCACACTACAATGGGGTATGGATAGAGAGAAAGGGATAATTGAGGCCATTTTTATAAAAAAAAAAAATCTACCACAGATGCTGCTTAATTGCTATACATTGATCATGCCACTTAATCTTTATCAAACTCTTGAGAGGCCAGTATTATTCCACCCAATTTAAAGATGACAAACATGAGACTCAAAATGTTAAGTCACTTCTTAAGTACTAACAGGTATATATTTTTTAAATTTTAATTCCAGTGTACTTAACATACAGTGTTACATTAGTGTCAGGTGTACAATATAGTGATTCCACAGTTCCATATATTTCTCAGTGCTTATCAAGATACATGTACTCTTAATCTCCTTCAACTATTTCACTCATTTCTTTTTTCCCTTTATTCATTTGTTTTGTTTCTTAAACTCCACATATGAGTGAAATCATGATGTCTTTCTTTGACTGGCTTATTTAGCTTAGCATTGTAATTTCTAGCTCCATCCATGTCTTTGCAAATGGAAAGATTTCATTCTTTCTTATGACTAACACTCCATTGTATATATTATACCACTTCTTCCTTATACATCCATCTGTCGATTGACACTTAGCTATGGTCTATGGCTGCTTCCATAGTATGCTTATTGTAAATAGTGCTGCAATGAACATAGGGGTGCATATATCCCTTCAAATTAATGTTCTTGTATTCTTTGGATAAATACCCAGTAGCACAATTACTGGATTAGAGGGAAATCCTGGTTTTAATTTTTTGTGGAAACTCCATGCCATCTTTCACAGTGGCTGCACCAGTTTGCATTCCCACCAACAGTCCACCAGAGTTCCCTTTTTTCCATATCCTCACCAATACGTGTTCTTTCTTGTGTTGTTGATTTTAGCCATTCTGACATGTATGAGGTGATATCTCATTGTGGTTTTGATTTGCATTTACCAAACAATGACTGATGTTGAGCATCTTTTCATGTGTCTATTGGCCATCTGGATGTCTTCATTGGAAAAATGTCTATTTATGTATTCTGCACATTTTAATTGGATTATTTGGGTTTTGGGTGTTGAATTTTTTAAAGTTCTTTATTTTGGGTGGGTACTAACCCTTTATTGGATATGTCATTTGCAAATATCTTCTGTTCAGTAGGTTTTCTTTTGGTTCTATTGATTGTTCCTTTACTGTGCAGAAGCTTATTTTGATATCGTCCCAATTATTTATTTTTGTTTTTGTTTCCCTTGCCTCAGGAGACATTTCTAGAAAGACGTTGTTATGACTAATGTCAAAGAAATTACTGCCTCTGCTCTCTTCTAAGATTTATGTGGTTTCAGGTCTCACACTTAGGTCCTTAAAACACTTTGAGTTTATTTTTGTGTATGGTATAAGAAAATGGTCCAGTTTTATTCTCTCACATGTAGCTGCTCATATTCCCCAGTATTATTTGTTGAAAAGACAAATTTCCCCATTGCACATTCTTGCCTCCTTGGTCAAAGATTAACTGACATATAATTGTAGGTTATTTCTGGGTTTTCTCTTCTGTTCTTTGGTCTTTGTGTCTGTTTTTGTGCCAGTGTGATACTGCTTTGATTACTACAGCTCTGTAATATAACTTCAAGTCTGGAATTGTGATACCTTCAGTTTTGTTTTTCAAGATTGCTTTAGCTATTAGTGGTCTTTCATGGTTCCATAGGATTTTTAGGATTCTTTGTTCTAGTTCAATGAAAAATGCTATTGATATTTTGATAGTGGTTGCAAAAATCTGCAGATTGCTTTGGGTAGCACAGATATTTTAACACTTTTTCTTCTTCCAATCCATAAACAGGGAATGTCTTTCCATTTCTTTGTGTTGTCTTTCATAATCACTGTTTTATAGTTTTTAGAGTTCAGGTGTTTCACCTCCTTGGTAAATTTATTCCTAGTTATTTTATTATTTTTGGTGCAATTACAAATGGGATTGTTTTCTTAATTTCTCTTTCTGATATTTCATTATTAGTATATAGAAATACAATGATTTCTGTACATTGATTTTGTACCCTGTGACTTTACTGAATTCATTTATCACTTCTAGTAGTTTTCTGGTGGAGTCTTTTGAGAATTCTATTTATAGTATTTTACAGATAGTGAAAGTTTTGCTTTTTCCTTACTAATTAAGAAGTCTTTTATTTCTTTTTGTTGTTTGATTGCTGTGGCTAGAACATCCAGTACTATATTGAATGAAAGTGATGATACTAGATGTCCTTGTCTTGTTCCTGACCTTAGGGGAAAATCTCTCAGTTTTTCCCGATTAAGGATGATGTTAGCTGTGGGTTTTTCATATAAGACCTTTATTATGTTGAGGTATGTTCCCTCTAATCCTACTTTGTTCAGGGTCTTTACCATGAATGGATGTTGTACTATGTCAAATGCTTTTTCTGCATCTATTGAAATGATATTATGGTTTTTATTCTTTCTCTTATTGATGTGATGAGGCACATTGATTTATTTGTGAATATTGAACCACCCTTGTATCTCAGGGATAAATACCACTTGATTGTGGTGAATGTTATTTTAATGGACTGTTTAATTTGATTTGCTAGTATTTTTGTTGAGGATTTTACATCTATATTCATCAGAGATATTGGCTTTTAGTTCTCTTTTTTAGTGATGTATTTATCTGGTTTTGGTGTTAGGATACTCCTGACCTCATAAAATGAACTTGGGTTTTCCTTCCTATTCTATTTTTTGGAATAGTTTGAAAAGAGTACGTATTAGCTCTTCTTTAAATGTTTGATGGAATTTACCTGTAAAGCCACATACATGGTCCTGGACTTTTTGTTTGTTGGGAGTTTTTTTTTTATTACTGCTTCAATTTCATTGCTGGTAGTCAATCTATTTGAGTTTTCTATTTCTTCCTGATTCAGTTTTGGAAGATTATATGTTTCTAGGAATTTATTCATTTATTTACATTGTCCAATTTGTTGGCATATAATTTTTTATGATATTTTCTTACAATCATTTGTATTTCTTTGGTGTTGGTTGTTATTTCTCTTCTTTCATTTGTGACTTTGTTTATTTGAGTTCTCTCTCTCTCTCTCTCTCTCTCTCTCTCTCTCTCTCTCGTGAGTCTGGCTAGAGACTCATCAATTTTGTTGATCTTTTCAAAGAATCAGCTCCTGGTTTCATTGACCTGTTCCATTTTTGTTTTTAGTTTCTATGTAATTTATTTCTGCTCTAATCTTTATTCTTTGTGCTGGTTTTGGCTTTTGTTTGTTCTTCTTTTTCTAGTTTCTTTAGGTATAAGATTAGGCTGTTTATTAGAGATTTTTATTGCTTCTTGAGGTAGGCCCGTATTGCTATGAGCTTCCTTTGAATAGCATTTGCTGCATCTCCAAGATTTTGGACCCTTTGTTTTCATTTTAATTTTTTACATGTAATTTTTTATTTATTCTCTGATTTCCTTGTAGACTAGTTCATTGTTTAGTAGCATATTATTTAACCTTCATGTATTTGTGCTCTTTCCAGATGTTTTCTTGTGGTTGATTTCTAGTTTCATAATGTGGTTAGAAAAGATGTATGGTATGCTTCAATATTTTTGAATTTGTTGGGACTTGTTTTGTGGCCTAAAATGTAGTCTATTCTGAATAATGTTCCATGTGCATTTGAAAAGAATGTTTCTTCTGTTTTTAAATAGAATGTTCTGAATATATCTGTTAAATCCATCTGGTCCAGTGTGTCAATCAAAGCCATTATTTTCTTGTTGATTTTCTGTTTGCATGATCTATACATTGATTTAAGTGGAATGTTAAAGTTCTATACTATCACTATATTATTATATTCATTCCTTTATGGTTGTTATCAACTGTTTTATGTATTTGGGTCCTCCCATGTTGGGCGCATAAATATTTACTATTGTTATATCTTGTTATTGTATTGTCCCTTTGATTATTATTTTGTTATTATATAGTGTCCTTTGTCTCTTTTAGTCTTTGTTTTAAAGTCTATATTGTCTGATATGTGTATTGCTATCCTGGCTTTTTAAAAAATATTTATTTATTTATTTTTAGAGAGAGAAAGAGAGAGGAAAGAGGGGAAGGAGCAGAAGGAGAGAGACAGAGAGAATCTCAATCTCAAGCAGACTCTTTGCTGAGCATGGAACCTGAGGTAGGGCTTGATCTCACGACCCTGAGATCATGACCTGAGCTGAAATCAAGAGTGAGCTACCTAATTGACTGAGCCACCCAGGAGCCCCTATCCTGGCTTTCTTTTTTTAAAAGATTTTATTTATTTATTTGAGAGTGTGTGTGTGCATAAGAGAATGAGAGAGTGAGAACAAGCATGAATGGGGGGAGGGGTAGAAGGAGAAAAGCATACCGCCCACTGAGCAGGGAGCCTGATGCAGAGCTCAATCCCAGGGCTCTAAAATAACAACCTGAGATAAAGAGAGATGATTAACTGTCTGAGCCACCCAGGCACCCCTTATCCTGGCTTTCTTATCACATTCATTTGCATGATGCATCTCCATCCCCACACTTTCAATCTGTATTTATCTTTAGGTCTGAAATGAGTGTCTTGTAAGCAGCATATAGGTGGTTCTTGCTTATTTATCCATTCCATCACCTTATATCTTTTGATTGGAGCATTTAGTCCATTTACATTCAAAGTAATAAGTAATTATTGATAAGTATGTATTTATTGCTCCCTTGCTACTTGTTTATTGGTTGTTTTTGTGTCTCTTCTTCTATCCTTTCTTCTCTTGCTCTTTTCTCTTATGGTTCCCTGGCTTTCTTTAGAGATATATTTGGATTCATTTCAATTTATTTTTTGCATATTTGTTACTGGTTTTTGATTTGTGGTTACCATCTGGTTTGTATATAAAATCTTCATATAGCAGTATATATGAAATTGATGTTTGCTTAACATAAACCCATTCTTTACTACCCTCCAACAATTTTAGGTATATGGTGTCAGTCATACTACTTACATCCTTTCATTTTGTGAGTCACTTGATTGATTTTTATAGATATGCTTATTTTTATAATTTTTGTGCTCCTACTTTTCTTCCTTTTTATTACTGTCTTTCCTTTTTTTTTTTTTTTTTTTTAATTAATTTTTATTGGTGTTCAATTTACCAACATACAGAAAAACACCCAGTGCTCATCCCGTCAAGTGTCCACCTCAGTGCCCGTCACCCATTCCCCTCCAACACCCGCCCTCCTCCCCCTCCACCACCCCTAGTTCGTTTCCCCGAGTTAGGAGTCTTTATGTTCTGTCTCCCTTCCTGATATTTCCCAACATTTCTTCTCCCTTCCTTTATATTCCCTTTCACTATTATTCATATTCCCCAAATGAATGAGAACATACACTGTTTGTCCTTCTCCGACTGACTTATTTCACTCAGCATAATACCCTCCTGTCTTTCCTTTACACTCAAAAATTCCCCTTTAACATTTCTTATAGGGCTGCTTTAATGGTCATGAACTCCTTTAGCTTTTGTTTCTTTCAGAAACTCTTTATTTCTTCTTCTATTCTGGATGATAGCCTTTCTGGATAGAGTGTTCTTGGCTGCAGATTTTCCCCCTTTTAGCACTTTTATTATATCATGACACTGCTTTCTGGCCTGTGTTTCTGCTGAAAAATCTGCTGATAGCCTTCCTGGATTTCCCTTGTATGTAATTACTTTCTTTTTCTCTTGCTGCTTTTAAAATTCTCTATCACTGTGTTTTGCCATTTTAATTACTATGTCTCTTGATATAGACCTCTTTGGGTTGATTTTGTTGGGAGAATCCTGGCATTTCAGGGATGTCTTCTATGTGTGTTGCATGCACCCTGCTATTGTGTTTGTGTCACTTTTTCCTTCAGTCCAATCATCTGCAGTGGCCTCCTTTGCCAGTTATGGGTAGAGTTTGGTCCCCAGCTGGGGTGGGGTGCCCAGTTTTAATAAGTGCACAGTGGTCTGCTTGTTGAAATGAGACTAGGAACCACTGTTGGGGGTGGGGTTTGGTATAAGCCAGTTAAGTAGTGAATTTTAGTTCTATGCTAGTTCTTGTAGGTGGCCATATGTTTGATCTGGGGGAGAGGGGCAGAAGAGCAAAATGTCACTTACCAGCTCCTTTTTTTCCTGGAAGAGTCTCCCTGTGAACACTGCCCCTCCGGGACATGCTCTGAGATGAGTAAATAAGTCTCCCCCCAATATGTCCCAGACATTTTTCAAACTTCTGCTTTTATTCTGTATGTCCATGGGCTGCTCTCCCAGACCTGAGCCCGTGGAGTTTTAAAATTACAAGGCTTTAAATCTCACTGGTTGTAAGAACTCATGAAATTTGTCCCCTCTTGCTTTCTAAGCCAAATATTATGGGAATTCATCTTCCATTAAGGCTCCCTGATTTGAAGGTCTGTTTCTCTTCCCATTTTGTACCTGTGGCTCCTTCCCACCTGTGGATCACTGTGGTCCATTTAGCTCCCCACCCCATCTCCATCCTTCCGGCCCTCTTGGATGTGGCCTCTTCTCTGCTGTTAGTTGTGGAATTTGTTATACCAGCCTTTGGGTCATTTTCTGGGTTATTTATACTGATGTGAGTGTTATCTAGTTATAGCCTTGAGATGAGGTGAATTTAGGGTCCTCTTACTCCATCTTCCCAGCCTCTTAACCAAAATTTTTTTCTCTCATAGCTGTGTCTTGAACTGAGATCAAAAGACATGCTAATAGAGAGAAGATAATCACAAATGATGTATCTGATAAGGGGTCTTTATATATATCTTTATATATGTAAAGATGGAAATATATATCCAAAATATGTAAAGAATTTATACAAGTTAACACCCAAAAACAAATAATCCAATTAAAAAGTGGGCAGAGGATCTGAATAAACATTTTTCCAAAGAAGACAATAAAGGTGGCTAACAGACACATGAAAAATTCTCAACATACACTAATCACCAGGGAAATGCAAATCAAAATCATCTCACACCTGTTAGAATGGCTAGAATCAGAAAGACAAATAAACAGTGTTGGCAAAAATATAGAGAAAAAGGAACCATTGTACACTATTGGTGAGAATGTAAATTGTTGCAGACACTGTGAAAAACAGCATGGAGGTTCTTCAAGAAATTCAAAATAGATTTACCATATTTCTACTACTGTATGTTTCCCCAAAGAAATTGGAAACACTCATTCAAAAGGATATATGCACCCCTCAGTTTATTGCAGCATTATTTACAATAGCCAAGATATGGAGCAACCCAAGTGTCCATTGATAGATGAATGGATAAATAAGTGGCATATGTATACACAATGGAATATTATTCAGCCACAAAAAGGGATGAGACCATACTACTTGTGACATGTATAGTCTAGAGGGTATTATGCTAAGTGAAAAAAGTCAGACAGAAAAAGACAAATACTGTAATATTTCACTTATATGTGGAACCTGAAAAAACAAAACAAACAAACAAACAAAAAGCAGAAGCAAACCCATAAACACATAGAACAAACTGATGGTTGCCAGAAGGGAAGGAAGTAGGGAGATGGGCAAAATCACTGAAGGGATGTGGGAGATACACATTTCCAGTTATGGAATAAATAAGTCACGAGGATAAAAGGTACAGCACAGGAAATATAGTTAGTGGTATTGTAATTGCATTATATATTAACAGATGGTAACTACACTTATGATGATTATAGCATTATACATAGACTTGTCAAATCACTATGCTGTACACCTGAAATTAACGTAACATTGTGAGTTAACTATATTTCAGTAAAAAAAAAGACATGCTAATGATTTTAAAAAATTTTTTTATTGGAGTTCAATTTGCCAACATATAGCATAACACCCAGTGTTCATCCCGTCAAGTGCCCCCCTCAGTGCCCATCACCCAGTCTGCTAATGATTCTTAAAGGGTCCTGTCTAATTCCCTAGAGGCTCAGGACCCCACTATATTCTACTCTACTGCCACCTTAAACCATCTCATACTCCATCCCATTCTCAATGAGTGGAGTGAAGGCCACCAAGAGATTAACCCAATAGTGACTGCTGGCCTGCTGGGATCTCCGAAGGCTAGTGATAGATTCCTCATTGCTGTGTTTCAAAAATCTGTTGGCTTCTTTTCTTCCTTCATAGTTCCCATGTCAGGCAAGGAGTATCACCTACTATGTCTTAGTCACCCTCTGGTTCCTGGAGTTCACCTATCAATATACTTGCTTCTGGAATCCTTACTATAGTCCACTGGGCAGATCTAGCTCTATCTGTCCCAAATCCTCATCATGCTTCTTTCCTCTATAGTTAACCAGTAAATATACAACTGTGTCTGAAACAGAACCAAATAGAGCTCTCATGGGAGAGTTTGGTGCAAATGCCCAGCAAATACCTCTAAATGGGGCCTCTATATGTTGCCTAGAGATATAGGAAGATACAGAAATCCTATAAATCTTTGGAAATAAGCATTGTGAAAGCCCTATCCCATCCTTAGAGGCTGGAAATCTGAATGTCCTCAGAGAGCTGCAAGTTTATTTGATAGATGCTTAGGGAACTAGTTTCATGAATCCTGGATTGTTGAATGCTAGCCCTGCATATGTTGGAAAAGCATGACTGGTTTGCAAACTGTTGGGGACAAATGCCTTGTTTTTCTTCTGGCTTGGTTTTAAATAGAGAGTGGGAGGTTGGGCGGGGACAGAGGGGGAGTAGAGTGAGAACAGGCATTGTTGTGCAGGGTTGCGGATGCCCCTGCATGAAGTCTGAAACAAAAACCAGAGCCCCATTTGGCAAACAGCTTTTAGGATGAGTCATGGCGAGGAAAGTGGTGCTGGGTGTCCACTCTTTGTACTGCCTGGGATCATGGCAAATATTTAAATGGTTGGGAAAGTAGAGTGGGTGGGAAACAAGATGAGGGAGAGAAAGAGGAGTTACAGGCTTCATTAACTTTAAAGGAAGAAAAAAGGGAGATCTTTTGTTTAACATTATTAATTTTAACCAGAGAAATGACCTTCTTTAATTTTTCAAAGCTCTTAAGAGCCCAGGGGTTTGGAAGTTATGCAAAGCCTAAGTTGGACCCTCCCACTCACTGTTTCTCATTATTTCTTTGCTATATATTAGAATCACCTGGGGAGTAAAAATCCCAAGCCCTCTGTTGTTCTCTAGACCAATTATATCAGTATCCATGGGAGTGAGGCACAGGTGTCAATAGATTGTAAAGTATCCCAGGCAATTTCAAAGTCACAATCAGATTTGAGAACTACTCCATGAAGTAAAACTGGACAAATAGTTGCTATGTGATAAGACTTGTACCACGTACAAAAAGCAAAAGGTTGACATGAAATCAGAATCTTAATGGAAAAGAAAACAACACTGCAAAATGCAACCTATTTTCCTTCTGACAATTTGTTCGATTTGGTTTAATATTTTAGGCACTTTCAAATTAAAAATGATGAGATTGTTTTGAGTTCACATTACCCTTGACATATAATACAGATGTAGTCACCTCTTTGTTTTGTACTCCTAGACCTACCTTGGAAGCTTCTGTTTTCTATATTTAATCTATTAAAACAAAAGAAGAAAAGAAAATAAAGCTTCCCAAGTAGCTTCCTATCTTGCTAGTAGGTATTATCATAAAATATACCGGTTTTGGTGAATTCTGCATTAAAAAATATAGAACATTTCCTTCCAATATTTTCCTTCATGATTCTGAAATATATCTTAGAACTAAAACAAGTTGATGTCTTGTTCTGGAAATAACTCCATTATTCAGTAGGATTTTGTTGTACAATAACTTCTAATGACAAAATAACAACAAAAATATTTGGTTTTCTTCAAAAGGATGCTGCATATCCAGGGCATGGTTCATCTGATATTTGTTATTTTATTCAAATGTAATCTAATCTCAGTAGGGTCTAGGTTGAGCCTATGTCTTAATTTAGGGATATTTTTACTATTATTCCTATTATACAAACTTAGCTTAAAAGTCTCTTATTCTTCCTTTGAAGCAAATTTAAAACAACCATCACAACTCATAGCTATTATTATCATTATAAAAAATGGTAATGGTCCACTTATTCTATCCTTGTCCTAGCTGAAAAACATTTTAGAATTAACTGGTTGATAAGAAATTGGAGTATGAATCCCAAAACCAAAGACCTCACCAAAAAGGAGAATTATAGACTAATATCCCTGATGAACATGGATGCAAAAATTCTCAACAAGATACTAGCCAATAGGATCCAACAATACATTAAGAAGATTATTCACCACGACCAAGCGGGATGTATCCCCAGTATGCAAGGCTGGTTCAACACTCGTAAAACAATCAATGTGATTCATCATATCAGCAAGAGAAAACACAAGAACCATATGATCCTCTCAATAGATGCAGAGAAAGCATTTGACAAAATACAGCATCCATTCCTGATCAAAACTCTTGAGAGTATAGGGATAGAGGGAACATTCCTCAGCATCTTAAAAGCCATCTACGAAAAGCCCACAGCAAATATCATTCTCAATGGGGAAGCACTGGGAGCCTTTCCCCTAAGATCAGGAAAAAGACAGGGATGTCCACTCTCACCACTGCTATTCAACATAATACTAAAAGTCCTAGCCTCAGCAATCAGACATCAAAAAGAAATAAAAGGCATTCAAATTGGCAAAGAAGAAGTCAAACTCTCCCTCTTCGCAGATGACATGATCCTGTACATAGACAACCCAAAGCCTCCACCCCAAGATTGCTAGAACTCATACAGCAATTTGGCAGTGTGGCAGGATACAAAATCAATGCCCAGAAGTCAGTGGCATTTCTATACACTAACAATGAGACTGAAGAAAGAGAAATTAAGGAGTCAATTCCATTTACAATTGGACCCAAAAGCATAAGATACCTAGGAATAAACCTAACCAAAGAGGTAAAGGATCTATACCCTAAACACTACAGAACACTTCTGAAAGAAATTGAGGAAGACAAAAAGAGATGGAAAAATATTCCATGCTCATGGATTGGATGAATTAATATTGTGAAAATGTCAGTGCTACCCAGGGCAATTTACACATTTAATGCAATCCCTATCAAAATACCATGGACTTTCTTCAGAGAATTGGAACAAATCATCTTAAGATTTGTGTGGAATCAGAAAAGACCCCGAATAGCCAGGGGAATATTAAAACAGAAAACCATAGCTGGGGACATCACAATGCCAGATTTCAGGTTGTGCTGCAAAGTTGTGGTCATCAAGACAGTGTGGTACTGGCACAAAAACAGACACATAGATCAAAGGAACAGAATAGAGAATCCAGAAGTGGATCCTCAACTTTATGGTCAACTAATATGCGATAAAGGAGGAAAGACTATCCACTGGAAAAAGGACAGTGTCTTCAATAAATGGTGCTGGGAAAATTGGACGTCCACATGCAGAAGAATGAAACTAGACCATTCTCTTACACCATACACAAAGATAAACTCAAAATGAATGAAAGATCTAAATGTGAGACAAGATTCCATCAAAATCCTAGAGGAGAACACAGGCAACACCCTTTTTGAACTTGGCCACAGCAACTTCTTGCAAGATACACCCACGAAGGCAAGAGAAACAAAAGCAAAAATGAACTATTGGGACTTCATCAAGATAAGAAGCTTTTGCACAGCAAAAGAAACAGTCCACAAAACTAAAAGACAACCTACAGGATGGGAGAAGATATTTGCAAATGACCTATCAGATAAAGGGCTAGTATCCAAGATCTATAAAGAACTTATTCAACTCAACACCCAAGAAACAAACAATCCAATCATGAAATGGGCAAAAGACATGAACAGAAATCTCACAGAGGAAGACATACACATGGCCAACAAGCACATGAGAAATTGCTCTGCATCCCTGGCCATCAGGGAAATACAAATCAAAACCACAATGAGATACCACCTCACACCAGTGAGAATGGGGAAAATTAACAAGGCAGGAAACAACACATGTTGGAGAGGATGTGGAGAAAGGGGAACCCTCTTACACTGTTGGTGGGAATGTGAACTGGTGCAGCCCCTCTGGAAAACTGTGTGGAGGTTCCTCAAAGAGTTAAAAATAGATCTGCCCTGACCCAGCAATTGCACTGCTGTGGATTTAGCGCAAAGATACAGATGCAGTGAAACGCGGGGACACCTGCACCCCGATGTTTATAGCAGCAATGTCCACAATAGCCAAACTGTGGAAGGATCCTCGGTGTCCATCGAAAGATGAATGGATAAAGAAGCTGTGGTCTATGTATACAATGGAATATTCCTCAGCCATTAGAAACGACAAATACCCACCATTTGCTTGGACGTGGATGGAACTGGAGGGTATTATGCTGAGTGAAATAAGTCAATCGGAGAAGGGCAAACATTATATGGTCTCATTCATTTGGGGAATATAAAAAATAGTGAAAGGGAATAAAGGGGAAGGGAGAAAAAACGAGTGGGAAATATCAGAAAGGGAGACAGAAAATGAGAGACTCCTAACTCTGGGAAACGAACAAGGGGTGATAGAAAGGGAGGTGGATGGGGGGTGGGGGTGACTGGGTGACGGGCCCTGAGGGGGCACTTGATGGGATGAGCACTGGGTGTTATATGTTGGCAAATTGAACACCCAGAAAAAAATAAATTAAAAGAAATAAAAATAAAAAAATAAAAATAAATTTTAAAAATGAGCTGAAAATTAAAGTAAAAAAATAAAACACTAAAAAAAACAAGTCTCCTATATTTGAAAAAAAAAGAAATTGGAGTATGACTCAAATATTGGATATTGTAGTACAGCCTCTGACTTTGTGACAGCAATGCTTCTCTGTATACTGCATCTCTATCTAACTCATCTATACCTCTATCTTTCTATATATTTTAATATAATATGCATGCATTTTGTAAATTTAATTTTTCTCTTCCTTTGGCATGGAAGTTATACTTTTTATCTCTATTTCTTAAAATTTAAAAATGCATCATTAACAAATATTAAGCTTAGTATCTCCTGTATAATGAATATTTTAATTACATTCAACCACTCTCTTCTTATATATTTTCTCCAGTGTCTTAGTTCTATCTTGTTGTTAATCCCCAAATCAGACATTAATTAGTTTTGTATTATTACATTTTAATTTGTTTTATTTTATATCAACAGTATCCATGCAGAATGGTTTAGAGTCCAAAAAAAAAACCCTATAAGATTCTTGGGAAAAATAGCTGTGCCATGCACTGTCCCTCCCCATTGTTTTTTGAGCTCCTAAAGAGACTACTTTCAATGCTGTTAAATCATTCTTATGGTTTTACCTCCATATTTCTAGATAAATATTGAAAAAACTGCTACTTCTTGATTCTTTGGTTTTAGTGATTGTCTATTTTCTTCCAGTATAAAAGACAGGATGTTATAACAATATTCAACACTTATATTATTATGACTATACAAATACTAATCCATCTGAGACTAGATAGCATGCCATGGTCACACTTCCTTTCCTGGAAAAGGTTTTGTTTTCTCTGAAGATAATAGTAGTTTCAGAGGGTGGGAGGGAAGATAATGGAGTTTTTGTTTGTTTGTTTTATGTTGTGTTTTGCTTAGTTTTCTACATACTTAGAAATTCAAGCCCACATTTTCCCCTTGTTATATAAATCTCTTTTCAATATGCTTAAACTCCTTCCTGGATAATCTGGCTGAGCCATTTCCTTAAAGAGTCTTATGTATCATTATCTTTTGGCCTTTTGTCTCAGCCTGGTTGGACAACTCTGGGAAGAAATTTCCAGTAGGTTGACTGGATAGTATAAGACTGCTTGTTAGCATTCTGGATGCTGAGTGAAAGAAGAAAGCTAAAGTCTTAACATTTTGTACGTAAACTTAGACTTAATCCTCTTTTTTCATACAATACCTTTGTTTTCAAGTCCAGAACCTCTTTTTTTTACTCTCTCTCTTAAAAAAAAAAAAAAACAAACAAACCTGAATTCAGAGGGGCAGTTACTTGATGTGATAATAGGAGGGGATTGTGAGAATTTGCTTGTTAAAGAGACCTTCAAAAAATCCTCTTACTTTGAACTCTAATGCCCCTCCACTTCCAGAGGTAACTCATACCTCCCATTCAGAGTTCTGTGAAAGAAATCAGATTACTCTAGGCTTCAGATACAGCTCTCTCAGGTTTGCTAAATTAATGAATACTTATTTCTCTGTTTTCCATCTTCCATAATCGCTATCTTTGTTTGCAACGCTTGTATGAAGTTTGAAATTATAGCTAAATAAAGTTTTTTTTAAATGAAGAAGTGCTGAGGAAGTACTTTGGGGAATGTCTACATTTAGGAGGAGAGAGAGGGAAAACAAGCACGTACAGGAGGCAAAGAGGAATAAGTTATTGATTTGGAAGGATAACTAAGGAAGCATACTGACTCATGTTATTACTTGTATTTTATTATTCTTTAATCACTTTAGGTGTACCTGTTTTGTGGTATATAGCCAAGAATTCTATCATGTGAATTTTGGGGGGGTTGAATTCTGATTCTTGTTCATAGTAGATTTTTCTCCTCCATGTGTTTTCTAACCTTGGGTTATCACTTCGTACTTGATTAGTCTTTATCTAAGGCATTCCTGTGAGGACTAGAGTGTGACCCTTCTGATAAGTTTTGAATTTGTTTCTGCCAGGAAAACTCAGGATCACTTTAATTTCTTACATTGATTTGGGGTTTCCTAAAATATGAAAGTTGTGTAAATTTGAACCCCACATCTGTAAGAAGCAAACCTATAGTCTCAAATTTTAAATTTGTTTTGTGTTGTATCCAGAGCCCAGGTCAATTTATCAATGCAAACAAATTTCTTTGTCATTTTCTTTTGCTGGTAGATTCTTTCTTCTATTTCACTCTTTCTTTGACTATGTACCCTATAAAGGAAGTATTAAGGAATCTCAATTCAGACCCCAACTCTTGACCCTCAGCTAGCCAGAGATAGTTTCCCACGCTCGTTTCTAGCTATCGTTGTATTTTTGTCCCTTGGGGCATTTTAAACCTTTTTGTGGGCTCAATTATGCATTTAAAATAATATTATTCCAGCATAGCAAGACATTTTATATTGGAGGCCTTTCTTTCCTTTTTCCCCCCAAAATAGCTGTTCTGCTGCATTGCCAGAAATAGAAGTGATGGTATATCTTTAAGACAAGGGAAGACAAGAGAACTGGTGACATAGACAGGAAGATGTTGAAGCTAGGGAACTGAATGATACCCAGAAGATAGGCTGTTTGGGAAGGAATAAAATGATAACTGCTGAGAAAACATCAGAAAAACTAAACTGAAGGACCTCTTACAAAATAATTACCCTACACAATTTTTAAATGTCTAGCCCAAGAAATAAAAATTAAGACTGACTGGCTATACTAGATTTAAGGAAATTAGAGACATGATGGCTAAATGAAAGACACAATCTGGGATGCCTGAGTGGCTCAGTGGTTGAGCGTCTGCCTTTGGCTCAGGGTGTGATCCTGGAGTCCTGGGATTGAGTCCCACATCAGGCTCCCTGCATGGAGCCTGCTTCTCCTCCCTCTTCCTATGTCTCTGTCTCTCTCTGTGTGTCTCTCATGAATAAATAAATAATATTTTTTTTAAAAAAAAGAAAGACATAATCCTGGATTGGGATCCTATACTGAAAAAAATAGCTATAAAGGACATTATTGCAACAATTGATGAAATTTGGATATGAATTAATATTATCACAGTCATGTTAAATGTGTTGATTTTTATACCTATAGTATGGTTATGTAAGAGAAGGTACTTGTTTTTAGAAGATAGACACTGAAGTATGTAGGGGTAAAGGGGCACAATGCTGTTAAGTGGTTCAGAAAATAATATGCACATACACATACATCTGTGTATACACAGAGAGAGAGAGAGAGAGAGAGAGAGGTTGAGAGAGGAAAGAAAAGAGAGAGAGAATGATAAAGCAAATAGATCAAAGTGTAAATAATTTGGTGAATCTGGACAAGGGTATATGGAAATTATGGAAATACCTTTATTCTTGCAGCTTTCCTCTAAGTTTGAAATTATAGCTAAATAAAGTCTTTTTTTTTAATGAAAAGTTTCCGAGGAAGCACTTTTGGAAGTGTCTACATTTAGGAGGAGAGAGGGAAAACAAGCAGGTACAGGAGGCAAAGAGGAACAAGTTATTGATTTGGAAGGATAACTCAATAAACATAGTCGACCAAAATCAAGAGGATGTTTCATTTTGTAAAGAACAGTGTCTACTCCCTGTGTACCCACACTCAGGTTCACAGATAAATCAGAAAATATTTCAGAACAAAAGGAGTCTTCATATTCCTGCAAACAAATGATGCGCTGACTTTGTGAATTACCTAACTGAGTAGTGTTATGATTCATTGATTCACTTGGAAAATATAATATCCTCACTTTTTAAAATAACTTCTGTTTTTACCATATTAAATTAATATCTTTGGAGTATCTATAGTCTGAAGAAAAAGATCTGACATTTCTCCTTTTGAAAGCGTTGAATAGAACTATACTTTTCAAACAGAATAATTTGTGATTATTGTAGAAATTTTATAATCACATTCTATTAATGAGAATGATCCTTTCCCTTATAAGATTTGGGGTTTTCAAAGTTAAGGCATAGTTTCTATATCAAACTTTAGGTTGAGTTATACTAAAATTATGAAATATATAATTTAATTTGATGATATCATGCACCAGCTATTTTATATCACTCTAGCTATTACTTTAGTATTCTTGTTTAAAAGGCAATGATTTTGCTGAACAATTGGGGAGAAATGATCATGCCTTCTTTCTTTAGCACTATAATTAAGATGTTTAAATAATCAGCACTCCCTGCTGCTTTAGAGATGGTAGGAAAAGTTGGGGGAGGGAAGACTTGATAGAATTCTGCCTTTGAAGGAAAAATGCCTACATAGATATTTTAAAAATAATTCTCACAAATAACTTTATTTAAGAATTTAAACATATGGGGGCATGGGTGGCTCAATCATTAAAGTGTCTGACTAGTGATTTGAGCTCAGGTCATGATCTCATAGTGGTGAGATTGAACCCCATATTGGGCAGAGTGCTCAGAGGGGAATAAGCTTGAGATTGTCTCTATCTCCCTCTCCCTCTGGTCCTCCCCCACACACACTTTTTCTCTCATGTGCTCTTTCTCTCTCTCTCTCTCTCTCTAAAATAAATAAATAAATAAATCTTAAAAAAAGAATTTTTAATAAAATTGAAAATAAGAATTGAAGCTGAATATTAAGCTAAATTCCCTCCTGGTGCTGATTCCTACTAAAAAGTCTAGCATGAATTAGAGGGAAAAAAGAAAGACAACTATATGAATAATTTGTTTTTTTTTTAAAAAAAACAATTCCAAAATTTAATTTTTTAAAAAACATCTCACACATAGTCAGCAGGTTATTCGATTTTGTCTCCTAAACACTTGATCTTTGTTTTTTTTTATAATAAATTTATTTTTTATTGGTGTTCAATTTACCAACATACATAATAACACCCAGTGCTCATCCCATCAAGTGCCCCCCTCAGTGCCTTATGGCATATTCTAGAATATTGAGGATAAAATTGTATCTTTATGAACTAAAAAATGTAATGCAGATGCACTGCAAATTATCAGAGCAAATTATGTGAAAAAGGTATGAACAAATGCTCTACTAATGACTTTGATCCTCTGTCAATACAGGTTGGTTTTAGTTTTCCTCCTATAAAATGATGCATGTAATTGGGCATAAAGACAGATGTACCATTATACTCTTGTATTCATCTTTACAATTTTCTTGGCATGCTTAGTTTAACTGGAAGTAAAGGAAATAATTTTTCATTTATTTTCTGTTATCCTTACCCTGGGAGGGCCACCCAGTTTATGAAATAAAATTGTGCTCTTTTTCAAAAAAAAAAAAAGAATTTAAACATAATTAACTACCATGGCTCTGTAAGTGCTATAAGTCAATTATACATCTGTAAAATTATCATATAAATTTAATGTTAGGTAACTGTTTAGCTCAGATGTTAACAAACTTTTTCTGTAGAATCAATAGTAAATATTTTTTGGTTTTGCAGGCCATGAAATCTTAGTTGCAACTAGTCAGCTCTGTCCTTGTAGTGTAAAAACAGCCCTAGATATTATGGGTAAAAGGGTGGGAATGGCCATATTCCAAACAACTTTATTTACAAAAATAGGCAGTTGGCTAAATTTGGCCTTTGAGCCATAATTTACCATTCCCTGCTTTAACTTATAGCTATTTCATGTTGGAGCTTGTCAGCCTTATCTTAAGGGAAATTCAATACATAATTGCAAAAACATTTCAGTTTGGAGACACATTCACTGGTTACTGGCAGAATCAGGAGAAATAGTCAAAACTCAAGTACCAAAAAACAACCTATCTATGCTAATTAAGAAAACCAAGACAAAATAAAGTCTGAAACAAAGAAAAACCAAAGATCTAGTTTTTGTTAAAAACCAAAAATGATGGTCTCGTTTTGCTGTATTTCCTTTTTTTTTTAAGATTTTATCGATTTGTTCATGAGAAACACACACACACAGAGAGTTAGAGAGAGAGAGAGGCAGAGACACAGGCAGAGGGAGAAGCAGGCTCCATGCAGGGAGCCTGAGGTGGGACTCAATCCCGGGTCCCCAGGATCACACCCTGGGCTGAAGGCAGCGCTAAACCACTGAGCCACCCAGGCTGCCCTTGTTTTGCTGTATTTTCTATCTGCCTCCCAACTTTCATGCTCTTCTTTTCCCTGCCATTAGAGGTGAAGAATTTAATGAGGTCAGTCCTTTGGGCACCAAATTACTTTTGGATTGAGGAGGTTTATGAATGAATGAATGAATGAATGAATGAATGAATTTATATTTTTGGTAGTACATCTTCCAAGTCAAACATTCCTCTCACAAGAATTTGACATTAAGCATTATTAGCTCTCCTTGAACAAAAATGCTTTCATCCAAATTTATACATTAGCTTCTTCATTTGGATGGTATCTTTAACTATCACGACAATCAGGTCCAGTTTATTTTGTAAAGGAGGACCATTGTTTTAACATCATCCTCACATTATAATCTTAACAAGCAATAGTCTTTGATGAGTATTAGGCATATTTTAATTTTCCCAGCAATACACTTGCAGTTCAAGTTAATGAAATAAAAAATACATTCTTTCAGAGTTTAATCTAAAATATTAGCCAGTAGTGATAAGGAGTTTGTTGACTTACTGCTAAGACCACTTTCCAATCAAAGTAGGCTTATGTCCTTTTATCATTTATCAAGTACTTTTCATGACATTAACTCAATTGATCCCAATAACAACTTTGTTAGATTTACCACCTTAAAAAATGTTTTTGAACAAGTATTGTAAAAAAATACATACATTTTTATATACCTCATCTTTAGGAAAATAAAAGGTCTGTTCAAGATTCCATCAAAATCCTAGAGGAGAACACAGGCAACACCCTTTTTGAACTCGGCCACAGTAACTTCTTGCAAGATACATCCACAAAGGCAAAAGAAACAAAAGCAAAAATGAACTATTGGGACTTCATCAAGATAAGAAGCTTTTGCACAGCAAAGGATACAGTCAACAAAACTAAAAGACAACCTACAGAATGGGAGAAGATTTGCAAATGACATATCAGATAAAGGGCTAGTTTCCAAAATCTATAAAGACCTTATTAAACTCAACAAGAAAGAAACAAACAATCCAATCATGAAATGGGCAAAAGACATGAAGAGAAATCTCACAGAGGAAGACATGGACATGGCCAACACACACATGAGAAAATGCTCTGCATCACTTGCCATCAGGGAAATACAAATCAAAACCACAATGAGATACCACCCACCAGTGAGAATGGGGAACATTAACCAGGCAGGAAACAACAAATGTTGGAGAGGATGCGGAGAAAAGGGAACCCTCTTACACTGTTGGTGGGAATGTGAACTGGTGCAGCCACTCTGGAAAACTGTGTGGAGGTTCCTCAAAGAGTTAAAAATAGACCTGCCCTACGACCCAGCAATTGCACTGTTGGGGATTTACCCCAAAGACTCAGATGCAATGAAACGCCGGGACACCTGCACCCCGATGTTTCTAGCAGCAATGTCCACAATAGCCAAACTGTGGAAGGAGCCTCGGTGTCCATCGAAAGATGAATGGATAAAGAAGATGTGGTTTATGTATACAATGGAATATTCCTCAGCCATTAGAAACGACAAATACCCACCATTTGCTTCGACGTGGATGGAACTGGAGGGTATTATGCTGAGTGAAGTAAGTCAATCGGAGAAGGACAAACAGTGTATGTTCTCATTCATTTGGGGAATATAAATAATAGTGAAAGGGAATATAAGGGAAGGGAGAAGAAATGTGTGGGAAATATCAGGAAGGGAGACAGAACATAAAGACTCCTAACTCTGGGAAACGAACTAGGGGTGGTGGAATGGGAGGAGGGCGGTGGGTGGGGAGGAATGGGTGGCGGGCACTGAGGGGGACACTTGACGGGATGAGCACTGGGTGTTTTTCTGTATGTTGGTAAATTGAACACCAATAAAAAATTAATTTATTAAAAAAAATAAAAATATATTTGCTTAAAACAAAAAAAAACAAAAAAATAAAATAAAAGCTCTGTTTAGGTAGAGAAAATGTCATATTCACTGTTGTATCCCTAGCATCTAGCACAACTACTGATATATAATAGGCACTCTCTAAATATTTGTTGCATTAATAAATAAGTAAAGGAGAAAGCAAGATAGTTATTAAAGTTTCTACTATACAGATGAGACAAAAGTTTTTCAGAGATGTTCAATAATTTGCTTAAGGGTGAATGTCTGATAAGTGCAAATGGAGCTGGAATACAGGTGAAATAAAATAATGTATATAAATTGCTTAGCATAATGCCTAAGGCATACTAGGTGCTCAATAAGTGTACCTTTTTGATGTTCTATGCACATATTCGCTTACTTTAGTGTTTCTTCCACTATATTGCACCACAGTAATGGTAGATGTGATAGTCATAGAAAGTAATTCAGTGTTTCAAATAAGTTAAGTCTTGTCTATTAAATAGCATCTACTAAATAGTAAATACATCCCCAAAGGCTAAATAAGTTCTCTTTTCTTCATTTTCACACATTATCAGTAAGTTGATTTAAAACCCAAAGAAATTAAATTGAATTTTATGCAAGAGCATAAAAATCCAACCATCAGCTATTCATCATATACCAATTTGCCTGTGTCAAAGAGGAAAATTTCCATTTAGCCCTCTGAAATCTATATACGCTGTTGTTCTCTTTTGCAAATCCTGAGCCATTTACTCTGTAAATTACCATGAATTGCAAACAAAAGCCCAGAAATAGGTCTGTGCAGATTCACACCAGTCAGGCAGCTCTGTAAATAATCAGCCTTGCCTAAGTCTTATTTTAAATACCTTCATTATTAACGATGTCATGTCATCCTTAGAGCTCATTACCATGCAGTGAGCCCCTCAAAATAAGATTTTGAACATTTCAAACCGGGCACTATAGTCTTTAAGGAAATTGTTTAGCCATATTGCTGCTAAACCAAGCCACCTATTGATACAAATATTTTACTTTCATATGGCTATAATTTGGAGGGTGTCACATTTTAGTAAGGGCAGAGATCTGTTTTTTAATTAAGGCTCATATTTATTTTTTAAACACAGGAGAATTTTTCTTGTTTCAACTTTCTTAAAGACTTTGTATGGAAGTCTTTAGAAGGAGTGTTTATATTTTATTACCAGATGATTGTTTTACTGAAAGACTTTTAAAGAGTGATTTTTAGATTTGCAGAATGAATTTTCTGACATCCTCCTTATTTCAAAGCCTGTTTCCTAGAATATTACTCTTACCACAAACATTGAAACTGTACTTTGAAAAGGCAAATCTAATTTGCCTGCCATTAAGCGAAAGATTGATGTCTTAGAGAATAGTTTGAGAAATATGCTTAAGATGAGAATAGCCAGAAGATAAAGTCAATGTCAAGTCAAATGGATTTGCCAAAGGTCACTCAGCCAGATTTGATTCAGATTCTTTTACCTCAAGTCCCTGTGCTCTTTGCACTATATAGCAGTCTGGGAAAGATTCAAATTTGCCCCTTCAATCCAAGAAGAAAAACACTAATGATCAGGAACTAATAGAGACTATGAAAATAATCCAAAAATGTGTGCATATGTATCCCCAAAGAATGGACAGCTCTAAAGTTCAGTAAGCCTCCTTGAATAAAGTATGTATTATAATAAAAAACATAGACAATTGTGCAACTAAAGGTAAGGAAGTATTAACAACTACAGAGACTTATTGTTTCGGCTGATTTACAAAAAGATATATATGAACCCCTCCCTTTGGTCCCCTAAGTATCACATACATGAGACTGACTCCAAACTACTGCATATTTAAGATGTTCTAAAAGAATTACAATACAGAAAAAGAACACTTAAAATTAATTGTCCAGGAGCCTGGGTGGTTCAGTTGGTTAAGTAGCTGCCTTTGGCTCAGGTCATGGCCCCAGGGTCCTGGGATTGAGTCCCGTCTTGGGCTCCCTGCTCAGTGGGAAGTCTGCTTTTCCCTCTATGCTTTCCCCTTGCTCATGCTCTCTCTCTCTCACACACACACACTCTCTCTCTCAAAAAAAAATTAAAAAATTATCAAACCCCATTGATCCTAAAGTCCCATTACAGGGAACCTTGTACTGCCTACCTGCTTTAGACCTCAGGCTTCAAGCTTAGTTTCCAAGCTGCTTCCATATTCTCTTTAGAGTCTCAGTGACAAATGAGTCACCACACTCCAGAACATTTTTTAAATACTTTAATATCCAAATAACTTTGGTATAGCACTGAGACTGCCTTTCACATTATTAAACTGAGGATTTAATATTCCAGCCTAAATTTATGGCATTTAGATTGCTTCACTGGAATTATTTGCCTTATGCAGGTAAAACTAAAGCAAGGCTTTGGTATTCTCTCTAAAATATAGAAGATCTGCAAGTAGGTGAGTTACAGTCTGTACTTCAAACTGCTAGAACTTCCAATGTAGTGGTTTTGTCATTAAAAAAATATGTGAAGTTCCACATCATTGTACATCCTGCTACAGTCATATCAAAGATGAATTAATTAGTTTATAAACCACCCCCAGAGTTCACCATAGTTTTAGAAAAAGTAGATCTCATATTAAAATTTTAGACTCTATATAACTTTTCATAAGTAATGTGAAGATGGGTCTGCCTACTTTGAAAAGTTCAGCTGAGGTTACTTAACAGTTTGTAAATCCCTACCATTCTAAATGTAATACATTTTAAAATTGTTTAATTAAGTTTTGTCAAGTTTTTTTAATGGACAGTTGAAATATAAGGTAAAAGGAAGAACACATTCCTCAATTTTAATTTTGAAATATCCATTTGGGCATTGAGTTATCAAATCACTGGTTGTCCAAAAGGAATACCAGGGGATCCCTGGGTGGCGCAGCCGTTTAGCGCTTGCCTTTGGCCCAGGGCGCGATCCTGGAGACCCGGGATCGAATCCCACGTCGGGCTCCCGGTGCGTGGAGCCTGCTTCTCCCTCTGCCTGTGTCTCTGCCTCTCTCTCTCTCTCTCCCTCTGTGACTATCATAAAAAAATAAAATAAAACAACTCAATTAAAAAAAAAAAAGGAATACCAGGTTAAAGATAAAAAATGGGTTACTGTGTGCATTCTTCCTTGATAATACTGTTCATTCATGAAATTTCCTACTATGTACATGCAAATGAATCCAACCCACATGTTTTTCTCCACTTAATATCTCTTCTTTTCCAACCCATATATTTTTCTCCACTTAATATCTCTTCTTTTCCAAGCAATTGATTACAAAATAACTCTGCTTGGATATACTTCAGGTATTTAAAATTTAGTGTTTTCTATCTCTCAAAACAATATTAACCATAGAGTTCTGTATTTCAACATTCCTTTCAATTCATAGTTACTGAGACAAGAAGCCTATTTTGTCTCTTCACGCTCTTTAACTACATCCCACCTTCATACATGTCTACTCATTGATCAAGTCTGGCCATTTTACTTCCTTGTAATTTCTTACATTTGTCCACTTTTCTCTATTACCATGTGGTTCTCAACCTGAAATGCACAATGGAAATACCTGGGGGGGGGGCTCTAAAAATTAGTAATATAGGACTTTTGCTAATGACCAAGATTGACTAACTGGAACTGGATTTACTATCCTGTCTGAAAGATAAACAACAGATCCAAGAATCTGAACAAAACCCATGCACAAGAAATAAGAACACCAAGAAACACTAAGGCACATTATAATCAAACAATTTAAAGCCACAGATAAAAATAAAATCTTAAAAGCACTCTATGAAAAAAGATACATTAATAAGAGAGTAACAATGATTTATGATAGGCTTCTTGTTAAAAATAATGCAAATCAGAATACTGTAGAGCCACATATTTAAAATACTGAAGAAAGAAAGAAAACCAAAACTGTCAACCCATAATTCTATATCCTGTAAAAATATCTTTCAAAAGTGAAGGTGAAATAAACATTTTTTCAGACATATAAAACCTAAAACCAATTATCAATAGCAGGACTGGACTATGAAAGAAGGAAGTGGTTCAAGCAAAAGGAAAACAATATTAGATGGAAATTTATATGAAAAGCACTGGAAATAGTAACTATGTAAGAGCATAAAAAGTGTTTTGCTCATTATTTAACACTATGAAAAGATGATTGATGATTTAGAGCAAGAATCCTAACGGTGTATTTTGAAATTTAAAATAGAATAATGGAGAAAGAGAAAAGGATTGATAAACTTTAAACTAGAACAATAGAAATTACCCAGTCTGAAAAAAAGGGAGAAAATAGACCAGAAAAAGAGAAAAAAGAACATAGCCTCAGGGATTTGTGGGGCTATAACAGAAAATCTAACATTCATTTCATCAGAGTCCCAGAAGGAGAGAAGAGAGCAGAGTTAATAAACTATTCAAGAAATAGTGACCTAAGTTTTTCCAAACTTGGCATAAGGGAAAAAGCTTAGATTCAAGAAGTTGAATGAACCTCACGTAAAGTAATCTCAAAGAAATCCACAAGACACATCATAATCAAACATCAAGAAAACAAAAGACAAAGATAAAATCTTGAAAGAAACCAAGGAAGAACAATACATTACCCTTAGGGGAACAAACTATTTGAATGACAGCAGATTTTTCATTAGAAACCATGGAAACAAACAAACAAACAAAGAAACCATGGAAACCAGGAAGAAATGGTACATTTTCCAAGTGCTGAAAGTAAAGAATTATCAATCCAGAATCCTATAACCAATGAAAATATCCTCGGATAAAAGTGAAAGTAAAGTCAAAATTAAGGAAACTAAGAAACTGTGCTTCCAGTAGACTGGCCATAAAAGAATGGCTAAGGGTAGTTCTCTAAACAGAAAAGAAGTGATAAAAGAAGAAATCTTGGACATCAGAAGGGAAAAGAAAATAAAGAGTAAAAATATAAGCTAAATCAGTAGATTCTTCTTTTCCTCGAGTTTTCTAAGTTGTGTTTGATGATTGCAGCAAAATTTGTAATATGGTCTGATGTAGCTATCAGTATAAGCAGAGAAAATATTTAAGATAATTATATTATAGATGGTGAGTTATAAAAGAATGTAAAGGGAAGAGAGATCTCTACACTTCCCTCAGACTGTAAAATGTTGACAAATCGTTTTAGTCTGCTTGGGCTGCTATAACAAAATGTCACAGACCAGATGGTCTAAATAACACATTTACTTTCTCATAATTCTGAAGGCTAGAAGTCCATGATCAAGGTTTCAGCATGGTCAGTTTCTGGTGAGTCCTCTCTTCCTGGCTTGTAGATGGTCACCTTAATACTGTGTGCCCACCTGACCTAGAGAGAGAGAGAGAGAGAGAGAGAGAGAGAAAACTCTTGTGTTTCTACTTACAAGGACATTGATCCTATTTGATCAGGATCCTACCCTTATGAACTTATTTAACTTAATTTCTCTGAAGGTCCTATTTCCAGATAGAATCACATGTGGGGTTAGTATTTTAACATATGAATTTTGAGGGGACACAAGCATTCAGTCCACAATACCATTAGAGTGCTTTTAGATAGATATATCATGATTGATAGGTTAGATAGATAGATACCTATAGCAACTGGTAAAAAAAAAAAAGCTATACAAAGACATAAACTAAAACTAAACGAAACTAGGAAAACTTTAGATGTATAGAAATGGAATTATAAATTATACAGATTATTTAAAAATGTTCAAAAGTGCATTCTTTGACCACAATAACATCAAACTTGAAATTAGAAAGAACAGGAAAGTCTCAAAATATTTGGAAACTATACAGCACACTTCTAAATAATCCATGCATGCAAAAAGAAAATCTCAAGGGAAAAATTTAAAATATATTGAAGCGAATGCAAATGGAAACACAATATACCAAATTTGTGAAATGCAGCCACAGTAGTTTTGACAGGGAAATTCATAACACTGAATGTTTACATTAAAAAAGAGGGAAAGACTCAAATCAATCATCTAAGCCACTAATTCAAGAAACTAGAAAATAAGAGCAAAATAAACACAAAGCAAGGAGAAGGAAATAGATGATAAAGGTAAGAGCAGAAATCAATGAAATTGAAAACATAAAGATCATAAAGTTGATGAAACAAAATACTAGTTCCTTGAAAAGAACAATAAAACTGACAAACCTTTAGCAAGATTGACAAAAGAAGAAGAAGATACAAATTAATAATATCAGAAATGAACATCAAGAGGATAATAAAGGACTACTATGAAAAACACTGCTCATATAAATTTGACAATTTAGATAAAATGGACCAATTTTTTTTTAACAGTTCAAACTTAAAATTCATAGGTCACCCCAAATGAGATAGATTGTTGGACATATTAAAGCTATTAAGACAGTTGAATTCATAATTTAAAATTCCTTAAAAAGAGGGCAGTTTGGGTAACTCAGCAGTTTAGCGCCACCTTCAGCCCAGGGCGTGATCCTGGAGACTTGGGATCGAGTCCCTCGTCAGGCTTCCTGCATGGAGCCTGCTTCTCCCTCTGCCTGTGTCTCTACCTCTCTCTCTCTGTGGTCTCTCGTGAATAAATAAATAAAATCTTTTTAAAAATTCCTTAAAAAAGAAATCTCTAGAGGACAATTCTAAATACATTTTATGAAACCAATAATAACCTGATACCAAAAAAGGCAGTACCCCCCAAAAAACCATTACAAACTAATACCCCTCCATGAATAGAGATGCAAATATTCTTTTTTTAAAATGCAGAGAATGGTAAGAAATATCCTAATCACAGAATATAAAATCAGCATATGTTGTCTTTTGTCAACCTGTGGTGAGATGTAAAAAACAAAGATATATAACACTAATTGTAATTTCTCTAAAGAAAAGGAAATACATGGGTATATATCTAACAAACCATGTACAGGACTTATAAGCTGAACTGCAAAGTGCTGATGAAAGAAATAAGAGAGCCAAATTTATAGATAAACATACCATGTTCATGATTTGGCAGACTTAAAAGAGAAAAAAGGAAGAACCTTCTTCCCAGGTTGTTATATAGGTGAAACACCAATTACTATCAAAATCCCAACATGACATGATTTGTAGGTATAGATAACACTATCCTAAAATTCAAAAGGAAGTACTGAGGGACTAGACTAGTTCAAGACATTTTTTTGGAAGAAGTATAAAGTGAGGAATCAACCTATCCTATTTTAGGAATTATTACCTGATTACAGTCATCAAGACTGTGTTGGTATTGGTGAAAGGACAGACACACAGATCAATAGGACAGGATCTAAAAACCAGAAATAGTGCCACAACCATAGCCAATTGATTTTTTGAAAAACTATGAAGGCATTCAATGAAGAAAGGGTAGCCTTGTCATACATGGTGCTGAAATAATTGAATATTTATAGACAAAAAAGTGAACCTCAACCTAAATCTCACACCATATACAAAAATTAATTCAAAATAGATCATTGACTTAAATATAAAACCTAAAACTATAAAACTTTTAGAATGTGGGACTCCTGGGTGGCTCAGCGGTTGAGCATCTGCCTTCTGGCTCAGGCATGATCCTGGAGTCCTGGAATTGAGTTCCGCATTGGGCTCCCTGCATGGAGCCTGCTCCTCCCTCTGCCTATGTCTCTGCCTCTCTCTGTCTATGTGTGTCTCATGGATAAATAAATAAAGTCTTTTTTAAAAACTTCTAGAATGTAACACAGGAGAAAATTTTTGAGGTCTAAGACTTTGTGAAAAGTTTTCAGATGTGACACCAAAAGCATAATTTATAGAAGAAAAAATAAAAATTTGCCAAATTTAAGCTTTTGTTCTATGAAAGACTTTATTTAGAAAATGACAAGATATGCTTCAGACTGGAAAAAATATTTGCAAACCATATATCTGATGAAGAACTCATATGTAGAATATACAAAGAACTCTCAAAATTCAACCATGAAAATCCATCAATTCAATCAGAAAATGGGCAAAAGATATAAAGAGATATTTCACGATAGAGGATGAAAGGATGGCAAATATGCATATCAAAATATTTTTAACATCACTGGCCATGGAAGAAATGCAAATTAAGATTGCAATGAGCTATTACTATACATATATTAAAATGGAAAAAATAAAAAACAGTGACAGGATTGGAGGGATGTTCAAGATGGCTGGACAGGAAGATTATGAACTTACATCCTCCCATAGACATTCCAAATCTACAGCTAAATATAAAATAATTCTGCTGTAAAAGACCTGAAAACTACCTGAACAGCTCCCTCCATAACAGGGATAAAGGGACCACATTAAGATGGGTAGGAGATGCAAGGCACAGTCTCACCAAAAGCCCCATCCCAGCACAGTGACACACAATAGGAAGGGATCTCATATGTACAGAGCTTCTTCCTAGGGAGCAATGTATTTGTGCACCACATGAGGCATGCCAACCCTTGGGATCTGCATTGGAGAAATGAGGTCCCAAAAATGTCTGGCTTTGGACACAAATGGAATTTATGTCCAGAGTACCCAAAGGGCTGTGGGTATTTGAGATACTCTTTTCAAGGGACTTGTGTGTGTAATCACTCATTCTGGAACCCAGAATGCAAAGACAGAAGTTTGAGAGGTGACTGGTTTATATGTGAAGGAGTTTCACTTGCTAATTCTAACTTGTACATGAATAAACAGGGACTAGTTGGGACTTTCTTTGTGCATGGAGGTTCTGGTGAATACCAGTTTTGCATTTTTCCTCTACCTTGCTAGCATAGGCAGGCACATAGGGACAGGAACTAAAACCATAGGCATGTCCTTTCCTCAGTGCTTTCACACTGCACTGCTGAAGCTGTCTATGTGCCCTCCCCTCAATACTCTTCCTCAGCCTTGCTAAAGCCAGGAGGTTAGTGCAGTACACACAGAGGACACTTCTTTATCGCCTTGCTCTTATGGCCAGAGGGGCTTGCATTTCGAGGCTCCATGGGACTGAAACAATTGAAAAGAGTGTTCAGGGTAGGCTACCACAATCCAGTGGCACTGCACAAATATCAGACTGAAATACAACCCTATTCTGGTTGTGGAGAAGGCACATTTACTTGCCCAGAGGCTTCAAGCTCAGGGAAAGGCTTCAGGTTTGTCACACATTCTGAGACGCCACAGAAGCATTCTCAGGGAACATAAACAGGGAGACAATATCTTAGTGCCTTCCTTTGCCCTTGCCACACCTCATTAGTACCTCCCAGAAAAGAGTTTATGCACTCATCTGAAGCCCTAGTTTTTGCAACTGTCACCCAGAGGACACCTCCAGATCTCCTGATGTAAAGATCAGCAGGGTCTACAATTGTGGCCCCACAGAACTGTGTATATTTACATACATTAAAATCTGGCGCCTCAGTATCTAGCTTCCAGTCAGCCTGAAATTAGATGTTGAGATCCCACCTTTTGGAACACTGACAGGTTTTGGAACACCCTCAATAATTGGAACCTATAAAGAATAAATCAAGCTACTGAGACAATCACAAAGGTTTGAGAGACAGCCAAGAGCTAGGGGAAGTTTGAATGATAAGACTCATCTCCTACGCAAGGCCACTCTTTCAAGACTGAGAGAGGTAGATATTTCACATAATGAATAAGAATGGAATAATGTTAAGCATCTTTTCTGACCACATCTGGTAATCACTTACAAGATGAAAACTGATCGGGTGCTTGGCTGGCTCAGTTAGTAGAGTATGTAACTCTTGATCTCTGGGTTATAAGTTTGAGCCCCATGTTTGGTGTAGAGTTTACTTTAAAAAAAGAGAGAGAAAAACTGGAAATCACAAATATGTGAAGATTAAACAACATATTACTGAAAAACCAATGGGTCAAAGGGGAAATCAAAAAATACCTTCAGACCAATGGAAATGGAAATATAACAATTCAAAATCTATTGGATACAACAAAAGCAGTTCTAAAAGGGAAGTTCATAGTAAGAAGAAAAATCTCAAATAAGCAATCTAACTTTACACCTAAAGGAACTGTAGAAAAGAACAAATAAAACACAATGATAGTTGAAGGAAGGAAAAATTAAAGACCAGAGCAGAAATAGATAAAGACTAAAAGAAAAATAGAAAAGATCAATGAAACTAAGTTGATATTTTTATTAATTTTTTTCTTTTAAAGATTTTTTATTTATTCATGAGAGACACAAACACACACACACACACACACACAGAGAGAGAGAGAGAGAGAGAGAGAGAGAGAGGCAGAGACACAGGCAGAGGGAGAAGCAGGCTCCATGCAGGGAGCCCAACGCGGAACTCAATCCGGGTCTCCAGGATCATGCCCTGGGCCGAAGGTGGCGCTAAACTGCTGAGCCACCCAGGCTGCCCAAGAGCTGATTTTTTAAAAGGATAAAATTAAAAACCTGATAAACCTCTAGAGTCACCAATAACACAGAAGTTTAAAGGATCATAAGAAACTAATATGAATAATTTTGTGCCAACAGACCAGACAACCTAGAAGAAATGGATAAATTCCTAGAAACATACAATCTTCCACAACTCAATCTTGAAGAAATAGAAAATCTGAATAGACTGATTACTTGTAAGGATATTGAATCAGTATCAAAAACATTCAAACAAACAAAAGCTCAAGAACAGACAGCTTAACTGGTGCATTATACCTAACATTTAAAGAAGATTTAATCCTGTTCTTCTCAAACTCTTCCAAAAAATAGAAAAGGAAGAAATGCTTCCAAGCTTGTTTTAGGCTGGCATTATACTGGTACCAAAACCAGATAAGGACACCACAAAAAAGAATATTACAAGCCTATATCCCTAATGAACATGGATGCAAAAATCATCAAAAAAATATTAGCAAACCAAATTCAACAATATATTAATAGGATCGTATACCATGACTTGTTCCTGGGATTTATTCCAGGGATGCAAGGATAGTTCAACATCTGCAAATCAATTACTGTGACATAACACATTAACAAAATGAAATATTTAATTTATATGATTATCTTAACATGCAGAAAAAAACATGACAAAATTCAACATTCATTTCTGATTAAAACACTCAAAGTGGGTGGATCTCTTCAATAAATGACGTTTGGAAGACTGGACATGCAAAAGAACCAAGCAAGACCATTATCTTACACCATACACAAAAATTAACTCCAAATGTATTAGACTTGAATGCAAAACATGAAACCATAAAGCTCCTAGAAGAAAACACAGGTGGTAAGCTGCTTGACGTCAGTCTTAGCATTGAATTTTTTTATCTAAGTCCAAAAAAAAGGCAACAAAAGTAAAAAAAAAAATAAGTGGGACTACATCAAACTATGAAGCTACTGCACAGTGAAGGAAACCATTAACAAAATGAAAAGGCAACCTACTGAAAATGGGAGAAAATATTTGCAAACCATAGATCTGATAAAAGGTTAGTATCCAGAGATCCCTGGGTGGCGCAGCGGTTTGGCGCCAGCCTTTGGCCCAGGGCGCGATCCTGGAGACCCCGGATTGAATCCCACATCGGGTTCCCGGTGCATGGAGCCTGCCTTCTCCCTCTGCCTGTGTCTCTGCCTCTCTCTCTCTGTGACTATCATAAATAAATTTAAAAAAATTAAAAAAAAAGGTTAGTATCCAGAATATATAAAGAACTCAACTCAATAGCAAAACAAAACAAAACCCAAACCATCTGATAAAAAAAATGCACATTGATTCTATATGGACATTTTTCCCAAAGAATATATACAGATGACCAACATGAAAAGATGTTCACCATCACTAATTATCAGGAAATGCAAATCAAAACCACAATGAGATATCACTTCACATTAGTCCGAATGGCTAGTAGTAAAAAGATAAGAAATAACAAGTGTTAGTGAGGATTTGGAGAAAAGGGAACCTTCATACACTGTTAGTGGTAATGTTAATAGGTGCAGCCACTATGGAAAACAGTATAGAGGTTCCTCAAAAAATTACAAATAGATCTACCATATGATCCAGTCATGCCACTTCTGAGTATTTATCTGAAGAAAATGAAATTACTAACTCAGAAAGATTTATATACTGCTAGGTTTATTGAAAAATTATCTACAATAGCCAAGATACAGAAGCAACTTTTAAATGTTCATCAATAGATGAATGGATAAAAAATATATGATATATATACAATGGAATACTACCCAACCATAAAAAAGACGTGAAATTATGCAATTTTTGAAAACATGTATGGACTTAGAGGGTATTATGCTAAGTAAGATAAGTTTGACAGACAAAAACAAATATTGTATGATTTCACTTATATGTGTAATCTAAAAAACAGAACAAATGAACAACCAAAACCAAACTCATGGATACAGAAAACAGACTGGTGGTCATCAGAGGGGAAGGGTGTTGGAGGGGTGAGAAAAAAGGTGAATGGGATCAATTTTATGGTGACAGTAACTAGACATTGTAGTGATCACTGTAGTGTATACAAATATTGAAATGTTTTATGTTGTACACCTGAAACTAATATAAGGCTGTATATAAATTTCACCTCAGTTAAAAAAAAGTGATACCAACTTTTTCAGAGGGTACAATGAAAATGAATCTCTCACACATTGCTTGTGAGAGTAGAAAATAGTTCATCAACTCTGGAAAATATTTGGCAGTTTCTTTAAAATCTCGACATATACTTAACATATAATCCAGAAATTAAATTTAGACTTTTGTCCCAGAACAATGAAAATGTATGTCCACACAAAACCTACACATTATTGTTTATTGCAACTTTATTTTTAATAGTCAAAAACTAGTTACAACCAAATGTCTCTCAATGGATGAATGGCTAAATAAACTATGGTACATATATACCATGGAATATTACTCAGGGTGATCATTCTAAACACAAATCAGATCCAATCATTTTCTTCCTTAAAGTTCTCTAAGGCCTCCCTCCTGGCTTTAGGATAATGCCCCAACTCTTTTATGAGGATCAATCACTAATCTATGTCTTGCCATTTACCCCTCACTCTATTTTCCAGATCTCTGGAACTTCTTTCACTTCTTTGAATTCTCCAGCACTTTCTACCTCTGAGCCTTCATCATGCCATTTTCCTGCCTGGAATATCATTCATTTCATCTGTCCTACTTATCCTTCATATCTCAGCCTAAATGTCAGTTCTTCTGGGAAACTTCCCTGGTTACTACATTAGTTCACCAAGTGATACTCAGTACCTAGGACAGTGCCTCACACATTTGACAAAAAGTTATAGTTATCATCTACTTCTCTAAAAATCATACTTTGTTGTAATTATTATTTTTGTCTGCCTTTACTACTGGAGTGTTAAATATGTAAATACGGAGACTGTGTATATAAGGTCCATTCTGCATGTCTAGTGGTACATGGTACAAGTTCATTCATTCATTCATTGGAGAGATTTTAATTAAGCATCCACTGTGTACCTAGCACTATTCTGGCAATGAGTATACCAGTCTAACAAGGATACTGCTCCCATGAAGTTTATATTTCAGAAAGAAGAGATACATGATAAAATCAATGAAGGAAGGAAGGAAGGAATAAATTAACATTTCCTTAATACTTATAAAAAACAAGGAGAGAAAGAGAAAGATTTGCCAACATATAGCATAACACCCAGTGCTCATCCCATCAAGTGCACCCTCAGTGCCCATCACCCGGTAACCCCAAGCCCCTGCCCACCTCCCTTTCCACTAACCCTTGTTCATTTCCCAGAATTAGGTGTCTCTCATGTTCTGTCACCCTCACTGATATTTCCCACTCATTTTCTCTCCTTTCCCCTTTATTCCCTTTCACTATTTTTTATATTCCCCAAATGAATGAGACCATATAATGTTTGTCCTTCTCCAATTGACTTACTTCACTCAGCATAATACCCTCCAGTTCCATCCACGTTGAAGCAAATGGTGGGTATTTGTTGTTTCTAATGGCTGAGGAATATTCCATTGTATACATAGACCACATCTTCTTTATCCATTCATCTGTTGATGGACACCGAGGCTCCTTCCACAGTTTGGCTATTGTGGACATTGCTGCTAGAAACATCGGGGTGCAGGTGTCCCGGTGTTTCACTGCATCTGTATCTTTGGGCTAAGTCCCCAGCAGTGCAATTGCTGATCTATTTTTAACTCTTTGAGGAACCTCCACACAGTTTTCCAGAGGGGCTGCACCAGTTCACATTCCCACCAACAGTGTAAGAGGGTTCCCCTTTCTTTTTCTTTTTTTTTAAATTAATTTTTATTGGTGTTCAATTTACCAACATACAGAAAAACACCCAGTGCTCATCCCGTCAAGTGTCCCCCTCAGTGCCCGTCACCCATTCCCCTCCACTCCCCGCCCTCCTCCCCAACCACCACCCCCAGTTCGCTTCCCAGAGTTAGGAGTCTTTATGTTCTGTCTCCCTTCCCGATAATTCCCAACACCTCCTTTCCCTTCCTTTATATTCCCTTTCACCATTTTTCATATTCCCCAAATGAATGAGAACATACACTGTTTGTCCTTCTCCGATTGACTTATTTCACTCAGCATAATACCCTCCAGTTCCATCCACGTTGAAGCAAATGGTGGGTATTTGTCGTTTCTAATTGCTGAGTAATATTCCATTGTATACATAAACCTCCACATCCCTCTCCAACATGTGTTGTTTCCTGTCTTGTTAACTTTCCCTATTCTCACTGGTGTGAGGTGGTATCTTATTGTGGTTTTGATTTGTATTTCCCTGATGGCAAGTGATACAGAACATTTTATCATGTGCTTCTTGGCCATGTCTATGTCTTCCTCTGTGAGATTTCTGTTCATGTGTTTTGCCCATTTCATGATTGGATTGTTTGTTTCTTTGCTGTTGAGCTGAATAAGTTCTTTATAGATCTTGGATACTAGACCTTCATCTGATATGTCATTCGCAAATATCTTCTCCCATTCTGTAGGTTGTCTTTTAGTTTTGTTGACTGTTTCTTTTGCTGAGCAGAAGCTTTTTATCTTGATTAAGTCCCAGTAATGAAATGTAAATTGCCGTGAGTAGCATTGACATTTTCACAATGGAGGGCTGGAGAACCATTTACCTTTCAAACTTTCATTTTCAGGCTGGAGGTGTCCTTAGGTCTCAAATGAGTCTTTGTAGAAAGCAAATAGATGGGTCTTGCTTTTTTATCCAGTCTGAAACCCTGAGTCTTTTGATGGGATCATGAAGCCCATTCACGTTCAGAGTTACTATTGAAAGATATGAATTTATTGTCATCATAATACCTATTCAGTCCCTTTTTTTGTGGATTATTTCATTGGGCTTCCTCTTTCTTTTACAGGGTCCCCCTTGATATTTGTTGCAGAGCTGGTTTGGTAGTCACATATTCTTTCAGTTTCTGCCTATCTTGGAAGCTCTTTATCTTTCCTTCTATTCTGAATGGGAGCCTTGCTGGATAAAGTATTCTTGGCTGCATGTTCTTCTCATTTAGTACCCTGAATATATCCTGCCAGCCCTTTCTGACCTGCCAGGACTCTGTGGAGAGGTCTGCTGTTAATCTAATAGTTCTCCCCATATAAGTTAGGGATCTCTGGTCTCTTGCTGCTTTAAGGATTTTCTCTTTATCTTTGGATTTTGCAAGTTGCACTATTAAATGTCGAGGTGTTGAATAGTTTTTATTGATTTTGGGGGGGCGGGTGAACCTCACTATCCCTTGGATCTGAATACCTGTTTCCCTCCCCAAATTAGTGAAGTTCTCAGCTATGCTTTGTTCATATATGCTTTCTGGCCCTCTGGCCCTCTCAGCGCTCTCTGGAACCCCGATTATACATAGATTTTTCCTTCTGAGGCTATCATTTATTTCCCTTATCCTTTCCTCATGGTCCTTCAATTGTTTTTCTTTTTCCTCAGCTTCCTTCCTTGCCATCAACTTGTCTTTTATGTCATTCACTCTTTCTCCTACCTCATTAACCCTCATCATTAGGACCTCCAGTTTGGATTGCATCTCATTTAATTGATTTTTAATTTCAGCCCAATTAGATCTAAATTCTGCAGTCATGAAGTCTCTTGAATCCTTTATGCTTTTTTTCCAGAGCCACCAGTAGCTTTATAATTGTGCTTCTGAATTGGCTTTCTGACATCAAATTGTAATCCAAATTCTGTAACTCTGTGGGAGAGAGTACTGTTTCTGATTCTTTCTTTTGTGGTGAGTTCTTTTTTCTAGTCATTTTGCTCAGTGCAGAGTGGCTAAAAACGAGTTGTACTTGTTAGAAGCGCAAACTCTTCTCTCTGTATCATTCCATCTGTTCTCTCTTTAAATCTCAGGTCAAATTCGTAGGTTTTCAGGATGATTTGAAAGTTATCTAGGTAAGCTGGTGGGGACAGGTGACTTTGGGACCCTACTCCTCTGTCATCTTGCCTCGCCCCCCCCTTCCATTGCTTTAATGTATACAAACGCATTTTTGATCTGACACATCATATGATCATCACTATCTTACAGTTGAGAATCCCAATGCACTGAGAACCATTACTTTGGAAATTTACCTAAAGCATTTCTGTTTTAGAGTAACGTACTAACTTCCAGATCCCTTATTGAAAGTTAAATCAATATAGACATTATGCATCTATTAAGTAAAGAATAGCCAAAGTCTTAACTTAAACTATCAACAAAGATATACAAACACTAACTTTAAAAGATGCTATAATAAATATTTATGGTCTCAGGAACAACTCAAAAGGTTATAGATCTGTATATGTTTTTATATATACATATATATTTATATTTATACAAATGTTTAGGAGATATATTGGGATGAAAAGGAAAATGGTTTTGAGGTAACTGAACACTTCTTATTCCATGTGCTCAGTATTCTATATTTTATCTTTTAAAATACTTTCACTTTATAGATAAGAAAATTTCACATGAGTATGATCTTTAGCTCCTGATTGTTCTATAGATCAGTCTTGGCATTTGATTTTAATGTTTTATTAAACATTTGCAGTAATGTTTCTTGGCTTAACCAATGCTGGCTTTATTTTCAGAGCTGGCTTCTTAGGCCACCTAAGGAGATGCTTTGACTAGCATATGGTGTTTCTTGGAAGGATTTTAAAGATTAATTTACAAGATGTTTGAAAAAGATGTCTTGATAATTGCTTGACATGAATACATGAAATACACATCTGTGAGCAACTCCTTACCAGAAAGCTTGACCATTCTTCATCCATTAGGTGTTTGGGCTCATGTTTCCTGTTTATAACTATTCACTCAAGGGGAGCTACTGGAAATGAGACTTGGTCTATCTCTTTGGTATAATATAAGAGACAGAATAATTTTCATTTTCTTGACATAAAAACCTCTTCTTGTTTGTACAAGAAGAGTGAACGCTATCTCAATTAGTTTTGCATGATTTATTCTTGGCAGGGGTAAGAGACAACATTAATTGATTTGAGGACCAAAGACTCATAGTTCTTCTTAATGAATAATGTCCATATCTGGAAATACAGATTTAACAATACAGTTCTAGAAGATAACTTCATTTAGACAGAAATAATACTTAATAATCAATATGGAACAAGGCCATCAAGACTCAGATATGTCCAAACCAAAAGCTTTCACATATTAGACTCTTTGAGGAGATATATTGCAGATCTACCTTTGAGAATGCACTCTACTGCTTCTTATCCCTTCATTTCTTCAAAGAAATACAGTCAAAATGTTTTCTCCAGGTGCTGTGTAGGGACTGTCAAAAGTGGATATTACTGCAGCAAAACTCATGTCCTACCTAAGCTAGTCCTAAGGTCCCAATCCTTTGCTCTCTGATATTTACCCACTCTACCAGTACCTTGTAGTTCCCTCACTCTTCATCTTTCAGAGAAAATAAAACACTCAATCTCATTTATCAATTACTATGTAGTACCCAATACTACTGGCCATTGTTTGCCTTCCTATGACCATCCATTCACCAGTATGGTGACATGAAAATACCTCATTTCTCTCAGATCACACATCAGCAGCCTTCAGAAGGTGATTAATCATTCTGAGGCAATAGACCACATACGACAGCCTTGAGGAAGTGAAGACAGAAAGATTCAAGGTAAAGTTCAATTTTATAAGACCAGCTCCATGTAACTAAATTGGTGGCTGATTCTCCCTCTTTCCCCTTCATCTGTAAGGTGTCTCAGATTTTAAAGTTAATGTCTATTGAGGCCTAAGTGAGGAATAACTACTGTTGACAGCTCAGAACTTCAAAAAAACGCTGATGAGAGCCCTCTGATATATAGAAATAAGCTATTAGAATATGTCAGAACACACAGATATTCATAGTGGATCACCAACTGCTGGAATATCAAGGATTTAATATCCTTGGGAAAAAATACCTTGAATTTCTATAGATAATCAATTTTTATTTATTCATGGCTGTTTATGCAGTCAGTTGGCAAGGATTTATTGGGTGTCTATATGTCCAGAGTATCTGAAACTTCAAAAAGTGGGGGAACAAAAAGAACGACTCCAGCGTTACTAAATAGCAAGTCAACACACTACATACCCAAAGTTTCTTTTGAGGGAGATTTTAAGTAGAGATATAAGCCAAAGAATAATTTTTTTCTCAAGCTATAGTTTCTATAGGTAATAATGGTAATAATAATTAATTAACATTGTTGACAAAAATTAAAAGACTTGGAGGTTTAATAAGTTGTTCAAGGTCACAAAATGAGCATAGCCAAGAATACAGAAACAGTTTAGGGATTTTAAAGGACTAGAACATTTGCTTTATCTAGAATCTGGATAAGAAGTTCTCAGGAAATTGGGTTTCCTGTCTCGGTTTCATCATAGGTGAAACAGAAGAACTAAATGAGATTCTGTGTAAGTAGCACTCAATAGCATAAATAGCACATTGTAATCCTGTGTAAGTAGGTGGTCGCTACTGCAGATGAACAGTTAGCTCCAGGCATAGAGCAGTTCCTGTAGTCTTAGTAACAGAGAATGATCATGCATTGCAGGTTAAATTGAGCGAATCAAAGCTTCCACCTTTAAAAATATAAAAACTGAGCTGAGGAATATCTTGAGTGATATATCTAAGCCAATGGTTGTTTGTTGAGGGAAATGTCTCCCAGGGGCATTTGGAGACATTTTTGGTTGTCACAGTTTCAAGGAGGTGATACTGATATTTAGTGAGTTGAGGCCATGGATGCTGTTAAACATCTTATAAGGTGCAAGTCAGCCTCCAAAGCAAAGTATAACCTGGCCAAAAATGTACATAGTGCTGAGGTTGAGAAATTCTAGTCTAAGGTGATGGGTTTATATTAGGATATCAATTTTGCTTATCCTATAGTGGAATATTGAGGATGTCAGATGTAGAAGTGGATTTTCCTTAACATAAATTAATTTGGTAGAAATGATAAAAGGAGCTGGATATCATAGCATGTTTTTCTGATACAATGTCTCCTTAGAAATTTAAGGAACATCAAAAGCTAGAAGTGATTTTAGAACAACATTTTAGAGGTATTAAAATGGAAGGATTTTATCAAATAGAGAATGAGGAAATATCCATACCACCCTGAATGCACCCGATCTTGTCTGATCTCAGAAGCTAAGCAGGGTCGGGCCTGGTTAGTACTTGGATGGGAGACAATTTTCTAGAATTAAATGCAAGACTGTAGGGTCATATTGACATTGTGCACTAAATTTTCAAAGTGTTTCCACAGATGTATCTCCAGGTCATTTAAGATTTAAGAGACAAGAAAAGACAAACTTAAAACTCAGTGGATTTGATTAAAGTGAGATTTTGCTTCATTTTTAAAATCTCCATATGCCTTTATTTTTTTCAAGTTTTTATTTAAATTCTGGCTAATTAACATACAATGCAATATTTGTTTCAGGTATAGAATTTAATGATTCATCATTTACATACTACACCCAGTGCTCATCACAACAAGTGCTCTCCTTAATACTCATCACCCATTTAACCCTTTGCCCTGCCCATCTCCCTATATTCCTTTGAATTGATATTTTTGTATCCTTTAGGTAAATACCTAGTAGTGTAATTGCTGCATCATAGGGTAGTTCTATTTTTAACTTTTTGAGGAACCTCCATACTGTTTTCCAGAGTGGCTGCCCCAGTTTGCATTCCCACCAACAGTGTAAAAGAATTCCCCTTTCTCTGCATCCTCGCCAACACCTATAGTTTCCTGTGTTGTCAAATTTAGCCATTCTGACAGGTGTAAACTGATAGTGTAGTTTTGATTTGTATTTCCTTGATGATGAGTGTTGTTGAGCATCTTTTCATGTGTCTGTTGACCATCTGTATGTATTCTTTAGAAAAATGTCTATTTATGTCTTCTGCCAATTTTTTACCATATTATTTGTTTTGGGGATTTTGAGTTTTATAAGTTCTTTATATATTTTGGATAGCAACCCTTTATCATATATGTGATTTTCAAATATCTTCTCCCATTCTAAAGGTTGCTTTTTATTTTTGTTGACTATTTCCTTCTTAGAGTGAGATTTTAATTAAAGGACAAAACGGGACTTCGATCAGGGAATGGTGGATACTTTGCATTGTGAAACTTTTCCTTATTTATAGAGATGCACACATTCAAAAAGACCAAATTCAGAAGGAGAGGAGTATAAAAGAGTAAATATGACAACTTCAATGTTTTAATTAAAGATGACAACAAGTGACATCAGACTGGTGGTAAAAACTATAGTAGCTAATAATAATTTATGAGCAAAGATTTCATAACTTTACCATTATGAACGATAAATAGATGAAAAATACAAACAATTTTAACATGCTTTTGCATAGAATTTTACAATGTGAAAAGTACTCCTGCATTATCTCACCTATTTATAATGTAAGAAAAAACTTATTTTTTCATGATTATTTACTCCCAGGTGTCCAAAATACTTGACTTTAGGTAATAGAGCTCCATTGAACTGTTGAGTGAATGTGTTGATTCTAATAGTTCAGGTGGCAGTAATTATGGTAGAGAGAAGTAGATGGAAGACATAACCTACATCTGAAGACAGCCTATCATACTACCAATGTAATGCACTGGAAAATAATAAGTGGATAATTTTAGCTACTGAAATTCACAGGAAGCCATATAAAACCAATAAATCACTGATAGATGCTGTAAACTTGCCAGCAAATCAATTACAATATCTTTGTGATTCCTTTCTGCCTGTAACTAAAATAACAGCAGTGGGGATTTGAAAAGTAAACCATCATTGATTGCTTAAAATCAGTTCTTGAGGTGATTAAAGACACCCCAGTCACCATTCATTAGCAAGGCCTTCATTGTATCATTTAGAACATGCATTTATTAAATGGGGAAAAAGGGTTCTCTACATATAAACATAATAATGCTAACCTATTATCAGTAGGGCATACATTTTGAGCTGTTTTTCTAGTAGTTAACATGTATTTTTTAAAGTAACATATATTTTTGTCTAGCTTCAAGATACAACAGGAATGGGGAAATTATCTATGATAAGGTTTATCCTTTCATCATACATAATTAATAAATGGGGGACAAAACTCTGGTAAATCCCTACATTTCCTATTAGCCACTATGACATGCTTTGAACTAATTGAAAGGGATTCCAGTTGTTAAATATGTAATGTTACTTCTTAGGATCATGGAATATTAGAGGTAGGCAAAGCCTTAAGAATATCTATCAGCCTATATTTGCAGATGAGAAAGCTAAGATTCAGGGAGGTTAACAGACTCATCCAAGTACACATAGCTAATGTAGTGGCTTATTCGGGTCTAGAAGTCAGAGTTCCAAGCTGCCAATTTGGTGATCTTTCTATCATATCATACTGCCATAAGATCACACTTGATTCTAACACTACTTTTTGCTCTGTGAACCTCTTTGAACCAGCCTGCAAGAGATAAGACTTCAAGTTCATGTCAACATCATCCCAGAATTACCAGTTCTTTCATTGCCACCAAATGAAAAAATGCATGGGGAGCCACGTGTCCTTATAAACTGCATCATTTAAATTTGTATATCCCTTTATATGTCCTGGACATGTTTGCATTCTCAAAATTAATTCAGAGATGTAGACTTGGGCAGAAGCCCATCTCCTAATCAAATAACACATGAAGCAGTTTTTTAAATTCAGATCTAGGATATTCTTTAATAATCATATGTCTCTAATAATCATATTTTCACAAGATGCTTTCTAGTTCAAAAATAACTTTATTAAGAATATTCTTGTACTAGATTTTGCCATTTCACTATGTAGGACAAAGATGTGAACATGACAGTGAGGTAAACAAACTGAATTTGAACAGCCTAAATGCAAATTAAAACTTTTTCAGAGAAAGGCACCTTTAATAATGCCAAAAGCCATGACAAACTGAAGTGTGGTTGGGCAGATATGTGGATGAAGTCTAAGGGAAAGACTATAGGAGAAATGATGAGTGAGGGTGGGGGCCTAGGAAGTGCAAAAAGCTGATTCAGTAACCCCAATTCTTCACTTATGCCTGTATCCATATCCTTTGTCATGTAACTTTGCAGTCCTTTCCAACATAGGTGGAACATAATTCTGAGCTCCTGGGTTTAGTCACAATTACATGCTTTGGATAATGGGACTAGTGTTTGCACTAGTGGGCTCACTCATTCAAGTGAAAATAACATGCCTGACTTAGCCTGCTCTTCCCAGAGGCAAGATTAAAGACATGTGAATCAGAGCAGCTGCAGCTAAGGTGCCCTAGACTGACTAGCCTAGAGCAAATTGTATCTAACACAAGGATATACGTATGTGCTATAATAAGTAATAATTGTGTTTGCCCCTGAGTTTTGAGGTAGTTTGTTATGCAGCAGTTACCTGATAACAGAAAGAGTGGTTTCTCATGATTTGGAGATATCCATTGCTAGAAGAATATCAGGAAGTGGCAGAGGACCTTGAAGAACAAAAGTAGCCCTTCAGATGAGGAAACTCATAAGCCCTAGGCAAGGTAGTGATGATTTTCCTACCAAAGATGCTGAATCTGGGGCTGGGGAGTGGAGAAGGGTGTTCCAGGAGCTGGTGCTAACCTGAATGGAAAAGTTGATGAGGGCCAGGTTTGGAATAAGGAGTTTCTTTCCTGAAGTCATAAGAATTGCCATAGGCAGTGGAATTATCAACATTGGGAAAGCTTGGCACACCAAAGATGCTTAATGGTTTTTTCTAACTAATTTAATGAATGAATCAATACAGGAAACCAAAGTCCAAAGCAAGTTCAGATTAGAGAATTGGAGTAAAAAGCTATGAAAGACAAGATATAGCTGTATGTGTCTGTGGGGAGGGGATGGTTAAAGGAGTGTGATTCATGTTCTAACAAGAACATGCACAAATAGGATAAAGAAGTCTAACTAGGAGGGTGCAGGTGGTTGTCTGCAACAAAAGCACTGTTTGTAAGGCTCGTGCGACAGAGTGCCATGAAGGACTGTTTGAGGTTTTTTTTTTCCCTTTCTAGAGATTATAGAATAAAGTAGAAATTATAGCTGAGATCCAAACTTATTTGAAATAAAGATAAATTTTCCCAGGCTGGATTTAAAGAAGCTTAGTTCTTGGCTCAAAGATTCTATGTCTCCTGGCATTTTCCATAAAGAAAACTAAGGGTATGATAAGGAGGAGAGCAGGCATCTTGGGGGCATGCCTAGGGTCCATCTGCAAATGGAGATATGACTACAAACTGTGGCTGTATCAGTGTTTCTGTATTTCTGTGTTCCTCCTATATTTCCAAAAGATTATCTGTTCACCTCACCTCCCTAAGGGAAGAAGACAGGAGGGGGTCACTTTCTTGGTTACTCCTCTAATACTGAGTAAACTAGTCAATATTTGGGTAGATCTACCAGAGGGAGCAGATGTCCTTATGATTGGCCATGTTGTTTTGCCTTCATAGGTAATGGAGAAAGATGAGAGGTATAAGGGACCAGGTCTCTTACCAAAAAAAATGCCTGATCACTCATGCTCCCAGTTTTTACTGTCTGAAGGGTATGATAAAAATGGATTCCTCCTGTGACAACAGATTCCATAGACAAGCTGCAGAATTGCTAGGATACTGCTCACTTGGAGCAAAGATACTTAGAGCAAAGTGTTGGATGTGGATACTGTGAGAGACCCCAGCTGAGAGTCAGCTAGGAGCTGTGCTAAGTCTCACAGGAGAGCTGCTTGGAGGTAATTCCTTCAAGGAAGGCTGTTGGGATTGTCACCTGCCCACACTGAATCTTTTGACAATGAGATGAGTACTCAGTAAAAAGCTACACAGTGGGCTTAATCGATTTGCCATTGGTAGTCATATGAGGAGATGACGTCTCCTTTTCATGGTTTCTTGTCTCTATACTGAAGGATGTGTAACATGCTAAGAAGAGGAAAGTGAAGTCATCGACTATAGACCGACCATGCCTCTCCTTAAGCCTGCAGAATAGTGGATCTCAACCCTTATCATATTCAGGCACTGTGATAAAGTATACAGGATATAAAGTGTACCATTTTAACCATTTTTAACTGCACAGTTTGGTAGTGTTAAGGATATACACATTGTTGTGCAGCCAATTTCCAGAATGCCTTTTTTCCTTCATTATTTCATCCATCTCCCCACCAGTTCTCTGTATATATGAGTCTGTTTCTGTTTGTATTGTTACTTATTTTTTGTATATTTTTTATTGAAGTTGTTTACCAACATATAGTATAATACCCAGTGCTCATCCCGTCAAATGCCCCCCTCAGTGCCTGTCACCCAGTCACCCCATCTCCCCTTCCACTACCCCTTGTTCCTCAATAAATTAAAAAAAATTTTAAGGTATTTCTATTTTTAATTTCTTGAGGAATCTCCATAATGTTTTACATAATGGCTGCACCAATTTGCATTCCCACCAACAATGTATGAGGGTTCCTTTTTCTCTAAATATTCGTCAACACTTGTTATTTCCTGTCTTTTTTATATTAGCCATTCTGACATTTCCCTAATGACTAGTGATGTTGAGCATTTTTTAATGTTTTTGTTGGCCATCAGCATGTCCTCTTTGGAAAGACATCTACCCAGATCTTCTGACCATTTTTTTGTATATTTTTTATTGGAGTTAGATTTGCCAACATATAGCATAACACCCAGTGCTCATCCCATCCCCCCTCAGTGCCCATCACCCAGTCAACCCATCCCCCCGGCCACCCCCCCTTCCACTACCCCTTGTTCGTTTCCCAGAGTTAGGTGTCTCTCATGTTCTGTCACCCTCACTGATATTTCCCATTCATTTTCTCTCCTTTTCCCTCTATTCCCTTTCACTATTTTTTATATTCCCCAAATGAATGAGACTATATAATGTTTGTCCTTCTCCGATTGACTTACTTCTGCCCATTTTTTTTTAAATTTTTATTTATTTATGATAGTCACACAGAGAGCGAGAGAGAGGCAGAGACACAGGCAGAGGGAGAAGCAGGCTCCATGCACAGGGAGCCTGACGTGGGACTCGATCCCGGGTCTCCAGGATCGCGCCCCGGGCCAAAGGCAGGCGCCAAACCGCTGCGCCACCCAGGGATCCCTCTTCTGCCCATTTTTAATCAATTTTTTTGGTGTTGTGTTGTATGAGTCCTTTTTATATTTCAGATATTAATCCCTTATTGGATATATCATTTGCAGATATCTTATCCCATTCAGTAGGTTGCCTTTTTGTTTCATTGATGGCTTCTTTTGCTGTTCAAGACCTTTTTAATTTGATGTAGTCCCATTTGTTTATTCTTACTTTTATTGTCTTTGCCTGAGCAGACAAATTCAAAATAATTTTGCTAAGTCGAAGAGCTTACTGCCTATGTTTTTCTTTAGTTTTATGGTTTCTCTTGTTACATTTAGGCATTTAATACAACTTGAGTTTATTTTTGCATATGGTTTAAGAAAATAATCCAGTTTCATTCTTTTGCCTTTAGCTGTCTAGCTTTTCCAACACCATTTATTGAAGAGTCTGTCTTTTCCCCATTGTATATTCTTTCCTCCTGTATAAAAGATTAATTGACCATATAATGGTGGGTTTATTTCTGGGCTTTATATTCTATTCTATTTCTGTATTTTCTTCTCTTTCTATTCTGTTGATCTATGCATCTATTTTCATGCGAGCACCATATTGTTTTGATTACTACAGCTTTGTATTATATCTTGAAATCTGGAGTCATGACACCTCCAGATTTATTCTTCTTTCTTAAGATTGCTTTGGCTCTTCAGGGTCTTTTGTGGTTCCATACCAATTTTTGCATTATTTCTTCCAAGTTCTGTGGAAAATAGCATTGGTATTTTGATAGGGATTGTATTGAATCTGTAGATTCCTTTGAGTAGTATGGACATTTTAACAATATTATTTCTTCCAGTACATAAGCACAGTATATCTTACTTTTTAAAGGTTTTGTTTATTTATTTGAGAGAGAGATAGTGAGAAGGAGCACTAATGGGATGCAGGGTCAGAGGGAAAGGGAGAAGCAGGCTCTCTGCTGAGCAGGAAAGGAGCCACACACAGGGCTCGTGACCTGAGCCGAAGGCAGACGCTTAATGACGAGGCCACTCAGGTACCCCAAGCATAGTATGTCTTTCCATTTGTTTGTGTCATCTTCAATTTCTTTCATCAGTGTTTTATATTTTTCAGAGTACAGGTCTTTCACCTCCTCAGTTAAATTTATTCTAGGTGCTTTATTCTTTTTTTTTAAGATTTTATTTATTTATTCATGACAGAGAGAGAGAGAGACAGAGACAGAGAGACAGAGAGACAGAGGTAGAAGCAGGCTCCATGCAGGGAACCTGATGTGGGACTCAATCTCAGGTCTCCAGGATCAGGCCCTGGGCTGAAGGCGGCGCTAAACCGCTGAGCCACCTGGGCTACCCCTATTCTTTTTTATTTAATTGTAAATGGGATGATTTTCTTAATTTCTCTATTAGTTCATTATTAGTGTATAGGAACAATATATGGCCAAGTTCAAAAAGGGTGTTGCTTGTGTTCTCCTCTAGGATTTTTTTTTTTTAAGCAGAGCTTCTTCAATGACTTCTTCTTTTTTTTTTTTTAATTAATTTTTATTGGTGTTCAATTTACCAACATACAGAAAAACACCCAGTGCTCATCCCGTCAAGTGTCCACCTCAGTGCCCGTCACCCATTCCCCTCCAACACCCGCCCTCCTCCCCTTCCACCACCCCTAGTTCGTTTCCCCGAGTTAGGAGTCTTTATGTTCTGTCTCCCTTCCTGATATTTCCCAACATTTCTTTTCCCTTCCTTTATATTCCCTTTCACTATTATTTATATTCCCCAAATGAATGAGAACATACACTGTTTGTCCTTCTCCGATTGACTTATTTCACTCGATGTGGTTTATGTATACAATGGAATATTACTCAGCAATTAGAAACGACAAATACCCACCATTTGCTTCCTCTAGGATTTTGATGGAATCTTGTCTCACATTTAGATCTTTCATCCATTTTGAGTTTATCTTTGTGTATGGTGTAAGAGAATGGTCTAGTTTCATTCTTCTGCATGTGGATGTCCAATTTTCCCAGCACCATTTATTGAAGAGACTGTCTTTTTTCCAGTGGATAGTCTTTCCTGCTTTGTCGAATATTAATTGACCATAAAGTTGAGGGTCCACTTCTGGATTCTCTATTCTGTTCCATTGATCTATGTGTCTGTTTTTGTGCCAGTACCACACTGTCTTGATGACCACAGCTTTGTAGTACAACCTGAAATCTGGCAGTGAAGTAAGTCAATTGGAGAAAGACAATCATTATATTGCTTCACTCATATGGGGAAGATAAAAAAAAAATAGTGAAAGGGATTATACGGGAAAGGAGAGAAAATGAGTGGGAAATATCAGCGAGAGTGACAGACCATGAGAGACTCCTAAATCTGGGAAACGAACAAGAGATAGTGGAAGGGGAAGGGGGCAGGGAGGTTGGGGTGACTGGGTGACGGGCACTGAGTGGGGCAGTTGACAGGATGAGTACTGGGTGTTATACTATATGTTGGCAAATCAAACTCCAATTAAAAATATACAAAAAAATTTTTAAAAAGAAACAAGATAGACTTCTGTATATTAATTTTCTATCCTACAGTTTTACTAAATTCTTTCATTGGAGGGATCCAATGGCACAGTGGTTTAGCGCCTGCCTTCGGCCGAGGGCATGATCCTGGAGTCCCGGGATTGAGTCCCACATCAGGCTCCCTGCATGGACCTTGCTTCTCCCTCTGCTGTGTCTCTGTGTGTGTGTGTGTGTGTGTCTCTAATGAATAAAAAAATAAAATATTTTTTAAAAATAAATTCTTTCATTGGTTCTAATAGCTTTTTGGTGGAATCTTTAGGGTTTTATATATATATATATAATATATAGTATCATTATATATTTTATATAATATATATATATTTATAGTATCATGTTATCTGCAAATAGTGACAGTTTTACTTCTTCCTTACCAAAGTGGATTCCTTTTATTTCCTTTTTTTGTCTGATTGCTGTGGCTAATACTTCCAGTACTATATTGAATAAAAGTGGTGAGAGTGAATATCCTTGTCTTGTTTCAGAACTCTTTTCATCTTGCAAAGCTGAAATTCTATATTCATTAAACATTAACCCCCCCTTACTCCTCCCTCCAGCTCCTAGCAACCATCATTCTACTTTTCGTTTCTATGAATTTGACTACTCCAGGTGCCTATAGAAGTGGAATCATATAGTATTTGTGCTTTTGTGACTGGACTATTTCATTTAGCTTAATGTCCTCAAATTTCATCCATCTTGTATCATATGTTAGACTTTCCTTCCTTTTTAAAGATGAATAATATTCCATCCTATGTATATATCACATTTTGTTGATTCGTTCACCTGTTAATGGACATTTGGGTTGCTTCCACCTCTTCACTATTGCCAATAATAATCCTATGAACATGAGTGTATAACTATCTCTTTGAGACTCTACTTTGAATTCTTTTGGGTATAAACCAAAAAGTGGAATTGCTGGGTCATATAGTAATTCAATTTTTAAATTTTTTAGGAACCAACCCCCTCACTACATTAAAAAAAATTTTTTTTAAATTTATGATAGTCACACACACACACACAGAGAGAGAGAGAGAGACAGAGACAGGCAGAGACATAGGCAGAGGGAGAAGCAGGCCCCATGCACCGGGAGCCCGACGTGGGATTCGATCCCGGGTCTCCAGGATCGCGCCCTGGGCCAAAGGCAGGCGCCAAATCGCTGCGCCACCCAGGGATCCCTCCCCCCTACATTTTAAATAAATATTTTATAATATGATGACTTGATATACATATACAGTGTGAATGATTATCACAATCAAGTTAATTAGCACATCCATCCCCTCACATAGTTACCATTTGGGGGCATGTGGTGAGAATATTTATAATCTTCTCTCTTAGCAATTTTAACTGTACACTATAGTCTTACTAACTATAATCACCACGCCATATGTTAGATTCCCCAAATTTACTCATAACTGAAAATTTGTGCATTTGACCAACATCTCCTCATTTCCCCCACCCTTAGCCCCTGTCAATCACTGTTCTAATCTTTGGTTTTGTGATTTCAACTTTTTTATACTCTATATCACATTGTATAACTTAAAGTAAATCACATTTTGCAACCTAAATATATAGAACGTTTATTTGTCAATTATACCCCAAAATAGTTGGAAATTTTTTTCAAATAAACATTTAAAGATAAATTAAATTTTTAAAAGGAAAAGAAATATTTTATATCATCCCCTGTACTATACCGAGATGATATTCAAGGATAATATAATCTATGGTCACATGTATTTTTTTATTTTTTAAATTTTCCTATTTTTTATTTTAATTCCAGTATAGGTAACATACAGTGTTATATTAGTTTCAGGTGTACAATATAGTGATTCAACAATTCTATATATCATTACTCAGTGCTCATGATGATAAATATATATATATACATAAAACATTCCATCCGAGAAAAATAGAACACACATTTTCTTCAAGTACACACTGAGGAATCCCCTGGTTAAATACCCTGATTAAATCACATAAAAAGAAACATAAATATTACAAATTTAAGAAGATTCAAATCAGGGATCCCTGGGTGGCGCAGCGGTTTGGCGCCTTCCGTTGGCCCAGGGCACGATCCTGGAGACCCGGGATCGAATCCCACGTCGGGCTCCCGGTGCATGGAGCCTGCTTCTCCTCCCTCTGCCTGTGTCTCTGCCTCTCTCTCTCTCTGTGACTATCATAAATAAAATAAAATAAAATTCTTTAAAAAAAAAAAAGAAGATTCAAATCATATCAAGTATAGTTTTCAACCACAATGGTACAAAACTAAGGAACAATAATAAAACAAATCTGGAATCTACAATGTAAATGTTAAATATTTAATACATAAATATTCAACAATACACTACTGCACAAGCAATGGGCCAAATAAGAAATCAAACAGCAAATTAAAATTTGTTTCAAAACAAAAGAAAAAGAAAACACAATATTCGAAACCTATGGGATGCAGCAAAAGCAGGTGTTAGAGTAAAATTTATGTTATAAACGTCCATATTAATAACAAAAAAAGCTCAAAAAAGCAACTTAACATTACACCACAAGAACTAGAAATAGAAGGAACTTAGATGAACTTAGTAAAGGAAGGAAATAACAAAGAAAAATTGGAAATAAATAAAATAGAGGCCAGAATAAACAATAACATAACATTTAAAGTAATGCCCCATTATTCAAAAAATAAATAAAATTGGCAATGCTTTAACTATATTAACTAAGAAGAAAAGAGAGAGAAGACTTTTCAAAAACCAAAATGGATGAAGAGAAAAATGGATGAATAGAAATGGATGAGAAAACAACACAATAGACAACCACAGAAATACATAAAGTGATAACAGATTACTATAAATAATTATATACTAACAAATCAGATAATTTAGAAAAAAAACAAATAATTCCTAAAAACACACGAGTTACCACGTTTGAATCATGAATCTTGAATCCAAGAAGTAGAAAATTTTCTTAGAGCAATAACAAGAATGAAAGTTGAATTAGGAATCAAAAATCTCCCAGTAGAGAAAAACCTAAGACCACATGGATTCATTGGTGAAATCTACCAAATATTAAAAAGAAAAAAAACTAATGACAATCCTCATCACAATCTTATAAATAATGGAATAGAGGGAACACATTCAAAATCATCCCATGAGGCCAGTACTACCTTGATACCAAAGCAGGATAAAAACAATACAAGAACGAAAAAAGTCTAGTTTGTCCAATAAAAATATTACTACTCCAGCTTTGTTTTGACATCCGTTTCTGTGATAGATGTTTCTCCATTTCCTTATTTTCAATCTGCAGGTATCTTTAGGTCTCAAATGAGTCTCTTGGAGGCAGAATATACATGGGTCTTGGGTTCTTTTTTTAATTGTTTTAAATTTATTTATGATAGTCACACAGAGAGAGAGAGAGAGATAGTGGCAGAGACACAGGCAGAGGGAGAAGCAGGCTCCATGCACTGGGAGCCCGACGTGGGATTCAATCTCGGGTCTCCAGGATCGCGCCCTGGGCCAAAGGCAAGCGCCAAACCGCTGCGCCATCCAGGGACCCCGTTTTTTTTTTTTTAATCTATTCTAACACCCTACATCTTGACTAGAGCACGTAATTCTTTTACATTCAAAGTAATTATTGATAGATATAAATTTATTGCCATTTTATTACTTCTTTTGTCATTGTTTCTGGAAATTTTCTCTGATCCTTTCTTGTCTTTGTCAATTTTGGTCTCTTCTTTGCTCAGTCTCCTCTTATATTTCTTGCAGGGCTGGGTTAGTGGTCAAGAGCTCCATTATTTATTTATTTTTTTTCTTTTTGTTTTGTTTTGTTGTTGTTGGGTTTTTGTGTTTTGTTTGTCTGTTTTTTGGTCTGGGAAGTTCTTTATCTCTGATTCTACTCTGAATGATAGCCTTGCTGGATAGAGTATTCTTGGCTGAAAATTTTTCCCATTCAGCATTTTGAATATATCATGACATTCCCTTCTGCCTTACCAAATTTCTGTTGAGAAATCTCTGGCTAGCCTTATGGGTTTCCTCTTGTAAGTTGAAGACTTCTTTTGTCTTGCTGTTTCTAAGAGTTTTTCTTTATCACTATAGTTTGTAAATTTAATTACAATATGTCTTGGTGTTGGCCTCCTTTGGTTGATTTTGATGGGAGTTCTCTGTGCCTCCTGAATCGGGATGTCTGTTTCCTTCCCCAGATTAGGGACGTTTTCTGTTATTATTTCTTAAAATAAATTTTCTGCCCCCCTTTTCCCTCCCTTCTTCTGGGACTCCTATAATATGAATGCTATTACATTTGCTTCTGAAAGTAATGGCCTTATGAAGAAGAGGTCATGTAGTGCCAACAGCCTGGTGCCTCAGAGAGTGTCTCTGGTGTGACACTATGAGCACAGTTACTCAGTGTTCATGATGATATATATATATATATATATATATATATATATATATATATATATAACAGAGTGCATGCACTCTGCTGTTGTGTTTTGGCTGCTGCATCCCTCAGGTCAGTCGTCTGCATAGGCTCTCCTTGCCTGCTGTGGGCAGTTTTTAAAAATCTACATAATATCCTGTGATATAAAGGGGAAAATGAAAGAAATTTTTTAATGTAAAATATATTTCAAATGTGTTTGGGCACAATCACAGAAGAAAGAGTCAGATACTTAGTAGTACTTATAATAAATACATTTGGATTTAAAAGAAACAATAAACTTTAAATGCATATTATTAAGTGAAAGAAGCCCATCTGAAAAGGCTACAGACAGTATGAATAATATTAGTCAAGGTTCTGATTCCAAGTATATGACATTCTGGAAAAGGCAAAACCATGGAGAAAGTAAAAAGATCAGTGGTTACTAGGGGTTAGGGAATAGGGAGGGAGGAATAGGTGGAAAACAGAGGGGTTTTAGGGCAGCAAAACTGTTCTGTATGATCCTATAATGGTGGATACAGGTCATTATACATTTGTCAAAACCCACAGAACAGTGTACATCACCATAAAGCATAATACAAATGTAGGACTTGGGGTGATAATGATGTGTCAATGTAGGTTCATTGATTATAATGAATGTACCATTCTGATGCAAGATGTTGATACTGGGCAAGGCTGTCCAAAGGAGGAAATATGTAAGAAAGTTCTGTACTTTCTGTTCAATTTTTTGTGAACCTAAAGCTGCTCTAAAAAATAAAGTCAATAATAATAAAAGCCAAGGGCCCAAATCAGGTAATTTTCAGATAAAAAAATAAATAAGACATTTCTAAAAGCAAGGGAAATGAAAGCAAAAAAGGAACTGTTGGGACTTCATCGAGATAAAAAGCTTCTTCACAGCAAAGGAAACAGTCAACAAAACTAAAAGACAACCCACAGAGTGGGAGAAGACATTTGCAAATGACATATCAGATAAAGGGCTAGTATCCAAGATCTATAAAGAACTTATCAATCTCAATACCTAAAAAACAAATAATCCAGTCAAGAAATGGGCAGAAGACATGAAGAGACAGTCCTCCAAAGAAAACATACAGATGGCCGACAGACACATGAAAAAATGCTTCACATCACTTGGCATCAGGGAAGTACAAATCAAAACCACAATGGGATACCACCTTACACCAATCTGAATGGCTAAAATTAAGAAGTCAGGAAACAACAAATATTGGGGAGGATGTGGAGAAAGGGGAACCCTCTTACACTGTTGGTGGGAATGCAAGCTGGTACAGCCACTCTGGAAAACGGTATGGAGGTTCCTCAAGAAGTTAGTAATAGAGCTACCCTATGACCCAGCAATTGCACTACTAGGTATTTATCCCAAAGATATAAATATAGTGATCTGAAGGGATACCTGCACCCCAATGTTCATAGCAGCAATGTCCACCATAGCCAAACTGTGAAAGGAGCCAAGATATCCGTCAACAGATGAATGGATAAAGAAGACATGGTGTGTATATACACACACACACACAATGGAATATTACTCAGCCATCAGAAAGGATGAATACTTACAATTTACATCAATGTAGATGGAACTGGAGGGTATTATGCTAAGTGAAATAAATCAATCAGAGAAATACAATTATGGTTTCATTCACATGTGGAACATAAGAAACAGTGCAGAGGATCATGGGGGAAGGGAGGGAAAACTAAGTGGGAAGTCATCAAAGAGAGAGAAAAATCATGAGAGACTCTTAACTCTGGGAAAGAAACAGGGTTGCTGGAGGGGAGGTAGGTGGGGGAATGGCTAACTGGGTGATGGGCATTCAGGAAGTCACGTGATGTGATGAGCATTGGGTATGATATGCAACTGGTAAATTATTGAGCTCTACATCTGAAGTTAATGACGCACTATATGTTGGCTAATTGAATTTAAATTAAAGAAAGGAGCTTCTTAAAGAACTGACAGTTGTGGGGATCCCTGTGTGGCTCAGCGGTTTAGCGCCTGCCTTTGGCCCAGGGCGCGATCCTGGAGTCCTGGGATTGAGTCCCACGTCAGGCTCCCGGCATGGAGCGTGCTTCTCCCTCCTCCTGTGTCTCTGTCTCTCTCTCTCTGTCTATGATAAATAAATAAATCTTTAAGATTAAAAAAAAAGAACTGACAGTTGTGATACTGCTCTTTCTGTGGCAGTCACTCCTGCATGGACACAGCATGAAGAACCTGCACCCTCTTCAATCACAGCCCTTCCCTCCTTGGCCCCTAGACATGTCCTTCTGTGCTTTCTATTGAAGGACCAGCCTCTGCCAACTTTCACAGGCCATTTCATCCAGCCTCAGCCCACAGAGAGTTACCCAGTTTGAGGCTCTATATTTAAGAAGAAAAGCAGGGGGAAAAAGAAGAAGCTAGACAGAATGATGCTCAGTAGTGAGAGGGAGAGTAAATGACAGTAGAATGTGAGCAGTCCTCTGAGGAATAACAGCCTAGGGTTCTCCTTGAAGGTGTCCTATGCAACACCTCTATTCCCTATTCTCACTTGGACTAGTTGCTCTCCCAGCCTGGAGCACAGGCCTCACTCACATCCATCCATTACCTTGTGGTGCTAATGCTTCTTGGATTCCCTGTTACCTATTCATTTACATCGCATCCATTCTCAAAGTAAGGTTGGGGGGAGTTCTCTAGGAGATAAACTTTCTAGTCTTTGCATTTCCAATTAATACCTTTATTTGGGGATCACTTTCAGTAAATCATTTAATTGATTATAGGTTTCTGTATACATCATGTTCTCTTAGAACTCTGAAGATCTACCACCTTCCAGCATGCCATATTGCCAGTAAAAGCCCAATGTCAATTTCATACTCATTCCTTGGATGATAACCTGGTATGTCAATGGAAAATTGTAGGAACTCCTCATTCCTGAGGTTCAGAAGTGTCACCAGGGACTAATGATCTGAAGTACTTCCACTCACCACTGAGCATTCAGAGGGCTCCTTAAATGATAGCTGACATGAAAAGACATGGAGGAAACTGAAATGTATATTACCAAGTGAGAGAACCTAACCTGGAAAGGCTATATACTGCGTGATTCTAACCGTGTAACATTCTGAAAAAGGCAAAACTGTGGAGTCAATAAAAAGATCAGTGGTTCCCAAGGGTTTAGGGGAAGAAGGGATAAATCGGTGGAGTACATAGGCCATTTAGAGCAGTGAAACCATTTTTTGTGATATGATAAAGATTGATCAGTGGTACATAAATTATACTTTTGTCAAATCTCATAGAATATACAACACCAAGAGGGAACCCAATGTAAATTATGGACATGGAGGGATAAAAATGGGTCAGTTGAGTTCATGAATTGTAGGATGGTGTGAGTTGTTGATACTGTGGAGGTTGTACTTAATGTGAGGGTGAGGGGTATATGGGAACCCCCTGTACCTTCTGCTCAATTTTGCTATGAATCTAAAACTGCTCTAAAATATAGTCTATTGAAAAAGAAAAAAGAAACAAGACAATATGCAATTGAATATTGTTGAAACTTACATTTTTAAAAAGTTTTGAAATAAAAGCTAAGTAATTATGTTCATGTATATTCCTGGAATCTCCATAATGGGGATAGGTACATAATATAGACTGACTCAGGTATGTTGTGTTGGCCACTCAAATATGAATGGTGCTTCCATTGGTGGCATGATTTTCTAGATTAGTAAACAGTTTCTAGTAAAATTCTAAACAAAATGAATTCAGCCTTTCCTCACTGTATATGGTAGTAACATTTACATTCCTGGAAAATATAGTGATTATTAAAATTGTGCAAAATACTTTTTAAATTAAAAATGTAATTATGCACTATATTTGATCATTATTTTTTATATTTGATAATTATTAACAGGTTTTTACCATCATGAATGTCCAGTGGGAAAATTGAAAATAGTGAAGGAAGTAAAATTTTTCATAGATTAGTTTTTCCCACTCATTGCCTCTCAATTCTGACCTCCTCCCACTACATGTCAATAATGCCTCCCCAAAACACTGAGATCATACTTACACCTACGAATCTCCTTAATAACAATTGTCTCATATGATGTCATTTAAAAATAATCAAACCAAAACTCCTTTAAAAACATGATATTTAGATGAAATGGAATACATTGAATTAAACTGCAGAACCAAGTAGAAAAGTCTCACACAACAATGGTAAAGAATATTTGTAATATCCACTGAATAAGTATGTAAATTTGGTCTCTGTGTAAAATTTACATTCAAGCAATGGATCTGAAGTTGACACGGGTGAATCCCATTTCAAATCAAACAGATTTTAAGTGAGTTTTACATAATTTAAAGCAGGTATTTTTTATCGTTCTTTGACACTGTTAAAGAATTTTTGTGTCATTGCTAATAATTTCACCGCACATAAGATGAAAGCCAGGCAAGACAAGACTTTTGAAACAACTCATGCTTAATGGCAAGTACATAGACTATCTTTTTAAAGTATTTTTTAAACTTTTTATTTGGAAATAATTTCAACCTTATGTAAAAGTTGCATAAGTAGTATGAAAATTTTTCATATGCCTTTTATCTAGATTTACTGGTTGCTAATACTCTTTCCCATTTGTTTTATCATTCTATCTCTGGATAGATAGATATTGATATATTTTTTTCTGAATTATTCAAGAGTAGGTTTCAGAAATTATGCCCCTTTACTCCTAGATAGATAAATTTGTATTTCCCAAGAACAAGAATATTCTCTTACATAGTCACAGTATCAAAATCAGAAAATTTCACACTAATATAATACTAATATTTAATCTATAATCCATATTTCAATTTTGACAATTGAATAAAACCCCTTATGAACCATTCTTTTAAAGTCTAAGATCCTGTTCAGGATTTCATATTACTTTAGTTGTCATATTGCTTTTAGTCACCTTTAATCTGAACCAGTTTATAGCCTTTATTTGTCTTTTATGACATTCACTTTTTAAAGAATTATTAAAGACCCTCCATTTGTATTTGTCTGTTAGTTTCTAATGATTATATTCAGATTATGTGGTTTTGACAGGAATACCACAAAAGTAATGTTGTACTCTTCTCAGTATATTCCATCAGGTTGTATATATGTTATCTTGTCCCATTATGAGTGATTAGAGAATATCTTCACCAGGAAAAGCAAGCTCATTCAAACCAGTAAAACATGCTGCTCAATTTTAATGCTTTTTCATAAGTAAATAAAATCTTAAGTTGATTTGACCTAAGCATGTAGTATTTTCTTTGAAAAGAAAGTCAATTTATAGTCAAGATAACCTATGGAACATCACCTTCATTGACATGAGTCTAGAGTTTCAAGCTCATGTTTAAGTTATGCTGACAATTAATATGCATGATGGTATATCCTGTCAAAGGCCTAGATAGAACTTAGCTGGTGGTCAAAAGATATGGCTTTACAGCCAATGTGCTTGTGAATTACTTGCATCAGAAGGAAAGGGGACCACCTCATGAGACTGTGTATTGGGTCTTTGCGAAGGGTTAGCTGCAAAATGCTTTCCTGTAGCTCAATGAAATGAAAAGGATAAGATTCATTTTTCTCTCATTTTGCTTCCATCTGATTCTGTTCTGCTAGCAAAGTACTTGAAGTAAAGCATCTATTAATCTTGGAACAACCACTGAATTTAATTACCATGTCTAATGTTAGCTTGTACAAAGTGTTATAGGGATATGTTTTCTTCCATAAGAAGTACAGTACAATATGTTCTTCTATTTCAAATCCATTTCACTTAATTCCAGTGCTTTGACAGGAAAAAGCAATACTGCTGCCGACCTTCATAGTCAGGCTGCTCTCTCTCACTGAACTACACACCTGAGAAAAATCACATCCCACTTGCCTTCATCCCAACATGCTGTTATAAAGAAGTATTTCCGTTTGTTCTCCTCCCCCCTCAAAAAAAAAAGAATGAGGAGAGCATGAATAATTGTTGCATTCCGAGAGACTATGATGAATTTTATTAGTGTACAAAGCATATTGCACGAATTTACCAAGGGTCTTTATTCTGAGCTCACATATGTTCTGCAAAGCTGTCATTTTAAACTGCTCATAGAGTAATGCTAAGTGGCTCATTCCATTTCCTTGTATGGCTATTCACCTTTTTGGGTCGGGTAGTGGGTGGGTATTAAACTCCACATGCTGTTATGGGGGAATCTATACAAAGCTTATACTTCTCTACACATTTTCAAGGTGAAGCAAGTAGAGATGAAAACAGAAAGTCATATTGATTCTCTCCAGGAGTCTCTTGAATTAAGAGGCTATTTAAAACTGGAAGGTTATTTGATGGTATGTTGGGTAATTGAGTACAAGGTCAACATGTAGATGGACAACAACACTGTTGATGGTTGTGAAATGATGACCCTCCATCTTCTCGAACAAGTGAAGGAAGAAATTAAACTATAATCATGATGCTCTGCATTACATCTCTGGAACTTATCTTCTAACTGCAAGTTTGTACCCTTGACCAACATCTCTGTAATCCTCTCACCTCCCAGCCCCAACTATACAGTGGTAATCATATTGCAATACATAATACATATGCAGTACATATTGCAACATGTTTTACACCTTAAACTTACACAATGTTATATGTCAATTACATCTCAATTAAAAATTTAATATAAAGCATAGAAAGAGGTATTTAGCACACATTTTTTAAAAAAAAAACCCACTAACTTGTTAAGATTTGTCAAATAGGATCTTTTTCTGGAGAGCCTTAGAAGGGGAAGACGACCTCCATGCTGTTATATTTGAGATACTAGTCAGAGATAGGTTAGAAAGCATCTCAAACTACTTTTAACCTTTGAGACTTTAGTGCAGAGTCATATCAAGGAAGTGATCTTATGAGGTCAAATTAGAAATAGTTATTTCAAACAAGTATAACAACCTTTATCTTGCTCTGAGTTTTCCATCATATTTAAGGCAAGTAAAATTATTAAATTGATTTTTTAAAGATTTTATTTATGATTTTATGTGAGAGAGAGCTGAGAGAGGAGCAGAAGGAGAGAGACAAGCAGCTCTGTGCTGAGCTTGATCCCAGGATCCTGAGATCATGACCTGAGCTGAAATCAAGAGTCAGACAATTAACTAACTGAGCCACCCAGGCACCCCTAAATTGGTTTTATGTCACAGTAAAATGTATCATGCCTCAGTTTCACTCTTCTCTAAAAGAACCTAGTATATATTTTCGGAATGGTACCACACACTGAAGCTTTCAAAATATGACAGTAAATAATAATAATAAGTAATAAGAGAGAATCATCCTGTACTTGAACTAGGATAATGACAATCATACATATTTCATAATTATCTTTTTTATTATTTAAATTGTCAATCCCTCACATATATATCTATTGGTTTACTTCTTTGCCAATCCTATTTCTGCCTATTCCCTTTCACATCCCTTCCTTTCCTGCCCAAGTAATCTTTTTTAAAGATTATTTGCTTATTTATTCATGAGAGATACAGAGAGAAAGGCAGAGGTACAGAGAGAGATGCAGAGACACAGGCAGAGGGAGAAGCAGGCTCCTCAAGTGGAGCCCGAAGCAGGACTCAATCCCAGGACCCCGGGATCACGACCTGAGCCAAAGGCACACACTCAACCACTGAGCCACCCAAACTCCATTTCTGCTACTACTACTCCTTCACTTGAAAGGATTTCCTTATACTGCTGCCACCACTCCTTTTCTGCACTCTCATCTTCAGAGCTTTACATCCTCCTCATCCTTCCAGACTGAGTTTAAATGCACCTCCTTGATAGCCTTCCTGCCTGAATATAACTTCCCCTTTTCCTATTTATTCATTATCTGTTAACTACACCTTTCTTGTTATACATATGTTATTTGTGTTTTGCACCTTTTGTTTGTTCATTTAAGCAACAGTTATTTATTGAATGTTTCCTATGTGCTAGGTGGCATGTGCCAGGGATGACTATAAATAAAACAACTCTGTAGACCTATGTCCTCAGAAAGCTCTCATTCTGTCAGGAAATGTAGACATTAAGGAAAGAATGACAAAAATGGTGAATCCTGTAAAAGAGAAAACACAAGATATATAGCTGTGCCTAAAAGGTTATGTTTCTAACCTGGTCTAATGGGTCAAAAATGTCATTCTTAGTCAACAGTAGTTGAGGGTTGAATTACACTGTACTTGGCTTAATCCATTATATGAAAATGCATTGTTTTGGAAATTCCAGAGCAATCCACTCATATTCACACAGCTTGGGGCTTCAGAAAGCATATTATTCAATTACAAATAACATCTATAAAAACTGGACCCATAGTATGCAGATGTAAGAGTCCCCCAGAAGTTTATAAAAGTTCAAAGCTGCCCATTCATGGAACCTTTTCTGAACTCTCTCTGCAGGCTAGGCCTGGTGTCAAATGCTAAAGATACATACAGTGCTACTGATGACATGCTCCCTTTCTTCAAGGAGTTCATGGTATAAGAAACAGAATCTGATTGTTCTAATGATGTCTCAAATTGTGCCTGCTGAGACCCTAACTACTTTGGGAAAACAGCAAAGGAGAGGATCTCCTAGTCATCTATTTTGTTCTCTTATGCAGTTCATTTATTTTTAATCTTAAGGACTCATTTCCATGAAAGAATATGTCATCACTTTTGTTCCAAGGAATTTGAAGAACAGATGGAGGGACAGAACCCATAGCTTTTTCTTTTTAGGGGTTCTGCACATATATAAGAAACAGAATCCCCAATAGTTATAACATAATAGCATATTATAGCTCTTTATGTTACTAGAATAGTAAATAATAAATTTCCCATGGGCAGTGACAGCTTCTTTCTCCTTTCTGTACCTCCTTACTCATTCATTGCAGTGCCTTTTACTTAGTTTGCACTCAACCAATAGAGTGAATGCATGAGTGAATGAAAAATTGATGAATGAACAAGCAGAGGAATAAACAAATTAGTTGGGAGGTTTTTTTTGTTTTGTTTTGTTTTGTTTTGTTTTGTTTTTAGTTGGGAGTTTATAGAATAGGATATCAATTACACTTAGAGTTAACCTGGAAGGTGGAACTTGGGGGAATCATGCTATTCCACTATTTTTACTGCAGAAGAATTTTAATACTTGGTCAATATAACTAGTATTCTTATAATTAATTAAGATCAGATTTATCCATGATCTAAAAATAAACATTGATGGCTTTTTGTAAAGTCTTTCTTTCTCTACACACAGAGGGGAAGACATCATTCAGGAAATAAGAAATGAAAAATAGAAACAATCAAAACCTCTAACCCCAAAGACTTCTAAGTGCTTCTATCTGATGCCATATCTGAAATGTATAGCAGTAGAACCAGAATAAATTAATCACTGTTTCCTTAAATAGGGGTTGAATATATAAGTTTTCTTTTTCCCTGAATAAATTAATTAGCAACAAAGGCTAGTGGAAAGTACTTCTTCCTCCTTAACAAATTTTTCTATATTCAAAGTCATATTACTAGTCTTCCTACCCTTCAGAGTTGCCCAGCCATTTGAAAACATGTGAACAATCTTGCCCTACTTTGCTCTTAAAAATGATGGTTTCCCAAGATATTTATTAACTGTGAAGGTAATGATGGCAACTGTATAGTGGAAAAACCCAACAGACGCCACTTTATCCAAGTGATCAAGGTTAACATTACCAATAATGGGGCATACTGACATCATGAACCCTTTGAAATGAAATAACAAGAAGAGCATATCATGCTGTGACATTCTTGCCATAAATGCTAACCTCAATCTAATCATGAGAAAACATCAGACAAAAACAAATTGAGGGGCATTTATAAAATAACTGATCAATATTCTTCAAAAATGTCAAGATCATGATTAAAGAGAAGGAAAGACTGAAGAATTGTCACAAGACATGAGACTAAGGAGACATCACAATTTAATGATATGTGGGATCCTGGATTGAATAGTGGACCATAAAAAGGACTTTAGTGGAAAAATTGGTGAAATTTGAATGAAGTCTACAATTTAATTAATGGCATTGTGCCAATGTTAACTTCCTGGTTTTGATCATTGTACCATGAATATGTAAAATGTTAACATTAGGAAAAGATCAGTAAGGGAATACTCTACTATTTTTGCAACTTTTCTGTAAACCTACAATTAGCTCAAAATATAAAGTTAAAAAAAATCAGATGGAAATCAACATTAATGACATCTTTAAGAAATAATAAGTACAGATACATTGTAGAGTGGTCAATATAAGATTGGTTAGGATGATGTGACTTAAGTATTTAAATCATCTGTAATATCCCTTTATCTAGTTCTTACTATGGTCTCTACCATTAGTATCACTCCATATATCTATCCAATCAGTCTGCTGGGTGCTATAGTGTTCACTGTAATTACACAGTCTGATTTTAGTAATTTTAATTGGTTACATTAAATGAGTTTGAAAAAATGCAAAGCAAAAGCTCAAAGGTTTTTAAAGCACTGCCATCTGCTCCTAAAAGTGCCATATATTCTTTTCTTTCTAGTTTTCACTGTCTACCAGACCAAAAATATGTTTGCCATCATCAAGTCATTCTAACTTTGATGGTAAGGAAGCTTACCATTTATCAAAAAAAAATAGCTGCAAAATTTTTGGTATTTAAGTATGAAATATCAATTGGTCTGACTCGATACACAAACAAAAACAAAACACATACCTCCTAAGCACCCTTCCCCCAATCTGTCTTATGTCCAATTTCTGGAAATAGAATTTTTGGAAAACAGTTCTTACCTCAATGTGGAAAGTACTTCTGGTTTCCAATTAACACTTGCCAGAGAGTTGAGGGCTTATTCTGTCAGGACTACCTCAGTTTTTACAAAAGCAATTAAGACTTTTCCAGCTCAAGGCTAACATTCTTCAGATTTATTCAGATGTCATACTGAACTGAAGTTCAAACTAAGCAAGAAGTGATTTTCATCTGGAATCCTAACTGGGGTTAAATCAGAAAATGTATATGAAAATTCTTAACTATTTTTAAAACTATAATGTGGTTTGCAGTTGTATAGATACATAGATGACTAAAAATAGGTAGTTACATATATATATATATATATATATATATATATATATATATATATACAACCAATTATTTTTTTCATTTGTTTTTATTTAAGTTCGATTTGCCAACATATAGTGTAACACTCAGTGCTCATCCCATCAAGTGCCCTCCTCGATGCCCATCACCTAGTTACCCCATCCCCCTGCCCACCTTCCCTTCTGCAACCCTTTGTTTGTTGGTTGCAGTTATAAGCAGCCCAACATCAACTTTTCGTGAGCAAAGTGAGTCTCTATATTTTGGTAGGGAACTATACAACCTTCAAATCTTAGTTATGAATCTGTTGGTTTTGGTTGCCATTGGTATGTCAGAATTCCTTGGGCCATAACCTAATATATAGGAATTGTAAAGTGAATGTTAGGAAGAAGGGATAATAGATACAGAATACTCTTCAAGACATTTACTTCAGTAGGATGAAAGGAATGAAATGGCAGAAGAGACTGTTGTGAAATGAGGAAATTGCTGATGAATATGGAGCCACCTTGAAGGGAGGTAACAAGAACACACATAAAACAGTGAACCTTAGCTCCCTCAGTGACATGGAGGAAACTTTCTGTCCCTGAGGCAGAAGGGAGGGAAGGAATTGAAGGTGGATGAAGATGCAGAGAAAATGTGAGGTAGAGAAAAGTTGAAGAATGCAAGAGCATATGATTTCTGTTCTTTCACAACAAATTCAGATAAGAGTGGATGTGTTGTGGAGGCAGGGGTAGCAAGGAAGGGGAAGTACAGGGCTTGAAAGAAATGGACCTAGCACTGTGGAGATTGGCATTGATATTAGTTAAAGACCTGCTGGAAAACAAAGAATGATAGCCTACATTAATTTGTAGTAGAATCACTACCTATGCTTTGAGATTTTCTCTAGCCATCCTGGGCATATTATTTATGATTTTCATACCCTATTATTTAATCTCCAATGAATTTTTTAAAGATTTTATTTATTCATTCATGAGAGACACACAGAGAGAGAGACAGAGACACAACACAGGCAGAGGGGGAAGCGGGCTCCATGCAGGTAGCCCAACGTGGGACTCGATCCTGGGACTCCAGGATCATGCCCTGGGCCAAAGGCAGGTGCTAAACCACTGAGCCACCCGGGCTGCCCATCTCCAATGAATTTTAAGCAAGTTTACATTTATTCTAAGAAATAACCATTGACATTTTCTTGAAAAGTCTAAATGAGTTTGTCCAGTCCATTTGGCAACCTTCCCTATCTTAGTGCTTACTCTAGTTTCACAGTTGTTGGCTATACCTCTCAATTTCTTCCCTGCCAAGAATTGCATTAATGCACTGTTTCAACCTTGTTCTAGTAATTCATGAAAACAGGGAAGTTTTCTTTTCTTCTCCCTTATGAACAGTAAAAAAGGCTTTCCTGTAATTTTAAAGACCAAATTTAAGAGTGAATTTTTGTTCATGAAGACCTATAATCTGGCAATAGATGTTGAAGGTGGGTGGGTTGGGGCAAGGGGATAGATGAATAGTCAGATACAAGGAAATTCAATTTAATTTTGTCTTTCATCTCATAGTCTTCCTATATAAATTAAGCTTCACAGTATTTCTGCTCTGGCCCTTTGCTTTATACTCTCCTCAGGGAGGTCACCATACTTGATCACTCTCCTATTACCCTGTTCTTTATTAACACTAATTGATTTTCTAAACCCCAGTAACCTCCATCTCCATTGTGTTTTAGTCACCCAATGTACTTCTGAAATTGTCATTTCTGAACAAGTTTCTAAGAACCCAAACCTTTAAATTTCCTCCGTTAGCTCTACAATTCCCCGTTCTACATCCTCACACATAATGAGCCTGATATTTAATCTCCTCATGAGTACTTCCTGGTCTCCTATCCTTTTCAATTCTTCTAGCTTATCTACCCTAATTTTTATTTAATAACTTTAACTGAATGTGTCCTAGGTGCAAAATCCCAAAATATATAATGTCTTATTTTTTCAGCTCTGTGATTTCTGGTTTTCCATTTCCACTGACTGTATTGCTAAAGAGCTCAATACTTTGTCAGTTGGGTCCACCACAATTCATGGTATCTAGTCCGAGGTAAGTCTTACATGCTGTCTAGAAGTTCTTTTACTTTTCGCTTGTAATGAGAAGTTCTAAAGTGCCTCCACAAAGGTTCAATCCTATCCTATTTCCACCCACAGTAGAAATCATACTTTGAAACTACAAAGGCCAATACTTTTGAGCACAGCATCCTAACTTTCCCTCTTCCACTTCAAACCCTTTTAGTATCTCAACTTCTCTTTTTTCCATTTCTGAGGAGGAAACATCTCTGTTTGCTGCTACCTTGCCTTGCTCCAGTCCATCATGAAAAAAAGATAATTTGCCTAAAGGACAATACTGTCCCTTGCTCAAAAACCTCCAGTAGTTTCCCACTGCCTTTGGAGTAGAGTCCAAACACATTAGCCTGACATCAAGACCCTCTAGAAGGTGGCCCAAGTTTACCATTCCATAATAGTCTTCTATTATCTCCTTAAATAACATGCCCTAACTAGATTCAAACTTAACTAGTTATTCCCCAAAAGTGCCTTACATTCCATGCTTCCATGCCTGGAGGAGAAAGGTATGATCTTTCATTTAAATAGCCTGATTTTAAATAATAACTCATCCATTTGCCAGCTTGGTGACTTTATTTTTTTAAAGATTTTATTTATTATTATTTATTCATGAAAGACACAGAGAGAAGGCAGAGACATAGGCAGAGGGAGAAGCAAGTTCCTTGCAGGGAGCCCAATGTGGGACTCGATCCTGGAACCCCGGGATCACACCCTAGGCCGAAGGCAGACGCTCAACCGCTGAGCTACCCAGACGTCCCCAGCTTGGTGACTTTAGTCATGATTATAGAATTAGTGATCCTCAAGTTTCTTCCCTAGCTACTTGAGAGAATCAAGCAAAACAATGATTATTGCAGTTCTTTAAAAAAACTACATAATGCTAGTAAAATGTAAAGTGTTCTTTCATTCAACAAATATTCATTTAGCACCCACTACTAGCCAGGCATTATAGTGCTGTTATTCACTTTCCAAATGAACGCTATATATATACTTAAGGAGACTAAACCAATCTGCATCCACCAATCAACAAAACATAAACAAAACATAAACAAAACATAAACAAAAGCAACCAGCAGAATCAAGACATAAAAAAACCCTCATAAACTTGATATTTGGCAAATGTTGTTTTTGAAAAATATCCTTTATGGATGGGTTAATGGCCAGTTTCAGCTTAGAACCATTTTCCTTTAGATTATGGAATCTTTGTTGCTGCTTTTCTGGACACCAAAATCAATTAAGATCAATAAGCTCAACAAAAGAATTCTTTTTTTTAAGATTTTATTTTATTTGTTCATGAGAGACACAGAGAGGCAAGAGACACAAGCAGAGGGAGAAGCAGGCTCCCCGTGGGGAGCCCAATGTGGGACTCGATTCCAGGATCCCAGGATCATGCCCTGAGCCAAAGACAGATGCTCAACCACTGAGCCACCCAGGCGTCCCAACAAAGGAATTCTAAAACTTTTTAGAAATAGGAGTATAATCTATTCCTTTCACTCCTCAGAACGTGAATCTCTGATTGAAAAAAAAGTATGCTTTAAGTAAGTCCATGTCTTGAGTCTCTTCAATCCATGCCAGATGGAATGTTCAGGAGCAGATTGTACAAGCAAGCTAGCAAGGGAACATGGTTTTGTAAATATAGCTTCTCTCGTTGATGGCTGTGACTCTACTTGGTACAAGAGAAGACCTTACTGAAAAGGGTTTTTTCACTATAGTCACCAATACAAAAAGCATACACCAAAAAGTACACTTTCTCAAGTACTGACAGACTTGTTTTACTGGTGCCAGTAAAATGATTGTTGATTTCCAGAGAGTTGTGGGCAAGGCAAGGCGGGTGGACAAAAAGCTACCCAGTGAAAAAGCTGTTTTTCTTTCTTTCCCCCACCCCTCCTTTTAAAAATATCCAAAATAGAAATTTCAAAGCTTGAAAAACTTCAAGGCAATTTAATTTAAGTTGCTTCCCATGACTTTAAATACTAAATGTTCACACCTACGTCAGTACTACATTGAGAACCTCCCACTCAGAGACTGTATTTAGGAAAGAAAGGATGCCGTGGTCTGAGATGAGGCCTAGATTTGAGGGACCTTGAATTCTTAGACAAATTCTTCAGCAACACTCCACAGAGTTCAGCAGATTTAATTATTACTCCTCAGTGGAGGGTTAGGTCAATGTTTACAGGGAGTTTTCCTTGGGGAACAATTATTAGAGATAAAAATATTTATTACAAGATAAACACAGTAAAGTCCCTGTATAATCTGCTTCATCATTCACATATATCCTACTCCATATAATAGCTTTGTTCCTAAGAATCTGGATACACATTGAGTTTCAGCCTTCAAGACTCTCCTAATACAATCCTAAAGAACAGACATTGCTATTTCTCCCCACACTTAGGCACTGACAACAATGCATGCCCTATTTTCTTTAATATATGGTTGCACCTTTATTAGTTTTTAATATATAGTGTGAATTTACTGATCATCCCTTTTCTGGGAAAGTAAATTTGGGTTTTAGTGTTTAAGCCACAACACAGCTAAACTGTATATCTGGCATGTTATTTCACACTCCACCATTTTCATGTTTTTTTAGTTTAAGCCAAGCCAGGTGAGTAGGCGTCATCCAAGATAAAATCTTACTGACTTTTTTTTCCCCAAAGAAAAGCTGGTGAACAGGAGGTGATAAATGCTATGCTTCCTACTCAGACTCTGTCACATAAGATGTCAGTTTTTTTATTTTAATTATATTCTTTGCCAGCTCAAAGAGGCAAGTAATTTTGCTACATATTATCCTACCTTTGTTAGAGTTCCTCGCAAGCAGCCGTAGACGGCCTTTCATTTGTTGTGCCAGAACTGGTCTTAATATCCAATTCCAAACCAATCTCTTGGCATTCTGGAGAAAGAAACAGATTATTAGTTGTCAAAAAAGCAGACCAGACAATTACTAAAATGCAAGCCAGGTATAAAAAATGAAATGCTTTACTGAAACAGTATAGCAACTGGAAAGAGTTTTTCTTTTAAACAAAACCTGTATACTTAATCCACTCAAGTAATAGCATTGACCAAATGAACTAGCATAATACAGACATCATTAAGAAGATGGTGGAAACAAAGAGGAAACTAAGAGCTTATAACCTAGTTGAATTTCCAAAAATAAGACCCTGACATGAGGATTCTATTGCCAGTTTTGTATTTGGGAAGCACAGAGACCACCAATAGAATAGTGAGGATGAAAGAAAGGGAAGGCAACATTCTCAAGGACAGGGCCCATTATTAAGCCAGCCACTACAGTGAACAACTGAAGCTTAATCCTGAGGAAAACTCTGGGAAATGCTATAAAATACATGCCTCAGGATTATCCCACCCAGATTCCAAGGGAGCTGGGGCAATTATACCACAACTTCAGGCAGTCATTGGTTGAGGACTACCGAGGTGGAGGAAGGGCAGAAATTTTATCAACATTTCTCATCTACCTTGACAGTTTTAGAAGAAGCCCTCAGACCCAGAGATATACATGCTGGAGCTAGAAGAGGGCTAGAGCATACTGGCCAGTCAAGTCCAAGGGAAAGAGTACCAGACTACAGAATCTGCTATAGCTCCTTTGTACCTAATCAAATATCTTCAGACAGAGAATGTTGTACTAGCCTTTTCATGGGGCCTCCAGTTAGGGTCAACAGATTTAGCAAATAAAATACAAGATACCTGATTAAATTTGAATTTCAGATAAGCAACAAATCATTTATTAGTATATGTTTTTTATTCTTTTATGAGATAGTCAATGCCCCTACAAAAAGAGACAAAGGAGAGGCTCAGGAAAAAAAAAAAACAAATTTTATTATACTCACAGATCCTAGTGACAGGAGGCATGTCGCACTGTTCAAAGTCATATGGGAAAGATACTAGAATGGTCAAGAAGCAGAAGCCAGGAGAAAAAGAAAGGTTTGGGTCACTATCTTTATTGTGGTTTCCACAAGAAAGGCAAGTCAGGGCAGAATGAACTGGCTGGGTTGAATAATTTCATCAGACTTTAGACTATAGGGGTGCTCCCTAAGTGCCTGGCATCTGGCCTTGGGATGAGTAAAGCAGAGTAATATGGTGTTGTGGGGTGTATAGGCCAGATAGAGAAAGTACAGCCCTTGGATGGTTAGTTTGCATTTCAAAAACATGCTCGGCTTAGGCCCTTTGCTATTACTAAGAATTAGGTAGCTCAGGGATGGGTAATCACTCTCCGGCCAGAAATGTTTTTCTTTTATTTTAGGATATCAAAATATAATAATATGTAGAAACTTAAAAATATTTACAATATAGTATAAATATGTCTATATCAGCAAATGGTTTGTTGTTTACCTAAAATTCAAATTGATCTCGGTGTCTCGTAGTTTATCTGGCAAACTTACCTCCAGAAAGACATGACAGAGAGGCAACAAGATCAACATGTCTAGGAGGGAACAATGTACATTTTTATACCCTCCTCCTCCCTCCTGACCTACATCTCCCACCTGTTACTTACTTGAGTCAGACACTTTGGTCTTCTGTGTGAAAGATAGAGGTGGTGGGGACCCTGTTCAGTCTCTTTGTGGAAGGATAAGGGACAGGCATTTGATCCTGGCAACAAACAGACAAGTCTTTTTCATGATGATGTGTATGCAATAAATAATAAAAGATACTCACATTTATTGATGCTTTCTTAATGCTAAGTACCAATTTATGATTTACACATATTGTTCAGTTAATCTTCATGACAAGATTTTGAGGTAGGTACTATCATTATACCCAATTTACAGATAGGGAACCTAAGATGCAAGAAAATGAAGTAGCCCGCCTATAGCTACATAACTAGGAACTATTTCCAGAAACTATGCTCTTAACCACCATGCTAAAGAGAGAAAGAGGAGATAGTTGATGGGAAGCAGAGTAAGAGGTTCATGAAGGAATACATGTGAGAAGAAGATGGAAAAAGATCTCTGAGCAATGGATTGGACTTGAGGATTCCAGATATTTTGAACAAACTAAAGAAGAAAAAACCCCACAAGAGTAGGGAAAGAGAACATATAATTTTCTAACAACTTTTACTGCCACCATGGGAAAGGACAAGTTAGGAAAAGAAGCTACCAATTCAATGGGATCTAAGTGTTATAAATGAGCTAATGCAGAAACAATTGCCATTATCACTACTGTGAAAATTATAAACCTTGTTTAAATAAACACAACACCATAAACATGATAGATACTTCCCAATTTTTTAAATTTAACTTAACCTTTTTTTTTTTTTTTGGCAATGAATTTGCAAATGCAAATAAGATGTCCACAAAAAAACAAAAGCAAGATAAAGTGAGGCTGGAGAAGGTTAAGCTTTATAAAAGAAACCTTGAAAATAACAAGGTGTTATCTTGCCTTTGAACAGGAAATAATTCTGGCTAGAAACTAATGAAGGTTCCACATCTTTCAAATAGCCAAACTATGTCCTTGAAATATGATGTTCTCTTGGCAACTAGGAATGTAATGTAGTGAGATGGCACAGAGTGTTGTTTGGTATCCAGCCCTAGCTTGGCTATGAAATGGGGGCAAAGAACAGCAGCAGACAAAACCAGCCTGGAAAACAGTCACTGAAGTCTTTTCTGGAACCAAAGGTGTTAGTAAGTCTAGAGGAGAGAGATAAAATTGCAGATAGCAACATCTTCTAGCAGCCAAAGGAGAGAAGCAAGTTCACACAGAGCACCACACAGAACACACCTGCAAATCCAGTTATTCTTTTGGTTATCCATCAGAATAATGAAAATGGAAAGATCAAAATGAATTCATTGTTTTTGAAAAAAAAGATCTTTTCTGGCTCTTTCCAATGAAGAGGTCTGGAGACAGTGACCCTGAATAGCAGTGAACATACCTAATGCCCAGATTTGGTGTCTAAAGACCATTTCTCTCTGAAAGGAAACAGGGTTCCTTAGAGAAATGATTGCTCATAGATCTGGAGCAGGAAAAGTATGGGAACAAGCCTGAAATATTTTTCCATGCCAGAAAGCAAGAAAGCACTCAATGAGTACTGGAAGGACATTAGAGCCAACTTGAAGGAGTTCCTGCTTGGTAAATTTGAACATCAAAAGGAATAATGGCCATAAATTTTACAATGCTGGATAAATAAAAATTCAGGGGTCCAAGTGATGCTCAAGGAAAAAGTGGAGGAAAAAAATGCTCTTTTCTACAGAAAGATATCAGCTAATAAATGTGGAACAACCGACAAAAATAAAAAATCACCCTTTGCAACCATAATGTAATTATTGGTTGGTACAAGAGTGTTAAAGCAACTGTAGGGGATCCCTGGGTGGCTCAGCGGTTTGGCGCCTGCTTTCAGCCCAGGGCACGATCCTGGAGACCCAGGATCCAGTCCTGCGTCGGGCTCCCGGCATGGAGCCTGCTTCTCTCTCTGCCTGTGTCTCTGCCTCTCTCTCTCTCTCTCTCTCTCTCTCTCTCTCTCTCTATCATGAATAAATAAATAAATATTTTTTAAAAAATAAAGCAACTGTATAAAGGGTTATTTGGGAGAACAAGAGATTTGGATGGTGTCAAAATACCTCCTCTTGAATTACTTGGCAATTGCAGAGAAAGGTTTTCCTTTCAGTGGAGCAATCTGGTGGACCCAAAGAAGCAATCATCTATACTATGAATATAATAATAGTAGCTACATCAGATTGCTGTTATAAAGATTAAATAAGCCAATCAAGTCAAACCACATACCACTGGACTACAGAGTTAGGGCACAATAAATAAACACTATAATAATTATAAAAATAATTGTTATTCATATTATTTTATCTAAGCTAAAGGTCAACCAAAGGCCTAAAGTCAAAGCAGGTAGAATGATTTACCTTTCTATATTTTCCACAAAGATCATAGCAAAATCGAAACTTTGATAATTGATGGCCAATATATTAAAAAATAAGCAAACTTAAGAGCATAGATCTAGAAGCAGAGAATGTCTCAATATCTAGAAAGAGTTTGTGTAGACAGTTTACTCCAGACCTTTCCAGAGTGGTGCCGCTCCTTAGCTGTCTAGCAAAGAGATGCAGGCTTCTTATCCTCCTCTCTTGTCCACAGAAAGGAAACAAGAGGGAGTAAAGAGATTCAAAGAGAAAGAGATAGCTAAGCTTTTTCCTAGTTGGCAGTATCCTTAGTCCCATTGACACTACTGCTTTAAGGAAGAAAATGCTCTTGAAGAGCAGAAGTTTTGGGGATCCAAAAACAAAATGATGGTGGAGATTTCCCCTAAAAGAAACACATTACTCCAATGCAAGTTAATTTATTTCCTTCCTGCCAAAACTTCAGACCCTAGGAAATATGTCTGGATGAGAAATTGCACCCCTTTAAGTTAATCAGTGTTCAAGACACTTCATCTTCAGAGTAAGGTGAAGTAAGTGGTCATTATAGAGCTAGTAGGAGTTTTCTATGAGCCATCTCTTGGCTAAAGTCTAGATTAGCAGGTGTTTTGGGACCCTATTATTTTCAAAAAATATTTATTTATTTTATCAGGTAGGGGCAGAGAGAGAGAGAATCTCAAGCAGACTCCTCGCTGAGCGTGGAGTCTGACACAGGCTTGATCCCATGACCTCGAGATCACAACCTGAGCCAAAAACCAAGTCATTTGCTCAACTGACTGTACCACCCAGATACCTCATGGACTTTATTCTTTTAGTTCAATGCTGTCTGAATTAATTCTGTTACCATCACCTGCATCTCTTTGCCAGAGAGCTTTCTCTAGCAGTTTGAGCCAGCTCTATCTATTATTCCACAGCAAATCAGAAGTGCTACAGAACTAATACTCTTTGGAAAAGTCCTCAATCCATGACAAACAGGACTTAGAATATTTATTCCCCAGATCTCTAATACCATAAGTGGGATGACTCTAAAGTGAGCTCTCCAATGGAATGAAGCACTAGTTTCCCACAATGGCATCTTGCTTGATAAAACAAAACAAAACAAAAACAAACAAAAACCACTTTATTGGCTGCCTTTCCTTCCCTGTCTCACTTCCCTACTTCTTTATTGGTGTTTTCCAAGACCACCTTCCTAATAAGCTATTTGTGCCAGAATCCTTGTACTTCTGGAGGAACAGAAATTATGATGGCTTTCTAAACCAAAATTACCACTTATAGCAAATGAACTACATAATCAAGTCAATCATGAGGACTAGTAAAAAAGCTACATTGAATATGTGTATTTATAATCTGAGAGAAGATGTAGAACCCTGGGAGACATTTCCAGATGCCTCCTGTTGCTATATATGCCTATCTGAATGGCTAAGAATAGTTTATAATCAATCTATCTTGAGCAACATTAGTAGATATATAGGATATATAAGCAACATATATCCTTATATGGGTGGGATGTTAGAAACATTTACCTACTGTAACAACATAAACTCTGGAATAGAATCCTGAAAGATGTCAAGATTGATGGGTCTAGGGCAGTTATGGAGGGAACAACAGCTGATTTCTGGGATGAGGTCATTTACTAACCAGTAGGGTAATATTTCGCTATTTTTTTCAGAATTTTATTTTATGTTTTTATATATATGTATACTTTTCTATTGGAGTTCGATTTGCCAACATCTAGTATAACACCCATCAAGTGCCCCCCTCAGTGCCCGTCACCCAGTCACCCCAACCCCCTCCCACTTCCCCTTCCACTACCCCTTGCTCGTTTCCCAGAGTTAGGAGTCTCTCATGTTTTGTCACCCTCTCTAATTTTTCCCACTCATTTTCTCTCCTTTCCCCTATAATCCGTTTCACTATTTCTTATATTCCCTGTATGAGTGAAACCATATAATGATTGTCCTTCTCCAATTGACTTACTTCACTCAACATAATACCCTCCAGTTCCATCCATGTCGAAGCAAATGGTGGGTATTTGTCTTTTTTTTTTTTTTTTTGTATTTGTCGTTTCTAATGGCTGAGGAATATTCCATTGTATATATAGACCACATTTTCTTTATCCATTCATCTTTCGATGGACACTAAGGCTCCTTCCACAGTTTGGCTATTGTGGACGTTGCTGCTATAAACATTGGGGTGCAAGTATACTTCACTATTTTAACAATCAATACAACCCTGCTAGTGTACACTGACTGAATATCAGTCCTATCCTAAAGTACTAAGATGGTTTTTTATGAATTGGAGATTCCAAGGTTAAAAAAAAAGAACCTCCTTATTGTTAGCACCTCAAAAAGAACTGCAAACAGTGCAGTACAATCTATGGTATTCAATGTGGTCTGAGAAGTGATTTGGCATAATAGTTACATCCTGGGTTATCAATTTTAGAAGAATTATCCTGCTACAAAATACATTGAGTACTAAAACCAAAAATAACATGTTTTAACTTTTTTCTTCAAAATCACCTCGGGTTCATTATTACAATTAACAGTTTTCATTGTTTTGTAGCTATGTTGGAAAAACAATTGTAAAACTATTGACTCCATACTATACACACCAGTTTTTACAGAATAATTATGATAAAACATCTGTATAACTTTTGAGTACATTTTCTTTCCTTAAAATATTTACAACCATAAGGAATTTTTTTCATATCTTAAAGAGCTATTTACACTTCTCTTAAGGGTTACTAGTAAAAATATAAAGTCAATTAGGGATGCCATTTCTGCAAGTTCTGTTGGAGCTTATAGAATACTAATAGAGAATGTCAGAATGTAGGATAAAAGATAAATCTGACCCATACTATATGAGGGATAATTGTATGAGTAGTTGGCCTATATGGAAGCCTCCAAAAGCATACCTTCAGCTTCAGGTAACAGCTGGATCCTAAAAAAATCCTTTTAAATTAAATCAGTTTTTAAAAATATATATAGTTAAGAAATAAAGAGGGTTACCTGAGTGGCTAGGTCAGTTAAGTGTCTGCCTTTGGCTCAGGTCAGGATTCCAGGGTCTGAGGCTCAGCGGGGAGTCCACTTCTCCCTCTGCCCCTCTCTCCCCATTCTTGTTCTCTCTCTTTCTCAGATAAATAAAATCTTTTAAAAAAATAAAAATATGTAAAAATTTAAAATGTAAAGATACTTCTTTACATTTACATTAAAGATTCCAGTACTTTCTTTTAAAACTGAATGTGATGGGTATTCAGAGAAAAAGTACCAATAAATATAAAATAACTATAACTTAATAACTATGTACCTATGCTAATATTCTAGAGACAGTATGAGATTTAAAAAAAATTTAAGAAAAGAATAAAGTTGTATCAGAGATTTCCATCAAAAACAGGCTCTGCTTCCAGAAAAGATGGCCACATGAGCCTAAGTGTCTAGTCCTTCTTATTATTTCCTTTATGTCCCATATCTTTGATGTTTTTTTCTTTCTTACTTTCTTTAATATTGAATGTTTTTATTTTCTTTCTTTTATTGCTTTTTAGCAATGCAATTTTTCTAATACTCTGTAGTGTCTACCTAGAAATTATAACATATATCTTTGACTTATTAAATTTTAATGAAAAGTTGTACCACTTCCCAGGAAATGAAAATACCATGGAACTCTTTCACTTCATTTACTTTTTTTCACCTTGTTTGTTGTCTATTTTAATTCTAATGATATTTTCAGTCACATCAAACATTATGCTTTCATGGATTTTGGTTTTCAGCAGTTTTACTATTATATGCCTCAGCATGATTTCTTTGAATTTTTCCTGCTTTGAATATTTATAGTTTTCTAATATACACTTTGATGTCTTTGATTCATTTAAAAAATTATCTTTTCAACATTGTTTCAGATCTATCTGCTTTCTCTTCTCCTTCAGGAACTTCAGTCATCTTTATTAACTGAAAATGAAATCAATGAAAAGCCAGACTGTTTCATTGTGTTCCATATATCTCTAATTCTCTTGTCTGTATTTTCATCCATGCTTTAGCCTGGGTATTTTCTTCTCATCTATCTTCTAATTTGTTGTTCTATTTTCAATTGTGTCTAATATGCTATTAAATCATTGTTGATTTCTTAATTTCAGAAATTTTATTTTAAATTTCTTGAATTTCAATTTGATAATATTTCATATTTTCCAGTTCCCTGTTAAAATCCATGTTGTCATTTAAATTCTTAAAAATATTAATCAACTATTTTAATATAAATGCCTGGTTAACTACTTTCTTCAAATTTTCCTGGGTATTTATTTTTCTATTGTCCTCTGGTCAATTTATGTTGTGTACATGACTGGTTATTTTTCATTGCATGCTAGACACTGTCTATGAAAATTATAGAGAAAATTTGAGGCTCTAGATAATGTTATATTTCTCCAAAGAGTATTTATTCTTGCTTCTGGCAGTCAGTAAGTCTAAAAAAAAAAGACCACTTTAATCCTATCAAAGATTCAGCTGATTCAAAGTAAACTTCTTACTTTGTGAGATCTGATCTATTTCTGGTTCACTCCAACTCTTAAGTAGCCCTTTGGGGTTAGAACTGAAAACCAAGAGTATTTACTGGGGCTATAACGCTATTGCATGTACTAATCCCTACTTTTTGTCCCCCAAACTGCCACAACTCTACTTCCTCTCCTTGGGATTCTTTTTTCTCTGGGATATTAACTCTGCATACCCTTGCTGTTTTGGTAACTCCGATATTTTTTTTAAAAAATGTTTCATCCAGTTTTCTAGCTTCTCTCTTTAGAATGGCTCTGAAACAAGCTATTAAATAATTTTTAAAAACAGATCTCCCCCAGGTGGCTTTTTAGTCTCTTATCTTGAAAATCAGTAGACAATAAAAGTTTACTCAATTCTGAAAAGAATTTGAATATAGAAATTAGAACATCAAGTTATAGACCTTAAATATTTATATAATTTTTATCTGTCAATTATACCTCAATAAAGCTGAAAATATGTGCTAAGACAGTTTAATGCCCATATGGAAAAAATAATAAAATTGGATTTCCTGTCCACAATCAGTTCCAGATAGCTTAAGAATTTAAAACTAAAGGCCAAAATCTTACATGAAAAAATAAAAGAATATTTTTAAAAATAAAAAATAATTTGAATATTAAAGAGATAGACCAAAACTAACAAATGAAAAAGTGCAACCTGAAAAAAGCATATACTATTCAAATAGAATAAAAATTCAGCCAGCAAGCTGTCAAAAATATCCTTAGAGAAATAAGACAGTGTACTCATGAAATAAGAAAGATACAAAATTATTTATAATAAGTCAAATTATGAAAGATCAACTTGCAGAATCGAGAAGAATTTAAAAGGAAGTAAAAACACTTGCAAAAATTTTTCAAATCACACATCTTGGAAATCCTAAAAAAAAAAAAGCAGAGTTATATGCATGTATATAGCTCGGAAGCCATCTAACTCAAAGGAAATATTCATCTTGTATTAGTTTTTATAGCCTTGAGAGAGAACCAGGATAAAATTAAGCAATGGATTTTAGTAGCTAATGATTAGTGATAAAAATATCAAAAGGTGTTCAAGGTATAAACTTATACCAAATATTTTATGATAGATAATAGTTAATTATTATATATTAACTCCTTGCTATTGGTATTTTAGATACCATATTTTCATAAAAGGCACAAATAGGGACTCCTGGGTGGCTCACTGGTTGAGCATCTGCCTTTGGCTCAGGGCGTGATCCTGGAGTTCCAGGATCAAGTCCCACATCAGGCTCCCTGCATGGACATCACCTCTTATGACAACTTGTCCAAATTTTGGTCATTCTGGTATCTAAGAAAATAAAACAGCAGCATAAATGCTAACCTTTAGCCCAAACCTATAAAATAAAGACAAATTCCAGAAACTGTACTAATGATTTGTATTCAACCCCATAGTTTTCAACTTGATACTGTTTTGATCATAGCCAAACAGAATGTAAGCTCTATTCTCAAAATCCCATGAGATATTTTAGGACAATTATTTTCTATTTCAGCTTTCACTATTAATCATAGAACCTGTAGTGTTCAAAAACAATGCAGGGAAATTGAAAGATATCCTTAACATACATTATGAAACCACATGACATAATATGGTAATTAGTAAATGTATATTCTGAGTTCTTTAGCAAACCCATACTCAAGAATTAAATTATTTCAAATTATATGCCATATCATATCACAATATGTTCCTTTTCTCACAAATGGAAAGGGGAAAAGGAATTGTATTATCATCTTCACCTATTGCCACTCTCGATGGGCTGTAATAAACTTTGAGACTCTCCTCCTCCTTTACTACAGAACAATGACTCACCTAGAGTTACATAGCATTCAGTTCCTAGGAATCTAAATTTCTCATTTTCTCCTTAATCTCAAAAGTGCTTATTGCTTAAAGCAAACAACAACAAAATAGTTTTAAGAAGATATTTAAGATAGTAAAAAGAAGGGGGGAGGTTGCAAACAATTACCAGGACATACATACTGTGATGATTATCTTTTTATGCATGCACACTAAGGATCATACAAGTGTTGATTCCCCATTTGCATGAACCTGAGAGTGAGCATCTCCTTAGTTTGTGCCCTAGACACCTTGTTTGCCTCACACTATTTCCTACTATGTATGGGAAAATTTTTCTTAAGATTTATTTATTATTTTGAGAGAGAGAGAGAGAGTAAAGGAGCATGGGGGAGGGGAGGGGCAGAGGGAGAAGGAGAGCCTCAAACAGATTCCCCACTGAGCACAGAACCCTATGCGGACTCAACCTGAGATCGTGACCTGAGCCAAAATCAAGAGTTGGACACAACAAAATGAGCCACCCAGGTGCCCCAATGCAGCATATTCTTGACATGTATGTTTGAGGAAATGTATTACAGCATTGATTGTGAATACTGAAACTAAATAAGTGCTATAGAAGATAGGTTAAATAATTTTGATACATCCATGTCATAAAATTAATAGAATACTATGCAGTTGTTCAAAGGAATGAGTGAGCTCTCTGTGTACTGATATGGAATGATCTCTACCATCTCATTATATGAAAACGTCAGAAGAGCAGAACACTGTTTTTCATATGTTCCAGTTTATGATTTAAAAATATTTACGGGATCCCTGGGTGGCTCAGCGGTTTAGCGCCTGCCTTTGGTCCAGGGTGCGATCCTGGAGTCCCGGGATCGAGTCCCGCATCAGGCTCCCAGCATGGAGCCTGCTTCTCCCTCCTCCTGTGTCTCTGCCTCTCTCTCTCTCTCTCTCTCTCTCTCTCTCTCTCTCTCAAATAAATAAATAAAAATTAAAAAATACTTAAAGACTATTTTACTCAATTCTGGATAAAATGTCTCTAGAAAGAAAACAACAACAACAACAACAACAACAACAACAAACCCTCTAGCTAATAGCTGTTGCTTCTTGAAAAGGGAGCCAAACTGGAAAACATGGGTTGGAAACAGGGACTTCCTTTTTACTCTGCCTTTTTGAACTTTTAAAATATTGTTTTATGTGTATATAGTACCTATTGTAAATTACAAAAAAAAAATAAAATGAAAGCTTTTCATTGTATGAGCAAAAAGGGGTTGCAAATAACCTTAGTAGTAGCTGCTTCAGACAACTGTAGGCATAGGAACCACATCACCGTGGATTAAAGCAAAATCCTGAAGTAAATAGAGGCATTCTAGGACATTTTAAAGTTCTTTGGCCCTGAATAGGAGAAGAGTAATAGGAAAGTAGCGAGAGGTGGACTGAAGGTTATGAAATTGAGGCGCTAAATATCTATATGGGGCAGCCCCAGTGGCTCAGCGGTTTAGCGCCACCTTTGGCCTGGGGTGTGATCCTGGAGACCTGGGATCCAGTCCCACATCGGGCTCCCTGCATGGAGCCTGCTTCTCCCTCTGCCTGTGTCTCTACCTCTCTCTCTGTGTGTGTCTGTCATGAATAAATAAATAAAATCTTTAAAAAAAAGAATATTGATGTCACTCAACAGAGCAGAATACAGTGGGTACTTATATAGTCTCTACCTTTTGTGCTTCTCCATCTAAATAAAGGTTAATAGCATATCCAGTTCTTTGCAGGATCCAAGAATGATTGTCAAGTTCTTTACTGAAATTGGACACCCTGATATCAATTGGACAATTGGCTTCTGACTCAGCTAAACTATATAGGATTGGCAAGTTATTTCATTTCCCTGTACCTCACTTTCCTCATCTGCCAATTTCAGAGATGCTGTAAGGATTAAATGAGTTAACAGCGATAAAGCACCTAAGACAATTCCTGGCACATTGTAAAAACTGTGTGTATTAGTTTGCTAGGGCTTACACAACAAACTGCTAAACACTGGGTGGGTTAAATCACAGAAATATATTTTCTCATGATCTTGGAGGCTAGAAGTCTGAAATTAAGGTGTCAGCAAAGTTGGCTTCTTCTGAGACTTCTCTCCTTTGCTCGTAGATGGCTGTCTTGTCCCTGTGACTTCACATAATTTTCTTTCTATGTATGTCTATGTCCTAATCTCTTCTTTTTATAAGGGCACCAGTCATATTGGATTAGAGCTCATCCTAATGTCCTCATTTAACCTTACATACGTCTTTAAAGATCCTGTTTTCTAATACAGTCACATTCTGAAGTACTGGGGGTTAGGACTTCAACATATGAATTTTGAGTGAACATAATTCAGCCTATAACACTGCATGTTTGTGGCTGATGTAGTATTCAGGATAATGGCAGATGTTTGGATACACAAGAAATGTCTTAAGTGGATTAAGGGGAGGATCAGGGGTCTGGTAAATGACAGCAATGAGGAAGGGGGAAGAGTAGTTTACCCTCTGGAAATGAAAATGAATTCTTGTTGCATTAACTTGATTCAGGCTACATAAAATTATTTTCTAAGTCCTTAGAACCTCTTAATGGAAAACATTAAGAAAAGAAGCTGCGGACACAAGTAATTTGTGCAACAATGCACTAGGTTAGCCCTTACCTTTTATTTAGATAGGGAATGATCAAGGTTGGGGAAGAATTACATACCAGCTAGCACAAAGCTTGAGTTAAATATGTATTTATGCAATAGATTCTTATCATGAAAAACTTCTGTCTAGTTCTAATTACTAAAAATGTCAGAGAAGTTTTCTCTGACACAGATTTTTAAAAAGTAGTTCTAAAAACTGTTGACTTGTAACTTTGAGATTATCAATGTTTATTTTCAGAAATTACATTTGTTAAGATGTTTGCACAGAAAGGAAGATTTGTTGACTGAAAATTGTAAACTATGGTGACTGAATTTCTGTAATCTATGGAGGTTGCATTTAACACTGATAACCACTGGAGATTAAATTTACTCATCATTCTTGGGATAATTAACCTGCTTACTATGACTGTACTGATCTAGCTTTAATTACTTAGCTAGTAGAAAAGATGATGCAAATTCTTTTAAAATTAAGAACATGTCTAAAGGCTTTTTGTGTAAAAGTTATTTTTCCATGTAAAATAAATAAATGAGGATGCAGAATAGCTGAAAACAAGGCTGAGTTTCAATCTTCCATAATGAGGTGATGGCATGAACATCAATGGGTTGTTTCTATCCAAGAAGATGAAAAAACAATGTCCTGAAAGTAGCACGGGGAACAGAAGAGGTATGGAAAAAGAATATTCCTCCCGTGAGAGGGTTTTAAGGGAAGCTAAGTCTTTGGGGAGAGCCCTGGCTCTCTTTCAACAAGGAGATGGAGAGAATCTCCAAGAAGAGGATGAGAATATGAGAAGTTTGTAACCATAGAAAAGGGAGTTGCTGGAGTTCAGGGGAAATTTTTTGGAGAGTAGGAATCAGTGAGAGTTTGGAATGGGAGTGAGAAGGCACAGAGCATTCTGGAAATGTGAATGTGGCATAGGATGGTCAGAAGACTTGCGGCTTCATATATTTGGGAGGTGAACCAAGGGTAACAGGGATAAGAGATATGTGGATTTATCTGCTCGTAATTCTACCAAGTTAATCATTCCACTGGTGGAGTGGATGGGCACTCAGGCCTTTTAAGAATCACCCAAGATCTAGACGGATTGCATTTTCAAGACAACTCAAGTCAGTGGGAAAGATGCCAGCTTCTGGAAAGAGTTAGGCTGAGGTCTTCATTAATTATAAAGCTCCATAGGAGAGGATCTAGGCTCCAGACTATTGGAAACAGGCTCCTTGGGAGTCATTAAAGTCCAGGTGGATAAATTAGAGAGCCTGGTCCCTAGGAGCTATGGAATACTTATGATCTAACTGAAATCCTGTGTATCTCCTTATTAACCTTGAATACTCCTGATGTGCCACATACAGATGAAGGGCCTTATTTACCAGTGCAGAGAGGAAGGTGTGGTTAGATGAAATAAGAGAAGCATGACAGAAAAGAAGTTCTGGAAAGAAAGAATTGTTGACTTCTGAGCATGTTGAGTTTGGGAATATATGTAGACTCCCTGGGTAAAACTGAGCAGCAGGGAGTTGTAAGCATAGCCTAGAGAGAAAGGAGGGTAGGAAAGTTGAGAAACTTGCCAAGAGAGTTTCCTCTGGTCCTGATCCGTGATATACTTGGAATGTTGGGGACAGACTGTATTTTGGGTCTCAGATCCTTTCTCTTGCTCTCTACTTACCTCACTTCTATTTATCCTTTCTCCAGTTTCTGCCTCTTTTTCCATTTGACCCTTTCCCTTACCCACCAAGCATGCTTAAATAAATGTTTCAGTGCCTAAATAAATGTTCCTGATTTCTGATTCTTCTGCAACCTACTGCCCCCCACCTCTTCACACACATTCTTTTTCCCATAACTTTTTCAAAATAAAGGTGTATTTGATGCCTACAATTTATTATTCTACTCTTCAGCTCCCTGCAATTTGGTTTTCATAACTCCATGGGAAATGGCCCTTAATTCACTTGGGGAGGTGAATAGAGGGATGAGTGGAAAAGATAAAGGGGATTTAGGGGTATAAGTTTCCAGCTATAAAATAAATAAGTCCTGCAAAGTATAGCATAGAGAATGTAGTCGATATTATTGTTGGGGCACCTGGGTGGCTTAGTCGGTTAAGCATCTGACTCTTGGTTTTGGCTCAGGTCATGATCTCAGGATCATGAGATGGAGTTCCACATCAGGTTCTGTGCTCAGCAGGGAGTCTGCTTCTCTCTCTCTCTCTCTCTCTCTCTCTCTCTCTCTCTCTCCTTCTGCACCTCCCCCTCACTCATGTGCTCTCTCTCTCTCTCTTTCTAAAATAAATAAATGAATCTTTCAGAAAATAAATAATATTGTAATAATGTATGGTGACAGGTGGTAACTACACTTACCATGGTGAGCATTGAATAACATACAAAATTGTCAAATCAATATATTTTATACCTGAAACTAATATAACATTGTCAATTATACTTCAATAATAATTTTAAAAATTCTCTCTAATGACAAGCTAATTTTAAACTAATTGCCAATTACAAGTAATCATCCTGCTGACCTCGTGGCAGCATTCAATATTGTTGAGCACACTCCTTGTTGATTCTCTTTCTTAGCCCTTGGCTGCTTTTCTTTCCTCATTTTTCTCCTATCCCTTCTCTCTAAGCTTCACTAAATCCTCTCCCCTGGTTTTATCTTAAAGTTAGCTATTCTTTATATTCTGTCTTTTGTATGCTTCATCAACCTAAAGTCATGAGGAGAGCGGCTACCTGAAAGCCTTGGGGAACTCAGGGACACATTCAGTCATTGCCATCATCAGTGTCACTTTAAGGACTCACCACCACCACCTGCTGCCACAACCATCAACAGAAGGAGGAACAGGAAGATTTTATGTTAGTTTTCACCTGATATTCAAATGTCTAGTAACATGTCCCTAAATTAGAAGAGTCACAGAATGCTACCTACCACTTAGCATTCTACAATTTTCAGCTCCAAGCTCCCAAAACTGGTTAAATGTGCCACTTGCATTGCCCTGTATTGTGACCTCTACTACATTCCTTCAAGCAAAGATGGTTCCTGACAGGGTATTGAGAACTGGCACCAGTTAGTTATCATGAAACCTACCCTCCTTTGTCCCTCTTACGTGTTGTCAGTTTGATGGAAATCTGTAGGATTAAAACATCAGGGCATTTAGGGTTTATGTAAGTGAGCAGGTCATATTTTGGTGTTTAGAAGCTTTACACATTTGCTCTGACTCTTAAGCTTGATGTAAGCTATCATGTCTGAGATCCTTGGTGTAGCACTGCCTTTTAGCCTCTTATCTCTCCCTCTGCTTATTTTCTCAGGCCTTCTAATCCTTATCTCTCCCCTGATTCCTACCCTGGTCACTCTCGAATGATCCATATCCATACTTCCAAGTGCAGATTGGATAACTCCACATAGATGTCCTGCAGGCAGCTTGACCTCATTTATAACTGAACCTATTTCCTGCCCCCTTACCCTTCATTCCCTTTCCCCAATAAAAAACATACCTATGGTCTCTACCTTGGCAAATAGCAACTACCTTCAACTCTTTATCTCTTTCCAACCCCAGCACACATTTCCCTTGATACTGACTCTGATATTTCTCCCATCTGTTAACTCCCTCACACCCACTTTCACTGCCCTAGTTTCATGCCTCATCACTTACTGCCTAGACTTGCAATAGCCTCCAGATACTCCCCTTTCCAATCTGTCGTTTACAGTTTTGTCAGAAATGTAATTCTTTAAAAAATAAACATATTCAGTTCCTGGTTAAAAATCTCTAGTAAGGGGCACCTGGGTGGCTCAGTCAGTTAAGCCTCCACCTTCACCTCAGGTCATGATCCCAGTGTCCTGGGATTAAGCCCTGCATTGGGCTCCCTGTTCAATGGGAAGCCTGCTTCTCCCTCTCTCTGCCTCTCCCACCACTGGTGCTCGCTCTCTTGTGTGCCCTTGTTCTCCCTCTCTCACTCAAATAAATAAATAAATACATAAATACATAAATAAAATCTTTTTAAAAAATCGCTATTGAAGGACTGTTACATGCAGGATAAAGTCCAAACTCATTAACCTGGCTTGTAGGATTGGTCATATATGACCCCAAAATAATTTTCCTTTAGAAATTTTAAAATATGTGTAAAATTTACACACAGTGAAATGCATAGATATTAAGGGTGCAATTTGATTATTTTTGACAAATATACACATACCTGTAACGAATGCCTCAATCAAAATACAGGACATTTCCATCACTTTAGAAAATTCCCTCATGCCCTTTTCAACCAATTTCTGCATTCCCATAGACAATCACTATCATGATTTTTATCATCATTGATTAATGTTATCTGTTCTCAACATGAAGAATGTGTTATTTTTTCATACAACATAATGGTTTTGAGACTTATTCATGCTGTTTTATGTATCAGCTATTCACTATTTTTTTTATTGCTAAGGGGTATTCCACTCAGTTTAAGTTGTTTTTGGTTTGAGGACATAATGATAAAACAACTATAAACATTCTTATATGAATGTTTTTGTGGAGTTATGTTTTCATTTTTCTCACGTAAATATATAGGAGTGTGGTTGCTGGATCACATAGTAGATGTATAGTTAGCTGTCTAAAAGTTTGTTAAACAGTTCTCCAAAGTGATTGTATCATTTCCATTTTGCCAGCAACATATGAGCTCTTCCATATCCTTGATAAAATTTGGCATTGCCAGTCAATTTAATTTTAGCCATTATAATGATAGAATACTTGTTTTAATACCTCATTGTGGTTTTCTTTTCTATTTTCTGGTTTACTAATAATTTGAGCACTTTTCTATGTGTTTATTGGGCATTACCATGTCCTCTTTTCTTAAGTGTCTGTTCAAGTATTTTTATCATTTTAAATTGAGTTTATTGCCTTTATATTATTGCATTAAAAGCATTCTTTATGTATCTTTACTACAAACCCTTTGTCAGGTATCTGTATTGTGAATACTATCCTCCAGTCTATGGTTTACCTTAAATTTTCTCAATTGTCTACTTTAATAAGCAGAAGTTTTAAATTTTGATGAAGTCTAATTTATCAATTTTTATTTTATGTTTATTGGTTTCTGTCCCCTATTTAAGAAATCTTTGTCTACACCTAGATAGCAAAGATATTCTCTAGTAGCTTTCTTCTAGATGTTTTATGGTTTTAGCTTTTGCATTCACATCTATTACACAACTTAAGTTTGTTTGCATATGATGTCAATGTTCATTATTTTCCACATGAATATCCAGTTGGTCAAAAGTTATATGTTGAAAAGGAATTTCCTTTCCCTGTTGAATTGCTTTAGTGCCTATATTAAAATTGATTGACCTTATAAGCATGGATCTACTTCTGCATTTGTTATTCTCCTCCATTCACCTAGTTGTCTACTTTTATGCCAGTATGGCATCATATTAATTAATGTAGCTTTATAGTAAGTCTTGAAGTTAGGCAATGCAAGTGGGCCAGCTTTTTGTCTTTTTCAAGATCATTTTGACTATTCCTGGTCTCTTGCATTTTTAAATAAATTTTAGAATCAATTTGTCAAATTCTATTTTTAAAAACCTACTACAAATATGACTGGGGTTCTACCAAATCTCTATTGATTTGAAGATAATCAGCATCCTAACAATATTGAGTTTTACAATCCATTTACCATGGTATATTGTTCCATTTATTTAGGCCTTTTGTATTTTTTATATTATATTTTTTATATTTATATTTTCTTCCAGCAATATTTTAGTATATTTAATATATTCTAATATTTGTTAAATGTACTAAGCAGTGTCTATGTATAATAATAAATAATAAGTGATATATATTTTTCATGTCTATGTTTTTGACACTACTACAAATTAAATTTTCAAATTTCATCATTCAGTTACTTGCTGCAAGCATTTAAAAATCAAATTGAATTTTTATAGTGACCTTGTATTCTCTACCCTTGATAAATCCACTAAGTAGTTCTAGTAGTTGTTTTTAGATCCTTAAGATTTTCGATGTAAAAATCACATTGTCTGCAAATAAAATAGTTTTCCTTTTCTTTCCGATTGGTATACCTTGTTTTATTGCCTTATCACACTAGGCTGGAACTTTAGTACATTGTTGAATAGAGGTGATAAAACGACATCTTTGATTTGTTCCCAAACTTAGGGAAACACGGTCAGTATTTTACCATTAGGGGTGATGCTAACTGTAGGCTTTTTTGTAGATGCCCTTAACTCAAGTTGAGGAAGTTCCCTTTTATTACTAGTTTTCTGAGTTTCTACCATGAATGGATATACAATTTTTGCCAAATACTTTTCTTCACCTATTGAGATAATATTATGTTTTTTCTCCCTTATTCTGTCAATGGTTAATTACATTGATTTTATTTTATTTTTTTTTACATTGATTGATTTTAAACATTAAACTAGCCTTACATTCTTTAGATAAATCCTACCTGGTTATGGTGTATTGTCCTTTTTATATATTGCTGGCTTTAACTTACTACTGTTTTGTTAAGGAATTTTGCATCTAAGTTCATAACACATATTGATCTGTAAGCTTCTTTTACTGTCTTTGTCAAGTTTTGATATTGGGATTTTGCTGGTCTCATAAAACCAAGTTGAGATGTGTTCTCCCTACTTCTATTTTCTGAAATAATTTACAAAGTATTGGTAATATTTCGTCCTTAAACGTTTGATATAATTCATTGGTAAAGCAATATGGGCCTGGAGGGTTTTGTGTGAAGAATTTGTATTAGGAATTTAATTTTTTTAAAGATTTCATCTATTTATTGGAGAGAGAGAGAGAGAGAGCAAGAGAAAGCATGAGCAGTGGGGAGAGGAAGAAGCAGGCTCCCTCTTGAGCAGGGAGCCCAACATGGGGATCGATACGGACCCTGAGATCATGACCTGAGCCAAAGGCAGATGCTTAACCAATTGAGCCACCCAGGCACCCTATTCATTTTTAATAGATATAGTATAATTCAGATTTTCTGTTTCTTTTCTTGTTAATTTTGGTAATTTTCTTTTGATAAATTTGTCCATTTTATCAAAAATGTTGAATTTATTGGAATGAATTTGTACATAACATTGGTATAGTATCCTCTTAACGTCTATGATATTTTTAGTGATATCATTTTTTTAATTCATGGTATTAATAATTTGTGTTTCTATTTTTCTTGATGATTCTCCTAGTTTTTCAATTTTATTTATTGAAAGAACCAACTTTTAGCTTTGTTAATATTCTGTTGCTTATCTGTTTTCTATTTTATTGATTTTTCCTTATCTTTATGATTTCCTTCGTTTTTTTAATAATAAATTTATTTTTTATTGGTGTTCAATTTGCCAACATACAGAATAACACCCAGTGCTCATCCCGTCAAGTGCCCCCCTCAGTACCCGTCACCCATTCCCTTCCTTTGATTTATTTTTTATTTAATTTACTATTCTTATATTAGCTTTTTTAGGAAGGAAACTTTCAACTTGGTTTTAAACTTTTCCCACCTTAAATATAAGCATTTAAAACAATGAATTCTCCACTGGATACTATTTTGATAGTATGCCACAAAATTTGGTATATTTTAACTTTCAATAAGTTCTAAATAACTTCTAATTTCCCTTGAGATTTCTTTTTTGACCGACACTTTATTTTAAAGTGTGTTGTTTAATTTCCTAATATTTAAGGGCTTTCCAGATGTCATGTTGTTATTCATTTCTAATTTTCTTCTATTATAATCAGAGAATATACAATGTAGTATTTAGGTCTTTAGGTCTAATAAATTAAGACTCATTGTTATGGCCTGGCATAGGTCTGTCTTGGTGAACATTTCACAGACACTTGAAAAATAAAGTGTATGCTGTACTTATGGGGTACAATATTCTATAAATATTAATTAGGTAAAGTTCACTGATGGTCTTATTCAAATCTTCTATATCCCTCCTGGGATTTTTTTTGTCTAATTGGTCTATTAATTCCTGAAAAAGAGGTCTTAAATTCTCCACTTATAACTGTGAATTTGTCTCTTTGCCACTTTATTTTGTCAGTTCTGAGTCTATGCATTTTAAAACAATGTTATTTAAGAGCTTCTTATGTATGTCCTTCTGGTGAATTGACCTTATCATTTTGAATAATCTTCTTATTTTTGTTAAATGTACCATGTTTTGAAGTTTCTTCTGTCAGATATTGATATAGCTACATCAGCTTTCTGATGCTTACTGTCTGTGTGTGATATACCTTTGCCATTCTTTTATTTTCAGCCTATCTCTGTATATAAAATGTGTTTCTTTAGAGTGCCTATAGTTGGGTCTTGCTTTTTTTATGTAGTCTGTAATTTTCTGCCTTCTATTTGGAGTGTTGAATTAATTTACATTTAATGTACTTATTGACAAAATTTGGTTTGAGCCTACCATCTTGCTATTTGTTTTCGAATTGTTCTATTCACTTTTTGTTCCTCTATTGCTCCCTTCCTGACTTCTTTTAGATTAACAAATATTTTGTATTATTCCATTTTAAGTCCTGTATAATACCTCTTTGCATTTTTTGTGTTTGTTTTAGAGCAGAATTTCTTGGGGCACCTGGGTGGTGAAGTTGGTTGAGCATCCAACTTTTGATTTCAGCTCAGGTCATGATCTCCAGGTGGTGAGATCAGGTCCCACGTGGGGCTCTGTACTCAGCAGAGTCTGAGATTTTCTCTCTGTCTCCCTCTGCCTCTCTCACTCATGCTCTCTCTCTCTCTCTAAAATAAATAAACAAATCTTTCTTTAAAATATAGAGAACTTCTCAACCTCAGCACTATTGACTTATCTGTTGTGAGGGCTGTCCTGTGCATTGTAGGATGTTTAGCAGCATCTCTAGCTGGTACTTAATATATACCAGTAGCATTTCCTCCCAGTTTTGACAATGAACATGTCTCCATACATTGTCCAATGACCCCTGAGAGGCAAAAATCATCCCTGGATGTGAACCAATGATTTAGAAATATAATATGCACACTTAATTTATCATTATATAATCAGAATAGCATTGTAGTTCTTAATATAAAATCTGAGAACCTTTCAACAGCAAAATTCCACCTTCTCCATCTTTATATTATTATTATTATTTCACATTTACATAAATATAATAAAACCCATAATGCAGGATATTATTTTTGCTTTAAATACTCAGTTGTCTAAGAAATTCAGTATAAAAATATATGGACTTTTATACTTGCCTACTTGTTTGTCATTTTTTGGTAACTCCTTATAAATTTGAGTTTCTGTCTAATGTCATTTCACTTCAGCTGAAACAAGTTCCTTTAGTATTTCTTTTAGTGCAGGTTTGCTAGCAACAAATTCCCCAAACTTTTTCTTATCTGAAAATGTCTTGATTTTGCCCTGTTTTGAAGGATGTTTTCCCTAGATGTTTAATTCTGTTTTGTTTTTTCTTTCATCACTTTAAATATGCCATTTCATTGAATCATAGCTTCCATTGTTTCTAATGAGAAGGCAGCAGTTTGACTATGATGTGCACAAATACAGTTTTCTTTGCATTCATCCCATTTGGAATTCAGATATCTTAGATAAGAAGGGAAAATTTTAGCCATGCTTTCTTTAAATACCATTTTCTTTCTCTTCTCTGTCTCCAGTTCCAACCACATGTTGGATATTGTTCCACATGTCATTGAAACTCAATTATTTTAGTCTATCCTCCATCTTTCTTTCAGATGAAGAATTTTATTGATCTAGCTTCAACAATTCTTTATTCTGCAGTCTCCATTTTGCTGTTAATTTCATCCAATGATTTTTTCATATTGGATATTGTGCTTTCCCTTATAAAATATTTGGTTTCTATTTATAATTTGGATTTATCTGCTGAAATTTCCCATCTATTCACTCAATATAACCACAATTTTCCCTTAGGCTTTAAAAATATATTTATAACACTTGTTTTAAATTCCTTGTCTGCTGGGACACCTGGGTGGCTCAGCTGTTGAGCATCTGCCTTTGGCTCGGGGCGTGATCCTGGAGTCACAGGATCGAGTCCCACATTGGGCTCCCTGCAAGGAGCCTGCTTCTCCCTCTGCCTGTGTCTCTGCCTCTGTCTGTGTCTCTCATGAATAAATAAATAAAATCTTTTAAAAAATTCCTTGGCTGCTAATTCCAACAGCCATACCTTCTCTTGTTGTGTTTCTCTTGACTACTGGTTTTCTTGACTTTGGGGCACATTTTTCTGCCCTTTTGCATAACTAGGATTATTTTATTTTGTATACTGAATATCATAAGTGGTAAATTGTGTAGCGTCTCAATTATGTCATTTTCTTTTAAAGGACGTCCAGTTTTGTTTTGAAAACCTCCTTAATTACTGGTAGATACTTTAGGTCCTGTTTGGTTTAGTTTTATTCTGTTAGAGTGCGTCTTTAATTTTCTGTTCTTTACTGACACAGAGAGCATGGTCCTTATTCCTGAGGTGTGGGATTCTGAAATGAATGCCTGAGGTGTTCAGTGGGATCTCTCCTCTATGGCTAGGCCAGAATCTTAATATATTTTAGCACTACATAACCTATGGTATCTCCATTTAGAAATCAACTTCATAACATACAATCTCTGGTAAGCCTAGCAGACTCAAGCACTGCCTGTGTGCAGCTCAGCTGTTACCCTAGGACCATGCAGATATCTGATGCCACCCTTTTTCACAGGTTTGTTTTCTCTACCATTCAATTCTATAAAGTCCAATCTCTTTGGCTCCAATATCTGGCTCTTTAAGGCCAATTTTCTGCTTGGACTCTGCTTTCCACTGCGAGTTAAGAGAGTATTCATAGACAAAAATCTGGGTGATTGTGGGGTTTACTTTTTGTATTTTCTTTCTCTCAAGGATTACAGTACTATACTGCCTATTATTAATCACCTGAAAATGTTGCCACATATATTTTGTCCAATGTGTATTTGTTGTTGATAGGAGAGTAGGTCAAATGTCAGTTACTTTGTAATGGCCCAAAGTGGAAGGTTTATAGTTGTGACTGTTTAATTGAAATTGAAAACCCATCATTTCTTCCTTGATATTGGTAACTGAACTAGAATCAATATATTGGGGGAAAACAGAGACTGGTATGATTTTGAAATTATATTAGCAAGTTTAATAAAGTTAATTCTGAACCTGAAGTTTCTAGCTCCAAATTTGCTGGTTTTTGGAATTTAATACCCAAGACACAACGTTATCAGAGAAGCATCCCCTTATCTATCTTATGCTTCTAATTTTTTCTTATCTGTCATAAATTTATACCTTAAAACTGCTAGTAGTTTTTTGGGGCTCTCTGAGTTTGCATGTAGCCTGCCCCGACAGAATTGCCTCATTAGCTGACTGATCTTTGTTGCAATGAAGTCTTCTTTCTTCCTGTTCCTGGCCTCTAGTTCTCTCCTTTCTCTGAATTTCCGCATGGGGTATTGGTATATGAAGCAAGATCTTTCTTTCTTGTGTCTGCCATGTTTATTTCAAGACCCATCTTGTCCAGAAAGGTGATTTTTCCTGAACAATTTTATCAGCTTGCCAAGAAATCTATTTATATTTTCTCCTCCTAGCCTCACCTGCTGAAAAGTTTGAGACACAAATAAATAAAGGTTTTTATTATATTCTGCTCCCTTCCTAGATGAACTGGGACCCTGAATCTGTCATATCTACTGCTTTTTAAAAAGTTTTTATTTAAATTCAAGTTAATTAACATATAGTGTTAGATTAGATTAAGATGTACAATGTAGTGATTCAACACTTCCATACAACACCCTGTGCTAATCTCAAGTGCACTCCTCAATCCCATCACCTATTTCACCCATCCCACCATTCACCTCCCTTCTGGTAATCTTTAGTTTCTTCTCTGTAGTTAAGAGTCTCTTTATTGGTTTCTCTTTTTCTTTTTCCCTTTGCCCTTTTGTTCTGTTTCTTAAATTCCACATATGGATGAAATAATATGGTATTTCTCTTTCTCTGCCTGACTTACTTCACTTAGCATTATACTCCCTAGCTCTATCCATGTCTTTGCAAATTACAAAATTTCATTTTTTTATGGCTAATATTCTATCACACACACACACACACACACCACATCTTTTATCCATTCATCAAACAATGAACACTTAGGTTGTTTACATAATTTGGTTATTGTACATAATGCTGCTATAAACATAGGATTCATGGATCCCTCTAAACTAATATTTTTGTATTCTTTCAGTAAAAACCTTGTAGTGTGGTTGCTGAATTGTAAGGTAGTTCTATTTTTTTTGCTAGTTCTATTGTTAAATTTTGAGGAGCTTCCGTACCATTATCCACAGTGGCTGCACCAGTTCACATTGCCACCAACACTGCAAGAGAGTTCCTATTTCAACACATCTTGCCAACACATGTTGTTTGTTTCTTGAGTTTTTTTTTTTCTGTAGGCATTCTGACCAGTATGAGTTAATATCTCCTTGTAGTTTTGATTTATATTTTCCTGATCATCAGTAATGTTGAGCATCTTTTCATGTGCCTGTTGACTCTCTGTACGACTTCTTTGGAAAAATGCCTATTCATGTCTTCTGCCCATTTATTAATTGGATTATTTGTTTTGGGGGTGTTGAGCTGTTCTTTATATGTTTTGGATCCTAACCCTTTATCAGATATGTCATTTGCAAATATCTTCTCTCATTCCGTAGATTATCTTTTAGTTTTCTTCATTGTTTCCTTCACTGTGCAGAAGCTTTTTATTTTGATGAAGTCCCAATAGTTAATTTTTGCTTTTCTTCCCCCTTGTCTCAGGAGACATATCTAGAAAGTTGTTTGTTATGGCCAATGTCAGAAAAATTACTGTATGTTCTGTCTTCTAGGATTTTTAAGGTTTCAGGTCTCACACATAGTCTTTAAACCCTTTTGAGTGTACTTTTGTGTATGGTATAAGTAAATGGTCCAGTTTCATTCTGTTGCATGTTGTTGTCCAATTTTCCCAGCACCATTTGTTGAAGATATTATCATTTTTCCATTGGATATTCTTTCCTACTTTGTTGTAGATTAATTGATCATACAGCTGTGGGTTATTTCTGGGTTTTCTATTCTGTTCATTGATCCATGTGTCTGTTTTTGTGCCAGTACCATACTGTCTTGATCAGGGCAGCTTTGTAATACAATGTGAAGTTTGGAATATTGGTGCCTCCACTTTCACTTTTCTTTTTCATGATTGCTTTGGCTCTTTAGGGTCTTTTGTGGTTCCATACAAATTTCAGGATTGTTTGCTCTAGCTCTGTGAAAAATGCTGGTGGTATTTTGATAGGGATTATATTGAATGTATAGATTGCATTTGATAGTATAGACATTTTAGCAGTATTTTTTCTTCCAATCCACGAGCATGGAATGCTTTCCAATTTCTTTGTGTCATCTTCAATTTCTTTCATTAGTGTTTTATAGTTTTCAGAGTACAGAGCTTTTCCCTCTTTGGTTAGTGTATTCCTAGGCACCTTATGGTTTTTGCTGTACTTGTAAATGGGATCGGTTCCTTGATTTCTCTTCCTGCTGCTTCATTACTGGTGTATAGAAATGCAACAGACTCCTATCTGTTGACTTGGTATCCTGCGACTTTGCTGAGTTCGTGTATCAGTCCTAGCAAGTTTTGGTGAAGTCTTTTGAATTATCTATTATGGAGTATCATGTCATCTGCAAATAGTGAAAGTTTGACTTCTTCCTTACTGATGCCTTTTATTTTGTTTTTCTTGCCCGATTGCTGGATCTAGGACTTCCAGTACTGTGTTAAGTAAGAGTGGTGAGAGTGGACATCCTTGTCTTGTTCCTGACCTTAGAGGATAACCTCTCAGCTTTTCCCTGTTGAGGATGATATTCACCATGGGTTTTTCATAGATGTCCTTTATGACGCTGAGGTATGTTCCCTCCATCCCTACTTTGTGGAGAGTTTTTATCATGAAGGGTTGTTGTACTTTGTCAAATGCTTTTTATGCATCTATTGGAATAATCCTATGGTTCTTCTCCTTTCTTCTATTAATGTGTTGTATCACGTTGATTGATTTGCAAATATGAATCACTCTTGCTACCAAGAAATAAATCCCATTTGATCATGGTGAATGATTTTCTTTAAAGTATTTTTTTATTCAGTGTGCTAGTATTTTATTGAGGATTTTTGCACCTATGTTTGTCAGAGATTTTGGCCTGTTGCTCTTTTTTTGTGGTGTTCTTATCTGATTTTGGAATCAGGGTAATTCTGGCCTCCTAGATTGAATTTGGAATTTTCTTTTATGAGTAGTTTGAGAATAGATATTAACTCTTCTTTAAATGTTTGGTAGAATTCTGGGTCTATCTCCTTTACACTTTTTACAAGTCCCACATACCTAGTTTATTGCTCTTTCTTCTGTAATGACTATCTCTGGGTGCACTCCAGACCATTGCCTCTGGGCAATGTTGTCAATGTCCTGTTACTAGTCTAAAAAAATCTCCAGGTTTAAATATCACTTTCATTTCTGCAGTGCTTTTATTTGAAGATATTAAAGAATGCACAGTTTATTGTTGAGAAAGCTTTTAGCAGTGGACCTACTCAGGAAGAAATCAGAGGTGTCCTAGTGCAGCAAATGCCTGGGTATTGTGAGTAAAGCACATTCTTTTGACATATGTAAGTTCCTCTGCCAGAGCAACAATATGGCAATTATTGCCTGCTCAAGAGTTTCTTGATCTAAGTATATTCTGGATGTGGGTAGGGAGGTAGCTAACAAAACTCCCTTATGTCTTTAATGCTTAGAAAACCTCATACAAACTGTGCTCCTATGTTGTACCTCAAGAACCCAGGATTTCCCAAGGTAAAGTTATAAGCTGAACTTTTAAATGATCCTAGGTTATATGTTTCAATCTGTGTTTCTATGTTTTTAAATATGCATTTAAAAAATCACATTCTATGTACTATTACAACATCCTGAGGACAGTAATTGAATTTATTCTTTAACTATCAGGTTTCTGTTCTCTCTGTCAGCCTATTTGGCCCCTGATATAAAATTATATACTTGAGCAATGTAGGTAGCCTAGCTCTAAACCAGATTTCTCTCTACAGTTATTTTGTAAACCATTAGAAAAGCAACACAGTCATTCAAATTGGTTTCTAGACCAAAAATGGCTCTTAAAATGAAAATATGGCCAGTAGAACTACATTCTTAGAATGACATTTCTTTATTGCCATTCAGTCAGTTATCATTGTAAAAGGATTATGTATCTATGAAATATAGATCCCAAGATGAAAAATTTCCAGTGATTAACTGACAGTGGAGTAAAAAAGAGCATTCAAACATGGGAGTAGGGGATGCCTGGGTAGCTCAGTAGTTGAGCTTCTGCCTTCAGCTCAGGATGTGATCCCGGGGTCCTAGGATCAAGTCCCACATCAGGCTTCCTGCAGGGAGCCAGCTTCTCCTTCTACCTATGTCTCTGCCTCTCTCTGTGTGTCTCTCATGAATAAATAATAAAATCTTTAAAAAAAAACACGTGAGGGTAGCATTTAACTATTTCCATACAGGTTCAAATTCCAGGTTTATTTCTTATTAGCTAGGTGCCATTGGGAATGATAAGAATGTCTGAAACAGCTCCATTTTCCCCTCCTCAAGATTAGGACAATATTTAATTTTCAGGTTTGTTTTGAGGATTAAATAAAATATGCCTCAAATATAGTGTAATCTTCAGTCAGATTATAAGCCTCTAATAGAGTATGTACCTGCAGTCACCTGATTCAGCTACCTGATTAGAACTATGAATTATAGGCATTATATTGGGGGGAAGTGGAGAGGATAGTATGATTATGATACTTTGTCTACAAGAGTGGTTTAATAGATAAAACTAATTCTGAACCTCAAGATTCTAAGAATTGGACATGCCTTTGATTTAAAAATAATTCATGGGTTCTAGTTTTTACATTAAAAGGGTTATTAATAGTTGAATAGGTTTACAAGGTAATTGTGAAAAACTGCACTTCTCCAAGGTCTGCAAAGCTGAATTTCTTCTTTGAAAATCTGATTTCAAGGTTTAGATCTCACGGTTACCTTCTTTATCAATTAGTGTTAGCAAGAGCAATTTCTCTTTTCTTGCCAATAATAATGGAAATGAATCCAACAATCATAAAGAGTTATCATTGCAGTGGCATTGTGTGAAATAATTCAAATTTCTGGGCTGAAAGCAACTGTTGAAATATCAGACAGAGATGAGAAACCTCTGAAGCCTTGACAAAGAACTAAACATGGTAATTTTTAAATGTGCATATGACTATACATTTTATTATTACACTCAAGGATAGCTGCATTAATGCAATTACCTCTAATGTTCAAAATATGAAAAATTAACACTCAGAGGCTTCACCCAAAAATAGAATTATCTCAATAGAACTAAAACAATAAAAGTTATTTTAACTTTTGTATATATTAGCATTTCTGAGCCTCAAGGCTCAGACACATTAGACACATTCTAAACCTGTTGTGTAAATCCCATCTATTGAATTTCTAATTTCAGGGTTTATATTTTTCAGTTTTATAATTTCGGATTCTTACAGCTTCCTGTTTTTTGCTGAAATTCCTCATCTTGTGTAATTTATTGAACATATTAATGAGTTAAAATATATGGCTAACAACTCAATATCTGGATCTCTTAATAGGTTGCCTGATTTTTTCCTTTTTATTTTTAAATAGTGTCTTTTGTCATGATTGGTTTCAGTTTTACTAACTGAATGCTGGACATCATGTTTAAGAAGCGGTAAAAGTTGATATGAGGCTTTAAATGATGATTATCTTCCGCCAGAGATGAACTACTTTTGCTTGTGGCAGAAAGTTAGGGTAGGTGCATATTGTCTTATTTTGGCTGGGGTTGAGCTGATTTGAAGCTTTGTTTAAATTTTTGTGAGAGCTGGTCCATTACGAGTTCACCCTTTTTTTTTTTATTGTGTCAAAATTCATGTAACATAAAACTTACTATCTTAACCATTTTTAATTGTATGATTCAGTGCTACTAAGTACATTTATATTGTTGTGTGACCAAAACCACCATCCATTTCCAGACCTCTTCATTTTACAAGAATGAAACTGTACCCATTTGATAGTAACTTCCCATAACTCCTTTCTTTCTTTTTTCTTTCCTCCTTTCTTTCCTTCCTTCATTTCTGTCTCTCTCTCTCTCTCTCTCTGTCTCTCTTTCTTGCAAATCTCCCATTTTCCCACATGCCCCAGCATCTGGTAACCATTATTCTATTTCCCATTACTATGAGTTTGGCAATATATATATTTTTTTCACATGTAAGTGAGATAATGCAATATTTTTCTTTCTATATCTGTCTTGTTTCACTTAGCATAATGTCCTTCAGTTTCATGCATATTGTTGCAAATGGCAGGATGCGTGTGTGCACACATGTATGTTTGTATGTGTATGCCATTCTCTTTATACACTCATCCGTTGATAGACATTTAGATTGTTTCCATATCTCGGCTATTGTGACTAATCCTGCAATGAACATGGGAATGCAGATATCTCAAGATAGCTATTTTATTTCTTTTGGATACATCCTAGCCAACATGTCATATTTTGACTTTTTAGTAATAGCTTTCCTAACAGATATGAGGTGATAGCTCATTGTGGTTTTGACTTTCATTTCCCTGATGATTAGTGATATTGAGCATCTTTTCATGTACTCATTGGTTGTTTGTATGTCTTCTTTGGAAAAAAAATGTCTATTCAGATCCATTCTTAAAATTGAATTATTTGGTTTTTTTTGTTTTTTGTTTTGTTTTGTTTTGTTTTGCTATTGAGTTGTAGGAGTTCCTTGTGTATTATGGCTATACCCCTCATCATAAAGATGGTTTGCAAATATTTTTTCCCATTCTGTAGGTTGCCTTTTCATTTTCTTATTTCTTTTGTTGTGCAGCTTTTTAGTTTCATATACTCCCAATTATTTATTTTTACCTTTGTCATTTATGCTTTTGGTGTAATATCCAAAAAGTCACTGCCAAGACTTGTGTCAAGGAGTTCTACCCTGTTTTTTCCTCTGAGTTTTGGTTTTATGATTTCAGATCTTATATTTAAATCTTTAAGCCATTTCAAGTTGATTTCTGTGACTGGTATAAAATAGGAGTCCAATTTCATTATTCTATGTATGATTATCCATCTTTCCCATCACCATTTATTGAAAAGACTATCTTTTCCTCTATTGAGTATTTTTTACTCCTTTGTCAAATATTGGTTGACTATATCAGTGTGGATTTACTTCTGGTCTCTTGGTTCTGTTCTACTGGTCTCTATGTATATGTTTTTATGGCATTGTTTTCACGACTATAGCTTTGTAAAAAAGTGTGAAATCAGGAAGTGTGATGCCTTTAGCATTGCTCTTCTTGTTCAAGATTGCTTGAGCTGTTTGAGGTCCTTTATGGTTTCACATGAATTTTAGGATTTTTTTTCTTTTTCTGTGAAAACACCATTAGGGTTTTTGTAGAGATTGCATTGAGTCTATAGATCACTTTGGGTAGTATGGCCATTTTGACAATATTAATTCTTCCAACCCATGAGCACAGGATTATTCTTTTATTTATTTAAGTCTTCTTTAATTTCTTCCATTAGTGTTTTATAATTTTCTGTGTACAAGTCTTTTACCTCCTTCATTAAATTGATCCCTAACTAATTTTTAGTGTGTGGACATCGAACTGATTTTTTGCATGTCAATTTTGTATGCTGAAACTTTGTTGAAATTGTTGATCAGTTCTAACAGTTTTTGATGAAGTCTTTAAGATTTCCTGTATATATAAAGTCATGTCATCTGCAAAAAGAGATGATTTTACTTCTTCCTTTACAATTTGTGTGCCTTTCATTTCTTTCTGTAATCTAATTGTCCTAGCTAGGACTTCCAGTGCTATGTTGAATAGAAGTGGTGAAGGTTTCTAGGGGCAAGATGGCAGAAGAGTAGGGGACCTCATTTTATCTGGACCCTTTTTAGCTAGGTAACTATCAAATTATTGTGAACACCTATGAGTTCAACCCAAGATGTAAGAAAAGAATTGCTGGAATTCTACAAATAGAAGAGTGACCACTTTTTGGAAGGTAGGAGATGCAGAGAAGTTAATCTGAAATGGCAGGGGAAGGAGCCTCCATTATCTGGCTACTAGAAAGTGATGTAGCCCTAGAGCACAAAATCGGAACCTTTAGAAATCTGCTCAAGTGAGAGACATCCTGCCTGAAAAGTGCTCAGGCAGCCAAGTGGGGCAGAATCCTGGGCGGGATGGTGTGGTCTCAGGATCCCAAGGGTCACAGAAACAGTGGGAGTTCCCTAGCCAGCAGAGTTCCCAAGCATTGGAAAGGGGAAACCAGAGAGGGTCGCGAGCCTGGGAGGGGGCTCTCAGCTCCTTTCTAAATGAACCTCGAACCATGGCAGGATTGGGCAACAGCTCTCTGGGCAGGGGCCCTGCAAAGGGCAGAAACACAGCGACCCTCTGCCTTACCCTGAGAGGATGGATGGGGGCTCACACCACAGGAGTCTGTAAAGTTTGGCACACAGGAGTGAAGATCACTTATCCCTGGGGGTTTACTAAAGAGAGGGGACCAAATCTTTCAACTCTGGGGCTGGAGATCCCGGCTGGGCCATTTTTATTTTCATCCTCTAAAGAGGCAGCTGAAAGCCTTCTGGGAACAAAAGCTACATAGAGTGACCAGAAGCAGCTTACACTGAGCCTGGCACCTGGCAAGGGGCAGCCTAACTCCTCCCAGGCAAAGACACCTGAGAATCCATGCAGCAGGCCCCTCCAGGAGAACACCAGCTGGAACAACAGGGGAACACCAAGTTTTCAGAGCACACAGGACTGTAAAACTCCAATGCTAGGGGAAAATGAATGAAAGGAGAGATAAAGAGCTTCCAGGACAAACAAAAACTGTAAGAATTTGTGACCATGAAATCAGCCCTGCAAAAAATATTAAAGGAGATCCTGTAAGTGAAGAGAAAACCCAAAAGTAACATTGAACAGAAAGAAACAATCTACAGAAACAGACTTTACAGGTAATAAAATGGCGCTAAATTCATATCTTTCAGTAGTTACTCTGAATGTAAATGGGCGAAATGTTCCAATCAAAAGACACAGGGTATCAGACTGAATAAAAAAAAAAAAAAAAGCAAGACCCATCCATATAGTGTCTACAAGAGACTCATTTTAGAGCTAAAAACATCTCCAGATTGAAAGTGAGGAGTTGGAGAACGATTTATCATGATAATGAACATCAAAAGAAAGCTGGGGTAGCAATCCTCATATCAGACAAATTACATTTCAAACCAAAGACTGTAGTAAGGGATGAAGAGAGACATTATATCATAACCAGATGGACTTTACAGATACATACAGATCATTCCATCATAAAGGAAAAGAAAGCACATTTTTCTTGAGTGCCCATGGAACATTCTCCAGAATAGATCACATACTGGGTCACACATCAAGTCTCAACTGACACCAAAAGACTGGGATTATTCCTTGCATATTTTCAGACCACAATGCTTTGAAACTTGAACTCAATCACAAGAGGAAATTGGGAAAGAACTCCAACATTTGACGGACAAAGAGCATCCTCCTAAAGAATGAATAGGTCAACCAAGAAATTAAACAGGAATTTAAAAAATTCATAGAAATAAGTAAAAATGAAAAAAACACTGTTCAAAATCTTTGGGATAAAACAAAGACAGTTCTAAGAGGGAACTACATAGGAATACAAGCTTTTCTCAAAAAAAAATTAGAAAAATCTGGGCAGCCCAGGGGACTCAGCGGCTTAACACCACCTTCAGCCCAGGGCATGATCCTGGAGTCCCGGGATCAAGTCCCACATCAGGCTCCCTACGTGGAGTCTGCTTCTCTCTCTGCCTGTGTCTCTGCCTCTCTCTCTGTGTCTCTTGTGAATAAATAAATAAAATATTTTTAAAAAATTAGAAAAATCTCAAATACACAAGCTACATTTACACGTAAAGGAGATGGAGAAAGAACAGCAAATAATGCCTAAACCAAGCAGGAGAAGAGAAATAATAAAGATCAGAGCAGAAATCAATGAAATATAAACCAGAAAGATAGTAGAACCAATCAATGAAACTAGAAGCTGGTTCTTTGAAAGAATTAATAAGATCGATAAACCTCTAGCCAGATTTATCAAAAAGAAAAGAGAAAGAACCCAAATTAATAAAATCATGAATGAAAGAGGAGAGATCATGACCAACACCAAGGAAATACAATTTTAAGAATATATTATAAGCAACCATATGCCAACAAATTAGACAATCTGGAAGAAATGGATGTATTCCTGGAAATGTATAAACTACCAAAGCTGAAACAAGAAGAAATAGAAAACCTGAACAGACTCATAACCAGCAAGGAAATTGAAGCAGTAATCAAAAACGTCCCAACAAACAAGAGTCCAGGGCTGGGCGGCTTCTGAGAGGAATTCTACCAAGGAATTCCAAACACTTATGAAACACTTCATTCTCTGAAGCTGTTTCAAAAAATAAAAATAGAAGGAAAACTTCCAAATTTATTCTATGAGACCAACATTACCTTGATGTCAAAACCAAAGACCCCACCAAAAGGTAGAATAACAGACCAATAGCCCTGATGAACATGGATGCCAAAATTCTCACCAAGATAACTAGACAAGAGAATCCAATAGTACATTAAAGGGATTATTCACCACAACCAAGCGGGATTTATTTCTGGGCTGCAAGGGTGGTTCAATATTGGCAAATCAGTCATGATACATCACATTAATAAAAGAAAGGACAAGAACCATATGATCCTCTCAATAGATGCAGAAAAAGAATTTGACAAAATACAGCATGCTTTCTTGATTAAAACTCTCCATAGTGTAGGGATAGAGGGAACATAACTCAATATCATAAAAGCCATCTGTCAAAAGCCCACAGGGAATATCATTCTCAATGGGGAAAATCTGAGAGCTTTCGCCCTAAGGTCAGGAACACGACAGGGATGCTCACTCTCACCATTATTGTTGAACATAGATTAGAAGTCCTAGCCTCAGCAATCAGATAACAAAAAGAAATTCAAGGCATTCAAATTGGCAAAGAAAAATCCAAACTCTCACTCTTCACAGATGACATTATACTCTGTGTGGAAAACTCAAAAGACTCTACCCCAAGATTACTAGAACTCATACAGGAATTCAGCAACGTGGCAGAATATAAAATCAATGCACAGAAGTCAGTTGCATTTCTATACACTAACAATGAGGCAGAAGAAATAGAAATCAAGTGATCAATCCCATATACAATCACACCAAAAACCGTAAGATACCTAAGAATAAACCTAATCAAAGAGATAAAGGATCTGTACTCTGAAAACTATAAAACACTTATGAAAGAAATTGAGGAAGACACAAAGAAATGGGAAAATGTTCCATGCTCATGGATTGGAAGAATAAGTATTGTTAAAATGTCTATGCTATCCAAAACAATCTACACATTCAATGCAATCCCTATCAAAATACCATTGACATTTTTCACAGAGCTGGAACAAATAATCCTAAAATCTGTATGGAACCACAAAAGACCTCGAATAGCCAAACGAATGTTAAAAAAGAAAACCAAAGCTGGTGGCATCACAATGACAGACACTGAGCTATATTACAAAGCTGTGATCATCAAGACAGTATAATACTGGCACAAAAACGGACCCATAGATCAATGGAACAGAGTAGAGAACCCAGAAATGGACCCTTACCTCTATAGTCAACTAATCTTCAAGAAAGCAAGAAAGAATATCCAATGGAAAAAGGATAGTCTCTTCAACAAATGGTGCTTAGAAAATTGGACAGCCACATGTAGAAAAATGAAACTGGACCATTTTCTTACACCATATGCAAAAGTAAAATGGATGAAAGACTAAATGTGAGACAGGAATCCACCAAAATCCTAGAGGAGAACAGAGCATCACTTCTTCAACCTCAGCTGCAGAAAGGTCTTGCTAGACACATCTCAAAAGGCAAGGGAAACAAAAGCAAAAAAGGAACTATTGGAACTTCATCAAGATTAAAAGCTTGTGGGGGATCCCTGGGTGGCTCAGCAGTTTGGGGCTTGCCTTTGGCCCAGGGCGTGATCCTGGAGTCCCAGGATCGAGTCCCGCGTCGGGCTCCTGGCATGGAGTCTGCTTCTCCCTCCTCCTGCATCTCTGCCTCTCTCTATCATAAATAAATAAATAAATCTTTAAAAATTTTTTAAAAACTCCCTTTCCTTAAAAAAAAAAGATGAAAAGCTTCTGCAGAGCAAAGGAAATGGTCAACAAAACTTAAAAGGCAACCTACAGAATGGGAGAAAATATTCGCAAATGACATATCAGATAAAGGGTTAGTATTCAAGATCCATAAGAAACTTACCAAACTGAACACCCAAAAAAACCCCCAAATAATCCAGTCAAGAAATGGGCAGAAGACATGAACAGACGTTTCTCCAAAGAAGACATACACATGGCTGACAGGCACATGAAAAAAAATGCTCCACATCACTTGGCATAAGGGAAATACAAATCAAAACCACAATGAGATACCACCTCACACCAGTTAGAATAGCTAAAATTAACATGTCTGGAAACAACAAATGTTGGAGAGGATGTGGAGAAAGGGGAACCCTTTTATACACTGGTGGGAATGCAAGGTGATACAGCCACTCTGGAAAACAGTATGAAGTCTCCTCAAAAAGTTAAAAATAGAGCTACCCTATGACCCAGCAATTGCATTACTAGGTATTTACCCCAAAGATAAAAATGTAGTGATCCAAAGGGGCACCTGCACTCCAATATTCATAGCAGCAATGTCTACAATAGCCAAACTATGAAAGGAACTGAGATGTCTTTCAACCGATGAATGGATAAAGAAGATATGGTATATACCTATAATGGAATATTAGCCATCAGAAAGAATACTTACCATTTACATTGACATGGATGGAACCGGAGGATATGATGAGTGAAATAAGTCAATCAGAGAAAGACAATTATCATATGGTTTCACTCATGTGGAACGTAGGAAACAGCTCAGAGGATCATAGGGTAAGGGACAGAAATTGAATGGGAAGTCATCAGAGAGGGAGAAAAACCATAAGAGACTCTTAACTATAGAAAAAAACTGAGGGTTACTGGAGAGGAGGTGGGCAGAGGAATGGTATTTGGCTGGTGGGCATTAAGGAAGACACATGTTATGATGAGCAATGGATGTTACACACAACTGATAAATTACTGAACACTACTACTGAAACTAAGTATGTCCTTTATGTTGGCTAATTGAATCTATTTATTCATGAGAAACACAGAAAGGAGAGAGAGAGGCAAAGACACAGGCAGAGGGAGAAGCAGGCTCCATGCAGGGAGCCTGACGCGGGTCCCGATCCTGGGCTCCAAGATCACGCCCTGGGCCGAAGGCGGTGCCAAACCACTGAGCCACCTGGGCTGCCCTGGCTAATTGAATTTAAACTAAAACATAAGAAAGAAAACAAAAAAGAATAGAAGTGGTGAGAGTGGGCATCCTTGTCTTGTTCCCAATCTTAGAGGAAAAGCTTATAGATTTTCAGCATTGAGAGTGATGTCAGCTGTGGGATTGTATATGACCTTTTCTGTGTTGATATGCATTCCTTCTTTACCTAATTTGTTGAGAGTTTTTATCAAGAAAGGATGCTGAATTTTGTCAAATGCCTTTTCTGTATTTAAGATACTCATATAATTTTTATCTTTTATTTCATTAATGTGTATCACATTGATTAACTTGAATATGTTGAACCATCCTTGCTTCCCAGGGATGAACCCCACTTGAACCCCCTTAATGATCTATTGAATTTAGTTTGCTAATATTTTGTTGAGGAATTTTGCTTCTTTGTTCATCAGTGATACTGGCCTGTAGTTTTCTTTTCCTGTCCTCTCTTTGTTTGGTTTTGGTACCAGGCTAATTAATACTGATTTTATAAAATTAGTTTGAAAAAGTTCTCTCTTCAGTTTTTTGAAGGAGTTTAAGAAAGATTGGTATTAATTCCTCTTTAAATATCTGATGTGTTTCACCAGTGAAGGCATCTGATCCTAGACTTTACTTTATTGGGATTTTTTTTTATTACTAATTCATCTTACTCATTATTGGTATGTTCAGATTTCCTATTTCTTCAGCCTTAGTAGATTGTATATTTCTCGGAATTTATACATTTCTTCCAGATTATCCAACTAGTTGACATGTGATTGCTCATAGTAATCTTTTATGATCCTTTTATTTCTCTGGTGTCAGTTTTGTCATGTCTACTCTTCATTTATGAGTTTATTTATTTGAGTCTTTTTTTTTTCTTAATCTAGCTAAAGGTTTGTGAATTTTGTTTATTTTATTTAAAAAACAACTCTTATTTTCCTTGGTCTTTTATATTGTCTTTCTAGACTCCTTTATTTTTGCTCTGATCATTATTTCCATCCTACTAATTTCAGGCTTAGTTTGTTCTTTTTCTGTTTCCTTGAGGTGTAGAGTTTGATTCATTTTTGGGATCTTTCTTTTTTTTTTTCTTAGTATAGGATTTATCACCATAAATTTATTTTTCAGCCCTGCTTTTGTTATTTCCCACAAGTTTTGGTATGTTACGTTTCCATTTTAGTTTGTTTTATTATATTTTTTAATTTCCTTTTTCATTTCTTCTTTGACCCATTGATAGTTCAGGAGTATGTTGTTTAATTTCCACACATTTGTGAATTTTCATCCTGTTATTGATTTCTTGTTTTACACCATTGTGGTCAGAAAAGATTTTAATATGATTTCAATCTTAAATTTAAGATTTATTGAGCACCTGGGTGGCTAAGTGGCTAAGCATCTGCCTTTGGCTAAGGTCATGATCCCAGGGACCTGGGATCAAGTCCCACATTGGGCTCCTTCTCCACAGGGAGCCTACTTCTCCTTCTGTCTCTCTCTCTTTCTCTTTCTCTCTCTCTCTCCTCTCATGAATAAATAAATTAAATCTTTTTAAAAATTTAAGATTTATTTTATGGGCTAACATATGATCTATCCTGAATAATGTTCCATGTGTACTTGAGAAGAATGTATATTCTGCTGCCTTTGGATGAAAGGTTTTATATATATTTGTTAGGTCCATTTGATCTAAAGTGTAGTTAAAGTCTAATATTTCCTTACTGATTTTCTCTCTAGATGATCTATCCATTGTTTAAAGCAGGGTATTGAAGTCCCCTACTGTTATTGTAATGCTGTAAATTTCTTCTTCAGGTGTGTTTAATTTGCTTTATATATTTAGGTGCCCTGATGTTGGGTACATAAGTGTTTGTAATTGCTATATCCTCTTGATGACTTGACCTCTTTATTATTATATACTGACCCTTTTTTATCTTTTGTGTCTATTTTTGACTTAAAGTCTATTTTGTCTGAAGTGAGTCTCTTATGGGCAGCATATGGTAGTTTTACTTTTTTTTTTTATCCATTCAGCCACTCTGTCTTTTGAGAATTTAATTCTTTTACATTTAGTGATTATTGATTGATAAGGGCCTACTCTTGCCATTTTGTTCTTTGTTTTTTTTGGGGGGGGGGGTATTTTGCTATATTCCTTGGTTATTTGATCATTTTCTGCTTTGATTAATTTCTCCTTATCTTTCATATATCTACCATAGATTTTTCCTTTGCAGTTCCCACAAGGCTTATATAAAATATCTTACGATAGTCTAAGTTGATAACAATTTAACTTCTACTGTATACAATAGCTCTATACTTTTACTCCCTTTGACATTTTATGTTTTGATATCACAATTTATGTCTTTTTATATCGTACATCATTAACAAATTATTGTATCTATAATTATTTTTAATACTTTCGTCTTTTAACCTTTATATTAGGGTTATAAGTGTTACACACCACCACTACGATATTAGAGAATTTGACCATATATTTACTTTTTCCACTGAGTTTTATACTTTCATATGTTCTTATGTTGTTATTTAGTGACCTTTTTGTTTTAGCTTGAAGAACTCCCTTTAACATTTCTTGTAAAGCTGGTCTAGTGATGAACTAGCAGCTTTTGTTTGTGTTCGAATATATTCATCTATCCTACACTTCTGAAGCACAGCTTTGCTGAGCAAAGTATTGTTGGTTGGCACTTTTTTCTTTCAGCATTTTGAATATATCATCTCACCCCTTTCTGGCCTGCAAGGTTTCTGTTGAAAAATATGCTTATTGTCTTATGGAAATTTCCTTATACATAAAAAGTTGTTTTTCTCTTGCTGCTTTCAAAATTCTCAGTCTCTTACTTTTGACAATTTGATTACAATGTATCTTTGTGTGAGTTATCTTTGAATCCATCTCATTTAGTGTTCTTGGGGCCCCTGGATCTGGATATCTTTTTCTTTTCATACATTTGGGGAAGATTTTTTTAACCATTATTTTAAAAATAAGCTTTCTGTCCCTTTTCCTCCCTTTTCTCTTCCTGCAACTCCCATGATGTGTATATTGTCCTTTTGATGGTGTCCTATAAGTCTCATATAAGCTGTCTTAACTTTTTTCATTCATTTTTTTTTACTTCTCTGACTAGATGACTTCCATTGATCTATCTTTGAGTTTGATGATACTTTCTTTCATTTGACTTAGTCTGCAGTCATACACTTTGATTATTTACAGTTCAATTACTGTATACTTCAAATCTGTTATTTGTATTTGGTACTTTTTAATATTTTCTGTCTGTTAAAATTGTCACATTGTTCGTAAATTGTTTTTCTGACCTCAGGAAGCATATTTATGATATTATTTTCATTCTCTTTTGGGTAAATCACTTAATTCTGTGGCATTGTGGTCACTTTCTAAAGATTTATCTTGTTCTTTTGTTTGGAACATATTACCCTATTTCTTCAATTTCCTTGATTCTCTGTGTGTTTTTTGCACATTAGATAAAATGATCATCTCTCCTAGTCTTGACAGATGAGCCTCATGTAGGATATGAAACTCACCACTCAAACTGGCCCAAAATTTTGGGCACCTGTCAAACTTGTGCTTGTCTATGCCACCATCTTTGTTCTTAGTGCTCCTAGGAGATTAAGATGTGTGAAGTCCCATCAGTGCTACAAAAGTGGGAGAAGTGCTCACATGCCTATTCAGGATCCTAGAGAACTATTAATTGTTTGGTCAGGTCCTAGATACGAGCTAATTGGACGTCTGATCTCCAGGCAGCTTCTGGGAGGGCTGGGATGTTAGATATGCAATCTATCCCCTGTCAGGAGAATTAGGAAAGATAAGGAGCAGGGTGGTCTTGCCTATTGGCTCTGCACTGATCCAGAAGGAATGAATAGCTGCTGAGAGTACTTGTGCACCCATAAAAACCAGCTCTTTGTTCTCTGTGGTCCTGGTGGACTCACACGTGCTGAGTCCTGTCAGTTCCCATAGCTAGATAATTCAAGAGCCAGTCCTTCAGATATTAACTGTAAAAGTTAGGGTGCTAGATGTGTCAACAAGCTCCTTTCAGAGAGAATTTGGAGGCTTGGTTTTATCGTCGGAGTGAGCTGGAAGAAGGTGGAAGGAGTGCCCACAAACACTTGTAGGTTCCAGGAAGAGCCTAGTCAGCTCCCAGGTGCAAGCTGATTAGAAGCCTGATTCTCAGGCAGCAACTGGGAAAGTATCCCTTCCAGAGAGATTTTGGAAGCTGGGCATTTTTGCCTCCTCCCTCTACATTGAGCCCAGGGGAATAGCTGTGGGAAGTGTTTGTGCACCTGTTTAAAAACTGCCTCTTTGTTTATTGTGGTCCTGAGAGACATACAAATGCCAAGCCCCTTCAACTTTTGGGACTAAGTGATTTGGGAGCTAGTCCCTTAGGCAACAGCCATAAAATTTAGGAGGCTAGATGTGTGGCCAAAATTCTCCCCTCCTCAAGGAGAAGCTGGAAGTTGAGGGTTTGTCTTATTTTTAAGGCACTGTGTCAAGAGGACGGTTTATGGCATGAGTGTGCCTCAGCTTTTCCCACCCATTTTTGACGTGGGTGTTTTCCCAGTTTTCTGATGTGTAGGAGTCATTCAACTAGCTTCTGGATTTCTCTCAGAGTGAATTGATCCATGTGTAGCTATATATTCAGCATATCCATTGGAGGAGGGAAAATTAGGAACCTCCTATTTTATCATCTTGCTAATGTACCAGTTAGTACTTATACTTACGGTTTAGTCCTTCAAGAGTTCCAACTGAAACTCATGAGTATTTACAAGGGCTCCTCCTCATTGTAGAGCCCTGTACTCTGAGTTTTGTTCTCCAAACCCATGAGATTCCTAAACCCTCTGTTCAGTTTCTCAGCCTCTCAACTGCTGTGCTCAAATTGGCAAATGCATCAGGAGCTCTTGATAAGTACCTTAACCTGTCTGAACCCACAGTTTCCTTACCTGTAAAATGGGGCTAATAGTACAAACCTTACATTGTTGAAATACTTGAATGCAAAATCTTTTATGAAACAAATGATATGATGCTTGGTACTTAGTAGCTGCTCAGTACATGTCACTTTTCTTCTATGTATTTTACCCTTCCTCTCAAAATGTTTAAAGAGAAACTACACTGTCGGTCATATGGCATTTGTTGTAGACAGGATTTGAAAGGAAAAAAAGAATTATTTCAACTGTCTTTTTGCAGCCTCTAAAGCACAAATACCCTATGTTTATCTTATATGTGGAATCCAGCATCACTGTTTATCTTTTTCCAAAATAAATCCTAAAAAAAGCACAAGTGATTTAGAGTAAAATACCTAATTCAGAATGCGATATTTATGGACTAATTTGAATTTCATATATGGAAGAATTCTAGCATTTTGCTTATCCTTGGAACAATAAAAATAAATTAAAAGTAAAAAAATTTTAAATGTATATCATATGTATAAACACTAGAGGTCAAAGGACACACATAGGCATGAGGACACTTGTAATCAGTTCTTCTCCCTCATACGCACAGAAAAGGGTATAAAAATGGAAACATTAGGCACTGCGTTACAGAACCATGAATTATATCACAGAAAATGCCTCTTTTGTTTTCTTGTTTACTTATAAAAATAAGCTTCCTTATCAGCTGGAGACTTTGAGGCAGGCATCTGAAAAAAATGCCATAATGCAAAATACTTAATTCCATGAAATTGACACTCTCACTCTGCATGAGAGTAGCAATGGCCCTGCCACAGTTTAGTACCATAATGCATTTGAATACATGGTAAATACTGGGCTTCTGATATGCTTTCCAAAAAACATTATTGAGTTATTATTTACACACAATAAACTGCACCCACTTAAAGTGCATATTTTCATGAGTTTCAATAATATATATGTATGAAGCTACCAACATAATGAAGATAAAGAAAATTTCCACATCCCCACCCAGAGATCCTTTGTGCCCCTTTGCAGTACATCTTTCCTTCCTCACCAGTCCCAAACACCCATTGATGTGCATCTACTATAGATCAATTTAAATTTTTATATTCGCTTACATTTTTTAGAATTTTATATAATTATAACCATACAATGTAACTTTTTTATCTAGTTTTTCTCACTCACCATAAGTATTTGAGGCTCATCATATTGTTGCATGAATCAATATCAATAGTTCATTCCTTTGAATTGCTAAGTAATATTTCATTATGTACATATACTAAAATTTGCTTATCTTTTCACCTATTTTTAATTTTAATTCCAGTATAGTTAACATGCAGTGTTATATTAGCTTCAAGTGTACAATATGGTGATTTACCAATTCTATATATTACTCAGTCTAAGTGTACAGTTAATGCTCTTCTCCTATTTCACCCATCCGCCTATCCAGCTCCTCTCTGGTAACCATCCATTTGTTCTCTATACTTAAGAGCCTGTTTTGGGGCTGCCTGAGTGACTCAGTTAAGCATCCAACTCTTCATTTTGGCTCAGGTCATGATCTCAGAGTCATGAGATTGAGCCCTGGATTGGGCTCTAAGCTGGAATGGAGCCTGCTTAAGATTCTCTCTTTCCATCTCCCTCTGCCTCTCCCCACTGCTCATTCTCTCTCTTTAAAAAAAAAATAAAAAATTAAATTAAATTAGATTAAAAATAAAATTAAAATTTTAAAAAGACTAGTTTTTTTTGTCTCTTTTTTCCTTTGTTCATTTGTTTTGTTTCTCATATTCCACATATGAGTAAAATCATATGGTATTTGTCTGTCTCTGACTTACTTTGCTTAGCATTATACTCTCTACCTCCATTGATACTGTTGCAAATGACAAGGTTTCATTTTTTTTGTGGCTGAGTCACACTCCATTATAAAATATATATCACATCTCTATCCACTCATCTATCAATGGATACTTGGGCTGCTTTCATAATTTGGCTATTGTAAATAATGCTGCAATAAACATAGGGGTGCATATATCTTTTCAAATTAGTGTTTTCATATTCTTTGGGTAAATACAGAATTACTGGACCTTGTGATAGTTCTATTTTTAATTTTTTGAGGCACCTTCATACTGTTTTACACAGTGGCTGCACCAGTTTGCATTTCCACCAATAATGCATGAAGATTCCTTTTTCTCTACATTCCCACCAGCACTTGTTCTTTCTTGAGTTTTTTATTTTTAGCCATTCTGACAGGTGTGAAGTGGTATCTTATAGTGATTTTGATTTGCATTTGATGATGAATGATGTTGAGCATATTTTTGTGTGTCTTTTAGCCATCTGTATGTTTTCTTTGGAGAAATGTCTGTTCATGTCTTCTGCCCATTTTTAAATTAAATTATTTGTTTTGGAGTGTTGAGTTGTATAAGTTCTTTACATATTTTGGATACTAACTCACCATTGGATATGTCATTTGTGTATATCTTCTCCCACTCAGTAAGTTGTCTTTTAGTTTTGTTGGTTGTTTGCTGAGCAGAAGCGTTTTATTTTGGTGTAGTCCTAATAATTTATTTTCGCTTTTGTTTCTCTTGCTTTAGGAGACATATCTAGAAAAATGTTATGGCCGATGTCAGAGGGATCACTGCCTGTGCTCTCTTCTATAATTTTTATGGTTTCATGTCTCACATTTAGGTGTTTAATACATTTTGGTTTATTTTGTGTACGGTGTAAGAAAGTGGTCCAGTTTCATTCTTTTGCATGTGGCTGTCCAGTTTTCCCAACACCATTTGTTGAAGAGACTGTCTTTTCCTGTTGCATATTCTTGCCTCTTTTGTTGAATATTAATTGACCATATAATTGTGGGTTTGTTTCTGGGCTTTCTATTCTATTCAATTGATCTCTGTGTCTAGTTTTTGCCAGTACCATGCTGTTTTGATTACAGCAGCTTTGTAGCATAATTTGAAATCTAGAATTGTGATACCTCCAATATGTCATCCACAGTCAGTTTCCTTATTGGTTTTATGTTGGATAACCTGTCCATTGATGGAAGTCAGACATTAAAGTCCTCTACTATTTTTGTATTACTACTAATCACTTCCTTTATGCTTGTTATTAACTGTTGTATGTATTTGGATGCTCCCATGTTGGGTGCATAAATATTGACAATTATATATATTGTATGTATAATATATATATGTGTGTATATTATATCTTCTTGTTGGATTGTTCCCTTTATGATTATATAGTGCCCTTCTCTGTCTCTTGTTACAGTCTTTTTTGAAGTCTATTTTGTCCAATATAAGTATTGCTACCCTGGCTTTCTTTTCACATCCATTTGCCTAATAAATGCTACTCCGTCCTTTCACTTTCAATCTGCGTTTGTCTTTAGGCCTGAAATGTGTCTCTTGTAGGCAGCATATAGATGGGTTTTGCTTATTTATTCATTCCATCACCTTATATCTTTTGGTTGAACCATTTACTCCATTTACATTCCAAGTAATTATTGACAGGTAGGTATGTACTTATTGCCAATTTGTTACTTGTTTTATGGTTGTTTTGTAGTTCTTTCCTGTTCGTCTCTTCTCTTGCTCTCTTCTCTCACAATTAGTTAGCTTTCTTTAGTGATATACTTGGATTTCTTTCTTTTTTTTGTATGTTTATTACTGATTTTTGATTTATGGTTACCTGTAGGTTTGTATATAGCATCTTCTGCATATGGCAGTCCATATTAAGTTGATGGTCACTTATGTTTAAACCTATTTTATACTCCTCACCCCTTCACATTTTAGGTATATGGTGTCATACTTTACATCTTTGTATTTCATGAATCCTTTGACTGATTTTTACAGATATTTTCACCGCTTTTGTGCTTCTTACTTTTTTTTTACTCTTACTTACAGTTTTTCCTTTCCATTCAGAGTCCCCTTGAACATTTCTTGTAGGGATGGTTTAGTGATCATGAATTCCTTTAACTTTTGTTTTTCTGAAAAACTCTTTATTTCTTCTATTCTGAATTCTAGCCTTTCTGGATAGAGTATTATCAGCTACAGAGTTTTCCCGTTCATCACTTTGAATACATCATGCCACTTTCTTCTGGCCTACAAAGTTTCTGTTAAAAGATCAGCTGATAGCCTTTAAGGATTTCCCTTATATGTAACTGTTTCTTTTCTCTTGCTGCCTTTAAAATTCTATCTTAATCACACTTTTTTTTTTTTAACCATTCTAATGACTGTGTGTTTTGATGTAGACCTCCTAGGGTTGATTTTGTTGGGGGCTTCTTATGCCTCCTGGATCTAGATTTCTGTTTTCTTCCCCAGATTCAAGAGGTTTTCAGATATTATTTCTTCAAATGCATTTGCTGCCCCTTTTCTCTTTCTTTTCCTTCTGGGATCCCAAAGATGCAAATGCTATTACACTTGATGGTGTCACTGAGTTCCCTCAGTCTATTTTACTTTATTATTATGTTTTTTCTCCTGTTCATCTTTCCATTACTCTGTTATCCAGGTCGCTGATCCATTCTTCTGCTTCCTCTAGTCTACTATTTAATCCCTCTAATTTACTTTCAGCTTTAGTTATTGAGCTCTTCATCTCTGATAGTTTCATTTTTATGTGTTCAATCTTTTGTAGGGTCTCACTGAGGTCCTGTACTCTTTTCCCAAATTCAATAAGTATCTTTATAGCTGTTACTTTAAATTCTCTATCAGGTTTATTATTTGTCTCTGTTTTCTTTAGAGATCTTGCTGTGATTTTGTCCTGTTCTTTCATTTGGGAAAAGTCCTCTGTCTCATCATTTTGTTTAATTCTCTGTGTCTGTTTTTATGTTAGGAAAGTCATCCATGTCTCCTACTCTTAAAAGTAATGATTTAATGAAGTAGTGATCCTATAGTGTCCTTCATGCAATGTCCCTGTTCATCAGAACCTGAACCTGGCACTTCAGGGGTGTCTCCTATGTGTATTGCATGTGCTCTGCCTGTTGTGTCTTGGCTGATTTTCTCAGTCCACTCCTCTTCAGTGGCTCTCTTTTCCTATTGTGGGAAGGATTTGGTCCCTGTGCTATTAGCTTGCCAGTCTGAGCCCACCTTGGGCTTGAGTTGAGTCAGACCAGGCATTCGCCAGAGATGCAGTAGCACCAAACTGTAGGGCACTTTCTCTGTGTTATTCTGACATCTTTAATTAATGGACAGGGCCTGTAGTCAGACCAGCTGTCTTCGCCCCACCCATTGCTCGGGCTGTAGTCTGACTAGTGTGTAGTTATCCTTCTCTTTCCCCAGAGCAGGAGTCACTTTAGTGTAGGCTGGTCCCTATAGGGGCTGTTTTTACACTGCCAAGCCTGTGGTACACAGCAAGGAAATGAACAAATTATAACTATACATAAAAATACATAACACATATGTGCAAAAAAATCACATAAACGTAATAATGAGCAAAAGAAACCAGACCCAAAAGAGTACATACAGCATATTCAATTTATATGAAGTTCAAAAACAGGGAAAAAATAGTCTATGAAATTTAAATTCAGATGAATAATTACCCTCGTTGGTTGAGATCAAAGGTGGGATATGGTGTTAAGTGAATGGAAGTAGACATGAGCAAGGTTTCTGGGAGTACTGGTAATGTTCTACCTATATGGATATTGGTTACATTATTGGTGTTCAATTTGTGAAAATTCCTCAAGCCACATACTTATCTATTTTTGTGCTTCCCTATGTTTTACTTCAATTTTAAAATTCAAAAGAAATTAACCCCTTACTCTGTCCTCCTACCCCCAAAATTCAAAACCCTTTCCAATGCTACTGATAATACAAGTTTATTTCATTGATTATTCTCAAGCATCTACTTAAAAGTTTCTTCATGAGAAAACTAGTTTTTCCAACAATAAGAATTTAGCAAAATTCCCTCTTCAACAACTAAATGGGTATTTCCCTTCTTTTTGCCCCATATGAGGACAGAAAATAAAAATTGACAATAAAAATGAGAGACTTGCACTTCACAGTGTCTTTAGATAAAAATGAGTACCTCTGGCAAGTTAATCCTAAGGGGCAGTCTTTGAGAATGAGTCACTCAGCAAGTCATAAAGTCAGAATAAAGCAAAGAAGTAAACAATGTATTAAAAAAGGATTTTTTATACTTCGGTTTGTTTAGGAAAAACAATCATTGATCTTGGCCTTCCTCCATTGGTAAATAGTGCTGTCCATATTGAACTACAGTTTCCCAAAATCAGCAGTCACTACAGCTATCAAAACAGTCCAAAAATTTAGATATACTGAAACCAGAGACCAACTGCTTAAAATGAATGAAATGTGTTGGTCTTTCAATACATGTTCATATTCATCAATTAAGCAACTTAAATCATAAAACAAGAGAATAGCCAGCTGCATAATCAATTTTTCTATTTGGATGCTTTAGGCAATTATGGTATCTTCGACTTACATGGACAAGCAGTCTCTTGTGGGATTTAACCCACCCATCATGGCTTATCATTCAGTTTTACTATTTGCTATATTTTCAAGGTATAGCAAAAATCGCAAAAATCTGTGATACTCCTTTACTTATACTTATCAGAAGAAATGTGTTTATTGTCTCCCTAAGACACACATGAATTCTGCATCTAATGTGAGCTGTCTGATCTCAAAGCAGAGAGTAACTGAATACTAACAGAGGGATTTCTTAGTGTCTGGCTAACCATAGTTTGGTTCCTGGATAGCAAAGTTGGCATTTCACAGGAAATTGTTCGAAATGCAGACTCTCTAAATCAGACTGAGAAAGACAAATACCATATGATTTTATTCATATGTGAAATCTTAAAAAATGAATAAACAATCTAGAATCAGACCTATAAATATAGAGAACAAACTGATGGTTGCCAAAGGGAGGAGTGTGGGAGATAGGCAAAATAGGTGAAGGAGAATGGGAAAGACGGGCTTCCAGTGACACAATGAATCAGTCATGGGAATAAAAGGCACATCATAAGGAATATAATCAATGATATTGTAATTGTGAGATATAGTGGCAGATGGTAGCCACACTTATAGTGAACACAGCATAATGTATAAACTTGTTCAATCACTATGTTGCACACCTGAAACTAATGTAATGTTATATGTCAACCACACTAAAAAAAAGAAAAGAAAGAAAGAAAAGAAAAGGAAAGAAAGGAAAAGAAAAGGAAGAAAAGAAATATAGACATTCAGGCCTTGCCCATACCTATTGAATTAGAATCTGCATTTTAACTGGATTTCCAGATGATGCCTATACACATCCATCTTTGAGAAGCACTGCTGGAGGGTATATAGAAAGCACTAGTTTTGAATAACAGAAAGAATTTTCCCCATTTTGTATTAAACATAGAATGTTCTTCCTTAAATCATGTAAAATAGGGCCCAGTTTGGAGATTGTAGTCCAACTCTCTCCAACCGTAGAAAAGAGATGCACGTGTAGATGTTCCTGACAGTTTATGAGTAGAGGCAGCCTATTAAATTTACCTACATGGCTGGAAGTCTTAGCTGTTTAGTTCTATGTTTCTGTCAAAGGAAAAACAAATTGTTTACCCGGAATCTAGGAGTGCTGGAACATGGGTTATGATGGCCAGTATAGCCCACCCATAAGCCCAGGGCACCAGATGCTTAGAAGAGCACATGCTGCTGACCATGTGTCCATCTGTGGAAGACTTGTGCTTCGTGAGCAGGTAAACCACTGTAATGTGGAATGAAATGACACTATTCCTATGTGTGGCAAAGGCTGTTTATCATCCCCCAGTATCCATACTCCCTTTCTCCCTTTTAGTAAGAACCTTGCCACACATATGGAGTTTTATCAGGGCAAACTAGTGACTACATTTATCATCCTGCCTTACAGGTAAGTGTGGCCATGATACTGAATTATCCCAGTGGAAGGTGAGCAATGAAATATATATACCTCTGTATACCTAAAAGAAACTGTTTGGCTTACCTTCATCTCTTCCCTCTTTCCTAAAGGTGGAGATGTAAATGTGGTGCTGAGAAAATAGCTTTGCCCATTTCTATAAGGGCAAGTCCCTAGAACAGAAAGCTGAAACTAAGTGTCTACAAAGAGAAATGTCAACAGGAAACAAGCTAATTTGCCCTGTAGAATCCCAGAAAGGCTGAGAAACCATACACACAAATACCTCAGAAGTTTGAGTGAAATATAGAAAAACTGATTGAAAGTGTATAATGCAGCCACACACACACACACACACACACACACACACAACCAGTTTCTCTCTATAACTCTGCCCATCCAGCTGCCACTCTGAAACTCAACATGAACCTGGAACAATTCAGCCTGAGAGGCTCCAGAGTCTTTCACAGTAAAGGGTATGGAAGAAAAGTAGGTGAAGTTTTTAAAGCTCCTTTGTTTTTTTTTTTACTTCTAGAACCCTAGCAGTTAGACTTCTGCCTCCAGGCAGGAAATTGGAAGAGTCTTTTCTGAAGACACAATCCCCAGAGAAAAACACTTATAGATGCTTATATTTGAAGGTTCCCCAACAAAATAGTTGGGCCCCATCCAATCATGAGGAGTTATATAAATGGAATATTATTAAACCATTACAAAGAATGAAATCTTGCCATTTGCAACAACACGGATGGATCTAGAGGATATAACGCTAAGTGAAATATGTCAGAGACAAATACTGTATTACTTCACTCGTGTGTGTAATTTATAAAGCATAACAAATAAAGAAAAAAGACAAACTGAGGGATGCCTGGTTGAGCATATGCCTTTGGCTCAGGTTGTGATCCTGGGGTCCTGGGAGGGAGCCTGCTTCTCCCTCTGCCTATGTCTCTGCCTCTTTCTGTGTCTTTCATGAGTAAATAAATAAATATTTTTTAAAAAAGAGAAAAAGACAAACTGAAAATCAGACTCTTAAATATAGAGAACAAACAAATAGTTACCAGAAAGGAGTTGGGTTGGGGGATGAGTGAAATAGGTGAAGGGGATTAAAACTACACTCATTATGATGAGCACTGAGTAATGCATAGAATAGTTGAATCACTATACTGTACACCTGAAACTAATATGACACTGTACATTAATTAAACTGGAATTTTATTTTTTTCAAAGATTTTATTTTTTATTCACGAGACACACACACACACACACACACACACACACACACAGACATAGGCATAGGCTCCCCATGCAGGGATCCCAATGTGGGACTTGATCCTGGGACCCCAGGATCACACCCTGAGCCAAAGCCAGATGCTCAACTGCTGAGCCACCCAGGCATTCTTAAACTGGAATTTTAAAATAAAAATAAATACGCTTATAAAAAAGAATTTCAAAATAGTTAAGAGAAGGTGAAGAAATTATAAAAGAGACAATAGGATACTTCCCAGAAATTATAGAAATGACTTTCCAGAATGCAAGTACTCACCAAATACCAAGCAAAACATAGAAGGTAAGAACTACACGTCATTTTGAATGCTAGAATAACAGGGAGATACAGAGAAACCCTAAAAATTCCTAGAAGAAATAAGTTTCCTCTCTAAGAATCAGGAATCAATTTACCATCAGACTTTCCAGCAGCAGCACTGGAAGCTGGAGCAATGCCCATAGCATTTTGATTAAAGTTTATTTCCATTCTGGAATTCTACATGCAGCCAAACTAACATTCAAGAGTGAGAGAAGAACATTTTCAGGCATGAAAGAATTCTAAAATGTACTTCCAGAGAGCTATTCCAGAATGTGCTTCACTAATACAAGGGAATGAACCTAGAAAGTGGAAGGCTTAGCATCCAGGAGACAGAGGAGTCAACAGAGGAGAGAAAAGAGAATTCCTTTATTAACAGAGGAAATTGTGGCAGGCCAGCCAAGAAGCTGGTCTAAGGAACAACTAATTCATATTGAATCAGGATAACAAGAGACTCTAGGATGGATGTGTCATGGAGGGAGAGTGGGGAGATAAAACTGATAAGATACCAGATGGATTTAATGGTATCAGGAAGCATCCAAAATTCTATGGAGAGTTGGGGAAGAATTAGCAATTGGTTCACAGAAAACTAAACAAACATAAAAAAAGGTAATTATTTCCTAGAGAAAAAGATATACAATAAAGGAAATGGAATTGTTGCACACCTTATACCTCAAGTGTAAACAGTTCTACATAGTCATAATGGTGCTTGACACAAGATATTCAAAAATTATGATACAACTATATTGGAAAGATAAAGAGAGAGACATATGGGTGTGTGTGCATGTACTAAATTCTAATCATCCACTGTAGGAAGTCAATAAATAATGTACAACATAGATAAATAAGAAATCACACTATAAGCATTTTTTGTATAACTATGTAGGCAAATAGAATAAATAGCTAAAAGAGTTGAAGGTAGTTTTCTCTGAGGAGTAGTTTTTGGGGAGTAGGGAGGAGTGAAGCAGTAGCTGTATTTCCTTACAAGATTTTTAATGCTAATTTGCTTTTTAAAATTAAGTACATCTATTAATTTGGTAAAAATAAAAATACAGGCAAATCAACAACAAATTAGTTCTCCAAAAAGTATTCTTTTTTTAAAGATTTTATTTATTCATTCATGAGACACACAGAGAGAGAGAGAGTGAGAGAGAGAGAGAGGCAGAGACACAGGCAGAGGGAGAAACAGGCTCCCCGCAAGGAGCCCGACGTGGGACTCGATCCCAGGACTCCAGGATCACGCCCTGGGCCAAACGCAGGCGCTAAACCGCTGAGCCACCCAGGGGATCCCAAAGTATTCTTTTACAATTTGGATTAGCCCCCCAGCCCCCTCAAATGATTTATTTCTTGTTTAAAAATGTCAGGCATTGGGAAGCAAGTAAGCACTATCTATTCATGGTGACCCCAGTATCCCTGAGATCACATCACAGCATTCCACTGACATGAGGACTGGTCCTAGTGGACTATTAGTATGTGCATCTGGTAACATTGCAACTGTAATTTCTAAACAGGGTCAGTATGCTTGAGTAAACAGTTATGGCAGCATGATTAAATGATAAAAATCAAACCCAGGGGCATTTTAACAGGAGTTATAGTCCTGAAAGTAGAGTAAGGATCAGAAGGCCTGGATAGAGGAGTGTCGGATATGAACTTGAGCCTCACTGTCCTAATAATTCAGGAATCTTACATTCTTAGCCAAGAATCATCAGTTTCATCTGACATGAGCGACAGTCTTCCTCCAGGCAATGCTGGATAGATAAGCAGAATGGCACAGATCCAGAGCAGAGTTAGGCAGGGCCAATAGCCGCCTGGGCATAAGAGAAGCCAGGCTGAAAAGAGTCCTTCAGTTTTTATTACTCATTATCCTGCCTTAGTGGTTCCTCAGCCATCTTTGTGACAGCCGGGAGCAGTGGCCAGTGGAGCATTCAGTCAACAAATGTTATCATCACTGCAATAATAATCATGTTATCACCCATGATAATGGTGTTTGTTCTGAGAGAAGACTCAGAAGGCTCGAGGTTTCCGTTTGGGAAAAACAGAGAAGAAAGGTGATGTAAGCAAGATGAGTATGCCAGCAGGGGTGGAAAAAAAACAGAGCATGTGGAATTGACAGTAGAACAAAGGGATAAAAGAGAAGTGACAGGGAGGAAAATGGCACAGTAAGAGCTACACAATAAGAGCACAATAAATTTAAAAAAAACTGGTTTTATAACAATAATGAGAATTAGAGGTTTTTTCTGCCACAGTCACATTATATCCACTTTAGTCAGATTTTCAATTGGGGATATTTTCAATAATATGGTAGATACTGTCAATGTTTCTCCTATGTCCTCTTTGATTTCCTTACCATATCCATTGCATACCAGCCTGACCTCCAGTAGCTGGTGCATGTGTCTTTGCCAGAAGGCTGACCTGGGGCTGCTAGAACCAACTTTGTCCACAGACACAATAGTGTCTGGGACCAATATTCCTCCAGGGACAGCCTTGAACAAATGGCTAATGGGTATGAAAGTACAAATGTCTTGGATACCTGGTTCCTTGAGTGGGTTATGCTACAATGCATGTTTTACTACATTTCCAATATTTCCCAGTAGAATAAATTTTAGTTGTCTACTTTTTTAAATATTTTATTTATTTATTCATGAGAAACACAGAGAGATGTGCAGAGACACAGGCAGAGGGAGAAGCAGGCTCCACGCAGGGACTCGAGCCCGATGTGGGACTCCATCCCGGGTCTCCAGGATCAGGCCCTGGGCTGAAGGCAGCGCTAAACCGCTGAGCCACCCGGCCTGCCCAGTTGTCTACTTTTTCTTAAAGCACCTTTTATTGACTGTCTTCCCTTCCCCATATTATCTCCCTATTCCTATCCTGTATTCTTATGCCTCCCTAACATACAATCATTTGTTGTTTGATAGTATGCCTCTGGAGAAAACCCAACTAAGACAAACTTCTACTTAATTTCACACGTGGTCAACCTCAAAGGTTGATCTGTGGTATGTTATTTCTGCTAGCTGAAACAGGGTCAAGGACAACTCAGATGACAGACAAAGGATAACTGGTAGATACAGCTCTTTCTCAAGATGCACCTCTTCCATGAAAAAATGCTTTTTCTATCTAATGGGGCCAATCAGCACAGGGTAATCAGTGGAGGAAATTCAAGACAAAGAAGAGGATCTCTAAATATAATATATCCAAGGAAGATTGTGTATTTATAACAGTCTTAGGCTGGAAGAGGAAATGTCAATTTGTTTTTTAATATAAGATTATATTCCTTTTACACAATCCAAAGCAATATGCTGCATGCCAACCAGGATTTGGTATTTGTCATATGCAGAAACGATCATAGAAATAACACTGGCCTTACTCTCTAGGAGATAAATATAATTATGATATATATTTAGAAGACCTGTGATATGATAATTATTTGTAACATATAATTAATACCATAGGTCTATGACATATAATCATTATCATGTAGGTAGTTGCGTTAATATGTGAAGTATCAATGGAGGGGGCCACTTGTAGGTCTTTATCTGAGGGTCTGGAGATCCTCATGGCAAGACAATGAAAAGTAGTCTTGTGGACAGTTCTAACCCCTCCTGCAAAAGTACCAAACACCAAGAATGATCCTTTAAACTCCCAGACTGAGTGTTTTCCAGAAGGAAAAAAAAAAAACAATGAAAGAGAGTTGAGGAATGTCCTCCTCCCTAGAACAATGGTTGTAGCCAGGTAGAAGGAGAGATGGGGTATCCCCTAACCAACTAATCCTCAAAATGCCTTCTAGACTGCATCCCATATTGGGGACTGGACCAGGATTCCATGCAAAGGACACCTTAAAGGATAGTAAATGAGAAAGAAGAGTTGATTCTCTAGTGTTATTCTAAAACCCTCAGAGAACAATGCAGATCTATTTTAAGACATAATAAAAATATAACCTAAGTGGGAGGCAGTTCTTGCCCCCAATGCAGCTCAATGAGTGATTAAATGCAGGAGTGGCTATAACCACATCAGGCAGCAGAGGATTTAGTCCCTGAAATAATTCAATAAATATTTACTGAACATATGCACATGGCAGCAGGACACTGTGCAAAAAATACTAAAGATATAGTGCTCAATAACAAGAAGAATGAATTCTTGCATGGTGCTGACAATTTATGAGGCGCTATTCTACTTTGTAAGGTTCACACAACACCCTATTAGATACATATCCTTGCCATCCCCCTTTTAAGGATGGGGACAGAGGTTAAGTGGCTGATCCATGGCCATACAAACAGTGTTAGAGCTGGGCTTTGAACTCTACAGTGTGCTGCCTTCCAGGTAGTCCTAGCCTCTATTGGTCTTTTGTCTTGGAGTTTAAATTTTGGTGAGCAAAAAAGACCTCATATAAGACATTAATCATATTTTCAATCATTTGATTTCAATCTTAATCTAGACATTGTAGGAGGTGCTATGTACAGAGTGCCCTGAGCATACTCAGCAGCTTATTCACTCCATAAATACATATTGGTAGCCTACTCTGTGCCAGTTTCTGTGAGGGATACTAGAAATTTAATGAGAGCAAAACAGATACCTCCTCTGCTATCTTGTGGCGGGAAGGGGGTGTCAGACATTATTTGGCTAATGATACACATTTATATGTGATAACAAAGATGGTAAATGCTTTGAAACGAAGTACTGAACATATAATAGGAGGACTTGACATTTAAAATGAGATTGAGATCTGAAGGATGAGTAACAGTTACCTTGGCAAAGAGAAGAGGAAAACACATTTCAGAGATTCATGTGCCAAGGCTCTGAGGTAAAAAAAAAAAAAAAAAGTATATCTAAGGCAGTGAGAGAAGACTTGTGAGGCTGGAGCCCAGTGAATGAGAGGGAGAATGGCATGCAATGAGGCGGGAATGATGGGCAAAGGTCACATGATTTATCAGCCAATGAACATACTTTTTTTTTAATAATAAATTTATTTTTTATTGGTGTTCAATTTGCCAACATACAGAATAACACCCAGTGCTCATCGTGTCAAGTGCCCCCCTCAGTTTTGAAAGTGAAATAGGTACTGATAATAATTAAACCAGGAGAACAGCCATAAACAGATATTGAATTGGGTAAACTGGGACAAATGGTGACTAATTTGTAAGGCCTTATAAAGGATTCATTCTCTAGCCTAAGAACAATGAGAATTCATTGTATGATTTTAAACTAAGTGTGGGGAAATATAATTATATTTTATTATGATTATTTTTAATAACACTCTAGCTGTTACATAGAGAATAAATAAGAGAACAATAGTGAATGCAGGGGGACAAGTAAGGGTATTATAACAATAGTCCAGGTCATGGTGCTTTGGACCAGAGTGAAAGTAATGGAGATGGTAAGAAGAAGGAACCTAGTGATCATGTGTAGTAAAATCAACACAACTTGGAACTGATTGAATCTGAGGAATAGATGATGACACTGGAGCAACCCAGAAACTGCTTAATGAGGTCAGGAGAAGTGAGAAACAAATGGTCAAATAAAGAATGAAAACGGAAAAAAATGATCAAACAAAATGATCAAACAAAAGATTGTCTTCTTTGTTTCCTTCTGGAAATTTTATATATTTAAATTTTATATTCATGTCCTTAAACTTTTGAGAGAATATACTTACATGATGCAGGTTGTGGGTTAAAGTTATTCTTCTTTTCTTTTTCTTTGTTTGCATATGGATAGCTAAGAGTCATGGCCTTTGTTAAAAAATACTTTCTCCAATAAAACACCTTTTCACTTTGAAAAAAAAAAATGGCCGCTATGTGCATTTGACTCCTCAGGAGGAATTTGAAGAGTTCTAAGAAACCTGCCATCCCTGTACTGGGAGCTACTTTTCATAGCCTCAGTGTTCTCCACCATGGCTCATAGATACAAACCAATTTTTGCTGTCTGAGCACATAGGCACAATTAGAGAATGCATGTATATTTGAGAGATCTGCAACTAAGTGAGTGACAGAAGCAGGGAGATGGTGTTCAAGGTTGACAATGTGATTTCAGAGAGGAAAAGTGTCTTGATAAACATTTGGAAGAGAAGGAAGGAAACTGGCTTGTAAAGGAGATAAGTATTCCAGATAAAAGATAAGTCTTGTGAAGAAATCCATTTGGTTTGTGTGTTAAGAATATGTAAGAGAGTTTCCAAAATTGCTATTAATGTTTGAGGATATCTTTTGAATTTTTTCAAGTATAATTAACATACAGTGTTATATTACTTTCAGGTGTACAATATAATGACTTAACAATTCTTTACATTTCTCAGTGTTCATCAAGTTAAGTGTACTCTTAATTCCCTTTATGTATTTCACTCACTGCCCCCCCCCCCACCTCTCTTCTGGTAACCACCATTTTGTTCTTTGTATTTAAGGGTATGCTTTTTGGTTCATCTCCCTTTTTCTTTGTTTGTTTGTTTTGTTACTTATATTCTGCATATGAGTGAAATAATATGGTATTTGTCTTTCTCTAACTGACTTATTTCACTTTTGGAGTTTTGTTTTGTTTTTAGCAAATGCTGAAAATAAGGAACCTGCCCCCAAAGTAGTTTCTCTTCCATATTAGTCATTTTCTGTCTTTCTGAACCACTGTCAAATGCCATCAGATTCTGTCCCAACTGAATTGTCCCAACCAAATTGAGGGGTGGGAGGTGAGGAATCCCTTAAAGGGAATGTGTCCAAAGCACACTGATTTTCCTTGTGGATAAGTGAAGGCAGAACATAAACTTCTCTTAGCTAGTATATCTTTTGTTGTTGTTGATGATGATTTTACTTATGTCTGAGGCTGATCAAAATAAACCATGTTTAAAATGTCTCTCAATCAAATTCAAGTTCCTCTTACTGATTTTAATAAAAATGGAGATGTTATCCTCTCCAAAATTATAGTCCTCATTCTCATCTGATATGGACATAAGAGTGCAAGTATAAGCAGAAGTTCTAATTATTATTGATATTTCTAAAATGGCTCCATTTTTGTATTTAACTGCATTGTTTCAGGCTGATATTTCACTCTTTCTACCAAGAGTTCTGAAGGAAGAAACAAGACAGTGATGCTTCATAAGTTTGTCTTTACCAGGTAATAAACAAATAATTCTAACTTAAAGGCTTAGTCTTCAGATGAAATCTAGAGATTAGCTACTCCTATTCCCATATTTTGAAAACTTAGAAAGTAAATCTCAGAAAAATTGCTTGCCCAAAATTGGATGGCAGTCAGAATAAGAGCTTAGCTTCCTAATGCCCAGGCCCTGCTGTTTTCACCTAATTGCATAATCCTAAAGCTTTGTTTGGGCTTCAAGTCTCATGAAGTTTCTAGCAAGCTAATAGTGTAGGGTGAAATAATGGTTTATTTAATTAGCATTTTCCAGAAGGAAAATATTCATCTCTTTTAATATCAGTGTTCAGTTTTTTTAAACATCAATGTTTAATCAATGTTCTTCTCCTTTAACATGAAGCCAACTGTAACTTTTTTTGGCAATTATATTGTACTGAGAGACTTTTATGTAGTAGAATACAGCTAATTTGATGAAAACCTCACAAATTCAATCTTAGGTTGCTTTCTCATTTCATCTTTACTCAGATTTAAATCAGAGGAACCAACTTTCTTTGAAACAGTAAAAAAAAAATAAACATGGTATTTTTTGGTGTTTTCTTCAAGTATAAAGCCAACAAAAATGGAAAATTAATTTTGTACTTGATTTTGTTTAAAGATTTTGAAGAGAAATTACATGTCATGTATTTTCAAATAAATACCTCTGTGTCACCTCGGTCCTTCATTGCTGAAAACAGACATGGAGTTCTGTAAAGGTTAAGAGGTGGAAATTTTTTAATTCAAGACTTCTTTTACATAGGAAATAAATGATAACTACCTCTGGTTTTAGATGTTCTGATATTTATATTTCATAAGAAACAAAACACAAATTATTTACGACCTAAATTACTTCATCTTGAGATTCAATCAGTTCCCCCTTATTCTGTGATTATCAAATGTGTTAAAGTTTTCAGTTACATAATTGGCTATTTATAAAATATGATTTTAACTGTCCTGAAAAAAAATCTTTCAGCTGTCTTTTTACAACCTTAAGCTAGTATCCTGACTCATTTATTTTTGAACATCAAACATCTCGGAAGAGTATCTTCTCCCCTTGGCTTCCACTTCTCCCTCAGTCAATTTTTAATCCCTACCTCCATTGAAACTACACTCATAAATTATGGTCACTAATGAATGGATGGCTTACCTCAGCCACTAACAAGATCTTTGCGTTTTTTTTTTTTCAGTCGTCATTCTTATTGACATTTACCCACAACATTTGACATTGTTGATGTTGATATAATTTCTTATCATTTAAACTGCTAAACTGTCCTGGATCTTTCATCCTATTGCATCAACAGCACTGCTGGTATAGAGTATATAGAGAGAGTATAGAGCTATGGGGGGCTCTCATTTTGAAGAAGGGGAAAACAATGTTAGTTAGAAATAAATGAGATAAAACAGAACATTTAGAAGGGAATGTATTTTGGTGAGTGGATTGTTGAAGACAGAAGCCAAAGAAAGAAAAATAGTGGAAATTTAACCAAGTCAGGTTAGGTCCCAGTGGAAGCTGAAATTATATATGTACCAACCACAGATGCCCTGGCATTGGAGCCACCTACCTTTCAGTAGTGCCATCATACTGACTTTTAAAAAATGCAAATAACAAGATAATTAGAGGTAAAGCCATTGGTGGTCTTGAAGGAGTTTGGGTAGAGTGTATGCATCAGGCAAAGAATGACATAGATCACAAGAGAAAAGTGGAGTTAAGTGTGAAAAGATTACCTTGGACCTATGCACTTGTAATATCTTCTGGAACCAGTACATTGCTGCCATTTCTACCTCTCTGTTGGTAAAGTATTATCTAATTGCATATTCATCTGTTTTGTTCATTGGCCTAGCTGCCTATAAGGAATCTCAGTCTGGAAAAAAAAAAACAGAAGAGCATTTTCCCAGACTGGCATCAGAGCAATTGGAGAACCTAGTTTTCAGAATGTTCCCCCACCCTGCAAACCACCCATTGAGTTGGCTCAGCCAGAGTGAGGAGCATGAGAGCTGACATTCAACACCTTCTTCCCTTCCTTGTCTCTTCCCCCTGGCCTTCTCCCATCCTTCAGTAAACATGTATTGAGAACCTAACAAATGTCAAATACTTTATAAGACACTGAGGGCACAAGCATTAATAAGACTGGTTACCAGGGGATCCCCGGGTGGCTCAGCGGTTTAGCGCCTGCCTTTGGCCCAGGGCGTGATCCTGGAGTCCCGGGATCGAGTCCCGCGTCGGGCTCCCGGCATAGAGCCTGCTTATCCCTCTCTCTCCCTCTCTCTCTCTCTCTCTCTCTGTCTATCATAAATAAATCTTAAAAATATTTTTAAAAAGACTGACTACCAAACTGAAGCAGCTTTCGGTCTTAAGGGAAAATGTATATATTCTACAAGCACCTTAAGTCAATATGAAATAAAATCATGTATTCTAGTCCTCAGGTCCCTCCCAACTCCTACCCATCCTAGCCTCTCTTCCCGATTTTCCTATTTCTACTACAGGTAATCAACAGTCATCCAAGTTTAAAATTTTAGATTTATTATTCAGTTTCTAAAATAAGCATCTCTCCCTTCCTTTTCTACTTCTGGGCCCTTGATGCAGATCCTCATTAATGTCCTCCTGGACTAATGTTCTTGCTAGCCTACCTGCTTCTAGTTGCTTCCCAATTCATCCTGCTCAAGTCCACCAGATTTTCCTCAAGCATGGCACTGATTATATCCACTTCCTTGATAAAACCGTCATGGACTCCACAAAGTGTATGTTTATAAGCCCTCCCAGCTAACTCCAACTTATTTCTCCAGCATATTTTCCAACATTCCAAGTGTATACTTTATCCTCCAATAATATTAGTATGGTAGGCTGAATAATAGCCCCTAGAGTCTACATCATAATCCTCAGAACATGTGAATATGTTACCTTGCATAATAAAAGGGACTTTGTAGATATGATTAAGTTAAGGATCTTGAAATGGGAAGATTATCATGGATTATCCAGGTGGTTCCAGTGTAATCACAAGGATCCTTATAAGAGGGAGACAGGAAGTTAAGGACAGAAGGCAATGTGACAACAGAAACAAAGATTAGAGTGTTGCAGCCATGAATCAAGGAATGCCAACAGTTTCTGGAAACTGGAAGAAGCAAGGAACAGATTCTTCCCTGGAGCCCTGCTGACATCTTGATTTTAGCCCTGGAAGGTTCATCTTGGACTTCTTATCTCCAGAACTGTGTAAGAATAAATCTGTATTGTTTTAAGCTACTAAAATTGTGGTAATTTATTATAGCAGTAATATGAATCTAACACAATTGAATAGCAATTGCTCCATAAATGACAGCTACAAAGTCTCAGTTGTATACAAACATAAGCATTTATTTCTGGCTCACATGCCTACAGATCAGTTGAATTCTGCAGATCTTAGATGGTTTCTGCTGGCTCCCCACTATTGGTTCAGTTCACCTCTACTCCATTTATCTCTCATTGTTCCAGAAACATTAAGTTGCCCAGAAAATATCCTTTTCATGTTGAAAGAAAGGGATGTAAAAGCACAAGTCTAAGTAGGCAACTACATTTCAAGCATTTGATCATGTAACATGTCCTGACATTCTATTGGTCATAATAGCATATCTGACCAAACCATAGATCAGCAAGGCCATATCACCTGCCTCTAGTGGGAAGAACTTCAAAGTCTTAAAGCAAAGGGCATAGATTTAGAGAGACTTGAAGTAATAATAATAACACAGTATACCCAGTAGGGTGCTGGTAGACCAGCTTCAAAAAACAGGAACAAAATAAACAAAAAGAACCCTGATTTGCTGATTTCCATGGTGTAAATATTCCCACCATGGTTGATTTTAAGCTACCAACATGACATCACAGAACATCAAGCTGTGAAGATATGCACGTACTATGCTTTTATTTCCAGTACCAGTCAGCTCCAATATAACATTAAATCTAAATATCGATCAAACCAGTCATTACATATTCCTCCTTGAACAATGTCCCATGCCATTCTAAGTGAAATGCCTCCCCCTCTCAAATGCCATTTTTTAAGCTTTTCTGTTTTCCTAATGAGAAGTAATTCCTACCTCCTTGGCATTTTCATAGCAACATCCTTGTGTTTTTTTCATTCATTTTTCTGGAATACATATTGTGCATATAGACATATGCCCACTTGGTTTCAAAGTACTAGAAGATAACAATTGTATCCAATACATTTTGAGATCCTGCTGCACTTTGCACACAATAGGTATTAATAACCACCTACTGCGTAAATGGATGAATGAATGAATGAATGAATGAATGAAGCACATAAAAAGATTTAAGATATTACTTAGATTTAATTGGGCAGATGATGTTCTGGCAGAACAATGTCATCTGAAAGAAATAGGCCAATTAAGAATTCCAAGGAGCCATAACTTTAACCCAAAGAGCACAAGAGTTCTGAGCATGTGCAGTGAGTGAGAAGTTTTGTCTTCCTAACCTATTCAGAGATGAGTATTTGAAAACTCCCACAAAAGCTAATTCTGACAAGACAAAACATTCTCTCCTCTACCATTAGAAGACAGAAGCTCTAACACCCACAGAGAATTTGGAAGCCCTCAATGACAGAAGCAGTGGAAAATGAGTCTGCTTCATAATCCAAAGCAGTTTTGCAGAAATTCTCCATTTGTATTGTCAGGAGGAAGCCACAGATGTTACCACCTGGCAGCTGTCAAGACCTGGGATTCAAACTGGTAGAACCAGACTGGGTTCCTGTGGAAATACCTTTTTCAATCCTATCATCAGACTCATTCCTGTGAGTGAGGCTCTCTCCCGACCTCAATGCAAAAGCACAGAGTTGAATTCTGCTTGAAATTGAGGTTGTTACTGAGTCACTTTTTAGAGTTTGTGATTCAAACACATTCTTAGGTAGGGTGAGAAAGTATATAGGCATTGTTGCTGTCCCCTATTGTAGTGTTTATGAAATAAAAAATAAGACTTTCATGTTTATTGCTTTTGGTCTTTTCTAAAGCTCTTGCATACTAGGAGGAATATAAAATTTATAAATTTATAAAAAATGAAAAGCAGATAGAGTCCTTTTTCTTTCAAACAAAGCATCTTTGGTATAGATAACAGAGCCTTGGTTTATAAAATACACACAAGGGCCATCTTCCCTTTGTTAATTAAGATTCAGGGATAACTTTATATGTGTAGGGAGAAAACTTACAGATCTAGACAATATTCTTTATAGAGTGAGTCAAATCTGTCCTGTGAAAATATATATCCCTTCCTTGGTGTGCCATGTCAAAAATTTCCCTTTGTGCATACCATAAAGTGCCCACCATTTAAGTAGCTACTCTGAATTAAACAATAAGATGGACATTCATTCAAATGGTGCCAATTAAAATGTGCATTTATTAATTCAATTAACCACTTATTGTATACCTACTGTGCTCCTGACACAGTATTTGACACTAAGTATGCCAAAATTAATTTTAAAAAGAGAAAAAAGTCCCTATTTTTAAGGAGCTAAGAGTCAAGCAGAGAAAAGGTATATAAGTAGTTGGGAGCTTAGGTGTCCCTATGTCTGAAAAGACACATACATTGAAAACTTGTTATTAAAGAGTGAAGCCATATTAACAGTGGTATAGATTCCACTGGATCTTTCTCCCACATACTCATTGAAAACCTCAGACTCTGGGGCGCCTGGGTGGCTCAGTGGTTGAGTGGCTGCCTTTGGCTCAGGTCGGAATCCCAGGATTGAGTCCCATATTGGGCTTCCCACAGAGAGCCTGCCTCTCCCTCTGCCTATGTCTCTGCCTCCCTCTGTGTCTGTCATGAAGAAATAAATAAAATCTTAAAAAAAAGAAAACCTCAGATTTTTTTTGCTATATAACTGGCATTTGCTTTATTTTTTATTTTTTTATTTAAATTCAATTAACATAGTGTCTCATTAGTTTCAGAAGTAGAGTTCAGTTATTCATCAGTTGCATATAACACCCAGTGCTCATTACATCACGTGTCCTCATTAGTGCTCACCCAGTTACCCCATTTGCCCACTCACCTCCCCTCCAGCAATCCTCAGTTTGTTTCCTGTAGTTAAGAATCTCTTATGGTTCATCCCCCTCTCTGATTTTATCTTACTTTATTTTTCCCTACCTTCCCCTATGATCCTCTATTTTGTTTCTTAAATTCCATGTATGAGTGAAATCATATGATAATTGTCTTTCTCTGACTGACTTATTTCACTTAGCATAATACCCTCTAGTTCCATTCACACTGTTGCAAATAGTAAGATTTCCTTTTTGATGGCTGAGTAATATTCCATTGTATACGTATATACCACCTCTTCTTTATCCATTCATCAGTCGATGGACACCTGGGCTCTTTCCATAGTTTGGCTATTGTGGACATTGCTGCTATAAATATTGAGGTTCAGGTCATTGGATCTTTGGATCATTACATTTGTATCCTTTCAATAAATACCTAATAGTGCAATTGCTGGGTCATAGGGTAGCTCTGTTTTTTTTAACTTTTTGAAGAACCTCTGTACTGTTTTCCAGAGTGTCTGTACTAGCTTGCATTCCCACCAACAGTGTTCCCCTTTATCTGCATTGTTGCCAACATTTGTTGTCTCCTGACTTGTTAATTTTAGCTGTTCTGGCTGGTGGGAGGTGGTATCTCATTGTGGAAGACCTCAGACCTTTTTTTAAATTTATTTTTTAAAGATTTTATTTATTCATTCATGAAAGACACACACAGAGAGAGAGAGGCAGAGACACAGGCGGAGAAAAGCAGGCTCCATGCAGGGAGGCTGATGTGGGACTTGATCCCGGGTCTCCAGGATCACGCCCTGGGCTGAAGGCAGCGCTAAACCACTGAGACGCCCGGGCTGCCCCCTTCAGACCTTTTAAAAGTATGCCTTGAAGATCTCTGGAAGTCACCATAGTGTATCTCATGTATATTTGTGAAGATATGCACTCTCACCAAGACCCACTGTGTCCTGGTCCAGTGGACTGGAGTACCCATGGGAGGTTTTCAATAGTACATCCGTTTGGGTTAACATTCTGTTGAGTTTGATCCTGAGTTTCCAAATATCTTACAGATGTTTAAGGATTCTATTTCTCAATTGCTGTATTATCCCTCTTCTCCCTATGGACCTATACTAGTACAAGGGACAAATCTGAATAACAAATACCTTGCTGTACTCAAAAATTCCCATGTCCTGGGAATTTCTAAGCTATGACTTATTAAACTACCCTTATTGGGCCTCTTTCTTTTTTCAGGGTGATCCGGCTCACAAAAGGGCCTCTTCACCATATGGGAAGTTACGATCAACCATATGTACAAAGTTCTAAGACTCAGCTGGAACCCTTGCTATTCTTATAATATTTAAGCAGCTTGATGGGTGCAGCCTAGTAGAAAAAAGAGAAACCATCCTATAGGAAGTCACACACAGGCTGAGAGTTAACAGATGAATCAAGAGTATCCCAAGTAAAGATGAGGAATGGTAATGTCAGCAATGAAGTAGAATAAGCAAAGTATTCTGTTTCACTTTAACATTCCATCATATAAGCTATTATCATTTTTATGTAATGCACATGGTGGATGTGTGTCCGGTTTCTAGTTTTACACATTAACATATCACTGATCTAGTCAGTGTCAACGGACTGATACAATTTGAACACACTAATGTATCATGGTGATGCTCATTTGAATATTTTATGCAGACACCACAAATTGCAGTAACACTTATGAAAATCATAATTGGTAATTAAATTGAAATACTAATTACAATACAATGAAATTATTCTTCTAGTTTCAAAAAACATTATGGGCAAGAATTTTTTAACTTAAAATGAAGGCAGGATGCCTGGGTGGCTCAGTGGTTGAGCATCTGCCTTCAGCTCAGGGCGTGATCCCAGAGTCCCAGGATCTAGTCCCGTATCAGACTCTTTCCATGGAGCCTGCTTCTCCGGTTTCTGCCTCTCTCTGTGTCTCTCATAAATAAATAAATAAAATCTTTATTTAAAAAATTTAAATGAAGGCATACAACTGATACAGAATTGAGAATGTAAAAACTAGTACTATGACCCAAACAGGAAATAAATAAATTGGAAGAAGATATGCCACAAATTTTACAATGAATGGTAATTATAATTTGAGACAGCAGAGCAAAAGAGCTATTTGTGTGTAAAACACTTTAGAAAAAAATAAAGGGAAAATATTAAAAGACATTTTCAGCAAACACATAGTGAATTTGATAAAAACAATTTTGATAAGAAATTTTGTACCAATAGTCAAAAAAAATGAAATCAGTCACTTGAAATCAGAATGAAATGTCCAAGAAATTTTTTAAGAATAATTCATCACTTTGGCTGGCTATAAAATGAATGGCTTAGATTCCTGCACAAAAAAAGAAAAGCATATTTAGATAGAGAAACAGTAAAAGATTTATCATTCCAGTTGTGGAAATTGTGTTAGAAAATTAGAAGGAGGGGCACCTAAGTGGCTCAGTTGGTTAAGCATCTGACTCTTGATTTCAGCTCAGGTCAGGTTCTCAGGGTCATGAGCTGGAGCCCCTGGTTGGGCTACATGCTGGACATGGAGCCTGCTTAAGATTCTCTCTCTCTCTCTCTCTCTCCCTCTGCCCCTCTATCCCCTTCAAGAAAAAAGAAAATTATAAGGAAAATATTTTAAATGATATTTTACAGAATGTGAAAGATGTCAGTTATGCCACTAAACAATTACCTGTGACATTACAAGAACTTTCTAACAATTTCAAAGATCAGTTGATTCAAAATTTGAAAAATTGCATGAATTTTTCTATATCTTTAGATGAGTTATGCAATATAAGTGACACTGTCCAATAATACTCTGGAAAGGTTTTGTTTCAAAGGATTTATAAATTTATAAAGAAATTATGTCAATTAGCAGCCTAAAAATCATATTCATGGTGTAGCTATTTTTGACTCTTTTACATCTGTCAAAGAAGAATTTCAGTTAGATATAAAAAAATTCATTTCTGCCATAACAAATGATGCTTCAGCTACATTAGTTTAAAAAATACAGATTTATTGAATTTTTAAACAAAAGACTGATGTTTCTCTTATTGCTTTGTCCCACTGTATAATACACATTGAAAATATTTGTGCTGTTTTCTGAAGCAAACCTAAGAAAAGTGTCATGGATACAGTTATTAAAATTGTTTGGTACACATGCAAATGCTATGAATCATTGCCAGTTTATGGAAGTGTTGACAGAAATAGAAGACAATGACTGTCTGGTCTTTGCCAATACTTATTGGCTGGGTTGCAGGAGAGCTTTGAAAAGATTATTGTACAGTACTTTTAAATAAAATTCAATATTTTCTTAAAGTAAAAGGAATACTTGCCAAATAGTCAATAACCAAAGACAAAAATGGCAGTGGGGTTTACATTTCTTTGCTGACATCAAACTGCACATGAAAAAACTAAAGTTTTTATACCAGCTTTATTGAAATATAATTCATATACCATACAATTCACCCATATAAAGGGTAGCATTCAATGATTTTTTTAGCATATTCACAGAATTGTGTAGCTATCATCATAATTTTAGAACATTTTCATCACCCCAAAAGATTTCCAAAGAAATCTCATATCCATTAGCAGTTAGTTATTGCCCACTTCCCTTCCAGTTTCTCCCTTTCCTTTGCTGCTGGCAGCCACTAGTTTACTTTCTGTCTTTATGGATCTGCTTATTTTGGAAAATTCATATAAATGGAATCATACAACATGTGGTCCTTTATGACATATTTCTTTCAATCATCATAATGTTCAACGTTCATGCATGGTGTAACATGCATCAAGCACTTCATTTCTTTTTATTGCTGAATAATTTTCCATTTTATAAATATGCAATATTGATCCATTCCTCAGTTGGCAATATTTGTATTATTTCCACATTACAGCTATTATAAATAATGCTGCAATAGACATTCATGTACAAGTTTTTGTGTAGACATATGTTTTCATTTCTCTTGCATGTATACCTAGAAGTGGAATTGCTAGGCCATATAGTAACCTTATGTTTAACTTTGTGAGGAACTGCAAAACTCTTTTCTGTTTAAAGTTCTTAACAGTATATGAGGGTCTAATTTCTCCATGTTGTTGCCAACATTGTTTTTTTTGAAGTTTTCATTTAAATTCCAGTTAGTTAACATACAGTGTAATATTAGATTCAAGTGCACACTATACTCATTCAACACTTCCATACAACAATACTAGTTTCAGGCATACAGTACACTGATTCGACACTTCCGTACAACACCCAGTGCTTATCAAAACAAGTATACTCCTTATTCCCCATCACCTATTTAACCCATCCCCCACCTAGCCCCATTCTGGAAATCATCAATTTCTTCCCTAAAGTTAAGAGTCTGTTTCTTGGTTTTCCCTTTTTCCCTTTGCTCATTTGTTTTGTTTCTTAAACTCCACATATGAATATTTGTCTTTCTTTGACTGGCTTATCTCACTTAGCGTAATACTCTCTAGCTCCACCCACATTGTTGTGAATGGCAACATTTCATTCTTTTTATGGCTAAGTAATATTCCTTTGTATAAATATACCACCTCTTCTTTATCCATTCATCAGTTGATGGACACTTGGGCTGTTTCCATAATTTGTCTCTTATAGATAATGCTGCTATAAACATAGGGGTTCCTGTATCCCTTCAAATCAGTATTTTTTTGTATCCTTTGGGTAAATACCTAGTAGTGCAATTGCTGGATCATAAGGTCATTCTATTTTTAACTTTTCGAGCAAAGTGCTGTTTTCCAGAAAGGCTTCACCAGTTTGTCTTCCCACCAACAGTGCAAGAATGTTGGTGCAAGAGTGTTTCTTTTTCTCTACACCCTCACCAACACCCGTTGTTTCTTGAGTTTTTTTATTGGAGGCATTCTGACCGGTATGAGGTAGTATCTCCTTGTAGTTTTGGTTTATATTTTCCTGATCATCAGTAATGTTGAGCATCTTTTCATGTGCCTGTTGACTCTCTGTATGACTTCTTTGGAAAAATGTCTATTCATGTCTTCTGCCCATTTATTAATTGGATTATCTGTTTTGGGGGTGTTGAGCTGTTCTTTATATGTTTTGGATCCTAACCCTTTATCAGATATGTCATTTGCAAATATCTTCTCTCATTCCATAGATTATCTTTTAGTTTTCTTCATTGTTTCCTTCACTGTGCAGAAGCTTTTTATTTTTGATGAAATCCCAATAGTTAATTTTTGTTTTTCTTCCCCCTTGTCTCAGGAGACATATCTAGAAAGTTGTTTGTTATGGCCAATATCAGAAAAATTACTGCATGTTCTGTTTTCTAGGATTTTTAAGGTTTCAGATCTCACACATAGGTCTTTAATCACTTTTGAATATACTTTTGTATATGGTATAAGTAAATGGTCCAGTTTCATTCTGTTTCATGTTGCTGTCCAGTTTTCCCAGCACATTTGTTGAAGACATTATCATTTTTCCATCGTATGTTCTTTACTACTTTGTTGTAGATTAATTGATCATACAGCTGTGGGTTCATTTCTGGGTTTTCTATTCTGTTCATTGATCCATGTGTCTGTTTTTGTGCCAGTACCATACTGTCTTGATCAGGGCAGCTTTTAATATAATGTGAAGTTTGGAATATTGGCGCCTCCAGTTTCGCTTTTCTTTTTCAAGATTGCTTTGGCTATTCAGGGTCTTTTGTGGTTCCATACAAATTTCAGGATTGTTTGCTCTAGCTCTGTGAAAAATGCTGGTGGTATTTGTTAAATTTATTTATTCATGAGGGACACACACACAGAGAGAGAGAGAGAGAGAGGCAGAGACATAGGCAGAGAGAGAAGCAGGCTCCCCACAGGAAGCCCGATGTGGGACTTGATCCCAGGATCCTGGGGTCACACCCTGAGCCAAAGGCAGATGCTCAACCATTAAGCCACCCATGTGCCCTGCTGGTGGTATTTTGATAGGGATTACATTGAATGTAAAGATTACTTTTGGTAGTAAAGACATTTGAACAGTATTTATTCTTCTAATCCATGAGCATGGAATGCTTTCCAATTTCTTTAAGTGATGACATAAATTCAATTTCTTTCATTAGTGTTTTATAGTTTTCAGAGTACAGAGATTTTACCTCTTAGGTTTACTCCTAGACACCTTATGGCTTTTTCTGTACTTGTAAATGGGATCAATTCCTTAATTTCTCTTCCTGCAGCTTTGTTATTGGTGTATAGAAATGCAACAGATTTCTATCTGTTGACTTGGTATCCTGCGACTTTGCTGAGTTCGTGTATCAGTCCCAGCAAGCTTTGGTGAAGTCTTTTGAATTATCTATTATGGAGTATCATGTCATCTGCAAATAGTGAAAGTTTGACTTCTTCCTTACTGATGCCTTTTATTTTGTTTTTCTTGCCCCATTGCTGGGTCTAGGACTTCCAGTACTACGTTAAATAGGAGTGGTGAGAGTGGACATCCCTGCTTGTTTCTGACCTTAGAGGATAACCTCTAAGTTTTTCCCTGTTGAGGATGATATTCACCATGGGTTTTTCATAGATGTCCTTTATGATGTTGAGGTATTTTCCCTCTATCCCTACTTTGTGGAGGGTTTTTATCATGAAGGAATGTTGTACTTTGTGAAATGCTTTTTATGCATCTATTGGAATGATCCTATGGTTCTTCTCCTTTCTTCTATTAATGTGTTGTATCACGTTGATTGATTTGCAAATATGAATCACTCTTGCAACCAAGAAATAAATCCCATTTGATCATGGTGAATGATTTTCTTTAACGTATTTTTTGATTCAGTGTGCTAGTATTTTATTGAGGATTTTTGTACCTATGTTTGTCAGAGATATTGGACTGTAGTTCTCTTTTTGTGTGGCGTTCTTATCTGGTTTTGGAATCAGGGTAATTCTGGCCTCATAGAATGAGTTTAGATGTTTTCCTTCCATTTCTACTTTTTGGAATAGTTTGCAAAGGATAGGTATTAACTCTTCTTTAAATGTTTGGTAGAATTCCCCTGTGAAGCCATCTGGCCCTGTACTTTTGTTTGTTGGGATATTTTGGATTACTGGTTCAATTTCTTTGCTAGTTATTGGTCTGTTAAGTTTTGTAATTCTTCCTGTTTCAGTTTTGACAGTTTATATGTTTTTAAGAATTTATCCATTTCTTCCCAGTTGTCCAATGTATTGGCATATAATTTTTCATAATATTCTCTTATATTTTTTTGTATTTGTGTGGTAGCTGTTATTTCTACCCTCTCATTTGTGGTTTTATTTATTTGGGTGCTTTCTCTTTTCTTCTTGATAAATCTGGCTAGAGGTTTATCAATTTTCTCAATTTTTTCAAAAAACCAACTCCAGGTTCAATGATCTACTGTTTTCTTAATTTCTATATCATGTATTTCTGCTCTAGTTTTTATTATTTCCCTTCTGCTGGCTTTAGTCTTCATTTGTTTTCCTTTTCTAGAATCTTATGTGTAAGGTTAGGTTATTTACTTGAGATTTTTCCTGCTTTGAAGGAGGCTTGTATTGCTATATATTTCCCTCTTAGAACTACTTTTGCTGTATACCAAAGGTTTTGGACTGTTATGTTTTCATGTTCCTTTGTTTCTTTTTGTTGTTGTTGTTCCTTTGTTTCTTTTTTTTTTTTTTTTAATTTTATTTATTTATGATAGTCATACAGAGAGAAAGAGAGAGGCAGAGACACAGGCAGAGGGAGAAGCAGGCTCCATGCGCCGGGAGCCCGATGTGGGATTCGATCCCGGGTCTCCAGGATCGCGCCCCGGGCCAAAGGCAGGCGCCAAACCGCTGCGCCACCCAGGGATCCCTGTTCCTTTGTTTCTATGTATTTATTTCTTCCTTGATTTTCTGACTGACCCATTCATTCTTTAGGAGCATGCTATTTAACTTCCTTGTATTTGTGGTCTTTCCAAATTTTTTCTTGTGCTTGACATCTAGTTTCACAGCATTGTGGCAGAAAAGTTCATGGTATGATTTGTCTTTTTTTTGTATTTGTTGAGGCCTGATTTGTGACCTAACATGTGAATTATTCTACTGCATGTATGTGCACTTGAAAAGATTGTGTATTCTGCTGCTTTAGGATTAAATGTTCTGAATGTAGCTATTAAGTCTATCTGGTCCAGAATGTCATTCAAAGCCATTGTTTCCTTGTTGATTTTCTTTTTAGATGATCTATCCATTGATGTGAGTGAGGAGTTAAAGTCCCCTACTATTGTAATATTATCAATGAATTATTTTATGTTTGTTATTAATCTTTTTTATGTATCTGTGTGCTTCCATGTTGGATGAATAAATATTTACAATGTTATATCTTCTTGTTGGATTGTCCCCTTTATGATTATATAATGCCTATTTTTGTTTCCTTTTACAGTCTTTGTTTTAAAGTCTAGTTTTTCCTGCTACTCCAGCTTTCTTTTTCTTCCATATCTTTTGACATCCATTTGTAAGATCAGTGTTTCTCCATCCCCTCACTTTCAATCTACAGGTGTCTTTAGGTCTAAAATGAGTCTCTTGTAGAAAGTATATAGATGGGTCTTATTGTTTTTTAATCCATTCTGACACCCTATGTCTTTTGCCTAGAGGGAGCATTTAGTCTTTTTACATTCAAAGTAATTATTGATATGTATTTATTGCCATTTTATTACTTCTTATGTTGTTATTTCTGGAGATTTTCTCTGATCCTTTCTTGTCTTTGTCACTTTTGGTCTCTCTTTTGCACTCAAAGAGTCCCCTTTAGTATTTCTTGCAGGGCTGATTTAGTGGTCAAGAACTCCTTTAGTTTTTTTTGTTTGTTTGTTTGTTTGTTTTGTTTTTGTCTGGGAAGCTCTTTATCTCTCCTTCTACTCTGAATGATAGCCTTGCTGTATAGCGTATTCTTGGCTGCAGATTTTTCCCATTCAGCACTTTGAATATATCATGTCATTCCCTGCTGGCTTGCCAAGTTTCTGTTGAGTAATCTCCAGCTAGCCTATGGGTTTTCTCTTGTAAGTTAAGGACTTCTTTTATCTTTCTGCTTTTAAGATTTTTTTCTTTGTCACTATATTTTACAAATTTAGTCTTAGTGTTGGCCTGCTTTGGTTGATTTTGATGGGAGTTCTCTGTGCCTCCTGGATTAGGATGTCTGTTTCCTTCCTCAGATTAAGAAAGTTTTCTGCTACTATTTCTTGAAATGAATTTTCTACACCCTTTTCTCTTTTTTCTTTTTCTGAGATTCCTAGAATACAAATGTTATTATGTTTTATGGAGTCACTGAGTTCCCTAAGTCTGTTCTTGTGTCACATAATTCCTTCTCTCTTTTGTTTTTTTATTTTTATTTTTTTTAATTTTTATTATTATTATTTATTTATGAGAGTCACAGAGAGAGAGAGAGGCAGAGACACAGGCAGAGGGAGAAGCAGGCTCCATGCACCGGGAGCCCGATGTGGGATTCGATCCCGGGTCTCCAGGATCGCGCCCTGAGCCAAAGGCAGGCGCCAAACCGCTGCGCCACCCAGGGATCCCTCCTTCTCTCTTTTGTTCAGCTTCATTAGTGTCCATTATTTTGTCTTCTAGGTCACTGATTCATTCCTCTGCTTCTTCCTACCTACTGTTCATTGCATGAACCGTGTTTCTTTTTTTTCTTTTTTTTTATGAAGCCTGTTTTTAATCTCATTTATTGCATTCTTCATCTCTGATTCTTTTTTTTAACTCTTTTATCTCTGTGCTAAGGGTTTCACTGATTTCTTCTATTCTTTTCTCAAGGCCAGTGAGTATCCTTAGGATTGTTGCTTTAAATTCTCCATCAGTCATGTTACTTTTATGTGTTTCTCTTAGACTTTTGGCCAATCTTACCTTGTTCTTTCATTAGGGATAAATTCCTCTATCTTGGCATTTTTTCTAAGTCTCTGCCCTCCCTGTGTTAGGAAAGCCAGCTATATCTTCTGCTGTTGAAAGTAATGGCTTTATGAAGTAGTGGTTCTTCAGGGGTATCTCCTATGTGTGTTGCATGTGCCCTGCTATTGTGTCTTAGCTGCTTTTCTCAGTCCAATTACCTTCAGTGGCTCTTTTTGCCTTTTGTGGGCAGTATTTTGTTCCCATCCTGTTATTGGGCAAGTCTGGGCTTACCTTGGGCTTGAGTGGAGTCAGACCAAGCATTAGCCAGAGATGCAGTAGCACCAAACTGCAGGGCAATTTCCCTCTGTTTTCTAATATGAAACAATATGTAGAGAATGTACTTATAATTAATAGCATTATATGAGTTGGCTACAAAAATACTACAGGAAATTTTTTTAATTCTTTTTTATTTTTATTAGTTGAGTTGTTTTTCAGTTTATAAAGTATCTCTTTGAACCTATTAATCACATTGAGCTGACACAAGATTTGGTGAATTTAGTTAATTTGAACAGATGTAGTTTTGAAAAAGATATGCTTTTTATTCAAATCAAATTATTGCTTCTAAAAACAATAAACCAGTTTTGTCACTGTGGATGCAAATAGTAAAAGCACATGACTTCTTTTGGTACTTGCTTGATTCAAATTATTAAAACACTTAAATATGTTTGGAAGAAATTAGGTATGTGAATCTATTTTTTTCAACTGAAAATTATATTAAATCTAAATCCAGTTCAAGTATTCCCAATAAAAATTTAGCTCACAAATTGAGACATACTGTAAGTACAAAGCACACTCCAATTTTCAATGACTAATATAAAAAAATAATATAAAAATATCTTAACAATGTATTTTTCATCTTGATTATATGTAGAAATGATATTTGCATTTTGGGTTAAATAAGTTATGTCATTTAAAATCATCTGACCTATTTCCTTTTCCTCTTTGTAATGATTAATTTCAGTGTTTGAAATATATATTGTTAAGGGGAATACTGAGAGCAAAATTCTGCATAAAAATAAATACAATGAACTGAAATAGGAGAGCAGTTATATAATCATGAAATTAAGTTGCCCAAACTGGAACTTATCTGCTGATTCACTGTTTGTTTAGGCCCATTGCACCTCCAAAATGAGAAGTCTTTGTGAAGATCAAAAATGGTAGAATCTTGACCGTGGGGTTTAAAGCTTTGAGACCAATTTAAGTTGTGGTGCTTTGGTACTTTTGAAAATTTTTGTCCATCTACATATTCCTTCATTCTGTGGGATATCGCTTCATACTTGGGATATACAGATGATTTTTGAAGCAAATCTATATAAGCAACTAATACACATGACTAGTATGTGAAATCATTTACATTTTGCAGATGTAACCAGAGTAACTGAACAGGAATAATACTTACTACAGAGAACAATTTAGAAATTTTAGTACAAGAGATAATCTGATTGTTAAGTGGAAGATTACAAAAGAAGCAGCAAATAATTATTTTTATAATACACATATACCACTCTTAACTATAAATACATTTAAAGTATATATTTTAAAGTATGTGTGTATATATGAAAACATATACATATATACATATGGAATGATATATAACACAATCTTCACAATATCAATAATGATTATCTCTGGGAAATAGAACTACAGGTGATTTTTATTCTTTTATTTTACTTGACTGTGTTTTATAAATTATCTACAATGAATATGTAACCTTTGTTCTGAGAAAAAAAATCTTTAAAAAAATAATCTGAAGACCTCCTACCTATGTAATCGAAAGCTACGGTCTTCTGAGCAAAGAATAACTAGAAATGGAAGAAATTACAAAGAATAAACAATCATCACCTCTCCTCAACACATAGCATAAAAATGAAAAGGCCTTCCAACAAATTTAGTCTCAGTGAAAATCTCCAACAGCCACTTGAGGCTCAGCAAGAAAGCATACATTTTTTTTCTTTGTTGCTGGGCTTAAGATGTCTGGTCACAGGCTCACTGGAACGAGGTGATACCGACCCACCTCTCCCAAGCTCATCCAGTACATGGTTATCTGTGTAGTGCAGTGTAGCAGGTAAGGCTTAGCTTTGCAGGACACCCCCCCCCCACTGACTCTGTTCCTGAGAACACATGAAAACCCCATTAACAAATTCTCAAAGTTTGCTACTGTGTGCTGATTTTGCACATTGCTTTCATTCTCTTAAAATGCAAACATGATGGATTGCTTTGGAGGAGTAAAATTTGCATAGAACATGATTTAAGAACATGGGTAAAGGGGTGGGATTCAGTTTAAGTGTCTGGAAAGTTTAGATTTCCATGATCAACTGCACACTAAAGAATTTTCCCAAGTGATTCTCTTGGTTATAAAGCTTTTCTCTCTCAGTTCCAAACCCACCCTCCCTTGCTCTATTCTTCTCTCTGAGGCAGAGGCTGGGAGTCAGCTAGCCACTTCTCTGTTTGGCCATCTTTCCCCTATTAGACTCTGCCAATAGGGAGCACAGGAGAGAGGCTGTGAGGATGGTGGCAGGAGAAGGGACTTATCCCCATTTGTTCACTGTTTTTATCAACATCACCCCAGTAAGGTATCCTCACCCTGGTAGGGACATTTGCTCCCTCAAAGATATCAGCACCAGCTGAACAACACCCTCCCCCATAAGCTACTAAATTTTAATCTCAACCTCTTTCTTTATAGTCCCCAGTCCCAGGGGTAAGAGCAGCTTACTACATTTGGAACCTTGCAAGATTTCAGTGTTTCCCTTTTGCCTTTCTGGATTTCCAATATCTGGTTAACAATTTGTTATATTAAATTCTCTGTTGAACTAGCTAATGTGGTTTTTGTCTCCCGACTGAAACTGACAGATAGAGTCAGATAATTCAGTCTTGAAAAAGGTGAGGGGCACATTAACAGGACATACTAGGCTACTTTCTTTTGTTCTAACAGTTGGGCTTCTAATTGAGGAAATGCGACACATAAATGCAACCATGTGTATTTATAAAATATACCTATTACTAAGGGCAGCTATACAGATGTTTTTGTAATTGGGACCAGCTGTGGCTGGAGTAATCTAAGCAATGTAGTTAGTTCAAGAAAACTTCAAGAAGGAAATGAATTTTAGGGATGAATAACACCATCTCTCAGAGAGGAGGAAGGTCATTGTGGTATGGGCAATGTTATTTGCATAGGTTTGAATGGGAAAACAAGTGAGTCACAAGTACAAGGAAACTAGGACAGTCTTCCATCATCAATCTCCTTCCCAGCACAGAGCCTGGAACATCAGAGATGATCAATAAATATTTGCTTAATTATCAACTCAATAATTGAATTGTTTTGCTTTGCTGGTATAGAGACATTATCTTACTCTTGGAAGTGTTACTTATGCATGGCAATTCAGAATGATAGCAAATTCACAGTAATTGTAGCCAGGAAGAAGATACTTAGGAAGTATGGTAGGAGGATGGGAAGTTTGTAGACAACCAGGAACTATTGCTTAAGTACAGAAACAACCTCTGAACTTTAGCATTGTTAACAAAAATGGTAAGGAATTGGAAAAAGGGAAGAGTAGAAGGAAGAAGCTACAGTACCTGAAGATCAATTTAATGACAAATGAAAAGAGAAAAAGCTATCACTCCAGTGTTATGAATCTGAGAAAGAAGAGCTGCATAGGATTTGGGGAATGTCCAAATGGATATTGCCTCTGGGCAGAAAGGGAAAATGATTACTAAAAGAAAAGAGAAAATTTCAGGCCTGGAAATGAAGCTGTATAACCCATATATGCATATAAATTGTGACTGAATGGATAGTCATTAGTGTGAAAAAGAAAGGGGACTCCAAAGGCAGAAGAAACAACCCATGTACCTAGAGGATTTTTAATATAATTTACAATAACCAGTCATTCTGCTTGTAGAGTGGGAATAAACAAACAAAAATGGGTTTAAACTAGAGCTTGAGGGATTCAGATCAAATCCAATATTTGCTGACAATGAGAGAGGTTACAAAGTCTCATTCTCTAGACTTTTTAAAAAATAACATTGATTCTTATTTGTTTATGGTGGTATGACTGTGGGCCTGCATAAACTTATTGGAATATAATTTATTATTTGATTTCCCTTCCATCCTAATGATTGCCTAAGACTTTTAATGGTTAGTTAATTCACTCAAGGTTACATACAGTGGCAGGCAAATCAAAAACAGTTTGCCAAGTCTGATGTGGGTTTTATTTCCAACTGTTGTGCTGTATCTCTTCCCTTCAAAGAAATAATGAACAGAAAGTGTAGTCTCTTGGACATCTTGTGATTCCCACCTAGAAAGAACTGTCCATAGCTCCTTACTATTCTCACTGACTTGGAGCAACAGAAAGGGTAGGCAGTTAAGGTTGAGGAGAAAGATGCCAACTAGCTTATTTTTCTCAAAATGACTAAAACTTTATACTTTCTGCCATCTTCAAAGAAATGCAAACTCTCAAAAACAAAAATAATAAGAGTAACTATTTCTGAGCTTTACTACTCCATTGACATTTCCATGATAAGAATTTTTCAGACATCATTTCATTTAATCTTCACAATAACCCAATGATACAGATACTATTTTTTACAAATTGTGTTGTGCCCCCCCTCAAATATTTACATGTAGAAAGCCTAACTTCTAGTACTTAAGAATGTGACCTTATTTGAAAATAGAGATCTTGCAGCTATGATTAGTTTGGATGGGTCATGCTGGAATGTGGTGGGCCCCTAATACAATATGATTCACACCCTTACAAAAAGAACACCATATTAAGAGACAGATACACAGGCACAGAGAAAACACCATATAGATTAGGCTATGCTGCCACAAGCCAAAGAACTACCAGAAGCTACGAGAGAAGCCTAAAATAGATCTTCCTCTAGCAGCATCTGAGGGAGTGTGATCCTGCCAACACCTTCATCTTGGACATTTAGACTTCAAAACTGTGAGACAATGCATTTCTACTATTTAAGCCATTCTGTTTATGGTACTTGGTTACAGCAGCCCTAGCAAACTAATATATTATGATTATCCCTATTTTATGGATGAGAAAAATAAGTGATAGCTAGTAACATGGTTCAAAACCTGAGTTTTACACCAGGACACCTGCACCCCAATGTTTATAGCAGCAATGTCCACAATAGCCAAACTGTGGAAGGAGCCTCGATGTCCATTGAAAAATGAATGGATAAAAAAGATGTGGTCTATATATGCAATGGAATATTACTCAGCCATTAGAAAGGATGAATACCCACCATTTGCTTCGACATGGATGGAACTGGAGGGCATCATGCTGAATGAAGTAAGTCAATCAGAGAAGGACAATCATCATATGGTTTCACTCATATGGGAAATATAAGAAATAGTGAAGGGAGTTATAAGGGAAAGTAGGGAAGATGAGTGGGAAAAATTAGAGAGGGTGACAAAACATGAAAGACTCCTAACTCTGGGAAACGAACAAAGGGTGGTAGAAGGGGAGGTGGGCGGGAGGATGGGATAGGCACTGAGGAGGATACTTGATGGGATGAGCACTGGGTGTTATACTATATGTTGGCAAATCGAACTTCAATAAAATAAAAATAAATAAATAAATTTTTTAAAAACCCTGAGTTTTAAGAGATTGTGTGACCACTCTTGCCACATACCATTCAATATGACAGTAGTGATAAAGGAAGATTATATTGAAGAAATGGTGATAGTAATAGCTGAGTAATTCCCTGACCGTATCTTGAATTAACAGCGATAAAATATTTTTGTAGATACATCACATAACACACACATACACATACACAGGAAGTCTAGACCTTAATTGTTGAATCCCTGATCACTGTAAAAGAACTGTGATGTTTTGAACACCAGATGTAGACTGAGGAGTTGTGAATTTCAAGTCTCAGCACCAACACTAACTTTTTGCACACTGATTTTTTGTGCACCCAGCCTCTGTTTCCTCATATGTGACAGGTGGTGAAAACTTTCTACAGTTGTGAGAATTATGTAAAATATATAAGAATGCACTTTGAAAATCATGCAGTGGTGGTCAAACATAACTAGAATTTGACTAAGTTGCATCTACCCTTAAAGAACATAACAAAGTGAAAATGATAGCAATATACTGATAGGAAAAATATGAATTATTTTCAATGATGTAAAAATTATCCATATATTATTCCTAATTCACATAGCATGTGAGTCTTGCCATTTCTAGTGGGGTATAGTTACTACAATTACAAAGTCATGGTAGCTCCACCACCATCTTCTACATATGCACTTGGCCTTGAGTGTCCTAGCTTGTAGTTCTATTTGGAAACTGATACTACTCTCTTAGCTTTGCAGTTAAGAAATCAAAGGCTGTGTTTGAGATTCTTTGGGAAGCTAGGTTTTCATATTCCTTTTTACTACTTTCCAATGACCAGCCAGCCTAGAACTGAATTGGACCTCCCACTGCCTCATACACATCTGGTGTTTTCTAGTGAAAAGAGAAAGGCAAGGAAAATAGGCCTTTTGTTAAAGGCAAAGGAAGTTTTCTGTTTTCATTCAAGAGCCAATGAGCAGCAGCCAAACAGGAAAGAGAACAATGAACTACTACTGGGCTTATCTTCCAAATGCACCTGTTTGTGACAATCCAGTGTATGCCAAGGTTGTGGTTGACTAGAAACAGAGTCCCCTTTAAGAAGCACCTTGAAATCTTACAGAGGTAGAGAAAAGGGAGAATCCAGTCTGGCTTACAATGCACAACTTAGAAAAGTGCATTGGTACTATTTTATTGGACACATTAAAGGATTAAGATTAGGAATACTTGCAACCTTATTCAAAGGAGTATATCTTGAACAAAAAAATACCTTTTCTCATATTGCTATGATTTGAATCCCCTAGTTCCATCCTCCCCCTAAACCCCAGGGCAACAGGATCATTAGGAAAGATGTCAATTTACTGACCACCCCCTAATTCAGAGATGCTTGTTCCCTAAGGTCTCTTCTAATCTGCTCATGAGCTCTTGATGTCTGCTATGGACCAAATGTTTGTATCTACGCAAAACTCAGATGTTGAAACCCTAATCCCCAATGTGATGATACTTGGATGTGGGGTCTTTGGGAGGTATTTAGGTTATGAGGTTAGAGCCCTCACGAATAGGATTAGTATTCTTATGAGGCTCCGCACTTAGTGGGGAGTCTGCCTCCCTCTGCCCCTTCCTCCATTTGTGTGTACATTCTCTCCCTCTCTCAAATAAATGATTTTTTTAAAAATGCAGGATGATAGACATGTGTCTAATCCAGGGAAGCAAAAGGAAGGAAAATAGACCACTGCACACTGATTTAAAATCCCCACTCCTAAAGCAGAGTTTAAAATAGTCCTCCTATATAGCTAGTTAATACTGCAAAATATACCACCCTGAAATTGACTGTCTTGAAACAATATTCACTTACTATTACAGCTCACATGGTAATGGGTAGGTCAGGGTTCATCTGACCTGGGTTGGACTTGTTCATGCCTTCACATCTGCAAGTTGGCTGGCTTATTCAATTGTCTGCAGGTCATTTGGGAGATCTGGACTAGAGTGCACTAGGCTAAGCATCTTAGGTGGCAGGTCTGCTCCACATGTCTCTCCTCTGCCTCCTGAGTCTATGAGATGGCCTAAGTGTGTCTTTCTCACAGTGAAGACAGAGGTGCAAGAGAGCTACTAGAAACAAAGCTTCGAAGCCTGGGTTCAAAACTAGGGCATCATCAGTTCTACTTCATTCTACGGGCCAAAGCAAGTCACATAAGTGAACTCAAATTCAAAGGGTGGGGAAATAAATTCTGACTCTAATGATAGGAATAGCAAAGGTGCGTGGCAAAGGACATGAATACAGAAAAGGGTGAAGAATAGGGCTATTAATGTAATCTAGCATATCCCCAACTCCAATTGAAGCTACTCTAACAAAGATTAAACTCAAAGGAAACACTGATGGTTATATTTCTTTTTGCCTCAATTTTATTGAGACATAATTGACATATTGCACTGTTTAAGATTAAGATGTATGGCATAATGGTTAGCATATACTTTGAATGATTACCACAATAAGTTTAGTTAGTATCCATCATCTCCTATAGATACAAAAATTTTTTTTCCTTGTGAGGAGAACTCTTAGGATCTACTCTCTTAACAATTTTCAAATACATATACCATACAGCAGTGTTAACGCTTATAGCCATTATGTTGTATGCCTTAGAACCTATTTATCTTATAACTAAAGGTTTGTACCTTTTGATCATCTTCTACCAATTCCCCCTTCTCCCTCTTCCAACCTCTGCTAACCATATATCTGATCACTTTTTCTATGAGTTTGGTGGAAGGTTTTTTGTTTTGTTTTTAGATTATACACATAAGTGAGATTATATAGTATTTGTCTGTCTCTGACTTATTTCACTTACAATAATGCCCTCAGGGTATATCCCTGTTGTCATAAATAGGAGAATATTTTTCTTTTTATGGCTGAATATTATTCCATTTTCATATCCCATCCCATAACTTCTTTATCCATTCATATGTCAATGGATACCTAGGTTGCTTCCATGTTGGCTATTGCAAATAACACTGCTATGAAATTGGGGTGCAGATTATCTCTTTGACATGGTGTTGTGGTTTCCTTAAGACATATTCCCAGAAATGGAATTGCTAAATCATATATTAATTCTAAGTTTTTGAGGAACATCCATTCATTTTTCCATAGTGGCTGTACCAATTCACAATCCTATCAACAGTGCATAAAAACTCTCTTTTCTCCACAAACTTGCTAGTATTTGTTATCTCTTATCTTTTTGATGATTGCTGTCCTAATAGGCATGGGATGATATCTCATTGTGGCTTTTTTAAAAAATATATATATTTTTTATTAAAGTTCTATTTGCCAACATATAGTATAACATCCAGTGCTCATCCTGTCAAGTACTCCCCTCAGTGCCCCAGTCACCCCATCCCTCCACCTGCATCACCTTCCATTACCCCTTGTTCATTTCCCAGAGTTAGAAGACTCTCATGTTCTGTCACCCTCTCTGATTTTTCCCACTCATTTTCCCTCCTTTCCCCTATAATCCCTTTCACTATTTCTTATACTCCCCGTATGAGTGAAACCATATAATGATTGTCCTTCTCCAATTGACTTACTTCACTCAGCATAATACCGTCCAGTTCCATCCACATCAAAGCAAATGGTGGGTATTCATCCTTTCTAATGGCTGAGTAATATTCCATTATATACATAGACCACATCTTCTTTATCCATTCATCTGTCAATGGACACAGAGGCCCCTTCCACAGTTTGGCTATTCTGGATATTGCTGCTATGAACATTAGGGTGCAAGTGTCCCAGATTTTCACTGCATCTGTATGTTTGGGGTAAATACCCAGCAGTGCAATTGCTGGGTTATAGGGAAACTTTATTTTTAACTCTTTGAGGAACCTCCACGCAGTTTTCGAGAGGGGCTGAACCAGTTCACATTCTCACCAACAGTGCAAGAGGGTTCCCCTTTCTCTGCATCCTCTCCAACATTTGTTGTGTCCCATCTTGTTAATTTTCCCCATTCTCACTGGTGTGAGGTGGTATCTCATTGCGGTTTTGATTTGTATTTCCCTGATGGCCAGTGAGGCGGAGCATTTTCTCATGTGCTTGTTGGCCATGTCTATGTCTTCTTTGGTGAAATTTCTGTTCCTGTCTTTTGCCCATTTCATGATTGGATTGTTTGTTTCTTTGCTGTTGAGTTGAATAAGTTCTTTATAGATCTTGGATACCAGCCCTTTATCTGATGTGTCATTTGCAAATATCTTCTCCCATTCTGTAGGTTGTCTTTTAGTTTTGTGGACTGTTTTTTTGTTTGTTTGTTTTGTTTTTTGCTGTGCAGAAGCTTTTTATCTTAAGTCCCAGTACTTCATTTTTGCTTTTGTTTCCCTTGCCTTCATAGATGTGTCTAGCAAGAAGTTACTGTGGCCAAGTTCAAAAAGGGTGTTGCCTGTGTTCTCCTCTAGGATTTTAATGGATTCTTGTCTCACATTTAGATGTTTCATCCATTTTGAGTTTATCTTTGTGTATGCTGTAAGAGAATGATCTAGTTTCATTCTTCTGCACGTGGCTGTCCAATTTCCCCAGCACCATTTTTCCAGTGGATAGTCTTTCCTGCTTTGTCGAATATTAGTTGACCATAGAGTTGAAGGGCCATTTATGGATTCTCTACTCTGTTCCATTGATCTATATGTCTGTTTTTGGGCCAGTACCACACTGTCTTGATGATCACAGTTTTGTAGTACAACCTGAAATCCAGCATTGTGATGCCCCCAGCTCTGGTTTTCTTTTTCAATATTCCCCTGGCTATTTGGGGTCTTTTCTGATTCCACACAAATCTTATTTGTTCCAACTCTCCGAAGAAAGTCCATGGTATTTTGATAGGGATTGCATTAAATGTGTAAATTTCCCTGGGTAACATTGACATTTTCACAATATTAATTCTTCCAATCCATGAGCAGGGAATATTTTTCCATCTCTTTGTGTCTTCCTCAATTTCTTTCAGAAGTGTTCTGTAGTTTTTAGGGTATAGATCCTTTACCTCTTTGGTTAGGTTTATTCCTAGATATCGTGTGCTTTTGGGTACAATTCTTTTTGTTTTTTTAATTTTTTTATATAAGATTTTATTTATTTATTCATGAGAGAAACAGAGAGAGGGAGAGAGATGCAGAGACACTGGCAGAAGGAGAAGCAGGCTCCATGCAGGGAGCCTGATGTGGGACTCAGTCCCAGGTCTCCAGGACCAGGCTCTGGGCTGAAGGCAGCACTAAACTGCGGAGCCACCCGGCTGCCAAGCTTTTGGGTACAATTGTAAATGAGATTGATTCCTTAATTTCTCTTTCTTCAGTCTCATTGTTAGTGTATAGAAATGCCACTGATTTCTGGGCGTTGATTTTATATCCTGCCACACTGCCGAATTGCTGTATGAGTTATAGGAATCTTGGGGTGGAGTCTTTTGGGCTTTCTATGTAGAGTATCATGTCATCTGCAAAGAGGGAGAGTTTGACTTCTTCTTTGCCAATTTGAATGCCTTTTATTTCTTTTTGTTGTCTGATTGGTGAGGCTAGGACTTCCAGTACTGTATTGAATAGCAGTGATGAGACTAGACATCCCTGTCGTGATCCGGATCTTAGGGGAAAGGCTCTTAGTTTTTCCCCATTGAGAATGATATTTGCTGTGGGCTTTTCATAGATGGCTTTGATTTGTATTTCCCTTACACTTGGTCATGCTGAACATTTTCTTTATGCACATGTTGGCCATTTGTATACCTTCTTTGGGAAAAAGGTCTGTTCAGGTCCTTTAAGTATTTTTTATTTTTTCCCTTTTATCTTTTTTTTGTATATTTTTTTATTGAAGTTCGATTTGCCAACATATAGTATAACACCCAGTGCTCATCCCATCCAGTGCCCCCCCTCAGTGCTTGTCACCCAGTCACCTCATCCCTCCACCCACCTCCCCTTCCACTACCCCTTGTTCATTTCCCAGAGTGAGGAATCTCTCCTGTTCTGTCACCTACTCTGATTTTTCCCACTCGTTTTCTCTCCTTTCCCCTATAATCCCTTTCACTATTTTTTATATTCTCCATATGACTATTTTTTAATTGGATTATTTGTTTGTCCTTTTTTTTTTGCTAGAGAGTTGTATGAATTCTTTATATAGCTTAAATATTAACCGCTTATCAGATATATGGTTTAAGGATATCCTTCCCATTCTATAGGTTTTCTTTTCATTTTGTTGATTTTTTTTTTGATGTGCAGAGGCTTTTCAGTTTGATGTAGCCCTACTTGTTTATTTTTTTATTCTGTTGCTTATGCTTTAGGTGTCATATCAAAAAAATCATTGCTAAGACGCACATCAAAGAGCTTTTTGTGTGTATGTTTTCTTCTAGGAGTTTTATGGCTACTGGTCTTACATTAAAGTCTTTAATTAATTTCAAGTTAATTTTGTCAGTGGTGTAAGATAAAGTTCTAGTTTCATTCTTTTACATGTGAATATCCAATTTTTCTAGCACCATTTATTGAAGAGATTGTCTTTTTGCCATTGAGTATTCTTTGCTCCCTTCCCAAATATTATTGACCAAAAATGCATGAGTTATTTTTGGGCTCTTGATTCTGTTCCATTAATCTATGTGTCTGTTTTTATGCCAGTACCATACTCTTTTGATTACTATAGCTTTATAATATAGCTTGAAATCAGGAAGTGTGATACCACTTGCTCTATTCTTCTTTCTCAGAATTGCTTTGGCTATTAGGGGTCTTTTGTGGTTCCATATAAATTTTAGGATTGTTTTACCACTTCTGTAAGAAATACCATTAGAATCTTGACAGTGATTGCATTGAATCTATAGATGGCTTTGGATAGTCTGGGCATTTTAACAATATTAGTTCTTCCAATCCATGAACATGGGGTACTTTTCCATGTATTTTTGTCTTTTTCTATTTTTTTCATCAATGTCTCATAGTTTTCAGTGTAGAGATCTTTCACCTCCTTGGTTAAATTTATTCCTAAATATTTTATTTAATTTTTTTCATGCTGTTGTACTTGGGATCATTTTCTTTATTTCTCTTTCAGATAATTTCTTGTTAGTGTATAGGAACATTGATAATTTTTGTATGTTAATTCTGTATCCTGCAACTTCATTGAATTCACTCATAAGATCTAACAGATTTTTGGTAGGATCTCTAGGATTTTCTGTATATAAAATCATGTCATCTGCAAATGAAGACAATTTTACTTCTTTCTTTCCAATTCTCATATCTTTTATTTCTTTTCTTGTCTGATTTTTCCAGCTAGAACTTTAGTACTACGTTGGATAGAAGTCGTCACAGTAGGAACCCTTGTCTTGTTCCTAATTGTAAGGGAAAAGCTTTCAACCATATACCATTGAGTACAATAAGCTTTTTGTATATGGAGCTATTTTATGTTGAGGTACATTCATTCTATATCTAATTTGTTAAGAGTTTTTATCATGAATTGTTGTTGAATTTTGTCAAATGCTTTTTCTTCATCTATTGAGATGATCATGTAATCTTTTTCTTTCATTTTATTAATGTGATGTATCACATTTATTGTTTTGCAGATGTTGAAACAATCTTGTATCCCAGTGATAAATTCCACTCCATCATGGTAAATGATCCTTTTAATATGCTGCTGAATTTGGTTTACTAGTATTTTATTGAAAAATTATGTATCTTTATCCATTGGGGATATTCACCTGTAGTTTTCTTTTCTTCTAGTGTCATTTTATGACTTTGTGATGCTGGCCTCAAAATGAGTTTGAGAGTGTTCCCTCCTCTTTGATTTTTTGGAAGACTTCAGACAGGATTAGTGTCAATTCTTTAAATATTTGATAAAATTCATCAGTAAAGCCATCTGGTCCTGGGCTTTTCTTTGTTGGGAAATTTTTGATTACTGATTCAATATCTATAATAGTAATTGATCTGTTCAGATTTTCTATTTCTTTATGACTCAGTCTTCATAGGTTGTATGTTTTTAGGAATTTTCCCATTTCTTCTACATTGTCCAGTTTGATGGCATATAGTTTTTCAGAGTAGCTTTTTATGATTCTTTGTATTTCAGGGTTTTCAGCTGTAATGTCTTCTCTTCTATTTATAATTTTGTTGACTTGGGTCCTGTCTCTTTTTGCCTTGGTAGCCTCACATAAAAGTTTGTCAATTTTGTTTATCTTTTCAAAGAACCAACTCTTAGTTTTTAAAATCTTTTCTATTATCTTCTGTTCTGTATTTTGTTTATCTTTGCTCATAAGTTTATAACTTTCTTCCTTCTGCTAACTTCAGGCTCAGTTTGTTCTTCTTTTTCTAGTTCCTTCAGGCATAGAGCTAGGTTGTCTATTTGAGATCTCTCAGTATTTTTTGTTTTTGTTTTGAGAGAGGTTTTTTGTTTTGAGGAGTTTTTTGTTTGCTTTTATTTTATTTTATTTTATTTTTAGTAATCTCTACACCCAGCATGGGGCTTGAACTAACAACCTGGAGATCAAGAGTTGCATGCTCTTCCAATTGAGCTAGCCAGGTACCCCTCTCTTGTTTTTTAATGTTAGGTGTTTATTGCCATGAACTTCCCTCTTAGAATTACTTTTGTCGCATCCCATAAGTTTGAGTATGTCATGTTTTTATTTTCATTTGTTTCAAGAGACTTTTATTTTCCCTTTAATTTCTTCTTTAATCCACTGGTTGTTCAAGAGAGTGTTGTTTTATTTTCATGAATTAATGAATTTTCCAATATTCCTCCTGTTACTGGTTTCTACTTTCATTCTATTGTGGTCAGAAGAGACACTTGGTAGGATTTCAACCTTCATGAATACGCTAAAATTTGTTTTGTGGCCTAACATGTGGTTTATCCTAGGAAATGTTTCATGTGCACTTGAAAATAATGTGTATTATGCTGCTGTTGGATAGGATGCTCTCTATATGTCTGTTAGGTCCATTTGGCTTACAGTGTTCAAATCCACTGTTTCCTTATTGATTCTCTGTCTGGATGATTTATCCATTGTTGAGAGAAGGATATTAAATTCCCCAAATATTATTGTATTGCTGTTTATTTCTCTTTTTAGCTGTTACTCTTTGGCTTTATATATTTAGGTGCTCTGATTTAGGGTGCATATTTACAATTGTTATTATCTTCTTGATGGATTGACCCCTTTATCATCATATAATGACCTTCTTGGTGTTTTTTAAACATATTTAGTTTAAAACTTGTTTTGTCTGATAAAAGTATAGCTACCCCTGGGCTTTTTTGGTTACCATTGGCTTTAAATATATTTTTGATGCTTATGTTTATGATGAGAATGAGTAAATTGAATTCTAATCACTCCTAATAAGCAGTTTCCATAGTAGACCTGTAAACAGGAAAACAACACTGGCTGGTGGAGTCCAAGCTGCCTATATACTGGCAAGTATTAGTCATCTCTTCTAACATAAGTTATTGTACAAATGATGTTGGTGGTTCCTTTCAAATTAGAAAAGAACATTTGAAATATAAGCTTAATTTTAAGCCACTCATGACTTAAGGGAAAGACTGTTCTCCATGGTACCAGTTTCCATAAGCAATTGTCATTACTGGGGAGTGGGAGAGGGACAGCATGATAATTAATTTTATGTGTCAACTAGGTTGTGCCACGGATTGCCCAGACATTTCATCAAACATTATTCTATGTGTCTATGAGGGTGTTTCTAGATGAGATTAATATTTAAATCTGTAGACTGAGTAAAGCTGATTGCTTTCCCTAATGCATGCAGATCTCATCCAATTGAATGAATTACTGAATAGAACAAGAAAGACAGAATAAGAAAGAACTCCTCATGCCAGCCCACTGAGCTGGGACATCAATATTTTCTTGCCTTTGATCTCGAACAACAAAAATGGTTTTTCCTGGGTCTTGAGCCTACCAACTTTCAGACTGGAACTTATACCCTCAGCTCTCCTGGGTCTCCAGCTTGCCAACTGCAGATCTTAGAATTTCTCAGCCTCTATAATTACATGAGCCAATTCCTTATTTTATGTATATCCTATTGGTTCTAAAAAATCCTAACTAATATAGGCAGCAAGGGGTAAGGTTCATTTGGAGCTGTAGCAGCCTTTGAAAGTCACTTGGGAAATCTAAACCATGCCCTTGAAAAGTAAAGCTCCAGTTTGTTTTCCCCACTTGTCTAGCTTCAAAACACCAGCGGCTATTAACATTGATCTGTCCAGACTGCGTTTATAAAGATCTGTAAACTGATCAGAGGGGAAATTAAATTAGACTGTAATTCTGCAGCACTCTGAAGAACATTAGCTTGCAAGAACACCCAGGAGGGCCAATTATAACCATCATGGCCTATCTGCCCATAGAATACAAACATATTCTCTCTCCTTCCATGAAACCTGAAGTGCTACTTGGGTAGTGCTTGTCTCATTTGGAGGGTTAGTGCTGCTTGTGTCCAGAGGTACTGATCACACATCCAGATTAGGAAATGTCTAAAGTAATCCTATTAGCAGAACTGGACCAGGAAATAAGAGCCAGCTCAGTGATGCAGCTAAGGTTAATGTCAAAAAAACTAGAAATATGAACTCCAGTGGGGAAAAAGAACTGATCTCTGCCAATAGCCATTGGGAGAAGGAAAATAAATGAGACAAAACCAACTGGGCCAATAACTCAAAAAAGAAAACCCCCTCCTCACCTAGCTGAAGTTCACAATTAATTTCTAAAACCCCAGATAAAAAAGGAAAGGGCAATAACCTATCCTATGTCTACCTTATGCCAAATGCTTGCACACATGGCTTTATTTCATCTTGGCAACATCTTTCCCAATTTGGCAAGTAAGTAAACTTACACTCAGAGAGATTAGAATAATTGCCCAAGGTCATATCAATAGAAAGTGAGAGTCCTTGGATTCTGGTTCAGGTCTGCCAGAATCTAAAGCCTCTGTTCTTTCCACTACATCACACAATGTATATGTCTAAGGAAATAAATAAGGAAAAGAGAAAGCAGAAAAGGCATAGAGCAAGCAAGAAGGTTAGACCACTTGCATTGCATCAAGGTAAAACATTTTTTTAAAGTAAAACATTCTTAATTAAAGGTAATAGTGGTTGCTATCAAAAACTGAAGCAAAGTGTATAAGAGAAAAAAAGAGGCCTGCATGTGATGAAAAAAAGAAACCCAGCAAGCAATGTGAAGTGCCACATAAGAGCCACATCCCGGAATGGTGTCCATTGGGAAGTATGACATCAGAGATAAGCAGATGATCAGGCCAATGAAGAAACACATTGATTTTGGAGGAATTAACCAAGAGTACTGGTTCTGTGCCTACTTCATAACCCTGGCAGAGAGAGCTGGAAATATAAAGAGCTTGGAGTTGACAAAGATGGCTCTAATGATTTTTTGTGCTTGCCTCCAGTAAGCCTTAATTATTACACCAGTGTCTCAAGAGCAGGTTGGCCACTGATATGCTCATTGTGTACATCTAGAACTCTGAGTTCCCAAGAGTCATCTCATCTTTCCAGAACGTGGTCAAATCTCTCGTGCTTTAGTAAGATGGACTCTGTTGCTTTTCAAAATGTCAACCATTCTCTGTCATTCAGGCCTTTAGGCATGTTGCTCCCTCTACCACAAATTCTATTCTCTTTTCCTCACACTTAACTACAGCTCCAATACTGACTCATAACACAGCCCAACTTACTTCCTGGGGTGAACTATGATGTGCCACCCAAATCCCCCTTCAAGGAAGCACTCATTGCCCCAACTTCTGGGAGTACTTTGTACCAGCCCTCAGCAGGAAGCCCCTTTAGGGACTGCTTCTCCTGAAAAGAGCATCCTCACCCAAATTCATGCTTCTTCCAGTAGCCTATATCCAATGACTGATCAGTGCTAAAATATTAAGGTCAGGCCATCTTTGCGCAAACAGGGACAATTATGAATGGACATATACCCTCCAGACTTCCCCATAGAGCTAGCCACACCTGCTCTTGGACCATTGAAGTAAACTTCAATGTTTACTTCTTTACTCAATTTTGCTTCCATCCCCTCCTTTCCACAAATATTTATCCCACTCTTAAATAAATGTCCTGCACATTAAACTCAATCTCAAAGTCTGCTTCCTCACAAAACCAATCTGTGACACATCTAGCCAAGCAGAAGAGTGATAAGACAGGAAAGGGAAGAACAGGAAAGATACCAAGCATTCACCACCAGTGAATTAACAATTAATTGAAAAGCCATTAAATATCTTTCTAATCCACTAAAATTCAGTAAATTCAAGAACTCCTGTGCCAGTCTTTGTTAGGAAAACAGAGGCACCATGTTTATTACGAAATTGTGGAATTGGACATGGAAATCAGGATTTATACAAATGTGAGATTTGTTGAGGGAGTGAAAATCTGGAAGAGGTTGTAGCCAGGGGACAGAAGGTTTAAGGACTTTGCTTAAAGCATTGAAGTAGGTGAAGGGGGATGAGAAACAAGAAGGGAGGACATCCAAGAAGTCATCATTCTGGTCACCCAAGTGGGAGCTCATGGAAAGATCTGTGAAGCTACCAAGTCCATAAAATCCACTGCATATCACAAAACTGCTGTATCTGTGATCCACAACAGCCAAATAATTATAGCTTCTTTCATTTCCACCTTCCAAATGTCACAGGAGTACCTCTCCTTTAACAAATTCTAACCTAGAATCATACAAGAATCATTCTTGTATGATTGTATGTATCAGTTTCTATGAACTGGAAAATATAGTTCCCCACCTTAGATAGGAATGGTGGTGGAGCCAATGACACAGACAATACAGGATAACTCCTTAACCAAATAATTAAATTCATCTTCCCATAGCCATGAATCATGCTTTGTCCTCTTTATCTCTCCCCACATGAGGTGGCTTCTGTTCTCATTTTTGCCTCTGGGCAAAAATATGAATGCCTGTCCTCTCCGTGTACAATGAATGTGGCTCAAGCCACTGTGATTACTGTTTATGGAAAAGAGACAAAATCTAGTGAGTGGGCTTAGAATTGGGGAAATATGAATAAACTTGAAATATGTGGCATATTGTCAGTTTTCTTTCCTTTAGTCTTAATTATCCAGATTAATGAACACCTGTTAACCCAGGCACAGACTCCAAAGTCATAGCCATGATGGAGAGTTTATTCTGGTATTACAGTCGGAAAGTGAAGTAACTCTTAGAAAATAGGAGCTTTCATCCACATAAGCCTTGACCTACTTTTTTAAAAAGATTTTATTTATTTATTTGAGAGAGACAGCGAGAGCACAAGTGAGGTGAGGAGCCAAGGGAGAGGCAGACTCCGTGCTGAGCAGGGAGCCCGATGAGGGGCTTGACCCCAGGACACCAGGATTATGACTGAAGCCAAAGGCAGACACAATTTACTGAGCCACCCAGGCACCTCAGGCTTCACCTACTTTAAAGGCAAGTTCCAGAGTACAGGTCTTTCATCTCTTTGTTGTTGTTTTGGTTGCAATTGTAAATATTTTGTTGTTTTGGGTGCAATTGTAAGTGGGATTGCTTTCTTCATTTCTCTTTTTGCTGTGTCACATTAGGGTATAGTAATGCAATGGATTGTTGTATATTGTTCTTGGATCCTATGATGTTACTGAATTCATTGATCAGTTCTAGTGATTTTTTTTGTGGGGAGTCTTTAGGATTTTCTATAAATAATATCATGTCATCTGCATTTAGTGAAAGTTTTGCTTCTTCCTTACCAATTTGGATGCCTTTTATTCCTTTTTGTTGTCCAATTGCTGTGCCCAACTAGGACTTTCAGTACTATGTTGAATAAAAGTGGTGAGAGTGGACATCTTTGTCTTGTTCCTTACCTTCAGGGAAAAGCTCTCACTTTTTCAACAATGAATATGATATAAGGTGTGGGTTTTCCATAAAGCCTTTATTATATTGAGATATCTTCCCTCTAGATCTACTTTGATGAAGGTTTTTATAATGAATCGATGTTGTACTTTGTCAAATGCTTTTCCTATATCTATTGAAATGATCATATGGTTTTTATCATTTCTCTTGATGTAATGTATCACATTGCTTGATTTGCAAATATCAAACCACCCTTGTATCCCAGGAATAAATCCCACTTGGTCTTGGTGAATGATTTTTTAAAATATATTGTTAGATTCTATTTTCTAGTGTTTTGTTGAGAATTTTTGCACCTGTGTTAATCAGAGATATTGGACTGTAGTTCTCTGTTTCCGTGGTATTTTTCTGGTTTTGGTCTCAGGGTAATGCCTCATAAAATGAATTTGGAAATTTTCCTTTCTCTTTTATTTTTTGGAATAGTTTTCTAGGGATAGCTATCAACTCTTCTTTAAATGTTTGGTAGAATTTGCCTGTGAAACCATCTTGTCCTGGACTCTTGTTTGTTAGGAGATTGATGATGATGATGATGATGATGATGATGATGATTGATTGATTGATTCCATTTCATTGCTTGTAACCAGTCTTTTCAAATTTTTTATTTATTTTTGCTTCGGTTTTGGGAGTTTATATGTTTCTAGGAATTATCCATTTCTTCTAAGTTGTCCAGTTTGTTGGCAGTTTTTCACATTATTCTTTTATAATTGTATTTCTGTGATGTTGGTTTTTTTCTCCTCTTTCATTTGTGAATTTGTTTATCTGGGTCCTCTTTATTTATTTTTTCTTTTTGATGAACCTAGCTAAAGGTTTATTAATTTTCTTTATCTTTTCAAAGAAGAAGATCCTGGGTTCATTGATCTGTTCTATTGTTTCTTTGGTTCTATATCATTCATTCCTGTTCTATCTTTATTATCTCCTTCCTTTTGCTGCTTTGGGATTTTGTTTTTGCTCGTTTTTCTAGCTCCTTTAGGTGAATGTTTAAATTTTTTTTGATATTTTCTTGCTTCTTGAGATAGGTCTGTATTCCTATAAACTTCCCTCTAAGAAGAGCTTTTGCTGCATCCCAAGCTTTCTAGACCTTGCATTTTCATTTTCATCTGTTGCCATGTAGTTTTTGATTTCTTCTTTGATTTCTTGATTGGTCCATTCACTGTTAGTAGCATGTTATTTAACCTCCATGTTTTTGTACTCTTTCCAGATTTTTTCTTGTGGTTTATTTCTAGTTTCATAGCATTGTGGTCAGAAAAGATGCATGACATGACTTCAGTCTTTCTGAATTTGTTGAGACTTGTTTTTTGGCCTAATATGTGATTTCTTCTGGAGAATGTTCCATATGCCCTTAGAGAGGATGTGTATTCTGCTCATTTAGAATGGAATGTTCTGAATATATCTGTTAGTGCCATCTGGTCAAGTATTTCATTCATTCAGTGTTTCTTTGTTGATTTTCTGTTGGATGATCTATACATCAATGTAAGTGAAGGGTTAAAGCCCCCCACTATTATTGTATTACAATTGATTATTTCCTTGAAGTTTGTTATTAACTGGGTTTTTTTTGAGATTTTATTTATTGATTCATGAGAGAAACACAGAGAGAGAGGCTGAGACATAGGCAGAGCAAGAAACAGGGTCCCCACAAGGAGCCCAATGTGGAACTCGATCCCAGACACCAGGATCATGCCCTGAGCCAAAGACAGATGCTCAACTACTGAGCCACCCAGGCATCCCTGTTATTAACTGTTTTATGTATTTGGGTGCTTCTGTGTTGGGTGCATAAATATTGACAATTGTTATATCTTCTTGTTGGATTGTTCCCTTTATGATTATTTAGTGTCCTTCTTTGTCTCTTGTTACAGGCTTTGTTTTAAAGGCTATTTTGCCTGATAGAAGTATTGCTACCCTGGATTTCTTTTCACTTCCATTTGCATGATAAATGCTACTCAATACCCTTCACTTTCAATCTGTATGTGTCCTTAGGTCTGAAATGAGTCTCTTATAGTCAGCATATACATGGGTTTTGCTTTTTTACCCATTCATCACCCTATGTCTTATGATTGGAACATCTAGTCCATTTTTATTCAAAGTAATTATTGATAGGTATGTACTTATTTCCATTTTGTTACTTCTTTTGTGGTTGTTTTTGTGGTTCTTCTCTGTTAAGTTGTTCTCTTGCTCTCTTCTCTCAGTTATTGACTTCCTTTAGTGATATACTTGGATTCATTTCTATTTATTTATTTATTTATTTGCTCTCTATTACTAATTTTTGATTTGTGGCTACCACTCAGTTTGTATATAATATCATCTGCAGAAAGCAGTCTGTATCAAGTTGATTGTCACTTAAGTTTGAACCTATTCTTTACTCCTCTCCCCCTACATTTTAGGTATATGGTGTCATACTTTACATCTTTTTATTTTGTGAGTCCCCTGACTGACTTTTACAAATATACTTATTTTTATTGCTTTTGTGTGTTCTATTTTTGTTACTTCTTCTTATGGTCTTTCCTTTCCATTCAAGGGTCTCCTTTAACATTTTTTTGTAAGGCTAGCTTAATGGTTTTGAATTCCTTCACTTTTGTTTTTCTAGGAAACTCTTCATCTCTTCTACTCTGAATGATAAACAGGCTGGATAAAGTATTCTTGGCTGCAGGTTTTTTCTTTTCAGTAGTTTGAGTATATCATGCCACTTTCTTCTAGCCTGCAAAGTTTCTGATGAAAATTCAGTTAATAGTCTTTTGGGATTTCCTTCATACATAGCTGTTTTCTTTTGTTGCTCTTAAAATTGTCTCTTAATTACTACTTCTGCCATTTTAATTACTATACGTCTTGGTGTGAACTTCCTTGAGTTGATTTTGTTGGGGGAATCTTTATGGCTTCTGTATCTGGATTTCTGTTTCCTTCCCAGGTTCAGGAGATTTTCAACTATTATTTCTTCAAATAAATTTTCTGTCCTCTATGTCTCTCTTCTCCTTATGGATCCCTATAGTGTGAATGTTATTACACTTGATGGTGTAGCTGAGTTATCTAAGTCTATTACCTTTTTTGCTCACCTATTCAGCTTGATTGCTTTCCTTTACTCTGTCTTTCAGGTCATTGATGTATTCTGCTGCTTCCTCTAGTATACTATTCATTCTCTCTTGTATTTTAAATTTCATTTATTGAGCTCTTCATCTCTGAATGGTTCTCTTTTAGGTTTTCTACCTCTTTGTTGAGGGCAAAGTGAGTTCTGCCACTCTTTTCTCAAGTCCAGTGAGTACTTTTATCCCCATTACTTTAAATTTTCTATCAGGTATATTATTTATCTCAATCTTGTTTAGCTCCCTTTCCATGATTTTGTCTGATTCTTTCATCTGGGACATATTCCTCTGTGTCTTCACTTTGTATAACTCTCCGTGTCCGTTTTATGTTAGGAAAGTCAGCTACATCTCCTGCTGTAGAAAGTAGTGTCTTTATGAAGAAGAGGTCCTGTAGTTCCCTTTAGTACAATGCTCCCTGGTCAACAGAGCCTTGCTCTTCAGAGGTGTCTCCTTTGTGTATTGCATGCACTCTACTATTGTGACTTAGCCACATTTGCCTGCAGTCCAGTTATCTGCAAAAGCTCTCTTTGCTTGTTGCCAAGGGGATGCCTTGGGGCTTGAGTTGAATCAAACCAGGCATTTGCCAGAGATGCAGTAGCACCAAACTTCAGGGTGCTTTCTCTGTTTTGTACACTGAGAAGCTTTTGTTGGTAAGTAGGACTATAGTCAGACCAACTATCTTCCCCCAGCCCACTGCTTGGGCTGCAGTCTGACTGGTGTGTGTGATTATCTTTTCCTCTGTCTGGCCAGAAGTCATTGTGCTGTCTCCTTTGGGGGCTGTTTGCACAATTCTACATTTGTGACACTGCTTTGGATGGGCTCTGGCCAAGAGCCTATTGGAGAGGAAGATCTGCAGAGGGATATGGTGGTAGGATACAGTGTTATCAAGTTTCACACAGTCTGCTATGGGAGGAGACCTGGAGTGGAGGCCTAGCTGGAGAGGGCATAGCCTCAGGAGAATGTGTGGGTGGGGACACCTTTAGCAAGTTAGGCAGTGAGTGTTATTGCCACAGTAGTTCCTCCAGGTGGCCATGTGTTTAGGCTGGGGAGTGGAAGAGAGAAATGGCTCCAACTAGCTCCTTTGTTTATCCAGAAGTTTCCCAATAGTCTCTGCCCCTCCAGCACACACTCTTAAATTAGTAAGCAAATATCCCTCTTGTATACCCCAGGCTTTTTTCAAACTTATGCTTCTATTCTGTATCACTATGGCTCAGAGCCTAGGAATTCTAAGTCTAGAGTTACCATAAGCCAAAGTCAAATTTCAGAATATAAGGGCTAAATTTTAAGGAGCATGCAAAAGCGTGTGCAAAGTGCTATGTGAAACATTTTATTCCCGCAACATACCCAGAAGGTAGATATTACTAATTCATTTTGAAAATACTATTTAGAGATAATAACTTTCTTCTTCATAGGGTTTTGTGAGGATTAAGTTAGCTAATATATGAAAGGACTTAGAAGGCTTAGAAGGGTAAACAGCATATTATGTGTTAGTTATAATTATTATGGACTGTTATCCTGAAGATCAGAGGAAAAGGAATGTTTTTCAAAGAGGATGGCAAAGCTATGGTATAAATGAGAAAAGAAACCAAGAATAAACCAGAAACTTTGAGGAAATATTAGAAAATTGAAATGAGTTAGAACCAGGTCATTGAGAAAGACTGAGCAGGGGGAGCTATAACTCAAAACATCAGCAGGAGGAGCAACCCTTTGCAAGAGTGATTCAAAGGAACTCAAATCTAGAGGGGGCCTGGAAAGATCAAGAATGGGCCTGGAAAGATGACCATAGCTGGTTAGTGATACTGCCACCAGGAAGAGACATTAGAGATTTCTAGCACCCAGCCAACACTCAGAACTGAACTCTAAATGAAGAGTTGTCTCTACTGGCCACTGGTTTTAAGTATGAGGACCTAAGAAAAAAAAGCAAAATTAGGTGTGAGGAAAATCTAGATTCCCCAAAACAGGGATGGAGACAATAAAGGCAATCAAGGCATTGGTTCCCAGAAGGGAAGTAATTAAATCCCTTCACTGCCCAAGTAAATCCTCCCTCATTTGGCAAGTGTGAGAGTTCCCACAGACCAGGCCACCTGAACAATGCCCATAAGTACATGTGAAAACTGGATGTAATGAATGGTTTTCTAAGATAATATAATTTTCCCCAAGCTAATAACAGAAGTTATGGAAAAATCTAAGTAGAAAATAATTTTAATTTGTCAACTGAGCACTAGACTTAATTGATGTTACAGAAGAATAAAGATCTAAATAACAGACAATTCTAGTGCTATTTAAATAACCCATTGCATAGAAAAACAAGGAAATTTCCTGTATTCTTTTTATAAACAAAGCCAAATATAGATATCAAAACCCAACAAAGATTACACAAAAAATAAAACTATAACCCAATCTCACATACGATTTATAATGAAAAATTCTAAATGAAATCTTAGTTTATTGAATCCAGCAGGACAATTCTCCATTACTAATTGGGATTTTATACCTGGGATATGGAAAATATATTAAAATAATCCACCATATTAACTCACATAATACTTTCTATGTGCTAGGTATTGTTCTAAGTGCTCTACATACATCAATTTATTCCATCCTCAGTAAAACCATTAGGAAGTAGGCACTATTATTATCATGAGTTAGAAAGAACAAAACAGAGACACAGAGGCTTAAGTGATTTTCCCAAGGTTACACAGCTAGAGAGCAGCAGGGCTAGAATTTGAACATAAGCAAGGTGGCTCAGAACCTGTGTTCTTTCCTGCAATGCTATATTGCATCTTGTTAAAGGAATATGGAAAAATGTCATTTTATCATCTGCTTAGATGCATTTGGTAAAATTCAACCTCCATCAAGAATTATTCTTTCTTGGCTAATATTATATTGTTGCAAAAATATACATAACATAAACTATACCATTTTAACTATTTTTAGGTGTACAAGCCAATGTCATAAGTACATTCACATTTTTGGCAGCCACTACCACCATCTATCTCTAGAAATTTTGCTAAGAATTTTTAAAGACTCTTAATCATAGGAATAAATGGGAAATTTCTTAACCGGATTAAACATATGTATCTCATACATGCAGAATAGAAGGATTGCCATTCGAGTCACAAACAAAACAAGAGTGCCTATTCTTATTTACTATTGCTCTGGAAGAACTGACAACACAAAAATAGACAAGAGAGTTAAATTAAAGGTATTAAATTTAAAAAACAGTTAATATTATCCTATTTACAGCTAATATCAGAATGTACTTGTGAAATATAAGAGAACCAACTGAAAAACATCTATAAATAATAACAGAATGCAATAATGTGGCTGAGTATAAAAAATGTACACAAATAATCACATTCACAAGCCACAAGCAATTAAAAGAAAGAGGAAAATATCTCAATTTCCAGTAGTTATACACACATGCAGAATACCTAGGAATGAACATAACAGGAGATGTAAGGGAAAACTAAAATGCCAGTGGAAAGTGCAGAAGGAAGTGTGAGAAATCTAAAGACAAACTATACTTCATGATTAGTAAGTAGTTTTGTTGTAATAAAAATGTCAACTCTCCCTAAGTAATGCAGTCTCATTAAGAATAATAATGAAAGAAATTGTATTTGCTACTCATAAACAGATTTTAAATTTCATTTGGAAAAAATAAAGCAAGATTCTATATAAAAACCCAGAAAACAGATACAAATAAGAAGGAGCTAGCACTACCAGACATTAAAATATATTTTAGAGATAAGACAATTAAAAAATCAATAAAGAACAATAAAAGTAAACTACATATGAAATTTTATTTCTGATAAAAGTAATGTTTTATATCCATGGGAAAGAGATGGAATATTCTGAATTTTAATTAGACAACTGAGTAGCCCTCTAAAACTAAAAATTTGATTCATTCCTAACATCTCATGCCAAGGTAAATTCCAACTTGAAAAGTTTTTTTTTATTTTAAAATAAAATAAAACTGAAAATAACTGGAAGAATACTTTCATAACCTTAGGGGGAGTGGCCTTAAATATTAAAAATCCTGAAGCCATAAAAGAAAATACTAGGAAAAATCTATGACCTAAAGCCAAAAGACAAACATCAACTTAGAAAAATATTTACAATTCATACCATAAAGTGTTACTTTCCCCAATATGTAAAAAGTTCCTACAAATTAAGATCAGATCAAGAACCCAATAGGTGAGGTTTTCCTTCTAGTCATTTTGCTCAGTGCAGAGTGGCCAAAAACAAGTTGTATTGGGAAAAGGAGAAAAAGAGAGAGAAGGAAAGAAAAGAGAAAAAGAAAAAAGAGAAAGAAGAAAAAAAAGGGGGGGGGGAAGAGAAGAAAAAGAAAGAAAGGAGAAAAAAGAAAAAAAAGGGGGGGTGGGGGACGCAATCAGAAATCAAGAAGAAAGAGAGAAAAGAAAAAAAAAAGCACAGAACAAAACAAAACAAAAAACAAAACAAAACAAAAAAAAAAACACGGGGGAGTATGACTATGAACATACAGTTCACAGAAAAGGAAATGAAAATGATTCTTTAAACTTATTTTAAAGGCTCATCTTCACTCATAAAAAGAAAAATAAAGAAAAATTATGCTGACATACAATACTTCTATGAGACTGGTGACCATGAAATGTTTAATAACATGCTCTGTTGGACGAATGAGAGGAAAGAATCTCTCTTTATGTTGTTGCTGAGTATGAACTGATAAACCTTCATGGAGGTAAACTGGCAATATATATCAAAATTACAAATTTACATGTCTGCTGAACCAACAGCATGACTTGGAAATTTATCCTACAGACATTTGTACATGCTTATTCATCGTGGAATTGTTTGTGATTGCAAAAGATTGGAAAACATTAAAAATGTTCAAAGAGGCACTGGTTAAATAAGGCATATCCATACAAAAAAATTTTTTGACAATTGTCAAAAAATGTGGAAATCTTTCGGGTAATGATCTGAAAAGATTGTCATGATTATCATGTTAAATAAGAAAATAGTACGCTAGCATTTGTAAAAAATAAAAAAGAAGGAAAGAGTATAGAAAATATTACTTACTAGCACATATGTAAGTAATAGTTATTGGTTCCCAACCTCGGGAGCTTCTCAGGTATAATCTGAAACTGACGTTGATATACAGAGGGAAGGCAGGAAGAGACCAAAGAAAGAGGCAGGCCACTGCACATTGGTAGGTGGCAGGTTTAATAAGCAGGAGAACTTATTTACAAGGCTTGTCTTGGGTGCTTACATTTCCACATGCACCTGCCAGAATTTTAAATTTATATAGAGGCCTTCATTGGGTTCAGTCACTTAGCCAATCCAAATACCCTCAACACCACCTTTCTGTCTCAAGGTTGTATCCTTAGAGCAACTTCTGGGAGTGGGGAATGCAAGAGGAACATGCATCCTAAGGACAGGGGAGGGGCAGGGAGCCTCCAATTGCCCTATCCAGCTCTGGGGTCAACTGGTGGTCACATCTTATTGATGCTCTCCTCCAACAGTAGTGTATTCACAAAATAACTCTGGAACAATGTAAATGAGAGAGGTAACAGTTATCAGTGGGAGAGAAATTGGGCAACAGGAACCATGGTGAGAGAGGTGAATTAGCATAATTTCAGAATTCCATGGAGAAAAGAAATTAAAATAACTGAGAAACAGTGGAATGATGCTTTTAAAACTTGGAGGGGGGATGATTAGGAACTTATAATTTATGCTTAGCCACTCTACAAGTTTAAGAATAAAATACATTTTCAGATATGCAAAAATGCAGATAATTTGCCACCTACACATCTGCATGAAAAATGCCTTACAAAAGTTATTATAGAAAAAAAGCAATGTTATACATGAAAGCTTAAGATACAAGGAACAATGGCAGTTGACTATGATCTGAAAAAAGCACTAGAATTTGATGGTTTTAAAATCCTCTCTCAGGTTTGGTGACATAGATATTTCTATAGGAAGAATCTCCTGTAGTGAATAATATTTACATAAATTTACATAAACCTAATAGTTTAATTTTATTTGCTTTAATATTATATAATTAATTGAAAGACAAAGTCAAAGTTGCAAAATGAAATCACATAAACCTGGATTATGTGAAAATAATAATATAACAAAATCAGATGATATCAGGTGGTGCAAGCCAAATTCCTCATTCTTCAGAGTGGGACATTAACAGAATATATGTAAGGCATACAATTATATGTTTATTGTCTAAAATAATACTATTAAATACCAGAGAAGCATATTTAAAAAGCAATTGGTTTAAAGTGTTTATCTCTGGACAGAGGAGCTGGGGGAAGGGAAAGTTATTTTTCATTCTGAAACTTTTATGTGGTTTAATTTTTACCATGCACAGTTAATTTTTTTGGATGACCCAATTACTTCTATATTTTTATTTGTATATATTACATATATATATTGTTTTTTATTTTAATTCCAGTATAGTTAACATGCAGTATTACATTAGTTTCAGGTGTAACAATATAGTGATTCAATAATTCTATACATTACTCAGTGCTCATCATGGTAAGTGTACTTTTTAATCCCCAGCACCTATTTCACTCATTCACCCACCCCACCTCCCCTCTCATAGCTATCAGATTGTTCTCTATAGTTAAGTCTTCTCTTGGTTTGTATCTCTTTTTTTCCTTTGTTCATTTGTTTTGTTTCTTAAATTCCACATATGAGTGAAATGATATGGTATTTCTTCTTTCTCTGACTTACTGCTTAGTATTATTCTCCCTAGCTCCATCCATGTTGTTGCAAATGGCAAGATTTCATTCTTTTTTATAGCTGAATAATATTCCATATATATGTAAGTGGAATATATATATACCGCTTCTTTATCCATTTATCAAGTGATGGACACTTAAAATTCTTCCATAATTTGGCTATTGTAAACAATAGTGCAAAAAGCATAGGTATGCACATATTCTTTTGAATTAGTGTTTTTATATTCTTTGAGTAAATACCCAGTAATGTGATTACTGAATCATAGGAAAGTTCTATTTTTTATTTCTTGGGAACCTCTATACCATTTTCCACAGTAGCTACACCAGTTTGCATTCCCACCAACAGTGTGCAAGGGTTCTTTTCTCACCACATCCTCATCAACACTTGTCATTTCTTGAGTTTTTTGTTTCAGCCATTCTGACAAGTGTGAAGTGATATCTCATAGAGGTTTTCATTTGCATTTCCATGATGATAAGCGATGTTGAGCATCTTTTCATGTCTGTTGACCATCTGTCTGTCTTCCTTGGAAAAACGTCTGTTCATGTCTTCTGCCCACTTTTAACTGGATTATTTGGGGGGGTTTTGTGTGTTAAGTTGTATCAGTTATTTTTATGTTTTGGATACTAACCCTTTATCAGACATGTCATTTACAAATATCTTCTCCCATTAAGTAGGTTGTCTTTTTGTTTTGTTGATTGTTTCCTTTACTGTGCAAAAGCTTTTTATTTTGATGTAGTCATAATAGCTTAGTTTTGCTTTTGTTTCCCTTGCCTCATGAAACATATCCAGAAACATGTTACAACTGATGTCAGAGAGAGTACAGCTTGTGCTCTCTCTGGGAATTTTATGGCTTCAGGTCTCATATTTAAGTCTTCAATCCATTTTGAATTGATTTTTGTGTATGGTGTAAGAAAGTGCTCAAGTTTCACTCTTTGGCATGTGGCTGTCCAGCTATCCCAACACCATTTGTTGAAGAGACTGCCTTTTTTCCATTATATATTCTTCCCTCTTTTGTTGAAGATTAATTAACTGTATAACATGCTTCCAAGATTTCTATTCTGTTCTATTGATCTATGTGTCTATTTTTGTGCCAATACCACACTGTTTTGATAACTAGCTTCATAGTGTAACTTGGAATCTGGATTTATGATACCTCCAGCTCTTCAATTTCTTTTATTAGTGATTTATAGTTTCCAGAGTACAAGTCTTTCACCTACTTGGTTAAGTTTATTCCTAAGTACTTTATTATTTTTGGTGCAATTGTAAATGGGATTGCTTTCTTCATTTCCCTTCCTACTGCTTCATTATTAGTGTGTAGAAGTGCAACAGGTTTCTGTACATTTATTTTGTATCCTGTGACCTGCTGAATTCATTTAATAGTTCTAGTAATTTTTGGGCAGAGTCTTTAGGGTTTTCTATATACAATGTCTTGTCATCTGCAAATAATGAAAGTTTTACTTCTTTCTTACCAATTTGGTTGCCTTTTATTCCTTTTTGTTGTCTAGTTGCTGTGGCTAGGATTTCCAGTATTATGTTGAATAAAAGTGAGAGTGAGACTCTTGTCTTTTTCCTGGTCTTAGGAGGAAAGTTCTCAGCTTTTCACCATTGAGTAGGATGTTAGCAGTGGGTTTTTCATATATGGCCTTTATTATGTTGAGATATGTTTCCTCTCAACCAACTTTATTGAAGGTTTTTATCAGGAATGGATGCTGTACTTTGTCAAATGGTTTTTCTGCATCTGTTGAAATGATCCTATGATTTTTACCCTTTCTCTCAATGATGTGATGTACCACACTGGTTGTTTTGTGAATATTGAACCCTTGTGTCCTGGAAACAAATCTCACTTAGTCGTGGTGAATTATTTTTTAATGTATTGTTAGATTTGGCTTGTTAATATTTTGTTGAGGACTTTTGCAACTATATTCACGAGATATATTGGCCTGTAATTCTCTTTTTTTGTAGTGTTTTTATCTGGTTTTGGTATCAGTGTAATGCTTACCTCATAGAATAAATTTGGAAGTTTTCCTTCCTCTTCTATTTTTCGGAACAGTTTGAGAAGAATAGATATTAACTTGTCTTTAAATGTTTGGTGAAGGGATGCCTGGGTGGCTCAGTTGGTTAAGCATCTGACTCCTGATTTTGGCTCAGGTCATGATCTTAGGGTCCTGAGATTGAGCCCCACATTGGGCTCCTCACTAGTGGGGAATCTGCTTGATATTCTCACCCTCTCTCCCTCTGCCTCTCCCCCTCCTCTCTATAAAATAAATAAATAAAATATTTTTAAAAATAAATAAATGTTTGGTAGAATTCAACTGTGAAGCCATGTGGTCCTGGACTTTTGTTTTTTGGGAGTTACTTGATTACTGATTGAATTTCATTGCTGCTAATCAGTCTGTTAAAATTCTTCATTTCTTCTTGAGTTTTTGCGAGGTTATGTGTTTCTAGGAATCTATCTTCTAGGTTGTGCAGTTCATTGGCATTTAATTTATCATAATAAACTCTTACAATCCTTTGTATTTCTGTGGTGTTGGTTGTTACTTATCCCTTTTATTTGTGATTTTGTTTGAGTCTTCTCTCTTTTTTTGATGAATCTCACGAAAGGTTTATCAATTTTGTTGATCTTTTCAAAGAATCAGCTCCTGGTTTCATTGGCCTATTTTATTGTTTTTTTAGTTTCTATGTCATTTATTTCTGCACTAACCTTGATTATTTCCTTCCTTCTGATGGTTTGGAACTTTGTTCTTTTTCTAGCTCCCATAGGTGCAGGGTAAAGTTATTTATTTGAGATTTTTCTTGCTTCTTGGGATAAGCCTGTATTCCTATAAACTTCCCTCTTAGAAGAGCTTTTGCTGCTTCTCAAACCTTCTAGACCTTATGTTTTCATTTCATTTGTTGCCATATACTTTTTGATTCCTTCTTTGATTTCTTTTTTTTTTTTAATTTTATTTATTTATTTATTTATGATAGTCACAGAGAGAGAGAGAGAGGCAGAGACACAGGCAGAAGGAGAAACAGGCTCCATGCACCGGGAGCCCGATGTGGGATTCGATCCCGGGTCTCCAGGATCGCGCCCTGGGCCAAAGGGAGGCGCCAAACCGCTGCGCCACCCAGGGATCCTCTTCTTTGATTTCTTGGTTGGCCCATTCACTGTTTAGTAGCATGTTATTTAACCTCCATATTTTTGTGCTCTTTCCAGATTTTTTCCTTATGGTTGATTTCTGTTTTCATAGAATTATGGTCAGAAAAAATGTGTGGTATGACTTTGATCTTTTTGAATTTGTTGAGACTTGTTTTCTGGCCTAATACGTGATCTATTCTGAAGAGTGCTCCATAGGCACTTAAAAAGAATGTGTATTCTGCTTTTTTAGAGTGGAATGTTCTGAATATATCTGTTAAATCCACTTATGGATTTAATGACACAGTCCAGTGTGTCATTCAAAAACACTGTTTCCTTGTTGATTTTCTGCTTGGATGACCTATCTATTAATGTAAGTGGGGTATTATCTAAACCAATAAAGAAGAGAGAAAGAGAAGAAAGGAACAGAGAACTATGAAAACAACCATAAAACAAGTAACAAAATGGGAATAATTACATAACTATCTATTGGTTTGCTGGCTTCCTTTAGTAATATGCTTAGATTCCTTTCTCTTTATTTTTTGCATATTTATTACTGGTTTTTGATTTGTGTTTACAACTTAGTTTGTATATAACATTTTCTGCATATAGCACTCTATATTAAGTTGGTGGTCACTTAAGTTTGAACCCATTTTTTTATTCCTCACCCACATTTTACGTATATGGCATCATACTTTACATCCTTTTATTTTGTGAGTCCCTTGACTGACTTTTACAGATATACGTTTTTTTACTGCTTTTGCGCTTCTTTACTTTCCTTGCTCTTGTTTATGGTATCTCCTTTCCATTCAAAGAGTCCTCTTAAAATTTCTTGTAAGTCTAGTTTAGTGGTTGTGAATATCTTTAACTTTTGTTTGTCTGAGAAACTCTATCTCTCCTTCTATCTTGAATGATAGCCTGGCTGGATAGAGTATTCTTGGCTGCGGGTTTTTTCCTTTCAACATTTGGAATATAGGATGTCATTCTCTTCTAGCCTGCAAAGTTTATGCTGAAACATCAGCTGATAATCTTATGGAGTTTTCTTTGTATGTAACTACTTTCTTTTCTCTTGCTGCTTTTAAAATTCTCTATCACAACTTTTTGCCATTTTAATTACTATGTGTCTTGGTGTGGCCCTCCTTGGGTTGATTTTGTTGGGAGCTTTCTATGCCTCCTAGATCTGGATTTCTATTTCCTTTCTCCAGACTTGGGAGTTTTCAGCTATTATTCCTTCAAATAAATTTTCTAACCCATTTGTCTCTCTTCTCTTCCTGGGATCCCTATATTACAAATGTTATCACACTTGATGGTATTGATGAGTTCCCTAAATCTAGCTTCATTTGCATTTTTTACTCTCACCTGCTCAACTTGATTACTTTCCATTGCTCTGTCCTCTAGGTCACTGATTCATTCTTTTGCTTCGTCTAGTCTACTATGTATTCCATCTAGTATATTTTTAACTTCATTTACTGTATTCTTCATCTCTGATTGGTTCTTTTTTTATCTCATTGTTGAGGGTCTCACTGAGGTCCTCTACTTTTTTCTCAAGTCCAGTGAGTATCTTTATGACCATTACTTTAAATTCTCTATCAGGCATATTACTTACTTCCATTTTGCTTAGGTCTCTTGCTGTGACTTTGTCCTGTTCTTTCATTTATGATATATCCTTCTGTCTTCCTTTTTAAAAGATGTATGTATGTATTTTAGAGAGTGCGTATGAATAAGGGGAGGGACAGAGGGATATCAAGAGGGAGAAAAGCAGACTCCCACCTGAGCATGGAGCCCTGTGACCCTGAGATAATGACCTGACCCAACATCAAGAGTCAGATACTCAACTGAATGAGCCATCCAGGCACCCCCTCCTCTGTCTTCTCATTGTGTCTCTCTGTGTCTATTTTAGGAAAGAAAGCTATATCTCCTGCACTTGAAAATAATGGCCTTATGAAGAAGAGGCCCTATAGTGACCTGCAGTGCAGTGTCCAGTTCACCAGAACCTATTGCTTCAGGGGTGTCCCCTAGGTGTGTTTCATGTGCCTTGATGTTGGGGATGAGTTGCTTTTTCCCTCAGTCTAGTCATCTGCAATGGCTTTTTTACCTGTTGTAGGCAGTGTTTGGCCCCTGGTGGTTGTGTTAGTGGGCTAGTCTGGGGATGCCTTAGGTTTCAGTTGAGTCAGAGCAGGTGTTTACCAAAGTTGCAGTAGCACCAAACTATAGGGCATTTTCCCTGTGTCATCCCCTGAGAAGCTTTCATTGGTTAGTAGGGTCTGTAATCAGACCAGTTATCTGTCTCCAGCCCTCTGATGGGTCTCCATCTGACTGGTGTGTGTGTGGTTATCTTTCCCTTTCTCCTGTAGCAAGAGTCATATTGGAATGGTGCTGGCCACTGTAGGAGCTGCTTGCACACTGCCAAGCCTGTAGCACTGCTGCTATATGGGCTCTGGCCAAGAGCATTTTGGATAGAGCAGATCCACCAAGCACCAGGGGTGGGTTGTGGAAGGGGGGCAGCAGTGCTACCAAGTTAGGTGGCAAGTCCTGCAGGTGGCCATGTGTTCATGCTGGGGAGCAATGGAGAGAAATGGTGCCTGCCAGTTCTCTTTAATTTGGAAGAGTTTCTCAGGGATTTCTGTCCTTCTAGGACTCACTCTGAAATTAGTAAATAACTCTCCCTCTCGTATGCCCCAGGTGCTTTTCAAACTGCTGCTTCTATGCTGTTATTTCTTTGAGCTATTTGTTGTGCTCTTTAAGAGTGAGGACTCAGTTTCATCTCGGTTTCCTGGCCCTCTTAATGCTGAGCCCACTGATTTTTTGAAATTCCAGGTTTTAAGTCCCACTGGTTGTAAGAACTCAGGGAATTTGGCCCCTCTGGTTTTCAAAGCCAAATGTTATAGGGATTCATATTCCCCATGCAAGCTTTCCAGGGGGTCTATTTCTCTTGCTTCTCCATGCTGTGGTGTCTCTGCCTCCCACAGATAGTCCAGAGATTCTGTTTAGTTCTTGTCCATGTCTCTGCCCTTCCTATCCTCTTCAATGTGGCTTCTTCTCTACATTTAGTTGTGGAGTTTATTCACCAGACTTCAGGTCATTTTCTGGGTTATTTCACTGACGTGAGTGTTAACTAGTTATAGCTGTGGGATGATGTGAGCCTAGGTTCCTTCTAATCCACCATCTTCCCCAGAACTCTCCATCTCTCTTTTGTAACACAAAAAAGATAAAAAGAAAGGAGTGGGGAGAGGGAGTAACTTGCTCAAAATCATACATATATTAAATGATGGAGCTACATTCTAGCCCAGATTCATCTAAATGCAAAGTCTGGTTTACACTTGAGCCTGCATCAAAATCTCCTGGAAGCCTTTTTAAAACACAGCTTTTTGGGCCCCACCCCTGGAATTTCTTTTTCTTTTTTCAATATTTTACTTATTTATTTATGAGAGACACAGAAAGAGAGGAAGAGATATAGGCTTCACGCTGGACTCGATCCCAGGACCCTAGGATCACAGCCTGAGCCAAAGGCAGATGTTCAACCACTGAGCCACCCCAGTATGCCCCCAACCCTAGAATTGTTGAGTCAGTAGTTTCATGATAGGACCCAATAATGTGCTTTCCTAATCAGTTTCCAGGTGATGGTGATGCTGTTGGTCCAGGAATCACACTGTAAGAACTGCACACTGCACCAAAGCCCCCATTTTTGAAGTCAACAATTTGGAAAAAGAATTATTTTTAATGTGTCATGAGTTTTGACTACAGTACTTTAGCTATTGTCTTTTTGGCTAAAAGAGGAATGTGAATTTGGTTTTCCCATTTGTTCCTCCACAGACACCAAAGAACAGAAAGTCCATTGAATCAACCTATTATTTAAGTGATTTCCCCACCAGGAAAGCAGGCTCCATCTCCAACTGTCCTCAGTTTCTGCATTACCACTTATGAGGTCCATGTAACTTTCAGGTTCAGGAGTGAAATCTGACTCAACAGACTGAGAAAAAGAAAAAAAGGATTTATATCAGAATTAATATGTTTACACAAATTCAGTGGCTGGCAAGTAGTGGTTACCATGTCACTATGGAAATCTCTGGACAATCTTAACAGCACACTGAATGGTTCAGAAGAAGCCTGTGTCTAAGGAGTTGAGTTGACAACTTAATTTAAATGATATAAAATCTTAGTGTTATCATCTCATCCCTGCACAAACCAGATGATAGAAAACATCACAATCTTACAAATATGGTACCCATCTTAGCCCTTATCCTCTCTGTTATGTCTCCTTATTTCTCTTTAAATAATGAGCCATTTAGTCACTGACTTTGTTATGTATCTCATCACCTTCCTGTGGAAAATACTACCCTTCACAACAGCTCACATCAGAAAAAAATAAATGCTTTTGTCCACTGGAAAACATGCTCTAAATTACTGAATTTAGACCCTCCATCTAAGAAGGGGGCATGTAAATGTCATTAACAGTTTAGGAAAGATTAGTTCAGTGCATTTATTCTGATTAGCACAAAGGGCTTCACAAATGTTCAGTGGAATGCCAATAAATCAATTACTCTATAGGAGCAAATCACTTGAGACGGTGCATTAACTTCCCTGAACCACTAGGCTACCAATTAGTAACAGATTGCCTCTTTGTGCTTACTGGTGACCCACTGCATATAATGCCACCCTGAGATGTTTGATACATTCCTAGGTCCGGATCTAATAATCATTGTCATTGCTATTTATTAGATTTATAAAAGTGCCCCTTTCCTAGCTCTCTACATCAGGGAGCCAGTACAAAAGTGAAAGCATTTGCAAATAAATAAACTGGAATTACCAGAAGTAATTGATGGGTATTTTTTGTAGTCTATTAGCTAAGATAATGCTAGCTGCTTGTAATAAGGGTGACTTATAATGGCTCAAATCCTATAGAAATTGTTTTTCCAAAACCTATGTTTTAAAAGAGCTACCCTTAATCAACAGGCAATTGTCCTCAGTGAAGGTTAATTTTATGTCAACTTGGCTGGGCCACAATACCCAGATATTTGGTCAAACTCTACTGTGGATGTTGCTGTGGAAGTATTTCTTAGATGAGATTAACATTTAAATCAGAAACTTTGAGTAAAGCAGATTTATCTCCATAATATGGGTGAACCTCATCAAAGTAGTCAAAGGCCTTCAGAGAAAAAGACTGATATTCCCAAGGAATTCAGGGAAACTCTGCCAACAGATTGCCTTGGGATTTGAGCTGCAACATCAGCTCTTCCCTGGGGTTCCAGCCTGCCTACCTATCCTGCAGTAGCCTCCACCACTGTGTGAATGAATTCCTTAAAATCAGTTTCTCTCTCTCTGTCTCTCTCTCTCCCTGAATAATACATCCTACAAGGTGTGATTCAGGCACCAAGGCCCCTTCTATCCTATGGCTCTGTCATCCTTATACATGGCTCTCAAGGTTTCTGTGGTTGTCTCTAGTACGATGCCTGAAGAAGGAGAAAGATTATGGAGAAGTGTGTATGGAAATTATTTATAGGCCATTCTACTCACATTGCATTAACTAAGCTAGTCACATGACCTGCAAAGAAGGCTGGAAAATCTAATGTTATCTAAAGACAGGCATGTCTAATGCATCCCCAAAATATCACTGCTTTATTTTTTTAAAGATTTGTTTATTTATTTGAGAGAGAGTGAGAGGGAGGGAGAGAGAGAGAGAGAGAGAGCTGGGGGAGGGGTAAAGGGAAAGAAAGAGAGAATCCTAAGCAGACTCTGTACTGAGTGTAGGTGGAGCTCAACATATGGCTCAGTCTCACAACCCTGAAATCATGACCTGAGCTGAAGCCAAGAGTTGGGTGCTTAACTACAGGGCTCCATGTGAATTTCTAATTTGAGATAGTTTAGTTTCATCATTAGATTACTACATTCCTTTTGATGACATCATGTTTTGTTGCTATAAGAAAAAGCAAGCACTGCCCGAAAATCAATATGAAATGAGAAACGAGGGTTGTAGTGTTCAATGTGACTCCTAGGTTGAGAAGTATTCAGTGTCCAACAGGTGCTAAGTTGTTAGACTATAAATACTTATTAAGTTATTTAGACCGAACTACTTAATAAATGGAGCTATTAGGTATTTGTTTTGGCCTATGTGCCCTGAATAAATTACTGAGACTCTAAGGGTGGTGTGAATTGAAAAAGTTAGGGAACATCTGTGGACATCATTATTTATGAAGAGAGGCAGTAAAGTGTGGGTTTCATGGGAGCTCATGGCCTGAGCTCCCTCTCACTGCTCCCTCTGATAATTGCCTTAGTCTAGAAGCAGCAGCCATGTGGACCCAAACTACACATGCTCAGAAATTAAAGCCATGGCAGCCTCTTTTATGCCCACTATTCTTTCCTAACATCCACTTATATCAGAAGGGTTTGCAAACACTATCTGAGCTGATGTCTACTTGCTATGAATAAATGAAAATAATAAAAATAATAAACCTCTCAGAAGTTTCAAGGATGACATTTCTGATCAAAACTGCATCAATGCCTTCCTATCACCTTTCCAATAGTATTCAAGCAGTAGTTCACTCGGTGACTTTGTTAAGAGGCATTTATTCCTTTTCTGAAGTTTTTCCCTCAGGAGTTATGTTCAATGCCCGAGAGCACTGGAGCTCATATTTTCAGACTCTTTCAGTTTCCATAGTTGCATTGTATTAGGCAGAATGGCCAAGTATTTAAACCAATATTTGGGCAAAACTTAAAATCAGTCATCATAGAAAGGACTTTTGGAACACAAGAATTAAATCTTAAGTGCTTCAAATAAAATAGAATTAGTATTCCAGTATAAAGGCAAAGTCTAATATTAAATGTCTGAAATTTTGGGGCAGAAATAGTTTCTTAACCTTGTCAGTTACTGAATTGCTGCTTCAGTCACTACTCCACACATTTGTGAGATGAAATAGATACTTGGCCCAAGATTCAGCATTTTTAATGTACATCCCAGATGGTGCTGGTTCAGGATGTCACAGATTTCATATTTGGCAAACACTAGCCTAAAGTAAGGAACAGACCTCTAAATAGGATGATGGTTAGAACCAGAAAGACTCCAACTGGTGTACCCTACGACCTGTCCAGCAAGTGGACAGACCTCACCCTCCAACTGTGCTGCACACCAGATAGATGAGGATGCCAAATAAGAGTCTTAGAGGGGAAATAAAAACAAAGGGATATAGTCTAAATATTATTCTGTTACTCATGTCTTCACTCCAGACCATGTGATCTGTCACTTCATGGTGTCATTAGCCCTGGTCTGTAAGCCAAGAAATGTGGGTTTTTATCCAGGCTCTGTCACTGCAGTGCTCTGGGGTGCTGTGCAGGCCACTAGTTCAGGCATCAGCTGCTTCCTGTATTTAAAAAAAAAAAAGGTAAAAATGTGATCTCCAACTTCTCCTGGGACAGTGAGAAGCCTATGAATTTAAAAATCAAAAGACCTGAATTCAAATCCCAGCTCAGCCCTTTACTGACACTATAATCTTGTGCAACTTACTAAATTCCTCTGAAGTCCAGTTTTCTGGGCAACATATAATTTTTCTGGGGAAGACAGTAATTACTACATGGTCAGTGTTCAATTCTTAAATTGTATCCTTAAGATTCAATATGTTTTAAAATTGTATTATTTTATAAAACAGTAATTTGTACTAATTTTGATAGTATACTGTTCCCAGTACATTTAATTACCTTGTTATTAAACTTTTCATTGCACATATCTCATCTCTCCCGGTAGACTAGATTTACTGAGAGTAAGATTTTACAAGGCATTTTTACTTTATTTAGGACAACCAGCCATTTTAGTTTGCCTGAGACAAAAGAAGGTCCCAGATACGGCACTTTCAGTGTTAAAACCAGGAAAAGCCCAGGTAAAGTAATTAGTAATTAATCCTATTTTATATCCGCCTTCATATTTAGTTAAATAACTAATATAAAGTGGATAAATTTTTCTTCCTCACTTCAATTTTAATCACTGCTTTCATTTGTTTATCATTTTATAAATAAAACAACAAATCATAGAGAAGTATAATTAATCACACTAATAATCAAGTTATAGTTATTTTCTATTCAAGAAAGATTCAGTTTTTGTTCATAATATATTTGCTTTATTTTGCTAAAGAGGTAATCTTTGTGATGAAAGATTGTTAACAGAAAGTGGTATTCTCAATAATAAGCCCTAATGGTGGTTTGCTCCTAAGTTTAAGGGTTACATTAATTGTTCGCAAAATACATAAAACATATCAAAAGACAAAGCTCCAGAGCAACATAAGAATTTATTCTTAAAAAGAAGTTTAAATTACTGTTACTTTTTGCATTAGACTTCTGAATACTTTCTCTCTTAAGTACTTTTTCCCTCCAAGAATGCAGTTCTTAAAATTTTAAAACTGGTTAGGCAGTGTGGGATTCCTCTGGGATTTTGATGCCAAAGTCTCCACTGACATTTTGAAGAGTTAATGGTTATAATTACTTTGCCTGTAGCAATATCACTGCCTTTAAAATAAAAGCCTCAGGACCTTTTTTCTAATGTATTAGATTACATTCTATTCAAAAGGACAGGATTTATTATACAGAAAAATGTACTAAGAGTACACTGATCTTTCTTCCAAAAGTCTATTTTTCTAACATTAATCTTAAAACTATTATCACACATTTATGGAAAAATTTAGTCCTCTAACCCTCCATTTAAAAAAAAATCAAAGTTTGGGGCACCTGGATGGTTCAGTTGATTAAGTGTCCGATTCTTGATTTTGGCTCAGGTCGTGATCTTAGAACCATGGGAACAAGCCGCCTGGCAGGCTCCTCACTAGGCATGGAGCCTGCTTAAGATTCTCTCCCTCTGCCCCTCCCTGCCCCCCATGTGCATATGCATGCTCTCTCTCTTAAAAAAATAAAAATAAAAAATAAAAGTTTCTCTGCTATGTCACCTTTTAATTTTTATTTTCCTTTTTCAAGGAGTCACTATTCTTTGTTGGTTAAAAACCCTTGCTTCTTTGTCAGGGTAGAGGGTAGAAATGCCCCAGACCCTGTTGAAATGAGACGTGGAGCGCTGAGTCACAGCTCTAAGAGTGGAAAGACCAGTGGTTCCTCACTGTGGCCAGTGGCATTGTAGAGTGTCCATGGCCACTGATGAGAAGAGACCAAAAACTGTGGTAACCATGGCACTTAGGGTCAAGCTGCCACATAGAACGAAGGAACAGAGCATGATGCCTGGAAATGGATAATCATAAATTAAAAAGTATCACATCTTAGGAGTACTTAGGTACTTAAATAGAGTTGGTCTTATGGATGGGTTGAATAAGTGGCTGACATATAGGATTGTGTGAAATGCTCCAGAAAGAACCAGGAAGGAGACAAGACAGATATTATGTGACCATTTTACATAGGGAGTGACACTTGTTTCAGATCCAATATTGAGCTGGTCAAAACGCAAAGACAAGAGCATAGGTCTCCTGATGTCTAATTTAGTGCTCTTCCTACTACGAAAAACTGCCTGAAATTCTACCATTAGCATTCCTTTCCTTAGAAATGTCTACTGGTAAAATACAAATATTCCTAAGAATAGTAACTTAAATCAGTATTAGTTGTAGAGGAAGTAATATATATAGGAAGTCAAGGACATCCTGTAAATTACCTTACCGGGTCTTTTCCAGTGATAGAACTGGGCAGTTTTGATGGTGGAGAAGGAAAGTCTGAGCACAAAGCCAGAGGCATCCCAGGTATAAGACTCAGGGAAGAGAAGTACACTGGGATGTCAGGGAACCCTAAATACGTCCCTCCCAGAACTAAGAGAGGGCACTCTGTGGATGAGCCACAGTAAACTGAGTCTTTCCCACAATTTCATCTAAGATCAGCCCTGAGCCTTATTTGATAGAGAACTAAGAGAAGATGAGAAGGAGCCAGAGATGGCAGCCTTGGGGCCTCCCACCAGATCAGGTCTGCTACTAGAGGACACTGAAGTAGTCTGTGGTGGAGAAGGCTTTCACATCAACCAGTACTTCAGCTTGAGGACAAAGATTGGGAGCCTTTCTCCAGGCTCATTCCCTCTTGTCTCCAACTATAAGCTTTGTCTCTGTCCAATTCTTTCCTGATACTGCACCACATTCTGCCAGAATTTTGTTTTCACACTAGTGGGCAGGCGTGTGCATGTGTGTGTGTGCATGTGTGCATATGTGCATATGGCAGAAGGAGAAGGAAGCTAACATATAAGAAGGAAGCTAACTGTGTAAGACATATCTTCTACACGTAACTTCACTTCGTTATCAAAATGTTTAGAGGCCAGTTTGGTATAAAGCATTGCTCAGATAAAGAAACTGTGGCTCAGAAACTTTCTCCAGGCCACAGAACTAGGATAAGTATCCAAGACTGATTCCAAAATTGATTTTCTGCCTACCACACCACACTGATACCATTAGGATTCTCATTTCTCTGAAAAATTAGAGTCCCTCTTTTCCCAAGACTCTGTTCAACATGTAGTGAGTGCGTTGTAATATCCCAATGGATAAAGATCTTCAAGTGGCAATGTTCATCTCAGACCAGAGAGGTAGCAATGTATAGTGGAAAGAGGTTGTTATCTCTAGCTGGTAAATATCGAATGCCATTTAAGCTCCCCATGGCTTCAATTAATTATTGTCAGAAAAAATTAAATAACACTATTTTCATAATAGGACCTAAGTGAAGGTAAAAGAGCTTTCTAAGCTGTACACCATCATGGAAAAGGAAAATAATATGAAAGTAAAGTGAGGGAAACAACTCAAATGTCCATCAACTGGTAAGTGGATAAACAAACTGTAGTATATTCATACAATGAGACACTGTTAAGCAATTGAAGGAAACAAACAGCGGGATCCCTGGGTGGCTCAGCAGTTTAGTGCCTGCCTTCAGCCCAGGGCATGATCCACGTCAGGCTCCCTGCATGGAGCCTGCTTCTCCCTCTGCCTGTGTCTCTGCCTCTCTCTCTCTCTCTCTGTGTGTCTCTCATGAGTAAATAAATTAAAAAAAAAGAAACAACAGAGATAAATCTCAAATGCATTGTACTAAATGAAATAAGTGAATCTCTAAAGGCTACATCTTGTAGGAATTCATTTATATGTCATGGAAAAAGCGAAGCTGTCAAGACAGAAAACAGATCAGTGTTTGCCAGGGACAGGAGGAAGTGCAGGGGGCTGACTACAAAGGGGCATGAGGAAACTTTCCAGAGTGATGGAAATATTCTATGTCTTGATTGTGGTGGTGGCTACAGGACTGTATGTGTTTGTCAAAATATAGAATTGTATGCATAAAAAGGGTGAATTATACCTCAACAATCCTAATTTTTAAAAAAATTAAAATGAAGGTACCAGATACTTAATTCTAACTAGTTATAAAATTCTCATTCAATTACTTTGGGAAGACATTTGCCTCTTGATACACAAGATGCTTTAGTACTTTTGGAATAAATGTTTGCTCTGAGTTAGAGAGTATCTTTGAGATCATGAATGATTAATATGGCCTCCTGGTCAAAGATCTCTGCAGATCTCTTGCTGAGAGCTGTATTCCTGGTCAGTTTCTTTTTAAAGCAATCTCCATTTGGCAAGGGATGTATCTTTATTGGATGCTTCCGAAGTGTTCCAAGCTGAATTGCTTTCAAAATGCAGGACGCAGCCAGCCAGCAAGCTCTTCCTGACATCTTGTAATATGGGAAGACCCGACCTTGTTATCTCCCAAAGAGAATATCCAAGAGCTCAGCCATAATTACCCAACTCTAGAGTCATGCTTGCCCTTTCTTAATGCTAAGCAGACTGCTGCTGAATCAGAAGAAAGCCTGTAGAGGTTTTTCTATTTGAAATGGCAAAAATTTCCAGGGTAAGCATTTAACTGACATGAGCAGGGCTTCCCATCTCAAAATCAATTTGCAACATTTCACTTTTGAAAGGTAAAGGCCAAAGGGATAAGAGCTTGGTTTTTTGTTGTTTTTTTTTTTTTTTTTTTTTGACAGCAGAACTGCATTACCTTTTTGATCTAAAGTAGATTTTTAGAATAACAACACATATTTGGATTGAGGATTTCCATTTTTGTTTTAACTTGAGGAAAACGATTTCAACCTTTGCTACATGGTTTTCAAATACTTATTTCTGAAAGCCTTGATAATGGCTGTAATTGAAGTTATATACTTGAAATCCCCAACCATCAAACATTCTTAAGTGAAAGAGTTGACATTTTTATTAGATGTCTAATCTGTACCTTTTTTAAATGCAGCAAGGAGATGAGGCAGTTATATCATAAAATATTTATAAGAAAAAGCCCCAATCTTGAACAAACCTTTTGAGATCTCTCATTAGCAACTGTGACAATCCTGAAACTGGAGACAATAAAATTCCTCTTTTTTTCTTAATCCTTTTTCTTAGACATTTTTAATGTCTTAAAAATTGGTAGGATCTGCATGTGACCAGTTTTCTGCATGTCAATTTCATGTGTTGAGGGAGCACCATTCCTTTCAGTTGAAAGAATTCCATTTCATTCCCGTGGAATGCTTTTCAAATGATTTTGTTAATTCCCCCAGCCACATTCCACAAAATTGGCAATCTCAAAAATGTAAAGCTTCCCTCAGAGTCCTTTGCCAGGCACACAGGAGCTTTAAGACTCAACCAAGCATTGAGACAGTGTTCCCACTCTGGAGAAATGACTGATTGGATGGATTAAATGTGCTTCCGAAGTGATTTCCAAATGGCTATAAAAAAAAGAAGGCTAATTAAACATAGTCATTGAAGAGCAGTACTTAACTTGTCAAGCTATACATTATACATTCTTCCCAACGAAGCTATGCTCTGGAATTTTCTACAAAGGAGAGAAAATGAAAAAAAAAAAAAAAACCTAAACGTCCGGTGAAAAAGCAAAGGTTTAGCACTATGGGACATGAACTGAAACTGAAAGGACTGCAATGTGGTCATTTAAAATAATCATTAGGAAGACTTTATGACTATATGGGGACCTTCTTATAATACATTAAATGCAAAAGAAGATTGTTAGGTGATATGCACATTACAATTATAATCATGAAAAATGTATGCTTGTGAACAATGGGAATCTAATAAAATATACAGAATTTTTAATAGCTCTGTTTAAATGAGAAGTATGTGAGTCCTTTTTAAATTTTCTTTAATTCTGTGATTATATTCTCTTTTTAATTTAGAGTGCTTGTTATCTGCACTCTTCTTACTGGAGATAGAAATATGAATTGTGAGTTTCAGTGATGCATTCTGATCACTATGAATTCAATTCAAGCTGCAGTGTTGCCTAGCAACAGGTTAACTTTTCTGCAGTGAAATTCCTCAGTAGCAGCAACCTATGAAGTATCCGATGAGGAATCTCCTACCTTAAGTACACCTTTTATTACCTTGTTGTCATATTCCATTGATTGGGGGAATTTCATAGTAATCATACGAAGATACTAAAGTTTAAAGAGCTGCATTTTAAAATCCACATCCCTGAACGTTCTGCCTTCTGTCTGGAAGAGGAGAATGGAGCAAGGGGCTTTTCTAGATTCTTTTCCAGTCTCTAGTATTCCCCAGATAAGAAGAACAGGGAAGGGAAATGGTGAAAACTTTGATTTCTAATCTTTATGAATGGTAGCTTGACCTGGCTCCAGTCAGATATAATGTTTCCCTTTTTTATTATGAGGAGTTTTTTGAGATATAATATATAATTTACTATAAAACTCATCCTTTCAAAGTGGTTTTTAGCCTATTTATTTGCACAGTTGTGTAACCATCACCACAACATTTTTAGAACATTTCTAAAAAAAAAAAGAACATTTCTATCACCCAAAAAGAAAACCCATACCCATTAGCAGTCATTCCCCATTTCCCCCCAATCCTTCTCCCAGCCCCAAGCAATCACCAATTTTCTGTCTCTATGGATTTGCCTATTCTGGACATCTTATATAAAGGGAATCATATAATATGTATGATTTTTTATCTGGCTCTTTGCATCTGGCTTCTTTCATTTAGCATAATGTTTTTTTTTTAAGATTTTATTCATAGAGACACAGAGAGAGAGAGAGAGAGAGAGAGAGAGAGAGAGAGAGAAAGGCAGAGGGAGAAGCAGGCTCCATGCAGGGAGCCCGACGTGGGACTGGAGCCCGACGTGGGACTCGATCCTGGGTCTCCAGGATCACACCCCGGGCTGCAGGCGGCACCAAACCGCTGTGCCACCCGGGCTGCCCAAGTATAATGTTTTTAAAAGTCATCCATACTATAGCATCTCTCAGTACTTCATTCCTTTTTGCCAAATATTATTCCCTTATATGGATATACCACAATCTCCTTATCCATTCATCCACCAACAAACATTTGGGTTGTTTCCACTTTTTAGCTACTGTAAATAAGGCTGTTATGAACATTTGTGTACCAGTTTTTGTGTAGACATGTTTCCTTTGCCTTGGAAATACACCTAGGAGTGGAATTGCTGGGTCATATGTGTTCAACATTTTGAGGAAAACTCAAACTATTTTCCCAAGTGGCTGCACCATTTTACATTCCCAACAGCAGTGTATGAGGGTTCCAATTTCTCCACATTCTCACCACCACTTACCAGCTGTCTTCTTGATTATAGACATCCTAGTGAGTAGGAGGTGGTATCGTATTGTGGCTTTAATTTGCATTTCCTTGATGGCAATGATGTTAAGCATCTTGTCTAGTGCTCATTGGTCATTTGTTTATTTTCTTTGGAGAAATATCTGTTCAAATTCTTTTTCCATTTTTAAATTAGTTTTTACTATTGAGTTGCTTTTTCTTTCTTTTTTCCTTGTGATACTTGGATTCTTTGTAGAAATGCATTGAGGTCAAGGCCTTCACAGGAACCAAAACTCAGACCAAAACAGTTACCACCAGTTAGTTAGGGAGGAGAAGAGAGAGCAGTCACTGTACATCAGTGTCAGTGAATGGATACACAGCAGGCCCCAGGGAATGCTCCCGATGAACATGCTCATATCTGTCTGGTGTCCTCACATCACCCCTGAAATCAGAATCTTGCTATTCAGTCTGCACAGAGCATAGTGCCTTCTCTTACTCTCAAAGAGCACTGGGTGAGTGAGGAGGCTCTTTACTGTAAAAAGAAACGGATGGCCATTGCCACCACCCACCATCCGCCGCATCCTGTGGTCAGGTTCTGTGCCTCCATTAGTCCCCACTATTTACCTCAAAGTCTGGAAAATAGTTGACAAATAAATGACTGTAAGGACTTCTTTTTTAAATTTCAGTAACAGTGAGTTGGTTGCTCTTGCTTGCAAATTTCCTTTATGTCCCAATTTTAACATACATATAAGCATTTACTGCTCTGAGCCTTTGCAAATAATTTTAACTATTTAAAGATCATTTTAACATTTTTCAAATAATTTGAAACTAATTTAATCCTCATAACAATTCTGTGAAGTAGGTAATATTATTATCTCTATTTTATAGATGAGGAAACTGAGGCATAGACAGAGAAAGTAACCTGTCCAAGCCAACAGCTGATGAGTGGCAAAGGTAGAATCAAACTCTGCCTAGCTCCAATCTGTGCTTGTCAACTGCCATGCAACGCTCCTTTGCCAATTGTGTTTTAATGTTTTGTGGAGTAGGGGGGCAATACTGGAGCCTAGTTCATGTAAAGGCATCCTTTCACAATAGGTTCAAAAAGTCATCCAAAACACAATTTGGGGAAGGAACCCTACCATGAATCGGTTCCTCAAATAAAGAATTCTGTGCTAATGCAATCAATGTTGAATTTCATTTTCATATGTTAGCTTTTGCTTTCCTTGAAGTAGGTCACCCATTTGTTGCTGGGAAAATGGTACTCCCTAACCCAGTTTTGCACATAGCCAACATTTTCTAAATGTTGAATGATGTTGAATGAATTAATGAATTAATTCATGTGCAGTGCACAAGGCTGCAGGTTGCTTGCCTGGAACAGGCCTTCCTCCAAAGAGAATCTTGGCTGGCTCCTGGGGACAAGTGCAATGTCCTTGTCTCACCATGTACCCAGAGGACAGATGAATCTGCCTCACATTCCTGTTATCCAAGGGCATCACTCAAAACAGAAGCCCTTCTGGTCATCTGAACTCAGCATTTTCATCTCTTAATGCTCTAAACATTCCTTTCCCTGGTATGACCACCCATGGCTCCCCTTTATTCCAAAATCTCTACACTTCCTTCCATTGTAAACAAATTCTCCTTACTCCTCCACCTTCTTCTCTACTCAGACTCTGCCCTAGAGGACACATCTACTCCTTGAGCCCTCTTCGTCTATTAGAGGCTAGTAGTTATCTTTCACCTTATATACAATGAGGAGTTTCCCCATTCCTCCTGCTTTTCCCACATCACTAGTCTTCCACCTCCTTATAAAAATAGTAGAAATTATGAGCAACTTGTCCCAATCCACTATTACTGTCATCTGTTTATAATACCCTCTTATTCCCCTCATTGCACTTATATACCAACTTTCTCAGCTCTTCCATCCCATCCACCATTTATTTTAGCCATTATCCCCTGATCACAGTTTTTTTCCCCTCTACCCCTAGTCCTGCCTCTGTCTTGTGTCATTTCAGAGTTCAGGGGTTCATCCATCAAATATCCAATATCCCCAGCTTCCTGCATAATATTCCTCTCCAAAAACCTTCTCTCCACTAATCATATCAACTGCCATGGCCACACCTTACACATTGTAACCACTAGGAACTGCTTGCTTGCTCTCCCACTCTCTATCTCCCTCCCCCTCTCCCCTCCCTCTCTCCCTCCTATAACTCTCTCAATCTCTCCCTCTATTTCTCATCCCAAATTCAGACTTTAATCAGAATGCCTTATCCTTTTTTGTCTCATCTCCAGTTACTCTTGCTATGCTTGTTCTTCATTATCCACAACTCCTATTTTGACTCTATCAGTTATTTGCTCCTTTACTAGCCAGCAATTTGGCCACTGTCTTGCCAATATTATTATTTCTTTATTCCATCTATTCCATCCATCTACTCCACTCTTTACTCTGTATCCTCTCAACAGACTCCATACCAGCCTCCTTACCTCTAGTCTTATTCTCCAATATCAGCCATAGTGACTTTTCTAAGATGCAAATCTAGCCATGGGGTTCCCCCCAATTAAAACTCTACTAAGACTTCTCACCACTCTCAGGATAAAGTCTAAATTCTTTATCTGGTTTAAAAGTCCTTCCTAATTTTATATGTCCCAGAGCTTACCTCTTACCACATCTCACCCCCCCAATACACCCCTTTTTATGTTCTAGCCATGTTTCAACTATGTGTCATGGTCCCTGGCAGCTCTCTCTCTCTCTCTCTCTCGCTCTCGCTCTCGCTCTCGCTCTCTCTCACCCTGTCCCTCTCTTGTCTCCCTTCTTCTCTCTCAGACTCTGCATACTTTGTTCTCTCTGCCTGGAATACTGTCTCCTTCCCTCCCTCTCTTCACCTGCATAACTGTCATTTCTTGAGTCTTTAGTTGTTTCTTCCTCCAGAACACCTGTCTGACCATCTTGCTTCTAGCTTTCCTATAACACCTTGAACTTACCATATTGTGCGAGGTTTCACCCAGTAATGTAAAAAACTATTCCTTGCTACTACCTCTGCTAGACTATAGGCTTCATGAGGTCAAAGACCATGTCTTGTTCATCATCCTATCCATAGCATCTAGCACAGTCTCTGAAACCTTGAACAAACATATAAATGAGTTAATGAAGAAAAAGCTTTACCTTTAGGAATATAATTAAAATCAATGCTTCTCATTAATAATATAAGCAGCAACTTTTCTCTGCTGTAATCTTGGACTACCTCAAAAAGTAGTAATGACTCATCTAGCTCATGAAATGCTATAGTAGACACTCTCTACTCATATTCTACCAAACTTCACTACAAGTACCAACTATGTGACTCTGTCTAAGGGATTCTTCTGGCTGCAGGAACATGCCAAAATGTAGAAATGCCAAGGAGTTAATGCCTCTCTGGGAGCAATCCTCAACTGAGGAAGAATGGGGTTTGATGGATAAATACTCCAGCTTTCCTTCCCCTCAAGCAAAATATCTCTGAGGCATACTCATTGCAGTCTCCCAGAGGTCTCCAGCAGGACTGGGCCCCATTTACCCACACCAATAACTTGTTTATTAATACACCCTTTATTTAAAGGTTTCCTTCTCTGTGTCATTTCCTTATCAGCGTTTCCTGGGATTATCTCCCACATAAACTGTTACACTAAAATTATTTTCAGGGTTTGATTCTGAGATAACCTAACCTAGATGCTCACCCAGTTCCTTGACTATTCTTCAAATACAGTTTAGCAATCCACAAGCATAAAAACACCATATCTCATCATCTGGCCCTGGGACGATGATTTATTTAAAATCTCCATCTGTGGCCATACCAATTACCTTCAACTTCTTTCACTTTTTAATAAAAACTGAATTAGCATTTGCCATTATTATTATAGTGGTAATAATAGTAACAAATATAATAATGAGGCATAAATTTTCTAGAGCATTTTCTGTGTGCTACACACTATTATAAGTGATCATGTGAATTCATTCAAGAATCCTATGCCCTCAATCCTACCCATGATTCCTCCATTATGTCAAATGTATCCTGACCTCCTTTGTCTCTCTATATGACCAGTCAATTCTTGGGGCCATGGCAAGCAGAGTGATAGGATAAACTTAGAGTCCACAATTCAGAGCAGTGATTCCTCAAAACCACCCTATGGTAGCACAGCTGAGGTCCACATGAGAATTATGGCCAAAAGAAGTCTATACCAGAATGAAATTAGGCTTCATTCCAGAAAAAGACCACCAGGAACACACATAAAATTAAACAAGCTCAGTTTAGTACTCATTGCAGTGAGAAAAATCACCATGGGGAATGTCAGTGAGAGGATACTAGAAAAGATTTATCATAGGAATTGGCCTGTGACAGGTGCTTTGAAGGAGGGTTTCAAGAAGCAAAACTTTGCTCTAGATTGATTGCTTTCAGGAAGCAGGAGTAATTCTATGATTTAATGTTTTATTTTATTTAAATTTAATTAATTAATATATAGTGTAGTATTAGTTGCTCCTATAACATTGGGGTGCAGGTGCCCTTTTAGATCACTATGTTTGTATCCTTGGGGTAAATATCTAGTAGTACAAGTGCTGGGGCATAGGTATCTCTATTTTTAACTTTTTGAGGAAAGTCCATACTGTTTTCTATAGTGGTTATTTCAGCTTGGATTACGACCAGTATATTGTGATTATTCCTGGGCTGCAAGTATTTTTCCTGGGCTGCAAGGGTGGTTCAACATCCACAAATCAATCAGTATGATACACTACATTAATAAAAGAAAGTACAAGAACTATATGATCCTCTCAATAGATACAGAAAAAGCATTTGACAAAATACAGCATGCACCCTTTCTTGATTAAAACTCTCCATAGTGTAGGGATAGAGGGAACACATCTCAATATCATAAAAGCCATCTACAAAAAGCCCACAGGGAATATCATTCTCAATGGGGAAAAACTAAGCTTTTCCCCTAAGGTCAGGAACATGACAGGGATGCCCACTTTCACCACTGCTGTTCAACCTAGTACTAGAAGTCCTAGCCTCAGCAATCAGACAACAAAGAGAAATAAAAGGCGTCCAAATTGGCAAAGAAGAAGTCAAACTCTCACTCTTCACAGATGGCATGATACTCTATGTAGAAAACCCAAAAGACTCCACCCCAAAGTTGCTAGAACTCACAGAGCAATTCAGCAAAGTAGCAGGATATAAATAAAATCAGTGCACAGAAATCAGTGGCATTTCTATACACTAACAATGAGACAGAAGAATGAGAAATTAAGGAATCCATCTCATTGACAATTGCACCCCAAACCATAAGATACCTAGGAATAAACCTAACCAAAGAGGTAAAGGATCTGTACTCTGAAAACCATAAAACACTGATGACAGAAATTGAGGAAGACACAAAGAAATGGGAAAATGTTCCATGCTCATGGATTGGAAGAATAAATATAGTTAAAATGTCTACGCTACCCAAAACAATCTACACATTCAATGCAATCCCTATCAAAATACCATTGACATTTTTCACAGGGCTGGAACAAATAATCCTAAAATTTGTATGGAACCAGAAAAGACCTCGAATAGCCAGAGGAATGTTGAGAAAGAAAACCAAAGCTGGTGGCATCACAATGCCAGACATTGAGCTATATTACAAAGCTGTGATCATCAAGACAGTATGGTACTGACACAAAAACAGACACATAGATCAATGGAACAGAGTAGAGAACCCAGAAATGGACCCTCGCCTCTATGGTCAACTAATCTTCAACATAGCATGAAAGAATATCCAATGGAAAAAGGACAGTCTCTTCAACAAATTGTGCTGGGAAAATTAGACAGCCACATGTAGAAGAATGGACCATTTTCTTACACCACACATGAAAATAAACTTACTGTTTTAATAAATCTTATGCAGAAAGAGGGAGGATTAGAATAAAACTAAAGCTGTGATTGGTAAAGAAGCAATAGTCATTCAGATCAGCAGGAAGAGGAACATGTTGGTTCATTTTGGTGGGTTGGGCAATGGTCATGTTTTATCTGTGTTCAAACCTGATTATAAAGTGATCTTGTTTATGTTTTGATTAACTGTGACCACTGAGCAGCCTCATCTTATGTTGACGTTCAGGTAATATTTTATATTCAACAAGAAAACACCATAGCTCAGTTGTGAGTGCCCAGCCAGCTTACAATAACACCAAGGCCCAGCTGATGGTATCATATCAGGCCAGCTGCCAGATGACAGGGACTACTGTTTTCTTCTCAGGGCAAATATGCAAAGCTTCAAATTGAAAATGAAAGAGTAATAAATATTGCTTTTGTATACAAGATTCTTTTTTCCCATCTTCTTTCATTGTAGAACTTCAATTTTGTTCTGGGATCCACCCTGCCCCATGCAGCCATGTTCTTCAGGGGAAGTGAGCACTACTGACCGACTCCAAGGTAAGATCTGTGTGATCTCAGGATAATCCTATTCCCTTTGACAGAGATTGGTTCAAAAACAGACATGTGACCTAATTTTGGTCAATGATTCTTGAGGGGAGGCCTGCTTGGGCACCACTGAAAAGGTTTCTTACTCTTTAGAAAGTGCCACAGGATGACATAGTCTCTTTCCTCTCATCTTTCTCAGCCTGGTGATAATGTCAACATTGAAGACTCAGGAAAAGAAGGTGTTAAGAATTTGAATTAATGATGACAAAGGTGCCAAATCAAGCAACCCTGGAGCCTCCCTATCTTGGCACTGCCAGTTATGTGATTTAATACATTTCTTCTTATAGGAGAATACATTTCCTTTCATATGAGATAATACATTTCCTTTTTCTTTACCCAATTGAGTGAGAATTTTCTGTTACTCACATCAGTGTATTCTTAAAAAGTAGTGAGAATGAAAAAAGATGAAGAGTCAAGGTGGTAACCAAAGAAGAGAGGACAGGATAGAACAACGTTAAAAAGTAAGGCATGTGGTGTAGGAATTCCCTATTGTGTGACAGCTTAAAGGAACTGCAGGTTACCCAACTTGGATGTCATGTGCAAAAACCTCAGTTTTGCCCTTATCAGCTATCTAGATTAATCAATGCATCTGAGTTTCTGCTGCATCTACTTTATGGAATCTCAACTTCAGATAAATTCCTCCAATCATTTCTCCATCCCAGCTTCTAGGCTGCCAAGCACAGCTAGAGGAAATATATGTCATTGTATCAATAGGTTCTACTGTAAATCTAGACTTTCTAAACGCCAAAAGAATGTTACTTTTAGATCTGAGCCACAAGTTCTGTATACTTCTGTAGAAACCTCGTTGTCTAAAATTACTTTATGTTGTAATTATTATTTTAAATTGAAAAATTAATACTTGCTTCTTGTAAAATAGAGCTCTGCCTTATGAATTCATCTCTCTCTATCTTCATCCATCTTCTGCTTGTTATACCAAATCATAGAGCCATGCCTTTTACCTTGCCAAAGCCAATGCTTTCATTAGTGCTGGCAAACCTGTCCTATCAGCAATGGAATATTACTCAGCCATTAGAAACGACAAATACCCACCATTTGCTTCAACGTGGATGGAACTGGAGGGTATTATGCTGAGTGAAGTAAGTCAATCGGAGAAGGACATTGTATGTTCTCATTCATTTGGGGAATATAAATAATAGTGAAAGGGAATATAAGGGAAGGGAGAAGAAATGTGTGGAAAATATCAGAAAGGGAGACAGAACATGAAGACTCCTAACTCTGGGAAACGAACTAGGGGTGGTGGAAGGGGAGGAGGGTGGGGGGTGGGGGTGAATGGGTGACGGGCACTGAGGGGGACACTTGACGGGATGAGCACTGGGTGTTATTCTGTATGTTGGTAAATTGAACACCAATAAAAAATTAATTTATTAATAAAAAAAATAAGACCTTAAAAAAGAATATAATGCAAAGCAAAATAAGTCAGAGAAAGACAAATTTATTATTTCTCTCATATGTGGCATTTAAGAAACAAAACAGATTAACAAAGGGAAAAAAAGAGAGTCAGACAGACAAACCAAGAAACAGACTCTTAAGTATAGAAAACAAACTGATGGTTACCAGAGGTAAGGGGGTAGGGTGATGGATGAAGTAAGTGGTGGGGATTAAGGAGGGCATTTGTCGTGCTGAGCACGGGGTGATGTATGGAAGTGCTGAATTACTATCCTGAAACTAACATAACACTATGTTAACTATACTGGAATTAAAGTTTAAGAATTTAATTTTTAGAAACCTGTCTTTCTCTCACTCTTCTTTCCTGGACTGTCACAAGAGCCTCTGAATGGTATTCTCTTACCTCTTTTTCTCCCATCTAATTCAGCCTCCATATGGCTGGAACATTGATCAAATTATGTCAGTTTCCTACTCAAAATCTTCTCTTGACTTCCAAATGCCTATAGAAAAGGATACAAACAACAGGTCTTTTCCCCTCTGTGTCTTTGCTCCTTTTGTTCTCTTTTTCTGTTATGTACTTTTTCCTGCTTCACCGTTGAAACATTCTTCATGTTTCAAGGCCCAATTCAAAAGTCTCTCCTTCCTGAAGATTCTCCAAAACATCCAGGTAAAATCAGCCAATTCTTATGTGCTCAGGGCCATACATTTCTTCTTTACTTTGGCCCTTATCCTATCACACTGTTAATAAGAGTTATCTGTATCCATAGATATTTATCTCCAGAGCTCTATGATATATTTATTTTTGGTAAGAATCATAAGTTTTATATGCCAGAGCACCTGGTACAACAAGATTACATAAAAAGCCCTCAAAAATATTTTTAAACATGTTTATTAGTACCATCAAATAAAAAGAACATTAACATTTGTTCAGTATCAGATGGCATATCATATAAATAAAGCCTATTTGATAAAATTACAAGGAAACATTTAAGTAGGAAATTGTTGGCAACCATCCCTGAAATGCCAGCAACCGAAATGAAGTTCGATCCCTTTGTGACTTCTGACCAGAGCAAGAACCACAAAATCTATTTCAATGTACCTTCCTGCATTCACAGGAAGATTATGTCTTTCCCTCTTTCCAAAGAGCTGAGACAGAAGTAAAACGTTCAATCAATACCCATCTGAAAAGATGATGAAGTATAGGTTGTGCAAGGACACTACAAAGGTCAGCAAATTGGCAAAGTAGTCTAGGTTTTTCAGGAAGAAATGTGTCATCTACACTGAAACAGTACAGCAAGAAAGGTGACTGACACAACTGTCCATGTGGGCATTCATCCTAACAAGGTGGTTATCACTAGACTAAATCTGGACAAAGACCACAAAAAAAAAATCCTTGAAGGTAAAACCAAATCTCACCAAGTAGGAAAGGAAGAGGGCAAATATAAGGAAGAAACAATTGAGAAGATGCAGGAATAAAGTCTAATCTTATATATGACTTTAAATAAAAACTGTTAAAATGAAAAAAATTGTTTGGTGCCTTTGTGAAAAATATAAAACGAATGATTTCATGTTTTTAATACTACAGTCTATAAAACACTATCCATCTCTTCCCATCTGCATCATGACACCCAATTTTGCCTCTAGATCTCAAGAATGGGATTCTCAAAACCTGCATCCATACATACATAAGGGCTTAGTCTTATAAATAAGAGCTAGAATCTTGATAACACGGTACACTCTCTTCTTTCTATGCTCTCACCATCAATTAGGATTAAAGAAGAGGTAATTCTGAGTGTGGTGATCAGAAACCAGAGTCTCCTTGTCAGATCCACTATGACTAGGGAAAAGATCTGATCCCTCGCCTCATTGCTTTAAAAGCATTGACAATTACCACATCTAAACCCATCAATTATTGAACCCACTAAATAATCTAAACTTAAAATGTTTCATATTTGATACATATAAAATTAGAAAATATGTATTCATGATGAAAAACAAAATGAAAAGTGGTAAACCGTAATATTTACCATTTATTGAACAGTTAACATAGGCTTGACACACTGTGCCAACATTTTACATAATTTTTCATTTAATCCTAAACAAGTGCAATAGATAAAATCACACCCTTATTGCAAATTAGGAAACTGAGGGTTAGAAAGACTAATTTGCCCAAGAACATGTAGCCACTAAATGTCAGGACAGAAACAGCTATGCCGCAGACCCCAGCACATGCTCTTTGCCATCACTCTATACCACCAGCCCCACAAAGAAAAACATTTTTCTTTGTGATGCACTCTGCAAAGAAGTTTCCAAAAGTACATATATGTCTCCTTTGACCAAAGAATTTCAACAGATCAGGAATTCGTTCTAAGAAAATAATCTTTCTTCCCTTTCCAACACCCTGCTATTTAGAATCTGTTGTGAATAGAGGGACATGTGTCACTTCCAGGTAGATGCAGTGAAAAGTCTGGGCATACATTTCCAGGATCTCTTCCTTTGCCATGATAATTGACCTTGACACATGTTGCAGATGGCAGCTACAATATTGTGAAATCTCTATTAGACTAGGTCCCTGAGGACTGTGTGCCCTGACCTCATTGACTCATGATGAACATGCAGCATGAATGAGAAACAAGTCATTATTTTATTAAGCCATATTTGGAGGTCAACTTATCACTGAAACATAACCCAGCCTATCCTGACTAATATAGCTGCCAAATAACAAATAAAATTAAATAGAAAAAAAATCTTTACATATGAGTTTTTCTTACAGCACTAAAAATAGTTAAAATCATAAATGTCATTCATTTGGGGAATATAAATAATAGTGAAAGGGAATATAAAGGAAGGGAAAAGAAATGTTGGGAAATATCAGGAAGGGAGACAGAACATAAAGACTCCTAACTCTGGGAAACGAACTAGGGGTGGTGGAAGGGGAGGAGGGCGGGTGTTGGAGGGGAATGGGTGACGGGCACTGAGGCGGACACTTGACGGGATGAGCACTGGGTGTTTTTCTGTATGTTGGTAAATTGTTGATCTGTTCCACAGTTCTTTTGGTCTCGATATCATTTAGTTCTGCTCGAATTTTAATTAACTGTCTTCTTCTGCTGGGGGTGGGTAAATTGAACGCCAATAAAAATTAATTTAAAAAAATCATAAATGTCTAACAGATAATCAAACTATTAATGCAAATTACCAGATAGTGAGACTGCTACTTCAAATAATTGTGGCAATTATGATATAGTATTGGAGAAAGCAGATTACAAACTGTATCTTCTTTGATGTGCATCCTAAAACAAAGTACCTACATGTAGGCATGGGACTGGGACTACAAAAGGATCTGGAAAAAAATAAAAACAGTATTTTCATAAATGATGAAATAAGGAAGTAGGAAAGACATTGTCATTTTATGACTCTGTTTATAAAGGAATGTATTAAAATGGATCCTTTTCCCCTACATGTCACATCAAATTAATACTTTCCTTTAAAAAGTACATGTCTTAAAAAATAAAAATAAAAAAAAATAAAAAGTACATGTCTTAAAGTAAAATGTTAGAAAACCAAAATAGAAGAGTTGAAGTTGAGAGTTTTAAGTTTATAATACGTTTTTTCATATTTGTAATAAAAAGAAATCAGACCTTGAAATATTAAACATTCATTTCTCTTCATATTGGCTAGTTGTGAAACTATTTCTTCAGGTGAACTCCTTCTTTACTATTATGGCCCTGCCAAGATAATCCTAAATCCTTTACTCTTTTATTCTTTACATTTCTCCTCACCTGGCCTAATCAGGAAGGCTCAACCATAAAAGACACAATAAACATCCTCAGGAAGAATTCAATTAAATGCAGAAACTGGGTTTTCTAGCTCTTCCTATCACTGAAAAAATAAAATTTACCTAGCTTGTGAACACAAAATATCATTTTAGGTTAGAGTCGCTGTCTGTGTTGCCCTTCTAAAAATGTTAACTGGTTTTTGGCTTTTGAAACAAAATTTGAATTTTCATTTGTTATAATCTTATTTGTTAAACAGCAACAAAAATAGAATGACAAACCCAAGAGGTACAATAAAGGAAATGCTAAGCATAAGACTTGTTTCTCATGTAGCTTCCATAAAATCCATGTGTCATGACTCACTTGCAAATGAAATTACGAGTCACCTGTTTAATTATAAACAGCTGCTATTTCCAATCTTTACCATAAGACAAATTCCTTAACAGTGAATCTTATCCCAAATGGAATGTATGGCTGCATTGGCTTCTTTTTTTTCTACTTAAATTCAATTAGCCAACATAAAGTACATACTTAGTTTCAGATGTCATGTAGAATGATTTATCAATTGCATATTATAACATCCAGCGCTCATCACATCATGTGCCCTCCTTAATGCCCATCACCCAATTATCCCATCCACCCACCCACCTCTCCTCTTTCAATCTTCAGTTTGTTTCCTATAGTTAAGAATCTCTCATGGTTTTTCTCCCTCTCTGATGACTTCCCATTCAGTTTTCTGTCCTTTACCCTATGATCCTCTGATCTGTTTCTTATGTTCCACATATGAGTGAAACCATATAATTGTCTTTCTCTGATTGACTTATTTCAGTCAACATAATACCCTCCAGTTCCATCCATGTCAATGTAAGTGGTATTTGTTCTTTTTGATGGCTAATATTCCATCTTCTTTATCCATTCATCTGTCGATGAATATCTCATTTCCTTTCACATTTTAGCTATTGCGGACATTACTGCTATGAACATTGGGGTGCACGTGCCCCTTCGGATTACTACATTTGTATTATAGGGGTAAATACCTAATAGTACAATTACTGGGTCGTAGGATAGCTCTATTTTTAACTTCTTGAGGAAACTCCATACTGTTTTCCAGAGTGGCTGTACCAGCTTGCATTCCCACCAGCAGTGTAAAAGGATTCAATAAGCACTGGGTGTTATACTACATGTTGGCAAACTGAATTTTAAAAAATTTATTTTTTTATAGGGGAAAGCAGAGAAAATGAGTGGGAAAAATCAGAGAGGGTGACAAAACATGAGAGACTCTTAACTCTGGGAAATGAACAAGGGATAGTGGAAGGGGAGGTGGGCAGGAGGATGGGGTGACTAGGTGACAGGCACTGAGGAGGGCACTTGGTGGGATAAGCACTGGGTCTTATACTATATGTTGGCAAATAGAACTCCAATAAAAAATGCATAAAAAACAATAAAATAACTATTTTAATTTAAAAAATAAAAAATAAATACATAAATAAAATTTTTAAAAAGCGTTCTCCTTTCTCCATATCCTCCCCAATATTTGTTGTTTCCTGACTTGTTAATTTTAGCCATTCTGACTGGCATGTGGTGACATCTCATTGTGGTTTTGACTTGTATTTCCCTGATGCCAAGTGATGTGGAGCATTTTTTCATGTGTCTGTTGGCCATTTCTATGTCTTCTTTGGAGAAATGTCTGTTCATGTTTTCTGCCCATTTCTTGACTGGATTATTTATTGGGTATTGAGTTTAATAAGTTCTTTGTAGATCTTGGATACTAGCCCTTTATCTGATATGTCATTTGCAAATATCTCCTCCCATTCTGCAGGTTGCCTTATAGTTTGTTGACTGTTTCCTTTGCTGTGCAGACACTTTTACTCTTGATGAAGTCCAAATAGTTCCTTTTGTGCTTTTGTTTCCCTTGCCTTTGGGGATGTGTCTAGCAAGAAGTTTCTGCAGCCAAGGTCAAATAGATTGCTGCCTGTGTTCTCCTCTAGGATTTTGATGGGTTCCTGTCTCACATTTAGGCCTTTCATCCATTTTGAGTTTACCTTTGTATGTGGTGTAAGAAAATGGTCCATTCTTCTACATGTGGCTGTCTAATTTTCCCAGCACAATTTGTTGAAGAGACCGTCCTTTTTCCATTGGATATTCTTTCATGCTTTGTTGAAGATTAGTTGACCATAGAGGCGAGGGTCCATTTCTGGGTTCTCTACTCTGTTCCATTGATCTATGTGTCTGTTTTTGTGTCAGTACCATACTGTCTTGATGATCACAGCTTTGTAATATAGCTCAATGTCGGGCATTGTGATGCCACCAGCTTTGGTTTTCTTTCTCAACATTCCTCTGGCTATTCGAGGTCTTTTCTGGTTCCATACAAATTTTAGGATTATTTGTTCCAGCCCTGTGAAAAATGTCAATGGTATTTTGATAGGGATTGCATTGAATGTGTAGATTGTTTTGGGTAGCGTAGACATTTTAACTATATTTATTCTTCCAATCCATGAGCATGGAACATTTTCCCATTTCTTTGTGTCTTCCTCAATTTCTGTCATCAGTGTTTTATGGTTTTCAGAGTACAGATCCTTTACCTCTTTGGTTAGGTTTATTCCTAGGTATCTTATGGTTTGGGGTGCAATTGTCAATGAGATGGATTCCTTAATTTCTCATTCTTCTGTCTCATTGTTAGTGTATAGAAATGCCACTGATTTCTGTGCACTGATTTTATTTATATCCTGCTACTTTGCTGAATTGCTCTGTGAGTTCTAGCAACTTTGGGGTGGAGTCTTTTGGGTTTTCTACATAGAGTATCATGCCATCTGTGAAGAGTGAGAGTTTGACTTCTTCTTTGCCAATTTGGACGCCTTTTATTTCTCTTTGTTGTCTGATTGCTGAGGCTAGGACTTCTAGTACTAGGTTGAACAGCAGTGGTGAAAGTGGGCATCCCTGTCGTGTTCCTGACCTTAGGGGAAAAGCTTAGTTTTTCCCCATTGAGAATGATATTCCCTGTGGGCTTTTTGTAGATGGCTTTTATGATATTGAGATGTGTTCCCTCTATCCCTACACTATGGAGAGTTTTAATCAAGAAAGGGTGCATGCTGTATTTTGTCAAATGCTTTTTCTGCATCTATTGAGAAGATCAAATGGTTCTTGTCCTTTTCTTTATTAATGTGATGTATCACGTTGATGGATTTGTGAATGCATTGCTTCTTTTAACTAGCATCCCAGTTCTGTCTGAGCCATTTGAAATAAGAGGCAAGCTTTGCTTTTCCTTCAGATCAAAATGTTCCCTGTGGAATTCCCAGGTAGTCTTGAAATAGAGCTCTGGTTTTACTAGCTCTATAGGAAAAAATAATAATAACCAAAGAAAAACAAACAAGCCTATACAGACGAGGACACTAGGAAACTTCAGTGTCATTGGGATTTAGTTTCCCATATAGATAAGCTTGTGGAAAGAAAGAAGCAATCTCTTCTTCAAGATATATTTCAAGGATTATCTTCAGAGAAAACAAATCACAAATAGGAAACACCCTCTGGAGAAAATCAAGAAAATGCCCCCTGTTATCATAATCATTTCATCAGTGACAATGCTTTACTTTAAGGAAATTGAGTAAAGAAATCTGTATATCCATTCAAAATTAGAACCTAGACTGAAATATCAATAAAAATTAGTCCTAGTGGCACTGAAATACCACTCAAAGTAGAACATTTTAATAACACTCAGAATAGAAGATATAATGTTAACAGTCTGATAGGGCTTGATATGGTTGTCCTTGTTTAAGATAATGGTCTAGAAAAAAAAAATTTTAACCACCTAATGGTATTTAGTCATTTGAAATAAAAGATTTGTGGCAGGCACTATTGATTGCCTCCCAACAAACATTTCCTCCTTCATCTTTGCTAGGAAAACCTCAGTTGGATTCCTTTATCTATGTGCTATCAAAAAAAAAAAAAAAAGGATCCCAATCTTGGAAATAAGGCAAAATAATGACTTCCTTTCTTTCAATGGCTAATAGGCTCAACGAAAGAGTATCTAATTCTCTAAGGAAGTATACATTTATTTGATTTACAATTTACTCTTGACTCTATAAAGGTACATATTAATTTCTAGAGCATTAATAATTTGCAAGGAATTTCTGTCTGGTAAAAAAATATAACCACTAAGGTTGCAGTGCTATAGTCCTATAACACTTGTTAATAAATAAGTGTTGTAAGTAATTTAGCAATTACATTTTAGCATTCTTTCACCCTACCTATTACTTTCTCCTAACCAACTTTAATCAGCTTTACTATTTTGATGGCTCCCTCATTAAGGAGTTACCTTTGACATGTGTTCATTCTATGCTTATAGAGTCTTGTTTTTAACCATTTGACAATATGTAGCCCCAGGCAATGAATTGTGATTGATCTCAGACAATTGTGGCATTCCCCTACCTCTTAACCAGTAATTGTTCTAGGAGTGAGCATATTTGAGTCTTAGTTGCTACAATAAAAATAATGTCCAGACATACCTGTTTTTAACTTTATACTACCTCAGAGTATAATCAGAAAACCTGTTAGCATACCTGAATCTACTGCAGTGGGCTGGGGGCTGGGAAGAATAAGGATAGAATGAGAATAAATGGTCTATTACTCAGAAATTTTCTTGGCCCATTTCAGAAAGGATATTCCTGAACCATTTCTTAAAATACAAATATTTACTTGATTGACTAGCTTTCCATCCTCAGTTGTCTTGTTCACACTGTCAATAGCAGCTCTATAACTCCTTTGGTCTGACATGCAGACCTTAATAGGCCCTCATTTATATTACTGCTGTTTCAACCAAAGTTCCTTCACTGAGTACTTTATAAAAATTGACATCCCATTACTTTAGTTAGTTCAGAGTTTGCAGATGTAAATTATATTGTACTCTCTATAATAAACTTAATTACAGAAGCTTCTGATGACTATGATTTACTTCTCAAGGATGACAGGATTCTTTGAATTTCTCAGCAATGGACACACATTTTGATTAAACAATGAATATACTCTATATTTTTGAACATTGTGAACCTGAAAGTATCTTTACGGAAGTATAAAATAATTTTGATGAATGCTTAAGTAAGAAATCTATACAGAGATAGAGGGGCCTTTAAGAGATCATCCAATCCTACTCTTGGTTTACAGGAGAGGACATTGAGGCCTAGGGGAATTTTATCATTGATTATTTAGAAATGCAAGTGCTTCCATGTTTTCTAAGCCAATAGAAAAAGAGAGCAAGTTTAAGAGACAGTATTCCTTATCCCAAGCCTCCACCACGCTCTCCCAAATATGCCAGGAGGGGAGAGGGGTGTTGTAGAAAGAGTTGGGTACAATAAGAGCTGTTGGTGTCCACCCATATCTTCTCCTACTCACCTATAGAGGTCAAAGATTACTTAGGGTAAACATCTGTAACCCTTGTCACAGGTACTTATCCAGCCCACATGGTTGATAACCTGGAAGTGTCAGAAAGCTAACACTTCTGGAATCAGTCTTCAATGAATGAAGTATAGACAACTGGTGCATAAATATTCCTCCTTTTTAGATTGACCAAATCATCCCAGTTTTCCCAGGACTGTCTTGGTTTCACCACTGAAAGTTTCATATCCCAGGAAACCCCGCAGACCCATGCAAACCAGGGCAGTTGGGCACCTTAGTTGGAAAAACTCTGAGGCATAATCTACACTGTGTCCCAGTTCCCCAGTATGATTGACCTTCAGTTGCCCACAATGGTAACTGACTTGTCCTCCTTTCCTTGCTTTCTCACCAAGATTTCTCTCAATCACTTCCAAAATAAATTATTTACGTTTGAAATCCTTATCTCAGGATCCATTTTGGTGGGGAGGGACTCTAACTAAGATAATCATTAACATTTATGGAGGGCTTACCCTAAATGCTTTACATATCTTAATATGTTTTATCTTCACAATATTTTGAGGTTGATGATATTATCATCCCCATATTACACTGGAGGAAACAAAGGGTGCATAGAGGTTTAAGTCCTTTGCCCACACTCATACAACCAGCAAGTAGTAGAATTGAGATTTGAACCTAGGAAGTCTGACTCCAGATTTCGCATTCATAATTATTACCCTACACTGTGGAGTGGAAAACCAAGACTTTACTCAGAACCACCACCAGATAATTCTTTCTGAAAACATGCTCTGTAGATGGTGTGTGTCAACTATTTTCACTTCTGAAGGGAAACTAGATTATAGAATCATGTATGGCAGGAAGTGCAGCATGAACCTAAGGGGACCATGCTAAAATCTGAATGCAAATGGAGTGTCCTGTGAGGGCCATTATAGGCAAAACAACTCTGAGAAGCCCCCTAAAATGGACATACAAAGGGGACTTGGCAGCCTCAGAAAGCAGAGGTGGGGAAACAGTTGAAGGCAATAGGTCAGTGACCAGAATTAAGAGATTGCTCTTGGGCACAGAACAGTTGGGCCACCAGCCCAGCTCTGACCTTGTGGATGCCTGCTGAAGTCCCAGAGCAAGCTGCTCTCAGGGGCAGCTAAGATTTTAATGATCGTTGCCTTGGTTGGGTTCTCCCAAAACTGGATGCTGAAGCCAGGATTTGAGTTGGCTTGCTGAAGCAAGTTGGTTATTTAGTAGGCAGTCCCTAAAAGTATGAATGAGAGAGTAGATAGAATGAGACAAGGAAAGGGGGAAAACTGATAAGAGGTACATCCATAAGGTGTTACCATGGTGGGCAGCTATGGCTCCATCCCTCTGGAGAGCCTCAGAGAAATTGCGTGTAACAACATGTCTCAGAATTATCCCACTGAAGCCTGAAGAAGCTGGGTTGACCTAGCAATCAAGTCCATCTCTCATTGGTTAATATTCATTCTTGGAGCATTAACTCCTCAACATTTCTTATCAAGCACACTCTTAGGATGAGAGAGCTAGGAATCCCCTTGTACAAGGTACTGTTGTCAGGCGACCTCTGGCTGGGGTGAACCAAGGAGATAGGTAGGAGTGCACAATACAGTATTTGCCACATTCATCTGTGGCTACCTGCCACCTGGAACAATAAGGATGAAACCCACGACAGCAATTCAGAATGGAAAGGAAGGGAAATAAAAGACACTTCTAAGGGTTTAGTTCTCAGTACAAACCGAAAAGACTCTAAAGATTCCCAGAGACACTTAGGATGAATCTGAGCAGCATTGGGAAAGAACCAAGAAAATAAGGTCTGGGAACTTTAAACGTGACATCAATCTTGCTGTGAGCTATAAAACATATATTACATATGCAGATATAGCAGCTTAATCTAGCTGATACAGGCTCTCACTTGTGTCTTACTCAGAAAAAATTAGAAATATGTGTTCCTCAAAATGATTCCCAATGCCATGATTCCATTTGCCAATGTCTAATGTGACACAGATCAGCCTTATTTTCTCTGTGGCTCTAAACTCAAATAGACACAGCAATAATATCCATATCACTGTTTATATTTTTATCAATCTCACATCGTTCACTTAGTGGTTTAGTCATAACTTCTCACCCCCTACCTAATTAATCCTGCTACTAGAAACACACCATTTTTTTTGCATAGGATGATGAATAATATAAAAATATAAGACTCTAATATATTCATAAGTGACCTTATATTGTTCCAGGAGAGAGAGGATATCTCCACAGAATATTAAAATAAGTGGCAGTATGCATATATATGTATATATATGTGTGTGTGTGTGTGTGTGTGTGTGTGTGTGTTCAAGGGTTACAAGTGGTGCCCTTCAATTGGCTTATTTCTTGGCACAGAAGAACTCAGTTTAAATAAATATTTATTTTGCCAGTTGAATGATATCCCATAAATAAACTAGAGATGCAAAGAAAAAGAATGGTGGAGATCAACTAGGCCCTTGCTACTTAAAGTGATATCCCTGCACCAGCAGCACCGACAGCTGCTTGGAGCTCTATAAAAATGTATAATCTCAGGTCCACTCCAGACCTGCTAACTCAGTGTTTGTTTGAACAAGATCTCCAGGATACATACATGAAAATTGAGAAGCACTTGTGTAGTTGACTTCCTTTATTATACACAAGGTCCTTGAGATCCAGAGAGAGTAAATTATTTGTTTACCTTTTTGACATCATTTACTTTCCAAAGAACCCCAGAAAGAAAAGTGACCCTATCAAGGTAAAGAAGAAGTGATACATAACAGAAAATTTCCAGGAAATGAAATATTAATGGGAGCAGCAGAAAAATGAAAGAACTCTAATTTGAAATTGATAAAAATATCAACTATGTCATTCTTTGTTCATGGAATTGCTCTTTATTTTCAATTGTTATTTGAAATATGGCCAATAATAATGAGGATATAGCCTAAAATATAGCTCTTATTCTTTAAGTCCCGTGGTGTACCTGTTATACAAATGGAGCAAGTTTGAGAATATTAGAGCACAAACTCGGGCATGTAGGAAATGGAACTTTATTCTCCTATAATTCAACTTAATTTCTATCTTGAGCCCCTGCTCTTCTACCAAGACCTTCATCTTAGGTAATTTGGTGTCCCTTCCCTTTCTCCTAGGTTATATCAAAGTTTAGTGGCTTTTCTGGCATGCCAAAAGGTCCAGGGGCAGATATACTGACAATCTGGTTCTCAAAGTCATCTATCTACATGGGATCCTCAGAGATATCCATCATGCCATCTGGTCCTTGGTTATAATCCATATGGGTCATAGCTAAGTATCAAGGTAAGACCTTATTACAGTCTATCAGACCTCTTTCTCTACCACTCTTGGTCACTGCTTGGGAGCACCAGATTAATTCTGCTGCTTATCTGTCTTTTCAGGCTAAGATCTTGTCTTGTAAGAGCAGTAGTCACACACTCAAATGTCCCCACACTCCAGGCAGGTATGTGATGAATGAAGTTGGTTGTGGCAAGCCAGAGAATTTAGATCCCTTATAAAGGGGAGGCTACTCTTTATTGCTTCAACCATCTGGTGGTTTCAGCCCCAGTATGTCAATATTTAGGATTACTTACTGGCCAATAGGGATCCCTTTCTGGCCTGTGTGCTCCCTTAGTGCAGGAAAGCCTGCTTCATTCATCTTCATACCCCAGTATAGTTCCTGGTATTCATTTATTTGTATTTATTTATTCATTCATTTAACAAATATAGGTTGAGCATCCACCATGTTCTAAGCATGTGTTAGGTAGGCATTACAAATACACAGTCTCTGGCATCACAGAGCTTGCATTCCTAAGTGGGAAATATTGACATTAAACAAGTAACAAGTAAATGAATAAGGCAATTACATCCATTTTGTAAAATGAAGAGCCACATTATTACAGATTTGATGAAAAGGTTGGGGTGAGCTTTTTGCAGCTGGCCTTCAGGAGTTCCAGGATTTCAGCTGTTCTGATTCAGGCCATGTTTTGGCATCTCCTAACTTCATTGTCCACTTAATAGCTCACGGGAGTGATTCTTGATCTTTTGAGTACATAGAACACAGACATTTCCAAGCATTTCCCTGGTGGCACAAGTTTTATTGGCCCAATTTGGAAAAATAGGCCAGAAGAATACTGGAAACTCAAGCACCTACCCTCTACCTCATAGTTCCCCAAGACAGGGTAACTTGCTATTTCTTACTAGTCCTCACCCATCTTTTCATAACAATATTCACCCACACCCGCTCTAAAGAGAATATGAAAATAAGTCCATCACTGGGTGAGGCAGCTGTGAGGAGGGAGAGTGCCAATCATTAATTCATATTCAAGTAATTGTAGGTCTTGGCGTCATGACATTGATTGTGTTTTGTTCCCAGTAACTTTCAGTAGTTCTTAATAGTCCTATGGCTTGCCCTTTACCCATTTAATTATTGTCAGTCATGCCCTCAAAGTATGGTAGAACAAACTTAGAACCAATAGTCACTATTCAACTTTAAATCTGGAGATTATAACAACTTGGCTTTCCTTATTAGGGTCCAAAACCTGAGAGGGGAAAGCTAGAGTTTTTATCTGTATCATAGAATCAAGACTAAGTAGTATCAAAAGTATTTTTCAGCCACATAGAGAAGAAATAAGGTTTTAGAGAATAAATTTGAGTAAGATGATGGGGAAAGAGCAAGGGAGTTTAGAGCCAAGGAGGGACTTTGTCATCTTGGTTGCTTCCTACCCTCCACTGCTTCCTTCCCTCTACTCTCCCCCACAAAATCTATAGGGAAAGGATGATAAAAATCCCCAGATAGAAAAAAAATTTTTAAATCCCCAGATAGGTTTGGAGAAATGAATGAAAAAGAAGTTTATGTCTCACTTCATGTCTTTTTGAGATGTACTTCTTGCAAAGCTCCCTAAACCAACATGGGGCAGACCCAGAAAGGTTGAATTGATGGTAAGTTGTTCTAAGCAGAGAGAGAGCTAACCATGGCTGCATACACCTCATTCCCTTTCCCCTCTTCCCACTCCCAGCAAACTTCAGTATCCTTTGCTTTCCTACCACGTAGTGTGAAAGGAGATTCATACATGTTACATTGTGTAAGTCATAGAAGACATCTGAGAAGTAAGGGCCATTTGGGCCTTCCAGGATGTCACTGTGGTGTGAGTTAAGAAGAACAGTAAAAGAAAAGAAAAGAAAGTTGTGGAGGAGACAGCACTAGAGATAGGATGGAGGAGGCAAATGAGCCTGCAAGAATCATAGGACCAGCTCTAACCAATAAAATAAGAACAGAAGTGGGGTGGGTCATTCTTCTGGAATGAAAATGCCCATGCTCAATTCCTTCATCTTTGCTTTTGTGGCATCCTCTAAAAAGTCCATGAGTTCCATGTGCAGCTACATGAAGGTGGTACTTTTATCAGTCTGTATCCCTGAGTGACTGCATGAAACAAAACTCCCAGTATTAGAATATGTAGTATGGTCAAGAGATATGCTTTTATTGTGTCAAACTACTGGGATTCGAGGAAGGGAGTGTTTGTTGCTGAAGCATAACCTAGTCTATTCTTACTAATACAAGATAATTTTCCTAGTTAAAAAAGTAAAAAGTTACAGCTTTATCTCTCTGAGATTTATAATCTATGCATATTAATACTGCCACATATTAGATTGAACCACATGAAATTGCCATTTTGCTAGGTCAAAAAGAACTGAACATCAGCAATTTCATATAATTCAACTATAACTTTCCTTTGAGTGATCTTGCAGAATCCTAGGTACATACTCACACTATGACTTAGCATTTAAGTTAATTTTGTTAGATTATAAACTAAGGTGTGATTTCCATTGCTAAAGCACAAACAAAACAATTCTTCTGTTTTGGTTTTAGACAACTTGAAGAATGTTAGAATTTGCTTCTCTTCAGCAATTGACATTCCATTGTGTAGGCAGGAATATAAGTAGATTTAGGAAACGGAGGCAGAGAAATGGAGTTTTTCTCTCATATAAAATCCTAGTGTAAGCAAGTAGCCAAGGATTACTTTAGGCAAAATAACAAATTGGGTGGAGATTTTTCTTTGAAATATTCCCATATCTCCTATTAGCTTCTCTTTACCTTCCTTACTTTTTTTCACTTCTCTCTTCCCCCAAAGACTTGGAGTCAATCCATGTATCTTACTTCTGGGAATCTCAGCTAAGATTTCCACCAATTACCAAGGAGATGAGTTTGCCATTGTCAGAGGCATTAGCACATTAGTGAGAGCTTCACAAAAGATCCAAAGTCCCACAAGACTCAAAAAAAGTTCCTGCCTTCATGAAACTTGCATTTTAATGGAACAAAAGATCAGAAACAAATAAATATATAACTTAATGTTAGGTATCAATAAGTATAATGAGTGAAATAAAGTAAAATAAGGGGCTAAAGACCAATGGATGGGAGATAGTAGTCATTTTACATTCAGTGACCAAGAAAGGCCTTTTTGAAGAGAAGATATTTGCAGGGAGGCCTGAATAAAATGCAGGAGTTAAGTCATGGACAATGTGACTATCTGGGATGATGAGCATTCCAATGAGAAAGACCAGCATATAAAAAGTTTCTGAACTGGAACATGTCTGCATGGTTGAAGAACCACAAGAAAATCATGACTAGATAAAAATGAAATCAAGATAAAGGAAATCATTATGATAGGATATCAGAGAAATAGGCCAAAGTCAAATCATATAGGGCTTTGTAAACCATGATAAGGAGTTTGGACTTTATTCGAAGTGTGATGAGACTTCTAGTAGTCATTGGGCTAATTGTCTCCCTTTTTATAACCTGCTAACTTTTTTTTAGATTTTTTTAATTTTTATTATTTTTTTAAATTTTATGTAAATTCAGTTTGCCAACATATAGTATAAAACCCTGTGCTCATCTCATCATGTGCCCTCCTTAATGCCAGTCACCCAGTTACCCTATCCCCTCACTCACCTACGCTTCTGCAGCCCTTTGTTTCCCAGAGTTAGGAGACTCCCAGAGATTGGAGTCTCTCATGATTTGTCTTCTTCTTTAATTTTTCCCCACTTAGTTTCCCCCCTTCCCTTATGGTCCCTTTCAATATTTTTATATTCTACATATGAGTGAGACCATATGATAATTGTCATTCTCTGATTGACTATTTCACTCTGCATAATACCCTCCCGTTCCATCCACATCAATGTAAAGGGTAGGAATATAAAAAGAGAGATAATTAGCCCAATAACTACTAGAAGACCTCCCCAAACCAGGGAACTTATCTTAGGGTGAAGTTTAGGATGGGGACAGGACAGTAGAGAAATAGAAAGAGGTTTTCAAGCCACCAGTCCTGATCCTTCCCCTTACCCCTGATTTCCTGTATCATTCCAATAAATGTACTGACCATGGTGGGGGGAGGTGTGATGAGAGGCCAACATTGGCCTTTGAGTAAGGGTGTGACAAAACCCAGTTTGTGTTCAAAAAAGATTCTTCAGGATACTGTGTGGTGAATAGACTCAGGGCAAGAGTGCAAGCTGCAATACCAGTTAGGCACCACTACAGTAGTTCAGGAAAGAAGTGATGATGGTGGCTTGGACTAGAAAGGTTGATATTGTCTGGCTTACATTCTAAACATGGTTGACATTTACTGAACATTCACTGGCTAAGGGCTTTATAAACATTATCCTCTTAACCACCCTGTGGAGTAAGTATCATCATTAGCTCTATTTGCTAAGGAGGAAACTGACATTTAAAGAGGATGACTTGCCCCATTTCTCTCAACTAGCTCTGATTTATAAGAAGGAATCTGAAATTCAAAGATGTGAAGTAACACGTCCAAGGTCACATAAGTAATAAATAGCAGACTCTGAGCTCATACAAATCTGTCTAACTCAAGACAAGACCTAAACCCGTTTTGCCTCTAAAGAAACTATATAGGCCACAGTTACTAATGTTGGGCTAATATTTGAGGCAAACTTATTATGTTCAGGGTAAGGAAAGAATACTATTATATATTAATTATGAGCAAGAGAATACTGGAAAGGAGTGGGGTTGGTGATAAAATTATGGCTAGGCAATCTTATTTTTGGAATGTGCTACTTAACAGAGCCCCTGGAGTGAGAGATTCTTGGATTCACACAAAATAAGATTTCTTAATAAGATTTTCTGATACCTGTAGAAGCCAAGAAATATATTAAAGTGAATATAACTGTTAGACTGCACTCTCTTCCTTTTGGATGGACACAAAGCAGGTTTGTTCAGTTTTAGTCATTCTGATTCTGAAAGGATTGGTCTGTGAACAATCTAACAATCTAAGTCTTATGAGAAAAGAAGAGGTGGGACACATTGGAGCATACTTCCTTGATGGGTTGGCCTTGGAAGCTGGAGTAAGAATTGACTCTAGGAGAACCTACAGCTGACAGAGCTCTTTCCCACCAAGTGAGAGTTTAATAAACAAAATCACAATTCACCCCAACTTGGCTTCAGTGTTTTTGAAAATGACATCCAAGATGGCATAATAGCTGAGGAGAAAATCACAGCCTGGTTTGTAGTTGGAAATTGCTAGCTTGGTGGCAGCTGTTGTTCACCCATGGTTGAACTGCTCTGTCATTAGATTTCAGAATAGGGTAACATAAAGGGAGAGGATGATGCCATCGCCTTCCCAAGCTATTGAGCAAATAAAAGTTCAGGAAATGTTTATTTACAGTTAACCAAGTACTTATATAACATGTGGTCTGCATTATGATCAATGCCATATAAACCATGGTGCGGTGGTGAGGGAAAAGTGTGACATTGCCTTTGCCCTCAAAGGGCATACAATATTGCTAACATTCAAGAGAAATTACAAAGGTATGCCGATTGTCAATGTATTGCCTCTCAGCTCCAAATACACTATATTTTGCCCTGCTTTGTGATATTGGAGCTGGACCCTGTAAACATTTCTCCTTTGCAAATTAGTACAGTGTTAGGATTTGTTAATAGAAGGTGATAGAGGTAGATAGCAGGGCAAAGGGATTCCTCTTCCTAATTCCTAATATGCCTTCCTGTTTCTTGCTTACCTCCACAGCACACAGTGGTCAGTGGCTTGCAGAACAGCCAGAGGTGCTCACTCCATAGTAAGCTTCAGAGCACCCCCACAGGCAGCCTCCCAGCAAATTCCAGAGGGCAACCAGAGGGCAGCTTCTCAGAGTGTTTTCAAAGTACCCCCCCCCAGGCAACTTTCCAAGTCCCATCAATACCCCAGCAAGTAGCTTCCTAATAAGCTCAGCTGGCATCTAGCCAGTGGCTTCTTGTTTGCTAGCCCCTGTCCATAGCATCTCAGCAAATTTCTCCAACAACCAGTGTGCCACACCAACACCCTCTCCACTGAGGTCTGAATCTCTTCCAAGTTTGGTCCTGCCTTAGGGACTCTGCTTTATCCATGGAAGTAGTGGCTGCCTCCTATATCTTCCACCCTGTATTCTTTAGAATTATCCTTTAGCAGGACGCTTGGGTGGCTCACGCGTTGAGCACCTGCCTTTAGCCCAGGGCACGTTCCTAGAGCCCCGGGATCAGGATCGAGTCTCACATCAGGCTCCCTGCATGGAGCCTCCTTCTCCCTCTGCCTATGTCTCTGTCTCTCTTCTTTCTGTGTCTCATGAATAAATAAAATCTTAAAAAGAATTATCTTTTACCCTTTAGTAGTTCATTCCCTTTTAGTAGTTAATAATTCTTTATATTAAGCTCCTCCTATTCTAATTACTATATGGCTTCTGCCTCCTAACTAAAGATTGGCTGATACAAAAGATAAGAGAATATAAGTGTAAAACTGAGGGATAACAATAAGAAATGCTATAGGCATTCAGAAAATGTAGAGTTCAATGTGGACTATTGTTGAGTCAAGAGAGAGCTTCCGGGAATGCTACAACTCAAACTGGATGCACTCTGGCAGAGAAAGAGAATTCTAAATTTAGAGGGGTTGTGTGTTGGGTTTGTAAGAGACAGATTGAAAGAGAGAAGAGAAAAGATAAGACCATGATTCAGATTGGTTGATTCACTTGAAGTGGTAGGAAATAATTTCACAGGGCAAAAGTAGATTACGGACTAACTAACCAATTAATTAGTTCAACAAATGTTTATTGAGTACTTACTATGTATGAAGTTCTAAGTGCAGGTTTGCAGCCATGAACAAAACACATGAAGATGTGTGCTCTTGTAGGATTTATATTCTGAAGGGGGAAAGAGGGCAAGGCCGGAGAGAGACAGTAAACAATAGACATGATGAAAATATTCTCTGGTAAAATAAAGGTTGAGGGCAGACCTGGTGGCTCAGTGGTTTAGTGCTGCCTTCAGCCCCAGGCATGATCCTGGAGACCCGGGATCGAGTCCCACGGCGGGCTCCCTGCATGGAGCCTGCTTCTCCCTCTGCCTGTGCTCTCTGCCTGTCTCTCTCTCTCTCTCTCTCTCTCTCTCTCTGTCTGTCTCTCATGAATAAATTAAAAAAATAAAAATCTTTAAAATAAAGGTTGATAAGTAATATGAAAAAAGTAGAGTGGGGGGGATATATTAGTCTTTTCCTGCTGCTGCAAAAAATTACCACACATAATGGCCTAAAACAACACCACTTTATTATCTTATGGTTTAGAGGTCAGATGTTCTAAAATCAAGTTATTAGCAACATTGCATTCTTTCTGGGGGTTGTAAGAGAGATTCATTTCTTTGTCTTTTCCAGCTTCTAGAGGACACCTGCAATTCCTAGGCTCATGGTCTCTTCCTCTATCTTCAAAGCTAGCAGATTAGCATCTGCCAATCTCTTTTCTCTCTTACTTCTGTTTCCACGTTACATCTTCTCTGACTCTCCTGCCTCCCTCTTACAAGGACCTTTGTGATTACCCCAGGCCAACCCAGATAATCCAGTATAATGTCCCCATTTCAAGATCTTTAACTTAATCAAAACTGTAAAGTCCCTTTTCACAGGTAACATATTCACAGGTTCTGGGGATTAGGATATAAATATTTGGGGGCAAAGGCATCATTCTGCCTACCACAAGGGGGCTGCAATTTTAAATTGGTGGTCGTGATAGGCCTCATTAAAAAGGCAAGTTATGAACAAAAATTTAAGTTACATAAGTCAATCGGAGAAGGACAAGCAGTGTATGTTCTCATTCATTTGGGGAATATAAATAATAGTGAAAGGGAATATAAAGGAAGGGAGAAGAAATGTTGGGAAATATCAGGAAGGGAGACAGAACATAAAGACTCCTAACTCGGGGAAACGAACTAGGGGTGGTGGAAGGGGGGAGGAGGGCGGGTGTTGGAGGGGAATGGGTGACGGGCACCGAGGTGGACACTTGACGGGATGAGCACTGGGTGTTTTTCTGTATGTTGGTAAATTGAACACCAATAAAAATTAATTAAAAAAAATAAAATAAAATAAAATAAAATAAAAAATTTAAGTTACACATGGAGAATGTTATGGAAAGAGGTTACACTCAGTGCAAAGGACTTGAGGCTGAGAGTTTCCTAGTATGTTGAAGGAACAAAAAGGCCAGCATAGCTGGCACATAGTGTACTGGAGAATGCCAGGAGAAAAAGTTGAAGAGAGAAAGATCATTTGGGGTGAATGATTGGTGTGAGGACATTGATCAGAGGGTGACAGTGATCTGCCTTGCATGCTAAAGGTTCTCTGGCTGCCATATTGGGAGTAGATTGTAGGGAAGGAAAAGATCCATTGGTAATAACTGCTTAGAATGCGGTATGGAGAAGAATGCTGAGACTGAATTCACCATGTGCCTGAGAGGAACAAAAACACAACCTGGGTCTATTTTCCACTCCTGGAGTGGATATGGGGTTCCTAGACTGTTAGACTAATGGAGCATGTTTCATGCATTTTATAGAGAATTATAAATAAGGTTTTAAGCAGAACTGAGATGTTAATGCATGTCTAAAGTTTCCATTGAGGCAGCATTAAGAAAAGTTGTTTCACTGAACTAAAATTCAAATTTGCACATTTCCTATATTTTTGATACCTCTTGTAATATATTTGGTAGAACCTGAAATGTATCACGTGCAGGACTTGTGATAATGGCTTCTTGGCTGTGCATTTTTATACTCAATTGCAAACACCTGACAGTTCAGATGGTCCCTTTCTTCAATCAACCTAATGCTATTTAAATCTACAGATGTGATGCTTGTGGTAAAGGGAGAGGCTTTTCAGCTAGCCTCAAGCTGATCCTCATTACAGACCTGCCTCTTATGGGAGGAGGGTCACTAAAGGTTTAATTTCTTCAGGTCTGAACACCTGGAAAATTGACTTTACTAAACACTAAAGATGTTCAGTCCTGGGGAGGCAAGACATGGTTAGTACATCCAAGTGCTAACTGATTGACTTAAAGTGTGAGGTTTAGGACAGCCAGTTTTTTTACAGAGAAAACTTATTCCTGACAATAATCACTTGAAAGCTAAATTACAGATTACACAACATCATTTAATAAAAGTTTAAATGTGTATATTTCTTCATGCCAGGCACTGTTTGAAGCACATTTTTTATTGGTTTACTCAACAAATAATTATTGAGCACCTACTTGGACATCATCCTTGGTACTTGGAAAACATCAGTTTAAAAAAATGTTCATAAGACTCCCCAGAAGATGGTGGAGTAGGAGGATCCTAAGCTTACCTCGTCCCACAGATATAACTAGACGACACCCACATCCATGTAAATAATCCAGGAAATGACCTGAAGATTGGCAGAACAGACTCTCCACAGCTAAATGTAGAAAAAAGGCCATGTCAAAGAGGGTAGGGCAGACACACAGTTGGGAGCCAAACAGACCCAGAGGACTGTCTGTCAAAGGGAAGGACATAGTGGGAAGATAAATCCTCATAACATTGGCTTTGAAAACCAGAGAGTCCCAACAATTAGTGAGTCTTAATACGTGGAACTTTAAAAATCAGTGGGTTTGGTTCTGGGAGAGCCTGAAGGATGATAGGAAACAGAGTTCCCACCCTTAAAGAGACAGCAAAACAAGCAGCCGCTGTGATACAGCTTAGAAGCAGCAGTTTGAAAAATGCCTGGAGTATACAGAAAGGAGATTTATTTACTAATATCAAATCATGTACTGAAGTGGCCAGGATTTTGGGGAGACCTCTCCAAGAACAAAAGAGCTGGAAGGAGCCATTTGCCTCTCCCGCCCCCTAGCCTAGACACTTGGACAACTGCCATAACCAGTGCAGTGGAAAACTCTCCACCTGGCTTGCTAACAATACACCGCACCCACACATTCTCCTGCAGAAATGCCCCCTCCATCCAAGCCTGGGCAGAAGTGCAGGTCCTCTCCTGCAGCTGACCAGCTTGGGTCTTGCTGATACCAGGTGACCTGCCCCAGCATTCTCCTGTGAACCCACCCCCTCCAATATGCCCTTGGGTTGAGCCCCTCTAGAGCCCTGCCATAAGCCTGGCAGTGTGCAACCAGCCCCAGTAGGGGCTTCCAGCCCCAGGGAGAGGGGAAGATAACCACACATACCATCCAAAACATCTGGTCTGACTGCAGGCCACACCCACCAACAAAAGCTTCTCAGGGGATAGATAATACAGGAAAAATGCTCTGAAGTTTGGTGCTACTGCATCTCTGGCAACCACCTGGTCTGATTCAACTCAAGCCCAAGGAAGCCCCAAACAGGAACCAAACCTTGCCCACAACAGGCAAAGAGAGCCATTGCAGATGACTGGACTACAGGCAAATATGGCTCACTCACAACAGCAGGGTGACACAACACACATAGGAAGCAACCCTGAGATGCCAAGCCCTGGTGAACAAGGAACATTGCACTGCAGGGCACTACAGGACCTCTTCTTCATAAGGCCCTACTTCTAAGAGCAGAAGATGTAGCTGACATTCCTAACACATAGAAATAGACACAGAGAGGCAGACAAAATGAAGAGACAGAGAAATGTGTCCCAAATTAAAGAATAGGACAAAAATCACAGCAAGGGAACCAAATTAAATGGAGATAAGTAATATACCTGATAGGGAATGTAAGATAATAATCATAAAAATACTCACTGAACTTGAGAAAAGAGTGAAGGATCTCAGTGAGACACTCAACGAAGAGATAGAATACATAAAAAGAACCAATCCAAGATGAAAAAACTCAATAACTGAAACTAAAAATAGACTACAGGGAATTAACAGTAGACTAGAGGAAGAAAACAGAGATGTAGAGGACAACTTAACAGAAAGCAGTCAAGCTGAGCAGCAGAGATAAGAAATAACAATAATAATAAATGAGAATAGACTAAAGGAACAGCATCAAGCATAGTAACATTCACATTATAGGAAACTAAGAAGGAGAAGAAAGAGAAAACAGAGAAAGAATATTTACTTAAAGAAATAATAGCTAAAACATTCCTGAATCTGTGGAAGAAAACAGAAATCCAGATCCAGAAGGCATAGAGTTTCTCTCAACAAAATAAACCCAAGGAAGTCCACACCAAGACACATAATAATTAAAATGGCAAAAAGTGGTGACGAATTTTAAAAGCAGGAAGAGAAAACAGTTACATATAAGGGAAACCCCAAAATGCTATCATCTGATCTCTCAACAGAAACATTGAAGGCTGGAAGACAGTGGCATGATATATTCAAAGTGCTGAAAGGAAAAAACCTGCAGCCAAAAATACTCTATTCATCAAGAGTATCATTCAGAACAGAAGGAGAGATAAAGTTTCCCAAACAAAAGTTAAAGGTATTCATCACCACTAAACTAGCCTTACAAATATTCAAAGGGACTGTTTGAGTGGAAAGGAAAGACCATAGTAGGAGTAAGAAAATCAGGAAGCAAAAAAGCAGTAAAATTAAGTATATCTCTAAAAATCAGCCAAGGGATTCACAAAATAAAAGGCTGTAAAGTATGACACCAGACACCTAAGATGTGGGATTGAGAGAAGTAAAGAATGGGTTCAAATACGCAGAAAATGTTATATACAAACCAAGTGGTAACCACAAACCAAAGGCTAGTAATAGATATGCAAAAAATAAAGAGAAAGGAATCCAAGCATATTACTATTAAAAAGCCAGAAAACCAATAGAGAAGAGAGCAAGAGAAGAAAGGAGCAGAGAAGAGCCACAAAAACAACCATAAAACAAGTAACAAGATGGCAATAATTACATAGCTATCAATAATTACTTTGAATGTAAATAGATGTGGTATATATATACATATATAATGAAATATTACTCAGCCATAAAAATGAATAATTTGTAACAACATGGATAGATCTGAAGAGTACAATACTTAAGTGGAACAAGTCACTCAGAGAAAGAAAAATACCATATGATTTCACTCATATGTGGAACTTAAGGAAAAAAAGAACAAAGAAGAAAAAGACAAACCAAAAAAAATACTCAATTATAAAGAACAAATTAGTGGTTACTAGAGGGGAGGTGGGTGGGAGGATGGGTGAAATAGGTGAAGGGGATTAAAAGTATACTTATGGTGATGAGCACTGAGTAATCTATAGAATTGTTGAATTACTATATTGCACACCTGAAGCTAATATAACAGTGTATGTTAACTGTATTGGAATTAAAATTAAAAAAAAAATAAAATAAAAATTTTTTTAAAGTTCATGCTTTGTACATTTTGAATGAATAGCCAACAGAATTTCCTGATGGATTATATATGAAGAGTGATACAAAGAGAAGTTAGGGAAGAAGCCAAGTTTTAGGGAAGTGAAGGTGGTCAGTGAGGAGCTCTCCCTGAAGAAAGTACTCCTGATCTGGGCAATGCCCTGGACTCCCTTGGTTGTCTCTAAATCTTCTATTATAGTCTACTGCACCCCACAACCTCGTGTTAGTGATGCGTGAAAGGAATGAAGGTAAAACGGAGATCTCTATCCATGGGACAGGTTGAAGGAGACAAGATGGTGAGAGCAGATCAAAGGTTTGCAAGGAGGAGGAATTCCTTTGCCCAGGAAACTATAAGTCTCCCCACCTCAACAATCTTTATAAATGCTGTGACACACCTGGGCATTCCACAGCATAGAGATGAGCGCTTAAGAAGTTTGAAAAAGTTTGTGTGGGATTCATATAAAAAGAGGGGCTCAAGAAAGCTAGAAGACTTGAAAGTATTGGGCCATCCAGAATGCATTACCCTTTATTGGATAGTTATAAATATTATTATTATGAGTTAGTAACTAAAATAAATATATTAACCCTCATCACAACCTTCTAATATAGGTATCAAATTATGTTTACTTCATAAGTGAGAAAATTGGGACCTAGAGAGGGTAAGCAAACTGCGCTGTCTCTCTCAGCAAGAAAGAGGGAGAGGTCTTAAACCGTAAACCTTAAACCTGGGTCTTTTGGATCCCGTGAAACATGCTTTCCTTGGAATGACAGTAAACAAAGAACCTGCTTGTGTGTGATATCCTTTTTATGTGTATATATGTCTAGGTTAACCAGTGGACATACTTATGTATATTTTAGCCATTGTAGTGCTTTGGTCATTCTCAGCAGATTTTTTTCTTCACTTCTAAAACTGTGGATAAAAAAGCCCTCAGCTGGGATCCCTGGGTGGCGCAGCGGTTCGGCGCCTGCCTTTGGCCCAGGGCGCGATCCTGGAGACCCGGGATCGAATCCCACGTCAGGCTCCCGGTGCATGGAGCATGCTTCTCCCTCTGCCTGTGTCTCTGCCCCTCTCTCTCTCTCTCTCTGTGACTATCATAAATAAATAAAAATTAAAAAAAAAAAAGCCCTCAGCTGTGGTATATTGGGTGTCATTAACACGATGTTAGTTTCAAGGGGCAGGGATTTTCTCCACTTTATTCATGGTCTCCTCAGCACTTGGTGCAGCTCCTGGACCATAGTAGGTACTCAACAAGTACTTGTGGACTGGAAACTTGGCAGATCCATCCAACCATCTGGTTTGGTAGGGATGGCCACAGAATCTCATCCTTAACTGGGATGGGGGATCAAACAGTACCCAAAAGGGACTCTTTCTCACTTGAAAGTGCTCAAGGAGATGCCAAGATAAACAAGTTTGAGTCTCAAAGGACATGTTCTGGGAACCAATGTTTTCTGTGTAATTGACAATTCCACCTTCTAAATGAGTATTAGGTCCCATTCAAGAGCCTGGCTATGATCTCTGCCACTTTCTGAATTGGGAGAAGAGACACACCCCTACTTCCTCTGCTGCCCAGATCTATACTAGTTCCTGCTAAACACCTTTTAGCAATAGTCTGTGATCCAGGCAAACTTGGCTCTTGGGTTGGCATCCTGTATAAACTCTCTTTGAGTTCTAGCATCCTGATTCACGATCCTCCTCCCCACTGTTATCTACCATCTCCATCTCCCCTCCACCCCTCTTAGACTTTTCTCAAGAAACTCTAGCTACTGATCCGGTCAAGTCCTTTAAATGTATCCTCTTGCCATTTCAGGTGACATTATCCTATTCTGACCTTCACCATGGTTTACCTTCATGATACCCTGGACCACCTTCATTAACTACATGTTTGAGATTTTTGTTTGTTTGTTACTTTTTATTGAAACACACATCAAGAAAAATACACTGATAATAAGGGCATAGCGTGATAAAGTTTCACAAACTGAACACACCTATGTTACTAGCACCCAGATCAGAAAGAGAACATTACCAGCTTCACAAAAGCTGCTGTTGTGTTCTTTCCATCACTGCCATCACCTCACTGATTTTCTGTTCCCCTTCCCTTTAATCTCTCATTAATTGACATATCAAGCAAAGAGATTGTGTTTTTGGAGGATTTTAAAACTCTACTTTAGAGTTTAAAAGCTTCTACTTTAGAGACCCTAACTGAAAAGGGGATTTTTCTCATCTCTTTTATCTTGTGAAATAGGTTCAAAAGATAGAAATGACCATCATTGCTTATTATTACTATTATTCTTATTGCTTATTATTTTTTTTAAATTAATTTTTATTGGTGTTCAATTTACCAACATACAGAAAAACACCCAGTGCTCATCCCGTCAAGTGCCCCCCTCAGGGCCCATCACCCAGTCACCCCCACCCCCCGCCCTCCTCCCCTTCCACTACCCCTAGTTCGTTTCCCCGAGTTAGGAGTCTTTATGTTCTGTCTCCCTTTCTGATATAACCCAACATTTCTTTTCCCTTCCTTTATATTCCCTTTCACTATTATTTATATTCCCCAAATGAATGAGAACATATAATGTTTGTCCTTCTCCGATTGACTCATTTCACTCAGCATAATACCCTCCAGTTCCATCCATGTTGAAGCAAATGGTGGGTATTTGTCGTTTCTAATGGCTGAGGAATATTCCATTGTATACATAGACCACATCTTCTTTATCTTATTGCTTATTTAAAACCTCATATTCAAATGACAGTTTAATCTGTGACAATATCAAATGGACAAAAGAGGAAAAGAACCCCTAGAAAAGAGGTCATAGGGGGGAGGGGCAAGATGGCGGGAGAGTAGGGTCCCCAAATCACCTGTCCTCAACAAATTACCTAGAAAACCATCCAATCATCCTGAAAATCTACGAATTCGGCCTGAGATTTAAAGAGAGACGAGCTGGAATGCTCCAGTGAGAAGAGTTCGGGCTTCTATCAAGGTAGGAAGACGGGAAAAAAGAAATAAAGACACAAAAGGCCTCCAAGGGGGAGGGGCCCCGCGAGGAGCCGGGCTGAGGCCGGGGCGAGTGTCCCCAGGACAGGAGAGCCCCGTCCCGGAGGAGCAGGAGCTGCACCGACCTTCCCCGCGGAAAGGCCTCCCGGGGAATTGGAGCAGGATCCCCAGAAAGGCGGGGACGCCCTCGGGCTCCCTGGGACAGTAACAGAGGAACTGCGCCCCGGGAGATGCGCCGAGCTCCCTAAGGGCTGCAGCGCTCGGCGGGACCTGGAGCAGCTCGGAGGGGCTCGGGCGGCGGCTCCGCGGAGGGGGCTGCGCGGCTCCGGGAACAGCTCGGCGGCGGCGGCTCGGGCGGAGGAAGAAGCTCCGCGGAGGGGGCGGCGCGGCTCTGGGAACAGCTCGGAGGGGCTCGGGCGGCGGCTCCGCGGAGGGGGCTGCGGGGCTCCGGGAGCAGCTCGGAGGGGCTCGGGCGGCGGCTCCGCGGAGGGGGCTGCGGGGCTCCGGGAGCAGCTCGGAGGGGCTCGGGCGGCGGCTCCGCGGAGGGGGCTGCGCGGCTCCGGGAGCAGCTCGGCGGCGGCGGCTCGGGCGGAGGAAGAAGCTCCGCGGAGGGAGCGGTGCGGCTCCGGGAACAACTCGGAGGGGCTCAGGCGGCGGCTCCGCGGAGGGGGCTGCGGGGCGGGAGCGAATCCAACAGCGCAGGCTCCGGAGCACAGGGCGCCGGGACACAGCCCAGGATCCGGCCTCCCCCGCCCCGGGACAGGCAGAGGCCGGGAGGGCCCAGGACAGCAAGGACGCTCCTGCTTGGAACTGAGCAGATCAGCGGCCCCGCCCCGGAGCCACCAGGCCCTGCAGACGGAGAGCTCCGGAGCTACTGCGGGAGCTGACTCCAGGGTCCCAGAGCTGCCCCCGCCACTGTGGCTTCCTCCCAGGCCTCACAGGGTAAACAACCCCCACTGAGCCCTGCACCAGGCAGGGGCAGAGCAGCTCCCCCAAGTGCTAACACCTGAGAATCAGCACAGCAGGCCCCTCCCCCAGAAGACCAGCGAGACGGAGCAGTTACAGGGGAAGTCAAGGGACTTAAAGTTTACAGAATCGGAAGATACTCCCCCGTGTTTTTTTTGGTTTTTTGTTTTTGTTTTTGTTTGTTTGTTTTTGTTTTGTTTTGTGCTTTTTTTTCTTTCTTTCTTCTTGATTTCTGATTGCTTCCCCCACCCCACCCCACCCTTTTTTTTCTTTTTTCTCCTTTCTTTTTCTTTCTCTTTTTCTTCTCTTTTTCCCCCTTTTTTTCCTTCTTTGTCTTTTTTCTTTTTCTCTTTTCTTTCCTTCTCTCTCTTTTTCTCCTTTTCCCAATACAACTTGTTTTTGGCCACTCTGCACTGAGCAAAATGACTAGAAGGAAAACCTCACCTCAAAAAAAAGAATCAGAAACAGCCCACTCTCCCACAGAGTTACAAAATCTGGATTACAATTCAATGTCAGAAAGCCAATTCAGAAGCACTATTATACAGCTACTGGTGGCTCTAGAAAAAACCATAAAGGACTCAAGAGACTTCATGACTGCAGAATTTAGATCCAATCAGGCAGAAATTAAAAATCAATTAAATGAGATGCAATCCAAGCTAGAAGTCCTAACGACGAGGCTTGACGAGGTGGAAGAACGAGTGAGTGACATAGAAGACAAGTTGATGGCAAAGAGGGAAACTGAGGAAAAAAGAGACAGGCAATTAAAAGACCATGAGGATAGATTAAGGGAAATAAATGGCAGCCTGAGGAAGAAAAACCTACGTTTAATTGGGGTTCCCGAGGGCGCCAAAAGGGACAGAGGGCCAGAATATGTATTTGAACAAATCCTAGCTGAAAACTTTCCGAATCTGGGAAGGGAAACAGGCATTCAGATCCAGGAAATAGAGAGATCCCCCCCTAAAATCAACAAAAACCGTTCAACACCTCAACATTTAATAGTGAAGCTTGCAAATTCCAAAGATAAGGAGAAGATCCTTAAAGCAGCAAGAGAAAAAAAGTCCCTGACTTTTATGGGGAGGAATATTAGGGTAACAGCAGACATCTCCACAGAGACCTGGCAGGCCAGAAAGGGCTGGCAGGATATATTCAGGGTCCTAAATGAAAAGAACATGCAACCAAGAATACTTTATCCAGCAAGGCTTTCATTCAAAATGGAAGGAGAGATAAAGAGCTTCCAAGACAGGCAGGAACTGAAAGAATATGTAACCTCCAAACCAGCTCTGCAAGAAATTTTAAGGGGGACTCTTAAAATTCCCCTTTAAGAAGAAGTTCAGTGGAACAATCCACAAAAACAAGGACTGAATAGATATGATGACACTAAACTCATATATCTCAATAGTAACTCTGAACATGAACGGGCTTAATGACCCCATCAAAAGGCACAGGGTTTCAGACTGGATAAAAAAGCAGGACCCATCTATTTGCTGTCTACAAGAGACTCATTTTAGACAGGACACCTACAACCTGAAAATAAAAGGTTAGAGAACCATTTACCATTCAAATGGTCCTCAAAAGAAAGCAGGGGTTGCCATCCTTATATCAGATAAATTAAAATTTACCCCGAAGACTATAGTGAGAGATAAGAGGGACACTATCTCATACTCAAAGGATCTATCCAACAAGAGGACTTAACAATCCTCAATATATATGCCCCAAATGTGGGAGCTGCCAAATATTTAAACCAATTAATAACCAAACTGAAGAAATACTTTGATAATAATACACTTATACTTGGTGACTTCAATCTAGCTCTCTCTATACTAGATAGGTCTTCTAAGCACAACATCTCCAAAGAAACGAGAGCTTTAAATGATACACTGGACCAGATGGATTTCACAGATATCTACAGAACTTTACATCCAAACTCAACTGAATACACATTCTTCTCAAGTGCACATGGAACTTTCTCCAGAATAGACCACATACTGGGTCACAAATCGGGTCTGAACTGATACCAAAAGATCGGGATAGTCCCCTGTATATTCTCAGACCATAATGCCTTGAAATTAGAACTTAATTCACACAAGAAGTTTGGAAGGACCACAAACACGTGGAGGTTAAGGACCATCCTGCTAAAAGATGAAAAGGTCAACCAGGAAATTAAGGAAGAATTAAAAAGATTCATGGAAACTAATGAGAATGAAGATACAACTGTTCAAAATCTTTGGGATGCAGCAAAAGCAGTCCTGAGGGGGAAATACATCGCAATACAAGCATCCATTCAAAAACTGGAAAGATCTCAAATTCAAAAGCTCACCTTACACATAAAGGAACTAGAGAAAAAGCAACAAATAGACCCCACCCCCAGCAGAAGAAGACAGTTAATTAAAATTCGAGCAGAACTCAATGATATCGAGACCAAAAGAATTGTGGAACAGATCAACAGAACCAGGAGTTGGTTCTTTGAAAGAATTAATAAGATAGATAAACCATTAGCCAACCTTATTAAAAAGAAGAGAGAGAAGACTCAAATTAATAAAATCATGAATGAGAAAGGAGAGATCACTACCAACACCAAGGAAATACAAACGATTTTAAAAACATATTATGAACAGCTGTACGCCAATAAATTAGGAAATCTAGAAGAAATGGACGCATTCCTGGAAAGCCACAAACTACCAAAACTGGAGCAGGAAGAAATAGAAAACCTGAACAGGCCAATAACCAGGGAGGAAATTGAAGCAGTCATCAAAAACCTCCCAAGACACAAGAGTCCAGGGCCAGATGGCTTCCCAGGGGAATTCTATCAAACGTTTAAAGAAGAAATCATACCTATTCTACTAAAGCTGTTTGGAAAGATAGAAAGAGATGGAGTACTTCCAAATTCGTTCTATGAGGCCAGCATCACCTTATTTCCGAAACCAGACAAAGACCCCACCAAAAAGGAGAATTACAGACCAATATCCCTGATGAACATGGACGCAAAAATTCTCAACAAGATACTAGCCAATAGGATCCAACAACACATTAAGAAAATTATTCACCATGACCAAGTAGGATTTATCCCTGGGACACAAGGCTGGTTCAACACTCGTAAAACCATCAATGTGATTCATCATATCAGCAAGAGAAAAACCAAGAACCATATGATACTCTCATTAGATGCAGAGAAAGCATTTGACAAAATACAGCATCCATTCCTGATCAAAACCCTTCAGAGTGTTGGGATAGAGGGAACTTTCCTCGACATCTTAAAAGCCATTTACGAAAAGCCCACAGCAAATATCATTCTCAATGGGGAAGCACTGGGAGCCTTTCCCCTAAGATCAGGAACAAGACAGGGATGTCCACTCTCACCACTGCTGTTCAACATAGTTCTGGAAGTCCTCGCCTCAGCAATCAGACAACAAAAAGACATTAAAGGCATTCAAATTGGCAAAGAAGAAGTCAAACTCTCCCTCTTCGCCGATGACATGATACTCTACATAGAAAACCCAAAAGCCTCCACCCCAAGATTGCTAGAACTCATACAGCAATTTGGTAGCGTGGCAGGATACAAAATCAATGCCCAGAAATCAATGGCATTTCTATACACTAACAATGAGACTGAAGAAAGAGAAATTAAGGAGTCAATCCCATTTACAATTGCACCCAAAAGCATAAGATACCTAGGAATAAACCTAACCAAAGAGGTAAAAGATCTATACCCTAAAAACTATAGAACACTTCTGAAAGAAATTGAGGAAGACACAAAGAGATGGAAAAATATTCCATGCTCATGGATTGGCAGAATTAATATTGTAAAAATGTCAATGTTACCCAGGGCAATTTACACGTTTAATGCAATCCCTATCAAAATACCATGGACTTTCTTCAGAGAGTTAGAACAAATTATTTTAAGATTTGTGTGGAATCAGAAAAGACCCTGAATAGTCAGGGCAATTTTAAAAAAGAAAACCATAGCTGGGGGCATCACAATGCCAGATTTCAGGTTGTACTACAAAGCTGTGGTCATCAAGACAGTGTGGTACTGGCACAAAAACAGACACATAGATCAATGGAACAGAATAGAGAACCCAGAAGTGGACCCTGAAATGTATGGTCATCTAATATTCGATAAAGGAGGAAAGACTATCCATTGGAAGAAAGACAGTCTCTTCAATAAATGGTGCTGGGAAAATTGGACATCCACATGCAGAAGAATGAAACTGGACCACTCTCTTTCACCATACACAAAGATAAACTCAAAATGGATGAGAGATCTAAATGTGAGACAAGAGTCCATCAAAATCCTAGAGGAGAACACAGGCAACACCCTTTTTGAACTCGGCCACAGTAACTTCTTGCAAGATACATCCACAAAGGCAAAAGAAACAAAAGCAAAAATGAACTATTGGGACTTCATCAAGATAAGAAGCTTTTTTACAGCAAAGATAGTCAACAAAAAGAAAAGACAGCCTACAGAATGGGAGAAGATATTTGCAAACGACATATCAGATAAAGGGCTAGTTTCCAAAATCTATAAAGAACTTATTAAACTCAACACCAAAGAAACAAACAATCCAATCATGAAATGGGCAAAAGACATGAAGAGAAATCTCACAGAGGAAGACATGGACATGGCCAACAAGCACATGAGAAAATGCTCTGCATCACTTGCCATCAGGGAAATACAAATCAAAACCACAATGAGATACCACCCCACACCAGTGAGAATGGGGAAAATTAACAAGGCAGGAAACCACAAATGTTGGAGAGGATGCGGAGAAAAGGGAACCCTCTTACACTGTTGGTGGGAATGTGAACTGGTGCAGCCACTCTGGAAAACTGTGTGGAGGTTCCTCAAAGAGTTAAAAATAGACCTGCCCTACGACCCAGCAATTGCACTGTTAGGGATTTACCCCAAAGATTCAGATGCAATGAAACGTCGGGACACCTGCATCCCGATGTTTCTATCAGCAATGGCCACAATAGCCAAACTGTGGAAGGAGCCTCAGTGTCCATCGAAAGATGAATGGATAAAGAAGATGTGGTTTATGTATACAATGGAATATTCCTCAGCAATTAGAAACGACAAATACCCACCATTTGCTTCAACGTGGATGGAACTGGAGGGTATTATGCTGAGTGAAATAAGTCAATCGGAGAAGGACAAACAGTGTATGTTCTCATTCATTTGGGGAATATGAATAATAGTGAAAGGTAATATAAAGGAAGGGAAAAGAAATGTTGGGAAATATCAGGAAGGGAGACAGAACATAAAGACTCCTAACTCTGGGAAACGAACTAGGGGTGGTGGAAGGGGAGGAGGGAGGGGGGTGGGGGTGACTGGGTGACGGGCACTGAGGGGGACACTTGACGGGATGAGCACTGGGTGTTTTTCTGTATGTTGGTAAATTGAACACCAATAAAAATTAATTAAAAAAAAAGAAAAGAGGTCATTACAATCATATGACTAGTTGACATGCCACAAGTTGGGCATGTTCAACCCAGATTTCTGTTATTTCCAAAAGGCTTTAATAAGCTTTAGCCACTTCACCTATCCTATGTAAAGATGAGCATGCATCTTGCTCACAACCACTCGACAGCAACAAAGATAATTTCTCTATAAACTAGATTTCATACTGGCTTTAAGACAGATGTCTCTATTTCCATACCCATATCCACAACTCCCCCAGGATCTGAGTTTGCATATTGAAAGATAAATGTGTGTGAGTGTGTATGTGTATCTCAAAGGATTTCTGAGATTACCTTTGAGAGAATTTTATTTGGCTTAGAGCCTCTGAGAAGTTTTGTGCCAGGAAGAGTTAATTAAATACAATGCATCCTGGGGCTTAAGAGCTGAAAGCCTAATGAGATCCAATGTTTCATGAGAGACTAGTTAAATTGAAACAGTGGCAGAATTATCTAGAAGCTCCTGATAAAGTTCAAGCTTGATATGTTCTTCATTTCGTTTTTGGTCTGATACAACATGTAGCTCATTGCAGTATACATTTCTGCATTTATGGATTCCAGAATATCCTCAGTGCACTTCAGAAAGGCAATTTGAGAGGAGATTTATTTTGGTGGTATTTTAGATGTTGTTGCGTCTAATAATGATAATGACAGTATATGGAAGCTGGCATAATAGAAGTACGTAATCTGCTGGGGAGAGAGAGGCCCCAAATTTCATAAGAAAATGCTCATTATCCTTCACCAGTAGCAGATAAAGTTGAAATTTATTTCTACTAGTGGCTTGCAGCCCAAAACACCCAACCATTTCCAAGGCACACAGATTACAGTACCTTGGAAATCACCCAATATGGAAAGGCACAGGAATGTTTTTGTTTTCTGGTTAGAAAGCCAGAGTTCTTTATCTACCTCAAGTTTTACAGTTGTATCAAGGTTTCTGGGATCTACTCAGTTTAAGTAGGCAGCAGGAATAAAAGGTTAGGGAGAGTTAGCAGGAGCTATAGGGGGAAAAGTGACAATGATGGTAGATTTGGCAAGCAACCATGAATATGTACTTTGCATCATTTGCGCACCTCACCTTTTGGCCTTCTTGCCCGAAAATGAGCTACCCACCCTTTTCTCCTTCCCTTGGGGTGGGGACAGGATGAAAAATGAGGGCAATGAAAATCAGAGGCAGGTGTCTGGTGATGGCTCAAATGTGTTTGACTGCTCACACTTGGGTTTCTGAGGGAAAAACAGTTTGCAGTCTCCTGGTCTACAAGTCCAATTTATTTAATAAGGAAGTACACTTAAATGAAATAGTATGTTCTCTTCTTTTTTAAAAACATTTTATTTATTTGTTTGAGAGAGAGAGAGAGAGCAAGAGTGGGGTGAGGGGCAGAGGGAGAAGCAGACTCCCCACTGAGCAGGGAGCCCGATGCAGGGCTCGATCCTGGGACTCCAGGATCTTGACCTAAGCCAAAGGCAGACACTCAACCAACTGAGCCATCCAGGTGGCCCAATATGTCCTCTTCTAACACCATTCAATTTTATTGTAACTTCCCTTTCAGTCTCAGCCTGTGAATATCAGCTAAGTGTATAAAACATCAGAGTTATTACATCTAGATATATGTAAATAAATATATATTATAGATATCAGAACTATAGAATGCTATAGCTAGAATTGCAAGTGTATTCTTCCCCTCTCTGCAAGTTACAAAGGTAGCAGAACACAGTTTATTACCTTTTCAAAGCACTGATACTCTTCATTCTTAACTTTTAAATTGTAAATATGACACAAGTCATTAACCATAACATCAGTTTAATGAAAAGATCATATCTTATAAAATCAGATCATTTGAGAAACTATAAATAAACTCAATGGTACGTAAATTACTTAAAGGAAGGGGAAATAGCTTTCTCATTGATTACAAATGCTTCCCTCAGCCACCTTTTAGCCTATTAATAGGCCCATTTCTGATTTAAAAGTTGAGCTTTTAATGTGCCAGGGACAGAGAGAACATTCTCTCACTTCTCAAATTTTAATGTGCATACAAATCACCTAGAGATCTTGTTAAAATACTTATCCTAATTCAGCAGATTCAAAGTGAGGCCTGAGATCCTGCCTTTTTAACATGCTCTGGGGGATGCTGTTGGCCTGTGGACTACACTATGTGTACCGAAGACAGAAAACTCTCCACTTTGTAAGGAGGTTTCATTAAGGACTAAAGTACTCCCAGAAATTTTTGAGACACTACAAGTTTTTGGTTGTTGTCACGATTCACTCTCATGATTTTTTTTTTTTTTTTGCAATTGCATAAAACCGAGTAAATATATTTGAAATATCAACTGATGGAGTTTCTGTCCATTCACTCGCCTTTTCCTTCTTTCACCTCTATCCCTATTCGAACAATAACTGCCACTGTGCCCTGTGGTACATAAGAGGGAGGGAACAGGAAAGAATGTAAGTGGTTTCTTTCTAGATTTGAATGCTTCAAGAACTTAAGGCCGGTTCTCTGCCACCCTATCACCCCACTACTATTTTCTGCCTGTCACCGAAGCCAGTTGTTGACTTGCAATTGCTACTGTACTTGCTCTGTTGCACCTGTAATAGCGGAAGGAGGATCAGTAAATATCTGTTATATCTGAAGTAGGAAAGACGTTAGGGTTCAAAGCCGATGGTCATGAAAGAATTCTTGAGACATCTTTGGTGCAAAAAGGTGATTTTATTAAAGCACGGCAACAGGACCCGAGGGCATAAAGAGCTGCAATGGGGTCATGAGGAGTGGCCCATTATATACTTTCAAGTTGGGAGGGGGTTAGGGATAGCATAAGCCTCCCAAATATTTTGGAAACAAGGTTTCCAGGATCCTGAGGGGGGTAACTATTGTTGGGAAAGCTCATTTATTACTGATTAGTAAACTCTCAGTCATGAGACCCTTCAGATGTGTATGGGTGGGTCATATACTTGGGGGATGATTGCCAACATGTATCATGGGAGTAGAGATAAAGGAAGTTTCCAAAGGAATTTTTACACATAAAAGTAGACTTACAGGATCATGGGGGCCTGGCTGGGATTGTCTTATGCCCTTAGCAAAGGGTCAACATCGAGGCAGCTGAATTCCTAGAGGAAGCTCACTCTGCCTGTTTCAAGGACTTGTCAATGGGCTATAGATAGTAAGGAAATTTACTAATTTTTCTTCTGCTTTTGTTTCCCACATCAATACCCACTATCTCTCCAAAAAACTAAGAGGGTAGCCTATTGCAAGATAAATGAGAGAGCATATTTCTCTGTGGAAATGAAAACTATATAGCTTGTTTATTTTGTAAAGAAAGTATACCTGTGTCAAGAGTATACAGTTGATTAATTATATATCAATTAAAAAAAGAAAAAAGTATATAGCTAAAGACACAATTATGAGACAGACCATAGTAAGAACTGTCAATAATATACAACAAGGTTTCTCAACCTTGGTATTACTGGCATTTAGGGCCAAATAATTCTTTATTGTGGGGGCCTGTCCTGGCCATCGTAGGATGTTTAGCAGTGTCCCTTGCCTCTAGCCATTAGATGCCAGTAGTGCTCCCAGTATACCTACACACACACACACACACACACACACACACACACCTGTCTCCCAACATTGCTAAATGTCCCTGAAGGCTGAAATAACTCCCACTACAAGCTACTGGCATATAATAATAGTAGCGCACACTTGTGGAGTATGTATCACGTACCTGGCAAGGTTCTAGGTATTTACATGTGTTCACCCTTTTGATACTCAATACAATCCTATGAGATAGGTACTATTATTTTTCCTATTATATAGATGAGGAAGCTGGAATGCAGAGTGGTTAAGCAACTTGCTCAAAGTCACAGAGCCAGCAGGTAGGAGAGCTGGGATTTCTAAGCATTCTAGCTTTAGAATCTGTGCCCTTAACCAACATACCATGTGATAAAGCAGTTAGTAAACTTGAAAGGTAGTGCAATTTCATTAGGATTTATTTTGAATGTGAATAAAATCAGCAGTGCTGCTATGAAATACAATTACATATTAATTTAATTGCTTGACACCAAATTATTTACATTTGGAGATTTTATGAAAGAATATGTATTAAATATAAGAGGCCCTGGGCCTTAGGACTGCCTTCCTGGAAATTTTTTCAGTTCCTCTCTAGCACCAGTGCTGGCCTAACAAGCAATGTTCCCCAGGCAGTATATACTTTGCTCAAACTAGAACCAATATGTGATCCAGTCACTGATTGTCATTTCTCCCTTCTAGTTGCTTTTTGAACTGCTACCCTACCACTTGCATGAGGTTAACTACAGGCCCCAAAGAGCTCCAAGGATCACATCTATAGGTTGGTCTTACGGTCCGAGTTGCAGGAGGGCAGCCTGGTAAGCCCAGTGTTCCCACCAGCCAGGATGGTGTTTCTTTCATGAAATTGCGTAAGACTGGTGCAGCCTTGCTAATTTGGAGTGGCTCTCACTCATACCAAACAGAGAACAAGCATCTCTAAGCTGCCAATGGTCCATCACTGACACTTGGGCAACGCTGCTTCCAGCCTATGGCACCCAAAGGTGACAACTCAGGAGCAGGCACCCATTAATATGTGTGTCTCCCTGCTGGCACGCAAGTTGATCCTCTACCCCCTACAGCCTCCAGAGTTGCTGGTGGTACTCAAAGGAAGGCCATGCCTGTGTCCCCAAGGGCTTTTAAGGCCATCACTCAACAATTCCAATACTATATCCATGTCCCTTCTTGTCTCTTATTGATGTGATGATTCTGTGCTCTCCCATATAGTCTCAGGCAATGTGGGACAGGGACAGACATTACTTGTGCAAATGGGACTGCTCTTCTCACAGAGGATTGGATTCTAGGAATGCAGTGGTGAAGGCCTAAAGAGTTAAAGAGAAGATATGGTTGAGTGATGTGCTGTTCTACCTTTGTGCTATAAGATTCTGAGTGATTAACTTAACATGACCAGAAAATGGATTATTCACATTTTCCTGCATACTCTGAATAAGACTTGCATTTGTGATCATCATCTGCAAAACACAGTTACAACATCTGAGAGAGTCAGAAACAGCAGGATGAGTGATGCATCGTTAATATGTAATGATGTCACGAGCATTATGGAAATGTTTTTAGGGAACTGCAGGGGCAAAAAGATCCATATTGCTTCAATACTTTCCTAGTTTGCTGAGTTTTTTTTTTAAGTCATGAATGGATGTTGAATGATTTTTTTAATAGTGATATCCTCTGATGCATGTTACCCGAGGAAAAATGCCCATCTCAACTTAGAAGCAAAAATTGGATCAAAGACTTGACATTATGACCCTCATGAATATTTTTAATGTTTCTCATTAAGGACATTAGCAAAGAGCAATTTTTTGTTCATTAATCACAAAAATATGGATCTTTAGGAATTCATTTGTCAGAGAGTAATCTCATCTACTTTATTAAAAGATGTGAAAGCCACAGCCAGTTTTACATTTCCAAGAATGTGATACTGAATCCCAATTCCAAGTATGTTTTCTTGGTCTGCAACTTTATAAAGAATACACTAGCATTGTTCAGTTCATCTTCCTCATCCATCACTGATAGTGTGAATTGGGAGTTCCAAATAGAAGTTATTGAACCACAGTGCCATATAATACTAAAAGTGAAGTAATTACATTTATTTATCCTAAATATAAAAACACTGTACAATGATCCTGTCCATGTTCAAAATGAACTATCCATTTATGAAGAGCTTCTTGCTGTTTTGAAACTAAATTCAATTAAATATCAAAATCAGATAGAAGACTCAAGGCTGAATTGTACCCTGTACCTCACAATATGAAATATAAGACCTGACACTTCATGTTTTTGCAGAAGCATCTGTTTTTCCAGTTCTGAATCAAAAGAGTATGAAACATGAAAGAAAATAATTAATAATTCACTATGTCTATATTCAATTTGCATTTCCCCATGTATATGGTAAAATATGATCTCCATTAGTATATCTGTGTTTATTATGTTATCTCTGTATTTCAGTGAAAACAAAGAAATCTTGATTATATTTCTGGCAATTGATTTTCCATACACTTGCCCTGCTTCACTAATTTATCTACTTGGTCTGTAGATGCACTTAAGTTCATAACTCATACTGTAAGTATTCACCAAATGATAGTCAAACTGAATGCACCGCAAACACTACTGATATTATGGTTTGTTCATTGAATTTTCTTTTGATCTCTGTGTTGCTTCAATCCATACTTAGAGCAATAGCAAAATATTAGGCACAAAGCAAGCACTGAATAAAGATTCATAGAACAGAATTTCAAATGTTGGTACAGAGCATTAAAATAATACTGGATCCAGAGGTAATACTCAGAATATTTAGAATGCTAATTCTCAGAAGGCTAATAAAATATTACCAATTGATCTATATAGAATAAGTAAATAAAAATACCTAAAATTCCATTGAAAGACCCAATATTTCTGAAGCATTTTTTTAAATCAGTCTACTCGAGTCATGGCTTAAATCTATCAGAGCATAAAAAGATATATTTCTATCATTGTCTTTCTCCATGATTAAAACACCCAAATGGAACTTCTGCAATTAAAAAAAAAAAAAGATTCCTGGGGCAGCCCGGGTGGCTCAGCAGTTTAGTGCCTGCCTTCGTTCCAGGATGTGATCCTGGAGACCCGGGATCGAGTCCCACATCAGGCTCCCTGAATGGAGCCTGATTCTCTCTCTGCCTGTGTCTCTGCCTCTTTCTGTCTCTGTGTCTCTCATGGATAAATAAATAAAATCTTAAAAAAATGATTCCTATCTCAAAATTCTCTTTTTTCACATTTTAATGTAATAACTAGCATATTTTTATGGGAATGAGGAAATTATTTACTTCTCTTTTTGGAACCTTATTTTTTCCTTGCCCCAATTCACTGATTTTATCCAATTATGAATATAGTCTACTTCAAATCTTTTTCTGGAATGAAATAGGATGTAAATGTACACATTCTTTCCTAGTATTCTTCAGGTAAGAGAAAGCATATGCTATAACAGGGCCTGAGGCAACTTAACTGAGACTAATGCAGTCTTATGTAAGCAATTTCTGTAAGGTTTCATTTTTGTAAATGCATTTCTAGTGAAAAATTTAAGAATCATTTTCAGGTTTTTACTTTGGCACATAGAAAACAAGAAGCTACTGTCTAGCCTGGGCTTAATAAATAAGCACACACACACACACACAAAGTGCAAAAACAAATCAAAGACCAGAGAAATAAACTCCACTGCTCAAATCTAGTATTTGTCCAAAAGTTTAATGATTGCATCAGGAGTCTTGCAAAATCAAATGACTGCCAGTTAATAAGAACCACCACTGGTAGAAAAATACCCCCAAAGAAAAGAGACTAGAAAATGCATTTTCTCTTCAGAGTAAAATGAAAAAGGATTATAAGTGGGAATGGAAAACATGCAAGCGAATTCAATCACTCATTTAACAGGGATGATGGAGTAACATTATGTGTCAGTTTCTGTTCAAGGTGCTGGAAACACAATTGAACACATTAGTCCAAGTCTTTGTCGTCATAAAATCTATATGCTGATGAATGAGACACTAATAGACAGCTATAAATAAATAAATAAATAAATGAGATATAGAGTTGGGTGTGTCTGTAAAGAAAATAACAGAGGGTAAGGAGATGGAGTCCTTGAGGAGAGGGTACTATCTCTGACAGAGTGGTCAAGGAAAGCTCTAACAGAAAGGAACCTTTGAGCAGAGACTTGAATGAAATGAAGGAGTAAGGTATGGAAGGATCTGAAGGAAAAGCATTCAAGGCAGAGAAAACTAAGAGCAAGGGCTCTAAGGCATAAGAAAGTTTGTAGTATTCCAGTGTGACTCAGAGTGAATGAGGAGAGAGAAGCTGGAAATGAGATGAGAAATATCATAGGAGCTAGGCTCTGCAGGGGTATAGCAGTTTTTTTAATAGCCACAAATTCTTTGACACTCCTCTCATTAAGAAGTAGGCTCTAGGTTCCCTCCTCTTGTGCATTGAAGGACACTATAAAAAGAGTGAAAAGACAACCCACAGAATGAAAAAAATATTTGTAAATCATATATCTGACAGGAGATTAATATCCAGGAGAGAAAAAGAACTCCTACAACTCAATAACCAAAAAACAAACAACACAATTTTCAAAAATGGGCAAAAGGCTTGAATAGACATTTCTCCAAGGAAAATGTAAAAATAACAAATAAGTACATGAAAAATGTTCAACACCATTATTCATTAGAGATATACAAATCAAAACTACAATGAGACACCTCTTTACACCTATTAGGATGGCTATATTTTTAAAAAGGTAAAATAATAAGTGTTGGCAATGATGTGGAAAAATTGAAACCCTCATACATCGCTAGTGGGCATGAAATGTAAAATGATACAGCCACTGTGGAAAACCACTGAGCAATTCCTCAAAAAGTTACCCAGAATGTTACTACATGATCCAAGAATTCCACTCCTAGGTATATACCCAAACAAACTGAAAGCAGAAATTCAAACAGATATTTATACACCAATATTCATATCACTGTTATTAAAATAGCCCAAAGGTGGGAACAACTCAAATGCAAATGTCCATCAGCAGATGAATGAATAAACAAAATATATAGTGGTGAAAACTATTTGACCGTAAAAAGGAATGAAATTCTGAAATGTGCTATAACATGGATGAAGCTTGAAGACATTATGCTTAAGCATTTCACTTAAGTGAAAGAAGCCAGACACAAAAGAACAAATACTATATGATGCCACCCATATGAGGTCCCTAGAATCGACAAATTTATAGAGACAGAAAGTAGAATAGAGGGGACTGAGGGCCAGGGGGAGGTGGGAATGAGGAGTTAGTACTTAATGAGTACAAAATTTCTATTTGGGATGATACAAAACATTCTAGAAATGGATAGTGGTAATGGTTGCACAACACTGTGAATGTATTTAATGTCACTGAATTGTACACTTTAAAATAGTTACAATGGTAAATTTTATGTTGTATATATCTTGCCATGATTTTTTTAAAGTCAGGAAGTAGAGGAGAACAACAAGTGAAATTAAGAGAGATTAGCAAGGAGGGTAGGACAAAATCTAGAAAAATGTGTGGCACCTTTGAAGCAATTAAGAGAATGACCATAGTTTTCAATGCCACTGAAACAGTGGGTAGCATGAGGGGGAAGAGGGCTGAGAATTGACCACTGGGTTCAGCAGTGTGGAGGTGATGGGGTCCTTGATAAAAACAGTTTAAGTAGTGTGATAAGGATTAAAGATTTAATCCAGACTTAAATGGGTTAAAGAAAACATATGAGCTGAAAAAGTAGAGACAAAGAGTAGAAACTAACTTTTTGGGAAGTTTTGCTCTGAAGAGTAATAGTGAAGTGGGATAAAAGAGGGACAGTAAGTCTAGGGAGGCCTTTTTGGTAATGAGACTCTTTGCTCCTAGGAAGTAAATGTCAGTTGGACCACTTGTGGATTTTATGTCATATAAAGACCTAATTTCCATGACAAACGAAAGGCTGAGCACTGCACATTAGAAAGCAAGCAAAATACTTAAATTATAACTAGTAAGAAATGTGAACCAATCCTTCCAATTAATCACAAGATTCGACCTCTTCCCAAAAGTTGGGGTCCATATCCACACTCCCTAGCTAAGAAAGCACATGGAAAATTTGTAAATGACCCAGGGAAAATCGCAAATATGAGAAGTTTTGGTAAACAAGAAATAAAGAAGTAAAAGGAAAAAGAAAGAAGAGGAAAAAATGAAGAAATATTTAATAATTCTTTTCACGTGACTGTAGGGCATTCACACAGAAAATTTGTGAATATTTTTCTTCATATACTCAGAGGAGCAATAAAATAAAGCAAAATGACATAAACAACAGGATTGGCCTTGGGAAAGGCAAAATAGCGTATTACCTATTACATACATATTACATATTACAGCATAAAATTTGAAACATTGGAATGAGTTTCTGGTTACAAAACCTGTTTCCTATTGCTTATGAAACCAGATAAGTCCTATCTAATATTATTCCAGAATTTCTGACCAATACAATAAGACATTAAACCAAAAATGAGGTACAAGTATTGGCAGGCAGAAGAAGGAATTTTTATTATTTTCAGACATTAAGATTGTACACCTAGTTAAGGCAAGAGAATCAATAAGAAAACTATTAGAATTAATAAGCACATTTTAAGAAGTGGCTGGATACAGGGTAATTATCTAGAAATCAATAGTTTAGGTAATAAGCAGCAAGAAATATAATGAAAGCACAACACAATCTTTAAGAATACCCTAGAAATAACTTATAATAAGTGTTTAGATCCTATATATATAAAAGCTTCTTTTATTAAGAGAAATCAAAGAAGATTTGAATATCATATTCCTGGTTGGGCTGACTTAATCTTGTAAAGATGACCATTCTTCCTAAATGAAAGGTAATGCAGTCCTGATGATAATCTCATGAGGATTGATTTTAATTTGACAATATATTTCTAACATTCATCTGGAATTATAAATAGGCAAAAAATAACCAAGAAGAATTTTGAAGAGAAATTATAGTAGGCTTATTCTTCTAGATATTAAAGCTATTTATAAATCTCAAATAATTGAAATAATGAGACCAGTAAAAGATTTATAGAGGGAGCAATAGAACAGAAGAAATAATACAAGAACAAAACTCTGGAATGCATAAATATTTACTATATGATTGAGCAGGTATTACAAATCAGTTGGGAAAGGATAGATTTTTCCATAAGAAGTATAGAGTGACAGCTATATAAGAAAATCATAATAAACTATTACCATATCATGGACCAAAATAAACTTTATTAGATTAAAAAGTTAAACATAAATCATCAAAGCACATAAAAGCTAGAAGAATAGGCATTTGATTTTTTTAATAATAAATTTATTTTTTATTGGTGTTCAATTTACCAACATACAGAATAACACCCAGTGCTCATCCCGTCAAGTGTCCCCCTCAGTGCCCATCACCCAGTCACCCCCACCCCCCGCCCTCCTCCCCTTCCATCACCCCTAGTTCGTTTCCCAGAGTTAGGAGTCTTTATGTTCTGTCTCCCTTTCTGATATTTCCCACACACTTCTTCTCCCTTCCCTTATATTCCCTTTCACTATTATTTATATTCCCCAAATGAATGAGAACATACAATGTTTGTCCTTCTCCGATTGACTTACTTCACTCAGCATAATACCCTCCAGTTCCATCCACGTTGAAGCAAATGGTGGGTATTTGTCGTTTCTAATGGCTGAGTAATATTCCATTGTATACATAAACCACATCTTCTTTATCCATTCATCTTTCGATGGACACCGAGGCTCCTACCACAGTTTGGCTATTGTGGACATTGCTGATAGAAACATCGGGGTGCAGGTGTCCCGGCGTTTTATTGCATCTGAATCTTTGGGGTAAATCCCCAACAGTGCAATTGCTGGGTCGTAGGGCAGGTCTATTTTTAACTCTTTGAGGAACCTCCACACTGTTTTCCAGAGCGGCTGCACCAGTTCACATTCCCACCAACAATGTAAAAGGGTTCCCTTTTCTCCACATCCTCTCCAACATTTGTGGTTTCCTGCCTTGTTAATGTTCCCCATTATCACTGGTGTGAGGTGGTATCTCATTATGGTTTTGATTTGTATTTTAGGCATTTGATTTTTGAGTAAAGAAAGGTTTCCTAAGTTTAAACATAATTTTTAAAATGACAAAGAAAAAGATACACAACATTAAAAGTAAAATGACAAATTGAGAAAATATTTGCAACAAATATGATAGAATAAAATTAATATCCATAAGATATAAATTCTTAAAATTGGTAAGATAACTCTAAGACATGATATAAAAATGTCCAAAGGACAATCTAAAAAAGAAGAAATGCAAATGGCTAGAAAAATAACCTCATTAACAATAAAAAATAATCAAATTGAACAACAAATATGATAGGAATAATAATGGCCCCCAATCAATCATACCCTCTGGGTCCATGCCCCTTTGCAACCTGACTTTGATACTCTTTTCATGAAGAAATGAAATCTATGTCCTTATCCCTTGAAGCTGGGATGGCCTTGTGGTTTGCTTAGACCAAAAGAATCTGATAGAAATTACTTTGTGCTAGTTCTGGAGCTTAGGCCTTAGGAGGCCTTGTTTCTCTATCTTGCCATTGTTTTGGAGCCCTGAGATGGTGAAGAATCTCAGTCTAACATGTATTTCAGAATTAGAAATCATGATGGGGAGAAAAAAGGTGATTCAGCCAACAGCTAGAAATAACTTCCAGACATTTAAGTTGAAGCCATCTTAGCCTCTTCAGCCCCCATTCAGCTGTCACAGAACTAGAGATGCATAATTGATCTGAGACCCGGAGAAGAACCATATAGCCCCAGATGGCCAGCCCATAGAATCATAAGATATAATAAATCTTTTTTTTTTAACTTACTATGCTTTAGAGTGGTTTACTGATACAACAAATTTCCATTTTTATCTACCAAATTAGCAAATAATTAAAAGAAAAAAAAGACACTAATGACTAATGAAGAAACGGTTAGCAAAATTTAATGTTAGGAGCATAATTGGAATATAATCCATTGGGGTTGGCGTGTCTTAATGACCCTGTGGTAGCCTTGGTCCACAATTTCCTTTTTATTGCCTATTCCTATGCTAGAGTTTCCCTCTGGATGAAGAGAATGTTTTCTCTTAAATATCTTCATCCACCAACCAGAGCTCAAGCTCGATTTCAAATAGGCCAATCCAACTGCAATATTAAAGAGGTTCTAGGGGGTCCCTGGGTAGCTCAGCAGTTGAGCATCTGCCTTGGGCTCAGGTCGTGATCCTGGAGTCCTGGGATCGAGTCCCACATCAGGCTCCCTGCATGGAGCCTGCTTCTCCCTCTGCCTGTGTCTCTGGCGCTCTCTCTCTCATAAATAAATAAATAAATAAAATATTTTTAAAAAATAAAATAAAGAGGTTCTAGATGTATGGATTATTTAAAGGCTAGGAATTGAAAGAGGATCCCATACTCTCTAACATTATGACTCAGTCTCTTCACCAGACGAAAAGGATTCTAGATTATACAGATGAGGAACAATTTTAAGTGAACCGTCATTTATTTCAGTCTCAGAGACACTGTAATCAATTAGCCTCCACCAAAGATCTCTGTGGGTTAAGTTATTCTGACAAGCTTTGGGTTTATTGCCTATTATGATAACCACACCCAGTGGCATCTAGCGATCAAGTGCTCTTATCATTCATTACTCTGCCTCAACCACTCCATTTCAGTGATTGTATTTTCTGTCTTTGTCCCCTGCCTATAGAGAACCACCAATACAGCAATACAGCTCTTTCCAAGGATGCTGTTTTCACCTTCACCAATTTATATTTTATTGCCATAAGGAAGGGAATATTTTCGAGGCCTCCTCAGGGGACATAGTTGTGAGCTGGGTAAGCCAGTCACACATGATAAATCCACTCCAACATCCTCATTTCTCTAAGCATTTTAATTCCTTATTTCACATAGTGCCAAGGTATTGCTGGCATCCCAACTTCAGTTCATACAGGCCACCGTTAAGTACAAATTTTAGTCAAACAACGAAGCAAACAGAACAAGCTGCTTGAATCCAGAATATATGGCAAGGGCATTCTTGTTCATTAATTCAGCTCCATCTAAAATTACTTTGATCCCTGTTCTGTTGTTGCACTTGGTTATTGTTGTTATCCCCATTCCCCTCAAAATCAGATAACACTCAAGATTTTGTGAGTTCAGTCACTATTAAAAACTTCAGGAATTACAAGAGGGATCTCAGGGCTGTTACACAGTCTTCCACTATTCTCTTGCCCTCCCCTTTCTACTCCAGATATTTTTCAGACGCCCATGTTCCCAATAAATTAGACAAATGAAATAGACAAGCTCCTATAAAGACTCCTAGAAAAATGACTCAAAAGGAAAGAAAATCTGAACAGATGTATAACAAGGAAAGAAATTGAATTAGTAATCAAAATACTATCTACATTCCACACAAGAACTGATACAAAAATTTTCATAGCAGTATTATTCATAATAGCCAAAAGTACAAACAATACAAATGTCCATGAATTGGTGAATGGATAAATAAAATGTAGTATATTTATTCAATATAATATTATTTAGCAATAATAATATTAATATAACAATGTATAAAATGAATAACAAGATTCAGTAATAAAAGGGACCATAGCATTGATACATCCTACTACATGGATGAACCTTGAAAACATTATGCTAAATGAAAGAAGCCACAGGACTACATATTGTACGGTTTATATAATATTTATATAAAATTTCCAGAATAGGCAAATAGAGTGTTTGCATAGAGGTAGAAGAATTGGGGGAAATGGAGGTTGACTGCTAAGAGTATGGGGTTTTTATTTAAAGTGATTAAAATGTTCTAAAATTGATTATGGTGATGGTTTCACAATTCTCTGGCTATATTAAGACATTTTGAATATTTCTTTGCTTTAAATGGGTTAATTACATGGTATGTGAATTACATCTCAATAAAGTTATTACAAAAAAGAACTATTCCCACAGATTACTTTTTCTGCTTCAGTTAGCCTTTGAAGAAGTATAACTCTGGCCTCTGTTCTCACTGCTCCTTTTGCTCCTTCCAATATTATTAAAATGTCAAATGTCAGAGTGATAAATATATTGGTCATAAGAATGAGATAGAGGCAAAACTGACAGCCAGAGGAAATACTAACTCTATATGAAATACAAGACTTTCTTGACACAATATTTATGCTGTCTGCAAGACTCATTTTAGACCCAAAGACACCTCCAGATTTAAAGTGAGGTGGTGGAAAACCATTTATCATGCAAATGGACATCAAAAGAAAGCTGGAGAGCAATTCTTATATAGGAAAAATTAGACTTTAAACCAAAGACTATTATAAGAGATGAGGAAGGACACTACATCATAATTAAAGGGTCTATCCAACAACATCTAATATAAATATTTACACTCCTAACATGGGAGCAGCCAATTATATAAGCTGATTAATAACAAAATTAGACACGTCAGTAATACAATAATAATAAGGGACTTTAACACCTCACTCACTGCAATGGACAGATAATCTAAACAGAATATCAACAAGGACTTTGAATGACATACCGCAACAGATGGACTTCATAGATATATTGAGAACATTCCATCCTAAAGCAACAAAATACACATTCTTCTTGACTGCACATGGAACATTTTCCAAATGGATCACATACTAGGTCACAAATCAGGTCTCAAGTGGTACAAAAAGACTGGGATCATCCCTTGCATATTTTTGGATCACAATGCTTTCAAACTGGAACTCGATAACAGGAGGAAATTTGGAAAGAACTCAAATACATGGAGGCTGAAGAGCATCCTACTAAAGAATAAATGGGTCAACCAGGAAATTAAAGAATTTATTAAAAATTCATGGAAACAAAAAAAATGAAAACACAATTGTTCAAAACCTTTGGGATACAGCAAAGGCAGTCTCAAGAGGGAAGTATATAGCAATACAAGCCTTTCTCAAGAAACAAGAAAGGTCTCAAATATACAACCTAAACTCACACCCAAAGGAGCTGTAGAAAGAACAGCAAATAAAGCCTAAACCAAGCAGGAGAAGATAAATAATAAAGAGTAGAGCAGAAATCAATGAAATAGAAGCCAAAGGAGCAGTAGAAGAGATCAAGGAAACTAAGAGCTGGTTCTCTGAAAGAATTAGTAAGATTGATAAACCCTTGGCCAGACTTATCAAAAAGAAATGAGAAAGAACCCAAATAAATAAAATGATGAATTAAAGAGGGGAGATCACAACTAACATTGAAGAAATACAATTATAAGAACATATTATGAGCAAATCTATGCCAACAAATTAGGCAATCTGGAAGAAATGAATGCACTCCTAGAGATGTATAAACTACCAAAACTGAAACAAAAGAAATAAAAAACCTGAACAGAGTCATAACCAGCAAGGAAATTAAAGCAGCAATCAAAAATCTCCCAACAAAGTAGAGTCCAGGGCTGGGTGGCTTCCCAGGGGAATTCTACCAAACATTTAAAGAATTAATACCTATTCTTCTGAAGCTGTTTCAAAAATAGAAATGGAAGGAAAACTTCCACTTTCTGAGACCAGCATTACCTTGATCCCAAAACCAGACAAAGACCCCACCAAAAAGTAGAATTACAGACCAATATCTCTGATGAACATGGATGTCAAAATTCTCACCAAGATACTAGCCAATAGGATCTGATAGTAATTACAAGGATTATTCACCACAACCAAGTGGGATTTATTCCTGGGCTGCAAGGGAGGTTCAACATCCACAAATCCATCAATGTGATACATTACATTAATAAAAGAAAGTACAATAACTATATGATCCTCTCAATAGATGCAGAAAAAGCATTTGACAAAATACAGCATGCATCCTTTCTTGGTTAAAACTCTGTACAGTGTAGGGATAGAGGGAACATACCTCAAAATCATAAAAGCCATCTATGAAAAGCCCACAGTGAATTTCATTCTCAATGGGGAAAAACTGAGAGCTTTACCCCTAAGGTCAGGAACAAGGCAGGGATGTCTACTATCGCCACTGCTATTCAACATAGTACTAGAAGTCCTAGCCTCGGCAATCAAACAACAAAAAGAAATAAAAGGCATCCAAATTAGCAAAGAAGAAGTCAAGCTCTCACACTTTGCAGATGACATGATACCCTATATGGAAAAACCCAAAAGACTCCACCCCAAGATTGCTAGAACTCATACAGCAATTCAGCAACGTGGCAGGATACAAATTCAATGCATAGAAATCAGTGGCATTTCTATACACTAACAATGAGACTGAAGAAAGAGAAATTAAGGAATCAATCCCATTGACAATTGCACCCAAAACCATAAGATACTGAGGAATAAACCTAACCAAAGAGGTAAAGGTACTCAGAAAACTATAGGACACTCATGAAGAAATTGAGGAAGACACAAAGAAATGGAAAAACATTCTATGCTCATGGATTGAAAGAATAAATATTGTTAAAATTTCTATGCTACCTAGAGCAATCTATACATTCAGTGCAATCCCTATCTAAATACCATCAACTTATTTCACAGAGTTTGAACAAATAATCCTAATATTTGTATGGAACCAGAAAAGACCTCGAATAACCAAAGGAATGTTGAAAAAGAAAATCAAAACTGGCAGCATCATAATTCCATAATCCAAGCTATATTACAAAGCTATAGTCATCAAGACAGTGTGGTACTAGCACAAAAACAGACACACAGATCAATGGAGCAAAATAGAGAACCCAGAAATGGACCCTCAACTCTATAGTCAACTAATCTTTGACAACGCAAGAAAGAATATCCAATGGGGAAAAAAAGTCTCTTCAACAAATGATGTTGAGAAAATTAGACAGCCACATGCAAAAGAGTGAAACTGGACCATTTCCTCACACCATATACAAAAATAGACTCAAAATGGATGGAAGACCTAAACATGAAACAGGAATCCATCAAAATCCTAGAGAAGAACAAAGGGAGCAACCTCTTTGACCTCAGCTGCAGTAACTTCTTACTAGACACATCTCCAGAGGAAAGGGGGGGAAAAGGTGAATATGAACTATTGAGACTATCAAGATAAAAAGCTTTTGCACACACACAAAAAAAGCTTTTGAACAGCAAAGGAAACAGTCAACAAAACCAAAAGACAACTGACAGAATGGGAGAAGATATTTGCAAATGACATATCTGATAAAGGGCTAGTATCAAAAATCTAGAACTTATCAAACTCAACATCCAAAGAACAAATAATCCAGTCAAGAAATGGGCAGAAGACATAAAGAGACATTTCTCCAAAGAAAACGTACAAATGGCCAACAGACACATTAAAAAAATGCTCCACAACACTCGACATCAGGGAAATACAAATGAAAACCACAATGAGATACCACCTCACACCAATTAGAATGGATAAAATTAACAAGTCAGGAAACAACAGATGTGGGAGAGGATGTGGAGAAAGGGGAACCCTCTTACACTATTGGTGGGAATGCAAGCTGGTACAGCCACTCTGGAAAACAGTATGGAGGTTCCCCCAAAAAGTTGAAAATAGAGCTACACTATGACCCAGCAATTGCATTACTGGCTAATCATCCCAAACATACAAATGTAGTGATCTGAAGAGGCACCTGCACCCCAATGTTTATGGCAGTAATGCCCACAATAGCCCAATTATGGAAAGTGCCCCAATGTCCATTGACAGATGAATGGATAAAGAAGATTGGTATATATATATATATACAATGGACTCTACTCAGCCATCAAAAAGAACAAAATCTTGCCATTTGCAATGACATGGATGGAATTAGAGGATATTATGCTAAGCGAAATTAGCCAATCATAGACAATTATTATATGATCTCACTCATATGTGGAATTTAAGAAACATAACAAAGGATCATAGAGGAAGAGAGGAAAAGATAAAAGAAGACAAAATCACAGAGGAAGACACTCTATAAGAGACTCTTAATCATAGGAAACAAACAGGGTTGTTGGAGAGGTTGAGGAAAAGGGATAGGGTAGGTGGGTTTGGGACATTAAGGAGGGCACATCATGTAATGAGAACTGGGTGTGATATAAGACTGATGAATCACTGGCCTCTACTTCTGAAACCAATAATACACTTTATGTTAATTAATTGAATTTAAATAAAAAATGTTTTAAAAGAAAAAAATAAAATCAGTTGGACTTGAGAAAACCTCTACTTGGTAAATACCACAAATTTTTCAATATTAGAAATATAAGAACTTAGGAATTTAAACATATAACTTAAATTTTAAACTTTAAAAATATCCCTTTATTAATTTTTTTAATTAATTAACTTTTAATTAATTATTTTTAATTCAAGTTATACAACTTTATTGTAAACTAAATAGGTAATACAGATAAGCAAAAAGAAAACTTTTTAAGGGGCACCTGGGTGCTCAGTCAGTTAAGTGTCTGCCTTCAGCTCAGGTCATGATCTCAGGTCCTGTGATGGAGCCCCACACCTTTCTTCCCAATGGGAAGTCTGCTTCTCCCTCTGCCCCTCCCCTGTTCCTGTGCTCTCTCACTCTCTCCCTCCCTCTGAAATAAATAAATGAAGTCTTTAAAAAAGCTTTTTATAAGGATCCCTGGGTGGCTCAGTGGTTTGGCGCCTGCCTTTGGCCCAGGGTGTGATCCTGGAGTCCCGGGATTGAGTCCCACATCAGGCTTCCTGCATGGAGCCTGCTTCTCCTCTGTCTGTGTCTCTGCGCCCCCCTTCTCTGTGTGTCTCTCATGAATAAACAAATAAATAGATCTTTTAAAAAAACTTTTTATAAAAATCACACATATTAAAATCAGTCAGAATACTGTTATCATTTTATCACTTTTTCTATGCAAGTATACACATGCAAACACATGGGATTGTACTGCAGAGTACTTGGAGATTCGTGAGTTGTATCTTCTACTCACATCATATTAAGAAATCTTTTCATATTAATACACAGTTTTATCATCTTCTCAATTACTGTATAGTATTCATTTTTACAGACACCTTAATTTGTCATCTTTTATTGCCATTTACGTTATTCCCTGTTTTTCTTTTTTACAAACAGTATAAAAATAACATTCTTGTCTACCCATCTTTATATGTATGTTGAATTATTGCCTTGGGATAGTGATTAGAGGTGAAATTTTTGAGCTAAATAATATATATATATGGATATGATATATATTGCCAAATTTCTCGGAAGGATAATTCCATCAGTAACAACCTTTAGTTATGTAAGGTGCCTGCTTTCCCACATCTCAGCCAAGATCATGTGTCTGCAATCTTTTATCCTTACTATTCTGAGAAAGGATATCCCATTATTATTTTAATTTGCATTTATTTGTTTCACATGTTTTAATGTTTCACCTGTCTCTTCATTAGTAAGTTTACCATTCACAAGTAAACTTAGTCCATTTTTATTAGTTTTATTTTTCTTATCTACAATAGCTCTTTAGATGCTAAGGATATTAATCTTTTCTCTGTTGTGGCTGTTATAAATATATTTTTTCCCATTTTAAAGACATTTTTACAGTGCTTTTGCCACAGAGAACTTCTATGGTCAAATTTCTTCAAATTTTTCAGTCTTTCCTTCTGATTTCTCCTCAGGGAATGCTTAGAAAGTCCTCCCTAGATTAAGACATTATACCTACAGTTTCTCCAACAATATTTTTTACTTCAAATATTCAAATATTTAATCCATCTAGATTTAAATAGAGTTCCAAATGAATTTTTCCACATCATTAACCAAGTGTCTTAGCATCAGTTGTTAATTTCATCTTTCACCACAAATTTGAGATGCTGTTTTTCTCATATATTCCAATTCCTATAAACACAGCAGTCTGTTTCTCTACTCTTACTTCTCCCCTGGGCTGTTTCTCTACTCTTACTTCTCCCCTGGGCTGTCTTTCTGCAACTAGATCCTTGCATTTACTGGGCTATTCCTCCTCCAACACCAGGTCTCCCTCAGCTGAGCAGTCGCAGCATTGGCTACATTCCCCTGACACTTCCAGTCTTCCCTGAGGTGAGGCAAAAAAAAAAAAAAAGACTTCTCTCCCTATGATTTGTGCTCTGTTACATGGCAGTCACAGACAGGTTACTTGGGTCACAACAAACTGCACAGTTTAATGACTTATTGTTTTTGTTTTGGCCAATAATCACAGTCCTTTGTTCTTTCTAGCATAGACTATTATTCATTCAATAGAAGACCACCAGGGTACTTGGATCAGGATATTGTCAAGTAAGGGCTACCATGCCATCTATACCTAAAATCACTGCTCCTCACCCAAACTTTAGATGTTGTTGAGCCTGGTTTTCCACGTCTCCCATTGTAGAAGGCAATGTTCTTACAATGCCCTAAAAGGCCTAAAAGGCCCTACATGAGCTGGCCCACCTTTTTCTCTTTAATCTCATTTCCTACAACTTCCTTGACAACTTCCACTTCATTCACACTAACATCCTCACTATCTTTTCAACTCTCCTGTCAGGGCAGGCAGGTCCTAGCAGGACGTTTGTACCAGCTGTTCCCTCTTCCTGGAACTCTCTTCCCTCAGATATCCACATGGATCACTTCCTTCATATTTTTGCTGACATGTCACCTTGTAAAAGATGTGTACTCAAACTACCTGTTATGGACTGAATTATGACCCCCTAACTCATATGTTGAAGCCTTAACCCCTAATGTGGCTATATTTGGAGACAGGGTTTATAAAAAAGTAACAAATGTTAAATGAGGTCCTAAGGGTGGGGCTTTAATATGATAGGGCTGCTGTTCCTTATAAGAAGAGGAAGACGGGCCGCCTAGGTGGCTCAGTCGTTGAGGGTCTGCCTTTGGTTCAGGACATGATCCCGGGGTCCTGGGATCGAGTCTCGCATGGGGCTCCCTGCGGGGAGCCTGCTTCTCCCTCTGCCTGTGTCTCTGCCTCTCTCTCTGTGTGTGTCTCTCATGAATAAATACATTAAAAAAAAGAAGAAGAAGAAGAGGAAGAGACACCAGAGCTCACTCATGTGCTCTTGTACTCTGTCTCACCACCCATGTGCAAAGAGGAAAGGTCATATGAGAACATAGCAAAAAGATAAGCATTTATGCAACAGGAAAAGAATCCTCACTAGAAACCAAATTTTCCAGCACCTTGATCATTTTTGACTTCCATAACTGTGAGAAAATGAATGTCTGTTGTTTAAGCCACCCAGTCTGTGGTAGTTTGTTATGGCAGTCCAAGCAGCCCAAGACACGACCCCATCCATATGTTAACACCATCACCTTGTGTGCTTGTACTGCTAATCTCCCTTATTTGTTCTACCCTAGCCCTTAATATCTTCTAAAATAATCTAAAATTTACTTTTTATTATTTTAATTGTTTATTGTCTGTCTTCTTCCACTAGAGTATAAACTTATGGGTGCAAAGAGTTCTGTTCCTTTTATTTATTGATGTATCCCAAGCATATAAAACTATAACTGTAGCATAGAAGACTCTCAATAAATATCTGTTGAATAAATAAATGAACCACAGCAGACTCCTTCTTCTTTTAAGGTAAATTTTCTCTCAGAAGCCCAATTCCCTATCCCAGTCCATCAGGTGGCATTGTTGTAAGACCATCCTACCTCGAGGACACAATTTGAGTTCTTTGTCCAGATTGGTCCTCAGCTCCCTTGACAACCAGTGCAAGGCAATAAATACTGAACTGTAATTGACTCCTGCCAAAGCCCCACTGGAAAACAATGTAGAATGTGCCTTGGAACTATTCCTCCATCAGACAGGAAGCATTTATGGGTCCACTCTTGTAGCTCTTTATTTCAGAGTAACATCCAGAGGTGTTAACTTCCATGCCCCATTCTATGCCATATGTGCAGACTGAACAAGATGTAAGAGTAACTTGAGATGATCCTTCAGCATGCACAGGAAATGGCCATGACAACTACTGCTGAAATCATAGGAAGGCAGAGGGAATGGAGTTTGGGGGCACAAGTCATTAACTACATTTGGTTACCATAAGTTACATTTTAAGAAGAGCTTTAGTATCCCACGGTCAAACTATTTCTATTTCTATATATTCTATTACTAACATTTCATTTTCATTATATAAAATGAACTTTGCTGGAAGGATGCGATCCATAATATGCCACACCAAACCCACACCTGAGAAGAATACAGTTGCTCTTTGGACAGAAAGTTAGTTTGTGGTTCTCATTCCACCTTTTTTCTTTAAAGATTTTATTTATTTATTCATGAGACACACACACACAGAGAGAGAGAGAGAGAGAGAGGCAGAGACACAGACAGAGGGAGAAGAAGGCTCCATGCAGGGAGCCGGATGTGGGACTCGATCCCAGAACCCCAGGATCACGCCCTGGGCTGAAGGTGGTGCTAAACTGCTGAGCCACCCGGGCTGCCCTCAATCCACATTTTCATCAACAATGTCACTTGTTGAATTGTGAGACTTCTTCCTCATCCACATTGGCTCTTCCTCCTGGTAATCTTCAGTCTATAGGTAAAGGTATTACCCATGATTCCTGCTCCTCAGGGGACAAGGCATGTGTGATATTACACCACGAACTGCCTTAGTATCTCAAGGTCAAACTATATCTACTTCTCAGAAGACTCTTCCTTCTCTTTTATTAATTAAAACTATTGCACCAACTCACTAAAATGGTACAGTATCCACGAACAACTGTTCTTTGCTCAGAGCAAAATATCTCCAAGTGAGGACTTCATCTGAGCACATAGTGTTCATCATTTTTCTAGAAAATCACAACTAAATCAATCCCATATTTGAAGGGTGCAAGAAGCTTAGTAAATGGAAAAAATAAAGTACCTGCAAAAGGTGCAGAGAGAGGAAGAACTCAAGAATGCACAAAGAAATCTTCAGAAGCTTACTTCTGGACAACATTTATGGTTGGAGGAAGAAGATGCTTAGAAAATATTTGTGTCTATAACCACCTAAAATATCATGTCTGGTATTTTTAGATGCAAAACTAACTCTTGAATAAGGAATGCTCCTGGCTAGGAGGAAATGCCTGGCGTGTAGTAGGTATTTAATAGGTGTGTATTTGTTAAAAGCACAATACATCTTTCAATTTAACCCCTGATTCTACACCTGAGAAAACAACAGCTACTTTAGACTTGGTATTCCCCAAGCATTCTTCAGATTTAGGCTCATGCAGAATCGAACACATCATGGTCTAGGCAATGTGCTAGATGCTTCAATATAAGTTTATTTCATTGAGCCTTCACCCAAACCTATTATTTGGTAGATGAGAATATTAGAGGTCAGAGAAGTTTAGTCTTTTGCTCAAGGTCACATAGTTAGAAAATGTACAGCCAAGATTCCAACTGCAAGCTCGGGGAGTGGGTGTTTGTTTGTTTGTTTGTTTGTTTGTTTGTTTAAAGGCCTTAAATTCCTTTACACTCCTTTCATGAAGAGGGAATTGCTCTAAAACTCCTTGCCTTGAATCTAGGCAGGCTTGTAACTGCTTTGACCACAAGAGAAAGATGAAAATGATGCTGTGTGATTATTGCTGAGGCTAGATCATAAATGCGCCTTGCCCTGGCTCTCTGGGAGCACTTCTGTCATCCAGAAGCTCCCTCTTTGGACTTCCCCTCTCAGGACCCAGCCTCATACTGTGAGAAGCCCAAGCTACATGGAGAGCCATGTGTTGGTCATCTGATCAACAATCCTGCTGAACCCAGCCCAAACCCCAGACATATGAGGGAAGAAGCTTCCAGATGATTCCAGCCCCCAGCCACTCAAGTTATCCCAAACTAAGGACCCACACATCATGGATCAGAGACAAGCCACACTCACTGTGCCATGTCTGAATTTGTGAACCCCAGAAGCTATGAGCATAATAAAATAGTGGTTGTTATTTACACCAATAATTTGGGATGGTTAAGCAGCAATACTAACTGTAACAGAAACCTTTCCCCAAACTTTAAATATTCAATGCATTTATAATGACACACAATCCCATAAAGTCTCACAAGATCATAAAAAAACCATGACTGCCACCCAGATCCCTCTAAACTAGAGGGGCGTAGAAAGCAAAGTCTGTGGCCCAAACTCTGATCTGGGTTTTGTTTTTAAAACTCTGGCCTCAGAAATGTCTCACTCCTTATTAGACCTTTCTAGTATCTTTTTCTACCTAGTACTTTGTCTTGGTCCCACAAAGTATCTTTTTCCCTTCTGATCCTTCCTAGCACTAAGACTTCTATGTTCTTTCTTTACAGTTCTCCTTCTGTGTCCCTAAAAGCAGGAGGGAAAAATATAGTTTCTCTTGCTCTCAGTCTCAAGACTGGATCACCAACCCTACTTCAGTTGAAATCACTATTTTCCACACATATCCGAGCCCACTCACCCTTGAGGTCTGCCTCCTGTTCTCTCAACACTAAGCATGAGGCCAGGAAGGCACCCATCCTTCTCTCCTCTAACGTCTTCTCCCCTAGAGAGAGCATAAGTGCCAGATCAAGGGTCTATCCAGAGAGGAAAAGCAGAGCATCCTCAGTAATTACTGACGTTCAGTAAAAATTGGATTTTATTAAGACCTTACATTAAATACATGTTGTCATTTTTTTAATTAAGCATGTACTTGCATTAGAATCTCAATCAGATCAAAACAATTAACTGACCATAGAAAACACAATTCAAGATAACTATTCTAACACTTTCCCAAAATAAAACCAAGGCTTTGGGAGGATCTTTCTGTTTTAGAGACTCTGATCACTTCCCAAACACAGCTGGGGCTGAGCCGGGCGGGGGTGGGGGGGATGGGGGTGGGATTTAAGCTTCACATTGGGAGTGTGTGGTCTCTTATCTAAGCGGGCTGTGTATTCTACATAATGAGAGCTGAAAGGCAATATAATTTAGCATCCCTGGACATAGAGACTAAGTACACATTAGCTAAGACCTAAAATTGTGCTATTCAAGGTTTATTTCTTTGACTTATGGCTTTGTTCTCTTACTTTAAAATGCAAATATCTTATGAGTTACTTACAACTTAGGGACAGTGGCAGGTCTTGCTAACTGCCTACTTATCTATTTTCCCCTTCTTTTCTGGTTACAGAAGTCCAGTTTGGAGGTTAGGCATAGCAATGTGCCCTGATTCCATTTCATCTAGGGGTGGTCATGTGACCCAGGTCTGGTTTCTGAAATATAAATGGATATATAAGTGGCCACCCAGATAGCTTGTTAAAAAGGGAAGACTTATAAAAACAATAGCTCTTTCCTTTTTCCATTCTTTCTTCCTGAAAGATAAACGCAAGTAGTGGAGGCACAGCAGCCACACTGCAAACCCAAGGATAAATAAGAGATAGAGGTTACAATGGCAGAGTAGGAAGATAGAAGGAACCTAATTTGTTGATGGCATTACAAAACCTCCATACTGGTGCCAGAGTCAGCTTATCTTGTCCCAAATGGAGGGTGGGGGGAGAGTTGGCTTTTGAGTCGTGGCTCTAGAGAGAAGTTTGTTTCTCTAATGGATGCAATGTTACAAAGGTTTAGGAAATCATACAGGGAGTGAGTTTTGAAACAAGCAAGAAGGTACAGAGAAGTTATGGGCTTTAAGAACTGTATGAATAAAAGGTGTCCCTGAAGAAGAAAACCATGGAAGTGGAATGTATAGGGCCATGAAGATCAGCTTATCATGAATAACTTAGGTTTTACCCTGCAACAAGCTAAATGGAGAAATAATTCCATGATCTTCTATTAGTGGGAGAAAAGAAAGTATTTCTTTATAGTATCTTTATGAAACAATAACCTGAATACTCAACATGCTTATGCTTAAGGATAAGTTTTCTGGGACAAATCACAATTCTAGTCAAGAGGCTTTCATAAACAACATAGAAGGCCAAAATTTTCTGAATAGTGTCTCCACAGGAACTGGTGTGGAGTACGAATTCACTAATAAAAATGACATTGAATTGCTATTTTTGTTCTCCTGAAATGCAGTTATTATTGGCTGGATATTGGCAGTGCATAAGTTGGTAAAAACATTACCTAGGACCACTTAAATTTTTTGCCAAGAGCTTTGTTATTTAAGAGCTAAGACATCAATCACTCTAAAGAGAAGAATATGATCCAATTTTAATATTTAACCTAAAATATTTATGCCAACTTTGACTTATTTCATGAGGATTTCATGCATAAAATCAAAGACAAGCCAAGGTTCAAAATGGTGGACAATTACCTTTAGCTTGGAATTATCTGTCCTATTTACTACATCTCTTTTAGGAAAACATTGCTGAAAGTTGTAGGTACCTTTTGTGAAATCCCTCCAGCCAATCATTAAGTGGGAATCGAATAAGTCACAGTGCTTTCAGTTTAACTCCACAAAGAATTTTCCCATTCTGTGGCACTGGAGTTGAGCAGTGCTTCTCCAACTGTAATATGCAATATGACTCATCCAGGGCTCTTGTGAAAATACAGGTTCTGATTCAGTACATCCAGAGTGAGGCCTGAGATTCTGCATTTCTAATAGGCAATGATGATGATGCTGGTCCATGAACCATGAACCACACTTTGAGTATCCAGGAAGTAGAGCATGGGCTAACCTGGCTGCTCCTCAGAATCATTTAGGGATCTTGTTTAAAAAAAATAAAATAAAACAAACCCAAAGTCTTGGGCCACATCCGGCTCTACAAATTCAGAATCTCCGGGAAAGAGGTGCAGGAGTTTGTATTATTAACCATCTCCCCAGGTGATTCCTATTCAGCCATAAGCTGCACCTGGTCTGCAATGAGTATAGCAGCATGTCTCAAAGAGGAGCTGTGCACCCCCTAAATCAGAATTGCCTGAGGAGCTTGAGGATTGTGCAGATACCTCTCTGCAAATACCTCCCTTCTGCTGCCTAGGAAGGAGGCAAAGGGTGGAGGGAGTAGAGAAAATAAGGAGATGGTATAAAAAGGGAAATTGACGTCATTTCAACTCCCACCTGGCAGGAGTAGAGAGGGCCAATTCTCCTGGAAGTGACAGCATGGAACGCGCCTCCCGCTGCCTGACCACCTGCACCTCCTTCCTTCTCTTCCTCTCCCTGGCAACTGCCCCAGCCAAAGCTGCCCCTCAGGGGCTGCTGGGAGGCCTAGTTAGAGAGGAAGGAGAGGAATGAAGAGGAAAGAGATAGGGGAGGGGGGCCTTGAAAAATAAAGTGAAAGTAAAGGAATTACAAACAGCCTTCAGCTTCTGTTCATATTGCAATTCAATCCAATGCAAATAAATACCTATTTCAATATCTGTACTTGCTGAAATGATAATAATGTATTATCTGGCCAAAAGAGTGCATTCCAATTACGTAAAATTGTGTCTATGTGTAGAAAAAAGGTCTGGAAGGTTATGAACTATATTAATCTCCTAGTGGTGGAATTCAAGGTATACTAATCTGTATTGTTCGAGTGTTTCACGCTAAGCATGAATTATTTTTATAATGACATGAATAATAAAGCCGTTTTCATTTGGGGGAACAAAAACAAGCTTTCACAGTGCTAACATAGTATAGGAGACAGACCAAGGCAAATACAGGCCCTTCCTTTGGGAAGCTCACAAACTCAGTAGTCTGACTCATGAATTCTGAGTTGCAGAGATATACAGCTAGGTGACCCCGCAATAGACATCAGGGCTGGCCTGTCCTGTAAAAGGTGGCATTTCTCCTGAAAGTCCAAGATGGATCCCAAATGTCTGTTATTGAATGCAGATCTGAATAGGAGTTTTAATGCATTCAAGGAGAGAAATGTATCAAGGTTAATTAGTGTAAGTAAAGTAGCTCTGGGGGGATATGTATGGGTCAGAGGCATCTATGAAAAGCAACTGTAATGCTACAGAAAGATTGCACTCTGTGGCTATAACATGGGATGAGCCAAGAGCTCTGCTGGAGATTAAGCAAGTAAACCGGAGACCTTATCAAAGATGGAACCACTCCTGATTGCCCTGGGACTTACTCCTCGTGGTATTGAATTATAATAGAATTGCCACTTGAAAATGAATTAAATAGCAAGTAGACAGGGAACCATGATCTCAGCAGAAGTTTCATCCATCAGACAAAAGATGAGCTCATGAGAAGAATCAGGGCTATGATGGGTCTGCTTGCTTGGGAATTTCTTGGGTACTGCAGCCCTGTGGTATCTCCCACTGGCTTAACTGTGATCATGGAAAATGAAAAATAAAATGTTTGTGAGTCCAGTCTCCTGCGTAAAGCATGAGGAGAAAAAGAAAAATAGAAAGCAGCCTGGAAGGAGAGGAGAACGTAAAGAATTAAATCACCCCTAGGATTTCGAAAGCTGGGTCAGCAAAACTCCCTGAAACTCCAAGTTTCTGAACTTGCGCTTTGGCCATCCACAAACTAAAGAGATTTTTCTCTTTTAGTTTCCTATACCTATTGCTTTTTATTAGTTCAAACTTCAGCAGGGAGCACTAGTTTGTTAAATGATAAGTATGAACTTAAATATGAGAACAAAAATGTTTACACCATTCCAAGGCACCTTTTTAAAAAAAGATTTTATTTATTTATTCAGGAGAGACAGAGAGAGAGGGGCAGAGACACAGGCAGAGGGAGAAGCAGGCTCCATGCCCGGAGCCTTACATGGGACTTGATCCCAGGTCTCCAGGATCACACCCGGGGCTGGAGACAGTGCTAAACCGCTGAGCCACCTGGGGCTGCCCCCAAGGCACGTTCTTAACGGTGGTAGATAATGCAGAAAAAAAGGAGGACATTCCACTCCGGGGCTGCATGACACACTTTCACTTCAGAAAATCCCAGCCACCTTCATCAGTGACTTGGGAGGAAAAGCTATCTGCTAAGGCTCAAGGTAAAAGAGAAATGTTTCTGGGAGATGGGAATGAGATGAGGAAAGTGGAGGAGGAAGATCAATGTGGAGACAACTGATTATAATACAGTGTCATGACAGGTAGGCCCAGTGGCCATCTCTGGGTCATTTACTGCCTTCTCCTGATATTTTCATTGTTTTTTCCTGGATACTCAGGAAGTAGGGAGTTGCAAAGATAGTTATCATGCCTAAGGCTAATTTTCCTGCTAGAAAAAGGTAGGATTTACTAGGTTCTCTGCAGTGACTTTGAAAATATCTGTGATACAGCGTCAACAGCTGAAGTCCAAAAAAGTATCTCTAGGTGGGGGACATGAGTGATCAAAAATAGGAGATGAGAAATAGTCACTGCTTTGTTTGCCACCAGCGTTAATTACACTAGTGCTTTTACAGTTTAAAAGAACGGGGGATCCCTGGGTGGCACAGTGGTTTAGCACCTGCCTTCGGCCCAGGACCTGATCCTGGAGTCCCAGGATCAAGTCCCATGTCGAGCTCCCTGCAAGGAGCCTGCTTCTCCCTCTGCCCCCCCCCCTCTTTCTCTTTCTCTTTCTCTTTCTCTTTCATGAATAAATAAATAAAAATCTTTAAAAAAAAAAAAAAAAGAAAGAAAGAATGCTGCATTTAGGAAGGTTTGGCTGATATTATTTCCATATCTCTCAGGGTCTGAGATCTAGAACACCTGAATGCCTCCCTTGAGAAAGCTGCTAGTTAAGCCCTAACTCCCCAGGCAACATCAACCTAAAATATCCCTACAGACAAAAAAAAATGGTTCTGGATCAAGATTGTGATCTTCCTTCCTCATTCTCAGGCCCATCAGGAGAGATCTCTGAGTAGTTACGCAAGGAAATTTGCCACTTGACCATTATCTGCTTGCAGATCCAAAGTTCTACAAGACCTCTTCCAAAATGAGGTATGTAGAGTATACATGCTTGTGGGAAATGCTGGGTGTTAAATGCAACCATCATAAGCCTAATTATTGTTCATTAATCATGGTCGTAAAGTCTGACCTCAAGAGATTCATTGGTCCTGGCTACTCAAAGTGTGCTTTCTGAACCAGCAGCAGCATCTAGGGGCTTGTTGGAAATGCAGAGTCTCAGGCCCTACCCCAGACCTACAAAATCAGAATCTACATTTTAGCAAACCCCTCAGGTGCTCTGGGTGGATTTCTAAGTGTGAGAAGCACTACTCAAGATTCTGTCTTGAGGAGGTCATTTTCATCAAGTTCTATTCTTAATAGGAAACAGGTTGAGAAGTAAAATGCTCAACAGAGCTATGAATACTAACCAGGAAAATGTGAAGTTTTTAGTGAATATTGAAAGCAAGCCAACAATGACAGTTTACAAAGGCTAATAGACCCTGCCCTGAGAGGTCAAAAGGCAGATGCTACAAGGAGAGTGGCTCTAATTATGAAGATGGGTCTTTCGACGTGGCCAGTCACTGCACACTACCCCCTTCCTCTCCTGCTTCCAGTCTTTAACTAAAATGCCACATGGTTCTTTTGGCAGAATTAGCTCCCAGATTTGCAGTGGGAATTAGACAAGAACATTGTCTCCCTTCCTTGAAGATGCAGGGATGGGGGCTAGAGCAGGCAACAGGGAGCACTTTGGAGGCCAATAGTCAGCAAAACGGAAACTGGAGAAGGGGTGCCAAGATATTAATGCCAGAGGAAACACAAGGGCACAAACCTGTGAGAGAGGGAGGTGAGTGATGTATTGCCAGGCATCTGAGACCAGAGGGGCAAGAGCTGCTGGGGACTTGATAAGAAACCAAAGGTGGGAGGACAGAATTGTCTCAAGGTGGGGTGGGGGGCTGCTCTAGATTAAAGCCACTATTTTTGGTTTTATTAGCCAGTGCCTTGTAGATGGGCCCAGCTAAAGAACCAGGGGAACAGCAGATTTAACATGGGAATGAACTGATGAAAAAGGTTGAAACAAGTGTAGAGATAAGTTCTTCCAACATCTCTGGACAGGCTGATGGATCTATTTGAAAGAATTGAGGGATGTGATCTTGAAAATCACAAGTGAGGGTGGAATGTTACCCAAAGAACCAGACCTCACCAAAATACTGAAATAGGTATTTTGCTACCAATATCCTCTCTCTGCTCCTGCCTTTCTTCTTCCTATTCCCTCCACCAACCTACATTCAAACCGCTGGTTTAATATCTGTCCTACCAATTCCTTTAAACTCCTACGTGTCAAGCAATAGACTTGGTGTCCTCTTTCAAGGAGATTGATTTTGTACACTTTGAAAGACCAACCCCCCTTCCAATCCCACAACAGTTATGTCCCCTGAATCCCCTCAAACCACGTTAATAGATATCTAGCTGAAGGCCAGGTTTGTGTACATGACATCCTGAAGGAATAAGGAAGAGGACCTCCAAAACTAGATAAAGGGGCTAAAAGAGATGGATGACTTCAAAATTTCGACCCTGAGTTCTTGAGAAATGGACAAAGTGACTAATAGACTGGGGGCAATGGAGATAATGGATTTTTACTAAATGTAGTGTTGTTTTATCAAAATTCTTTAACAATACTATAATTTTTTAACAATATTATAATTTATTTTAGATATAATCTAGATTTCTTATTCATACTTTTTAGTCTTTTCTTGTTATGACATTTATAATTTTCCCAGGTAATTATCATACCTCCTTTTGTTCTCCTTGAATTTCATGCCACTCAAATGCCCACCAATTACCCCCAGTTGGTTCAAATGCCTGGAATTCCCAGAGAACAGAATTGGCAGGAAACAAATATCCCCAATACTTGAGAGCAGAGAGTGAATGGTGTTTTTTTTTTTTTTAACAATGGTAATTAGAATTCTGTTCTCCTTGTGGATAGTGTAGTTTAACCAATTATGCTGAACTATTCACTTGATGGGGAGAGGGGGAAGAAATACTACTCTCATTATTTTCTGAAAATCTTTCATCTTCATAAGGTTTTGTTTGGCACACACAGATGGTCCTGGTGGCAGTGCAAAACTGAACTCTGCAGCAGGGGACATATTGGCCGAATGGTGCAACTCCCATTTCATGTGTGCCCTCTACATTATTTGTCAAATTAAACATGCTAGTAACATCCATAATTACATGTTGCAAGCAACTGAGCTGTAGTTTGAAGTGTACTTAGATGCTAATCAGACTTCAGGGAATCCCTAGGAACAATGTATTCAAGCCTCCTCTAGCCTCTAGCTTAGATGCCAGTCACAGGTTCTTTTATAATGCCAACATTTTACCCAATAATTTCTAATTACCCCTGATAATTTAGAATGCTTCTTGAAAGAAAAAATAGCAGAAAGCTAATCCATAGGAGGCCTAGAAAACCATTTTCCAGTATTACCAAGTTTATTTTATGTTACTGGTGTCTTTGCAGGCCACATCAAACATGGCAGGGGGTGCAGTTAGACAAAACTTAAGACCTAAGCTATCCTCAAAGATCCTGTGCCTCAGCTTCCCATGCAGCCATTATGAGACTCTGTTCCACCCATGCCCCTTCCCAATTTCAACTACTTCCACTCGTGTTGCCATCATGGTCTCTCTTATGCTTTTAACCTATACACATTTATTGAACATCTATTGTATGCCAGGCACTGTATTGCAGAAACAAATGATTCCTATCCTCAAGATGATCACAATAAAATGAAGGATGCTGATACATGAAGAAATGATTCTAAAACTTGGGGTACCAGCACTTTTGGTGATATAGCTGATGTATTATGAAATACTGAGGAAGGGAACCCCAACCAGCATGAGAAGTGTGCGTTGTATGTGTGTGTCCCCTTGCCTATACATGTGTGTTTGGGACTGTGGGGGATATGACAGGCACTGTCAGTGCCCCACTCATATCTCCTGGAACACCTTTGCCATTTTTGTGCATATCAGTTTCAGGCTGCTCTCACTCCCAGCAGCCAGTACTGTGTCTCTTTGTTGAAGAACAGCTCTCAGGCTGCAAAAGCCCGTGTTGCCTGTGCACATGCACAGAAAGCTTAAGTGTCTAGGAATTTAATTCCCTGGAGGCAGCCCTGTGACTGGTAGGAATGAGGATACAACTACACCAGTCCTTTGCCCCTGACCAAGACAACTCTGATGTGTATCCTACCCTGTCTGCAAAAGCCCCCCATGGGATGGAGCCAAATTTACTCTCCATGGTGATTTTGCAGACTTGTTTGTCTTTTTTCCCTTCTCAATCCCCCTTCCCTATTCCTCTATTAGTTTTTCCTGGGAACCTACTAATAAATGCAGATGAAACAGCATCTCTGGGCCTGCTTATGGGATATCCAAATTAAGACAGAAAGAGTAGAGAAGTCTTCCTTGAGGGTCCATGTAAGCCAGGTCCTGAAGGAATGGAGGGAATTAGCAAGATGAAGGAAGTAAGAGTTTCATCCCACAAGAGGGTGAAAAAGGAGTGCTATGGAAAGAATTTCGGACAAGATGAATGAAAGCATGCAGGTGGAAAACAGCCTGGAATGCACAGGAAGTGACAACCACAACCTAGAGTATAAAGTTTTAGCAAAGGACTGGTCAGTGATAAGTGGGCAGGCATCACATATTCATCTGAGACACGTGATGTACTAGAACCAACTAGCAGCCACTTCTTAAATATTCAGAAATTTTCTAATTGGGATCTTAAACCCATAGCTTGAAATTGGCCATGATGGGAGTATTTATACTATGGGAATTGAAAACACAACAAATTAGAGCGTATTTATTTATTTATTTTAGGGGAAGTGGGGAAGGGGAGAGGGAGAGAGAGAGAATTTTAAGCAGGCTCCACAACCAGCACAGAGCCTGACACAGGGCTCTCTCTCACAACCCTGAGAGCATGACCTGAGATCAAATTAAGAGTTAGATGCTTAACCAACTGAGCCACACAGGCACTCCAGGGTGTTTTTTTTTAAATATAACTGGTTTACTGGCACATTACTTTGCTATGCAAAGAAGATTGCTTTTTACTCCATAGACAGCAATGGGAAGTCCACTGACTTTTTAACAGTTGAGTGATATAGTCAGATTTAGAGTTTAGAGAAAGAAAAGGGCCTGGCCCAAGGCAGCAGTAACAGACATGGAGTATGGGGAATGGAAAGATAAGGAGTTTGTCTGGTTGGATGTGAAAATTGATAGACAGGTTGACTGGGCAGATGGCTGAGCTAGCCTCCAACAGAGCTGGAGAACACAGAAAGAAAAGTTAATTTGGGCAACAAGTTCATTTCTGGAAACATTGAATTTCAGAATTCTGAGGGATTAGGCAGTCATATATATGGATGTGGAGCATAGGCATGAGGCCCAGACAGATCTGGGAGTCTCCACAGCTTCAGTCACTTAAGTGAGCCCTGTCCAGGCCCTGTTGACCAAACCTATTCTCTCCTCCTAGCTGTGGCAGTCTCTGTTGCTGACCACCTAGTCTGTCAGTTTTTATCTGCATTCCTAATTCTTTATGCCACAAGTAGAAAGACACCTCTTCTGAAGGCAGGGCTGCTCTGGCCAGCTGGCCCTAGGTGATTCCACCTCCTCTGGATTTATAGTTCTCTCTCTGTCAGAAGTTCAAGCCAAGGGTCTTAAGATGTCACCGAAAGTGCTCTTCATGTGGCCCAGCTTCTATCCTTAGTTAATGACTCCCCCTTCCCCAAACATGAGCTTGGGTCACAGAGTCACACATTTATTTTTCAACTCTTCCCTCTCTCAGGTGAATTTCCACAACACCTGGCCCCACAGATAGAAGGCAACCTTAGCTTCCCTTCCTTGAGTGAGGGATATGATCATTCCATGGTCTGGAGCCTTAACCTTGGTCTCCCAAGTACCTAGCCTGTTTCCTTTCTGGACCTAGGGAATCTAAGGAAAATGGTATTCTTGGACACTGACCGTGACCTTTTAGTTTCCTGAGGAAGCTTTGACCTTTACTAAATTCCTTCAGTTCACAACAGATTATTAACCTTTGTTCATAAATGTAGATTTCAACCAAATTCTATAGGCATTTCAAGTAATTTTTAAATGAAATGGCATAATAATGTGCTTAATTCCTGTCAGGTCTATCACCTCCAGCCCCAACCTCAACAGAATTGGAAATGGTAAACCAAAGACATTTTGAGAATGAATTTTTGAGGCAAACTTTAATGCCTGCTTACTATAAATAAATTCATCAAAGGAATTCTGGAACTTGTCATAAATTGATGCTGTTATACTTAACTATGAAATAGATCCATTTTCCTAAACTAATAGAGTCCAGGCATATTTTCATTTGTTAGACACAATAAAAAATGTGAGTTTGCAAAAGTATGTAGGTGACCAGATAACTTCAGTAATGACTTCACTGTAAAGCTTGAATTTTATCCTTAATGCTCCTTTTCAATGTAGCACTGAAATTTAGTCAACTGAAGAAAAGCATAAAGGAAAAAATACTCTAAGAAATGCTTAGTAATCTAGAGGGCTTTCATTTAAAAATCTAAAATCCCTACACTAAGCATATTTATATAAAGGATTTTCCATTTGAATTTCTACATTGTTTTTAAACATCTAGCGAAAATAATTTTTAAAATTCAGCACCTAGTGAGCTTTCAAATGGTAGACACTATTTACTTTCATCTTCATACTTAGCTCTAAAATAACTGGATTTTTTTGCCAAAATTTCTCAATATTCTCACATGGGAGCTAAGATAAATCAGGGTAGACTTAATCTCAAAGGGTTCTTTTGGCACTTAGATGTGGCAAGGAGATTTATTTATGAACCATTATCAACAGAAGCGGAGATTGCTCTTAGGACATAATCATCTGCTTTATATAAGTAGGATATAGCTACATGGCAATAAAAACAGAGGATTCACTTATATAAACATGAAAACTTCAACTTATTTAGAGTTTCTCTATTTAAATATACATTATATTAATTTCTAGACTTAATACAAGAAGGTAACTTGGATTGGAATGATTCTCAAAAATATAATAGTTGAATATTTGAACTTGAATTAAAGGAACTGATTGATCAATTACAAACTGGTTTTGGCTTTAGCTTAATAATGTTTATATTAAATAAAGAATAAATTACTATTTCAATATCATTATTATATATACCAGCTTAATGAAGACTTAAGTTTTCTTTTATTCAAAAATAAAGTGAAAAGTCACAAACCAATCCAATATGTAAGATGAATCATTACACATTGGGCAAATTACATCTTATTTTTTCATATGTAGATAATGTTTGAAGAAAAGTGGTAGCTATGGCATAGTGAAAAGACCATTGGCTTCAGAGCAAACATAGCTGGACTTGAGGGCTGGAACATTCACTTTTTAAATAAATAGACAAATTAATTTTACATTTAATTTTGAGCAAGTTTCTTTAAATTGTCTTTAAAATGTTTTCTATGTAAAATCCGTGAAGATTAATATTTATGTTAATATATGTAAAGTCTCTGGCATGATGCCTCAAACATAGTAGATGCTCAATAAATAGTAGCTACCCTGCTTGAAAAAAACAATGGCTTCCCATTCCACTCAAATTAATTAACATGGCTCCAAAGGTCTTTCATGATCTGGTACCCCTTATATCTGATGGCTTTATCTTGTAACATGTCCCTCTTACACTCTCTACTGATGGTCTCCAAAGTGAGGTACATGTACACCAGGAGAGGTATAATAGACCATTTTTGGGTCCTACCTATATCCTTCATACCTTACTACTTTAGTGTACACCAGCCAATTCTAAAAGACAATGTCTTTGGGTACTTTCTCCAAAGTGGCAGAAGGTCACTCAGCCCATTCATGCAAAAAGCTGGAAATGAAAATTTTATGCCTCCTTGGAGCAGTCTTTAACCCGTGACTGAAGGTTGTCAAATACCCAAGCTTCATCATCCCTTAGGAGTGATAAGTATAAGACGTCTATCAAGGACTGTGAAAGGTCTGAGATTTTACCCTGCCTGCAAGCTAGCAGGTTAGCCTGCCACAGTTTCATGGATGCTAACAGAAGTCATATGTCTCTTGGGTCAGAGACAAATGACTTTATGACAGCACAGCAGGCAGTATGAGCTTGGTTTCCCTTGGTTTCCCTTGATACCTAAATCCCATGGGGGTGATGTAGAGTGAGTGGTCCAGGTGGATGCTATACACACAACCAGTCTACTTCATAGCTGAAGGACCCCAAGCTTAGAAACCCCCAATCTTGTAAGGATTTACTAGCAAGACTGCCCAAACTTTATCCCAGAGAAAGACATTCTCTCTGTTATCTAGTCAGGAAACAAATTTGCCCTCGTTCCCTGGACTGAGACATTATCTCTGTATTCTAAGGTTGTTTGCAATGCATACATCCATGAAGACATAGAACAGGACAAAAGCTGTCACAAGACGTGTAGAAAATCATGAGGAATTGTCTCCCAACATCATGCCCTATATCATCACACTTCCCCAGCAGGACTGAGCTCCATGATAGAGCTTGATAATGTTCCCTTGATTGGCTTCCTTCCCTCCTCTAATTTCTCCACTCTCTCTAACAGTTGTTTCCTGAGATCGCCTTCCAAATTAATGACTTGCAGATACCTGAAAAAAATTGGAATGCTACTGGGAAGGAAGAAAAGACAAAATGGATGATGGATCAGTCACCAACAAAGTCCACTAAGCCTTACTTAAATTTCTTCTGCAGGAGTTAGAAGCATTTACTTTAAGCATTATAGTTGAGCTAATCTAAGAAAGCAAACAGAACTATCCTGCATTAATTCAAAATAGACAGTTTTAATTGAAATGCGTCTTGCAGTGTTGCCTGAGCAACTGATTAAATTACTTCCCTGGCATAAACTGCTGAGAAATTCGTTGGTCCCAATCAGATGACCCTGTCAAGGAAGAAAATGGACTTTATGACATATTCTATTATATAGGTTCAGAATAGAATTCAGTGACCCTGCCATCAGTCAAGAGAAAACAAGATTTATTTAGTCATTCCAAACAGTAGGATGTTCCTTATTTTTGAGCCACAATGATAGGATTCACTTTAGTTGCATATATATAAAAACCAGAAACACCATGTTTTTAGGGGATAGCTATAGTTGTAGCCACAAACAAAAATAAAGATGCTTTCAGTTTCCCCAAATGATATTTAGCTTTCTCAACTTCCAGTTTTCATCCCTTTTACATCCTTCAGGTTTAGTCGAGATGTTCTAAATGGCAAGGTCTGTTCTAGGAAGAGCTTTGTTACCGCATCTATAGACAATGCCCTTCTAGTCCATTCTTTCTCAAAGTGTGGTATCTGGACCAGCAGCGGCGTCACCTGGTGAGATCCTCAGGTCCCACTCCAGACCGACAAATTTGGAAACTCTGGGGGTGATGCTTAGCCTCTCTTTAACAAATCTTCCAGATATTTCTAACACGCAGTCATGTATGAGAACCACTGCTTTAGAGTCTCCCCCAAATCCTAATTCCTGTAATGAATTCCATGAATTCTAAGTCAAGGAAAACAGGTACCAGCAGCTTGATCATAAAACTCAGGCTTCATTGTGCAGAGGGTGGATTATCTCAGAGATCATATATTAAAGTCTAGGAACTAGAATATGGACATTGAATCATCTGGTTTTTACCTCCTCCCTTTGATGAGGACTTTAAGTTGTTTGGCTTTCAGTGTTAGTGTTTTTGGCCTCTTTTGTGTTCTAGAAAAGTGACATTATCCTCATTTCATAAAGTGACATTCACATCTTCAAAAAGGTCTTTCCTGATTAACCCCATCTTCCTTTGATGTGACATTTTACTCTGACTTGATCTCCTTTTAAGATTTGCATATTTGTTTTACATGGCATTATTCTTCATTCAAGCCACATGCTTTGAAAATACTCTGAGTAGGTTACATCCATCTGTCAGACTATAGCTCATGGGCACAGACCATGATTTTGTCTCATCTCCTTGGAATGTATTTGGTCTCCATGCCTATGTAGGTCAATGCTATGCCAACCAACAGTGATGTGTGTGTGTGTGCGTGTGTGTGTGTGTGTGTGTTAGCACTACAAGTCTTAAAAAAAGAATGAAAAAAAAAAAAGAATGAAGATAAACTATTCAAATTGTCCTTAAGCCATGCATTCAGGATTAAGTTGCTCCAAATTCCCTACCATCTTCACAATGCTCAACCCTCATCATCCACAATGAATGAAACACATTTAAGAAGTCAATGAGGCAAATTTTTTTTCCAACTGACTAGCCAGAAGAAAAAGCCAGCTCCCATGTGATGGCCACATACCACGATCTGGATCACTGCTGCATTGGTGAGACAAGGGTGACTAACCATCCCAACTTTGCCCAGCATGAGCACTTTCCTGAGATGTGAGATGTTTTGCGCTAAAACTGGACAGTTCTGGGTAAAGTGGGATAGTTGGTCACCTTCGCTGAGGCATCGAAGTCAGAGAACAATACAAAGAATTAGTAGGCTCAGTTTTCACATCATACCCTACCAATTATCGAAAAAGGCAATACTGTGATGAGACTTTCTCAATCCTCTAATGTCAACACCCTCCAGGGTAGCCCTGGAAAAATGTATAATAGTGTATAAAATGTTCAGCTCCCTCACTGTCCCCAGTTTACAGCTTTCTTCACATCCCTGCCCTTCAAGTGGCCTCAACTCTCTGAGCCTCCCACCTCCTGCCTTCTTCCCCCTGCCACCACCAAATCTTGCTCACAAGAGATTTCATCCACATGAAGTTACAAAGACTAACAGGGCAATGGTTCTCAAACCTCACCACACATTAAAAATATTCAGGGTGTTTTTGAAAGCACAAATGCCTGAACCCTACCAGTTGAAATACAGATTTAATTGATCTTGGGCAGATCCAGGCATTGGTATTTTTTAAAATACCAATCATCCCTTGATGATGTGCTGATCAGCGGCTAGAGTCAAGAACCACTGGTTTAAAGTACATGTTCTCAAATGTGGCTGTACGTTGAAATCACCTGGGAAGCTTTAAAAACTACCTACATCTGGGCCCCACCCCCAGACTCTCATCTAACTGGTCTTGGGCATATTATGGACTTCTGGATTGGTAAAAAAAAAAAAAAAAAAAAAAAAAAAAAAAGATTCCCCAAGAGATTCTAATGTGCAGCCAAGTTTGAGAACTACTGATCTGGCCTTCCCACTCTAAGTGTGTACTACCCACCTGCAAACCCACCTGGAAGCTAATTAGAATGTACACCCATAATGGGGCTCCTGGGTGGCTCCATCAGTTGAGCATCAGACTCTTGGTTTTGGCTCAGATCATGATCTCAGGGTCGTGGGATCGAGCCCCACATCAGGCTCTGCTCCTTCTCCTGCTTGAGCTCTCCCTCAAAAATAATTTTAAAAAATTTAAAAGAATGTAGTGAAAGGGAATAAAAGGGAAAGGAGAAAAAATGAGTGGGAAATATCAGAAAGGGAGACAGAACATGAGAGACTCCTAGCTCTGGGAAACGAACTAGGGGTGGTGGAAGTGGAGGTGGGCGGGGGGTGGGGGTGATTGGATGACGGGCACTGAGGGGGGCACTTGATGGGATGAGCACTGGGTGTTATTCTATATGTTGGCAAATTGAACACCAATAAAAAATAAATTTATTAAAAAAAAGAATTTAGGCCCATGGGCCCCACCCTAGGCCTCCTGAAACCAAATCTGCAGTTTAACAAGATCCCCCGGGTAATTCATGTGCATGTTAAAGTTTGAGAAGCTCTGGTTTGGAGTGTTACCCCCTCCCAGAGCATTTAACAAGACACTAGAATCTTAACCAAAAAAATTCTCTTGCAAGAATTTTAGGCATCAGACTAAAGGTAGAAAAGCATTTTGGTGAAAGGAGGGTTTCCCCAGTCCTCTGAGTCATGTCCCCAGAAGCAGTCACCTACTCCTCCTACTCATAAGAACATTCTGGTATTATTAAATGTCAGCTGCAGATATACATCTGGCTATGAATCAACCAAGGGGAAAATAGACACTGTGGAGGGTTGTTGCTGGTGTGTGTGCTTCCTGGAAATGGCTGGCAGAGTTCAGGAACTGGAACTGATAACAAAGTTACCCAGGAGCACTTCATTTAAAAAAGATTTGAGGAAAATGGACCCTGTCCCACATGGAAAGCAGAGTATGAGTGTAGGGGATTGTTAGGGGTGTCACACAAAGGAATAGCATTATAGAGACTGAAATTAACCCAAATTCGAAATTGTATGTATTATCAGTGGGCAAGTTAGCAAATGCTTCTAACACTAAATACTATAAAAGATACTAAAACAAGAGCCAAAGCAGAAAATGGTAATGACTGTTACTCAGTTTAATAATGATGAAACATTATTTGGTTTAGTTCCTTTGTTTCATATTGAGGAGTCAGAGTTGAAGGGTTCCCAAACGTCTGAGCTGCACCTCCATTATAATGCAGTCCCATTCACTCCTTTGGTTAGACTTATTCAGAATTACACCCCATTGCTCATATGGACTGGTGAGGGGTAATAATGAAAAGGACTGCTCTGAATCACCCCCCAGTGGCTTTATTCTAAAAAAAAAAAAAAACATAAAGGAGCAAGGGGTAGACAAAGTCCTCTATGGGACCAAACTGGGAAAGCGATGTCTATACAACTGAATACACCACCCAGTTTGGTCTTCATCAGAGGCCTCCTTCTGGGCCAAGTATATAAATTTTTGTACTCAAGATCCGATCACAGGATAGTTAATTCATTCCAGGTTCTTAAGTATCTCAGTAGTAGCCAAGAAGAAAAGGCTGCCTCTGAGACAATTAGTCAAACAGGAGGCCAGCATACTGAATCCCAGCAGTGTGTGCAATAAATTTCACAAGGAACAAGAGCAAAATCAACTCCGTGTACGCAAGAATGCAAGAAATAATAGACACCACACTAGAGCTACCACTGATAACCCATCAATTTAAGTTTATCTGAGAAAGCAATACTTCTGACTAGCCCCATCACCTAGGTACTCAGGGATTACTATGAATCAGACTTTTTATAGCAACACAATAATGCAATCATTTTATATTAGCATGGGCATCTCTAGGGAGCTTGTTAGCAATATACACTGTAGGCCCCACCCCATACCTGCTGAACCAGAATCCGCATTTTACCAAAATCCCCAGGTGATTCATATGCTCATAGATGTTTAAGAAACACAGATCTAGAACAGTGAATATCAATCCTGCCGGTGCCTCTGAATTACCTGGGGAGGTTCTCAACCTTGCAGCTATCCAGACCCCACCCTAAACTAATTAAAGCAATCTTTGGGAGTGGGGCTCCCTCCTCCTGCCCTGTTTTAAAAGCTCCCCAGGTGTTTCTGATGGGCAGAAACCTGCTGACAGGATATATTAGATTAAGGAGCAGAGCTGTTTTTCAAGCTATCATTCTCTCTCTTTGCCTTGCTCTTTCTCTTTCTTCCCATGAAATATTGGCCTCATAAGTATGTTAATTAAATTCATAATTAAAAATTAAAGTGCTTTTCCTTAAGCAGCCACATGGGTATGACGAGAACCTGTGTCCCTGAACATTATTTCTTCATGCCTCCTCAACAGAGCCAAAAAAACTGTCTTATTGGCTCTACCCAGATATCCCCTGTTCCTTCCCTTCTAGAAACCTTATATAGTTTATATATATTTATATATAATTTTATATTTTATATATATATAATCTCCACATTGCAATATTACTCATGCATAAAGAAGAAAGAAATATTTCCATTTATGACAACATGGATGGACCCAGAGGGCATTATGCTAGGAGAAATAAGTCAGACAGAGAAAGACAAATACCATATGATTTTCCTTATCTGTAGAATCTAAAAAACAAAATGAACGAACAAAGTGAAACTTGTGAATACAGAGAATAGAATGACGGCTGCCAGAGGGGAGGGTTATTGAGAGGTGAGCTAAGTGGGTAAAGGGGTTAAGAGGTGCAAATCTCCAGTCATAAAATACCTAAGTAATAGGGATACAATATACAGAAGGGGACTACAGTTAATAATATTGTAGTGCAAATTTAACCTTGCCAAAAGAGGAAACCGTAAAGGATTTCATCACACGAAAAAAATTGTATGGTAAGGGATGGTAATGAGATGTATTGTGGTGATCATTTCACAATATATACATTCGTTGATTATGTTGTAACCTAAAACTAATGATTATGTTGTAACCTGAAACTAATAAAATGTTATATGGCAATTTTTAAAATTTTATTTTATTTAATTTGTTCATCATAAAAAGTGCACTTTTATCCCCATCTTCAGTTTGTTTTCTATATTTAAGAATCTCTTTCTTGTTTTGTCTCTTTTTTTCTGTGCTCATTTGTTTTGTGTCTTAAATTCCACACATGTGAATGAGATCATATGGTATTTGTCTTCCTATGACTGACTTATTTCATGTAGCATTATACTCTCTACCTCTGTCCATGTTGTTGCGAATGGCAAGATTTCATTCTTTTTATGGCTGAATAGTATTCTAATTGTATATATGCCACTTCTTATTTATCCATTCACCTATTGATGGATCCTTGGGCTGCTTCCATAGTTCGGCTATTATAAATAATGCTGCAATAAACATAGGGGTGTGTGTATCCCTTTGAATTAGTGTTTTTGTATTCTTTGGATAAATACCCAGTAGTGAGATTGCTGGATCATAGGGTAGTTTTATTTTTAATTTATTGAGAAACCTCCATACCGTTTTCCACAGTGACTGAACCAGTTTGCATTTGCACCAATAGCACATCTATGTGGGAGATATTGGCGGGCAGTTCTCTTTTTTTTGTTGTGTCTTGATCTTGATCTGCTTTTGGTCTCAGTTATACTGGCCTCATAGAATGAATTTAAAAGTTTTCCTTCTATTTTTTTGGAATTCTTTAAGAAGAATAGGTATTAACTCTTCTTCAAATGTCTGATAAAATTCACCTGTGAAGCCATCTAGTCCTGGACTTTCATTTCTTAGGAATTTTTTACTTACTGATTCAATTTCATTGCTGGTGATTGGTCTGTTCAAATTTTCTGTCTCTTCCTGCTTTAATTTTGGTAGGTTATATGTTTCTAGGAATTTATCCATTTCTTCAAGGTTGTCCAGTTTGTTGGCATATAGGTTTTCATAATATTCTGTTACAGTCATTTGTACTTCTGCTGTATTGGTTGTTATTTCACCTCTTTCACTAGCAATTTTGTTTATTTGAGTCCTCTTTCTTTTTTTATGAGTCTTGATAGAAGTTTATCAATTTTGCTGATCTTTTATAAGAACCAGCTCCTGGTTTCATTGATATGTTCTATTGGTTTTCAGTTTCTATACCATTTATTTCTGTTCTAATCTTTATTATTTCATTCCTTTTGCTAGGTTTAGGCTTTGTTCTTCTTTTTTTAGCTATTTTAAGTGTAAGGTTAGGTTGTTTATTTGAAATTTTTCTTGCTTCTTGAGGTAGGCATGTGTTGCTCTAAACTTCTGTCTTAGAACTGCATTTGCTTCTTCCCAAAAATTTTGGACAATTGTGTTTTCATTTCCATTTATTTCCATGTTATTTTTTATTTCTTCTTTAATTTCTTGGTTGACCCATTCATAGTTTAATACCATGTTATTTGGCCTCCATGTATTCGTGCTCTTTCCAAATCCTTTCTTGTGGTTGATTCCTAGTTTCATCGGAATGGTCATAAAAAAATGCATGGTATGACTTCGATTTTTTTTTTAATTTGTTGAGACTTGTTTTGTGGCCTACCATGTGATCTATTCTGGAAATTGTTCCATGTGCACTTGAAAGGAATGTGTGTTCTGCCGTTTTAGGATGAAAAGTTCTGATTACGTCTGTTAAATCCATCTGTTCCAGTGTGTCATTCAACGCCACTGTTTCCTTGTTGAATTTCTGTTTAGATGATCTGTCAATGTAAGTGGGGTGTTAAAGTCCCCTACTTTTATTGTATTACTATGGGCTATTTCTTTTATGTTTGTTATTAACTGTTTTATGTATTTGGGTGCTCCCATACTGAGTATATAAGTATTTACAATTGTATCCTCCTGTCAGATTGCCCCCCTTTATTATTATATACTGTCCTTTTTTCCTCTTGTTACAGTCTTTGTTTTAAAGTGTATTTTGTCCAATAGTATTGCTACCCTGGCTTTCTTTTGATATCAATTTGCACGATAAATATTTCTCCATCCCCTCACTTCAATCTGTAAGTGTTTTTTGGTCTGAAATAAGCCTGCTATAGGCAGAATATAAATAGGTCTTATTTTTGTATCCACTGTCACCTGTGTCTTTTGATTGGAGCAGTTCGTCTATTTACATTCAAAGGAATTATTGATAGGTATGTCTTTATTCCCATTTTGTTACTTGGTTTGTGGTTACTTCTATAGATTGTCTCTGATCCTTTCTTTTTGCTTTTGTATTTTTTACTTTTCACACTCTCTTTTATGGTCTTCCTTTCTACTCAAAGTGTCCTCTTTAATATTTCTTGTGAGGATGGTTTAATGGTCATGAATTCCTTTATTTTTTGTCTGAGAAATTATTTTTCTTTCCTTCTATTCTGAATGATAGCCTTGCTGGATAGAGTAATTTGGCTGTAGATTTTTCCCTTTCAGCAATTTGAATATGTTATGCCACTCTTGTGGTCTGCAAAGCTTCTTCTGAAAAACCAGCTAATAGCCTTATGGGAGGAGGGGAGGTTCCCCTTGTATGTAATCATCTTCTTTTCTCTTTTGCTTTTAAATTTTTCTTTAATGCTACTTTTTGCCATTTCAATTACTATGTGACTTGGTATGGACATCCTTGGCTTGAATTTTGGGAGGTTTCTCTTTGCCTCCTGGATCTACATATTTGTTTCCTTCCCCAGATTAGGGAAATTTTCAGATATTATTTCTTCAAATAAATTTTCTGCCCCTTTATCTCTCTCTTCTTCTTCTGAGATCCCTATAATGTGGATGTTAATACACTTGATGAAGTCAGTAAGTTCCCTAAGACTATTCTAAATTTGTATAATTTTCTTTCCTTGCCTTTGCTCAGCTTGGTTACTTTCCATTACTCTGTCTTCCATTAATTAAAACCTCTGCTTTATCTAGCATGTTATTTATTCCATCAACTGTAGTTTTTATTTCATATATTGTGTTCTTGATCTCTGTTTGGCTCTTTTTTATCTCTGTGTTAAGGTTCTCACTGATGTCCTCAACTCTTTTCTCCAGTCCAGTGAGTATCTTCGTGATCATTACTTTAAATTCTCTATCAGGCATATTACTTATATCCGTTCTGCTTTGGTCTCTTCCTGTGATTTGGTCCTATCCTTTCATTTGAGAGATGTTTCTCTGTCTCTTAATTTTGTCTGACTTTCTGCATCTGCCAGCTACTTCTCTTGCTCTTAACAATAATAGCCTTATGAAGAAGGGGTCCTATAGTGTCCTGCAGTGCAGTCTCCCTTATTCCCCCAAGATCTGGTGCTTCAGGGAGGGTCTCCTAGGGAGTGTGTTGCATGTGCTCTGCTTTTGAGTCTTGGCCTTTTTCATTCAGTCTAGTTTTTGCAGAAGCTTTCTTTTCCTATTGTGGGCAGCAAGGTATTGGGTGGTCAGCTTGTGAATCAAGACCTGCCCTCACAGCTTTTGGAATTGAGGTCTCACAAAATGCACAAGTCAGAGATGTGATGCTGGCAGGGTTTGTACCAGTCTTCGGTGGGAAGGGCCCACAGAGCTAGGACTCAAGACAGCACAACCAGAAAGGGTAGATTCATCGAAGCACAGGGGCAGGGCTTGGTATAAGCAAGTTAAGGAAGGAGTGTGGCTGCCCCACTGGTTCCCACAGGTGGCCATTGCTTATCCTAGAGCAGAAAGGGAAATGGTGCCTGCCAGCTCCTTTGTTCTTGGAGGGGTTCTCCCTATGATCCCTGTCTCTCCTGGCCATGTTCTGAGGTGAACAAATCACTCTCTCTCCTCTCTGTCCCTGGTGTTTTTCAAACTGCTAGTTCTACACTGTATCTACATGGGCTGTTGTTTGTCATGCTATCTCTTAAGGGCATGGACTCTGCTTCCTAAGGCTTTCCAGGCTCTCTGAGAGCTGAGCCATTGATTTTTAAAATTCCAGGCTTTAAGTCCTCCTGGTTTTAAGAACTCATGAAATTCAGCCCTCTCACTTTCAAAAGCAAATATTATAGAGAATCATCCTCCTCATTCATGGGCTCCCTGGTGTGAAAGTCTATTTTCACACCATACCACAGGCTCCCTCCCCGCCAGGAAAAGCCGTGGTCTGTTTTGCTCCCAGGCCTTATCTTCATCCTTCCTACCTTCTTTGGAGTGGCGTCTTCCCTTCCTTTAGTCGTGGAGTTTGTTCTGCCAGTTTTGGGGCCACTTCCTAGTTTATTTATGCTGATATGGGTGTTATCTAGTTGTATTTGTTGGGTGAGCCGAGCTTAGGGTTGTCCTACTCTGCCATCTTCCCTGTTACATGGCAATTATACCTCAAAAAAAATTAGACGTATGCTGCCAGAAGCTAAGGAACTACCAGAAGCTAAGAGAGAAGCCCTATAACAAATCCTCCCCTCATTCCTTCACAGGGAGTATGGCTTTGCCACCACCTTGATCTTAGACTTCTAGCCTCCAGAACTGTGAGACAATAAATTCCTGTTGTTGAAGCCACCCAGTTTGTGGTACTTTGTTACAGTAACCCTAGTAAATGAATACATATTTATAATTATTTTCAGCAGTCTCACTCCTGACAACCATGCTGTTAACTTAGTGGTATGACTAAGTAAATGATAAGAATAGAACCATGGGAGGCACCCAAACTGGAAACATTTTGTCACATGTCCACACAGGAATTATGGGGTTGTATTTCTGGTAAATCATCACCTTCAAAAAGCTTACACTTCCTGTTTTGGTCAGCCTCTGCATGCAGTATTGATAACCCTGCAGGTTTTCAATAAATCCTTACTGGCTACCTGCACAGCTATGCCCACAGCAATTGTAAAAAACTGAAGATCAAGCCAGGACAGGGGCCATGTAAGAATGACTCAAGCTACAAGCTGCTGTCAGTTAGAAGTCTGAGCAAATATATAGCAAAATAATGTTCATATGTTCCCCACCTTTTGGTGTTATTACATAATCATAGACTTTTAGACCATACTTCCAAGATATCTTGTTACAGTCCTACAAAAACTTCAGATGAACCCAGGCCCAAGAAACTTAACTACAATTATTCTATGGTGAATTAAGTTCCCTGAAGATTTGTTTGTGGCATGTCAAAAGAATATAATTTTATAGCCATTTATGCCCACCTGCTAGAATTCATTCTTTTATGTGATTTAATAATAAATTAAAATTATTTTAAAAGCTATTTAAGCCTCACATTTTAAAATGACATCTAGCTAATAATCCTGTCTAGAAACAGCATTCTCTAGGTTCCCATGAAAATGTCTATGAAGACATAGAGTACACATACACACTCCATCCTTGCTTAGTTAGGTTTTTTTCCCCTTTTTCCTAGCCTGCTTCCCTCGCTTCCTTTCTAAATAAATTCTGTAAACAATGGTCCCTGTGACAGTTCAATAAATCCTGTGAAGAATAATCTACAATGAGCATATGATATTTTAATAAATCAGAAATGTAAAAAATATAGTTGCATTTCATAAGTTAAGGTTTATCTTATCGGAAAGGATAGAGAGGCAAATATGGAAGGCAAGAGGATAGATAGACACAAAAGTACCCCCGAAATCATAATAGCAAGTACTGGCTAGACCTAAATTGTCCTCTTTGTCTTATTAAAATTCAAACATTCATAAATATTCAAAGGACTTGTACTAACAACTCATGTTTAAATTTTAATTAAATTAACAGTGAATAACAGTACATTCCTACCACCACAAATAGTTGTTTTTAAGAAATATCAATTCATTGATTGTTTTCACAATTCTAAAACCTCAAAACAACTTAAAGTTGTTGAAGATAACAGCAGCACTGTAGGGTATATTTGAGAAGCTGCTCCTTAGGTCTGCCCACGTTGCTTTTCTAGCTTGTGCTGAAGTCACTAGGGACATTCTCCTGTCATCTCAGCAGTAGCCAGGGCCTCACAAGACTGTAATTTTAAAACACCTGTATGGAAAAAAATAAAATCCAAGTACCTTCATTAGGGTTACCTTTGCAAAATTCCCTTGTTAATTTCCCATTTAAGGACTTTGTGAAAATATTTTTAGTCAGGTACAAAATGAAAAGAACTAGGAGGGTAATTAGCATGAAATTCCAGTTTGTCTCTAGGTTGAATACAAGGTGACTTGTTCTAAAGCAATTCAAAAGAAGGTCATCTAGTGTTATATAGGCTGTCTCTATTGGACATTCTGTCCTATATTTCTGTCATTCTATTTCCAAAAGATGTTTTATAAAATACTCACAAAGGGGTGGTACCTAGGGAGACAATATTGCATCTGTTTTAAATATATGAAAATGAGTGAACTCATTTCAATTAGTTTGGAGAACAAATGCATTGAAATTATATTCACTTAAGTTTGACTTTAGCATCATATAAATATTCTATAAAACAAAATTAAATTTAAAGCAATTGCTAAAATATTCAAAAATAAAATGACATGAATGAACCTAACTATGTATCCAGTTGGTATCATAAGTGGACAATAAAGAACTATTCTAAAGACTTTAAGACACAATAATCTGACTCTACATCCCTAGCCTTATATACATATATATATATATATAGCCTAATGACCCCCCAAAAAGCCCAGTTAAGTTCAAATTCCAGATAAGCAACGAATCATTTTTTAGTATAAGTCTGTCCCAAATATTAGATGGCACATACGTACACTAAAAATACTTATAATAATATAAATAAATATAAATAATCATTGTTTTTCTGAATCTCCAATGTGACTGGGCATTCTGTTTATTTATCTTGCAACCCTACCTACATTGGGGGAAACTGGGTAAAGGACATGCAGGATTTCTCTGTACCACTTCTGCAACTCCTATGACTCTATAATAATTTCAATTTTTTTATTTTAGAGAATAGAGTTTGAAAAATAGTTAATTCGTGAAATGGAAATCTAAATCCTCTCAAACTACCTGTAGCTGAAGAAAAAAAATAATACCTAGAATATGTTTTAAAATAGTAAATGCAGAGGATCCCTGGGTGGCTCAGCAGTTTGGCGCCTGCCTTTGGCCCAGGACGTGGTCCTGAAGTCCTGGTTTCAAGACCCACATCGGGCTCCTTGAGTGGAGCCTGCTTCTCCCTCTGCCTGTCTCTCTCTCTCTCTCTCTCATGAATAAATAAATAAAATCTTTTTAAAAAATAAAATAGTAAATAAAATAGTAAATGCAAAGAGGCAATATTCCCAGGGTAATGCCTGACATTAAATTATTTAATATAAGGGTAAGATAAACTGAGGACTCAAGAAACTGTTCTTTACAGGTGAACGTGACACCACTAACTAACTAGAAGATGGGAAGAGACAGAAGTCATTTCTCTGTCCATGGTGCTAAACTGACGATAAAGAAATTTTATTTCAGCCCGATACAAATATATCTTAGTTTAAATCACACCTTAGATCATTGTATAAAGCATGAATTGATCTTTTTTTTCTTCCTGTAGAAAATTCTGCAGACCTAAAATTGCATAAAAGCCAGTAACAGCAGAAAGTGAAAGATGGGAATATAAAAAATCTCTTCCAGAAAAACAAACATTGTTTCTTATCATTGATACAATTTTTTCTTCAATTGAGGAATTGTTTTTACAGAATATCAAGCTGTTTACTCTGAATCATTTCAACACCAACCTGAAGTGGAGAAGAAAAATAGCAACGCCCTCCTTCCTAATCTCAGTCACATTTTCAATTTGTGAAAAAAAAATTGAAGAATCAACTTTCTTTTTCCAGGGTTTGGGGGAGGGAAATAAGGTATGAAGGAGAGAGTACTATGAGAGTGGACAAAAATATCACAGCACTAGAACACATGGTGAGTGGGTAGAGTGGGAGAACACTACAGAAATGGATATGTATGACCTCACCATGAGCATCCCTAAAATATCATGTAAAGATGGGAGGATTAACAGCTTATTCAACACTGTGTGTACAGATGCACAGAGCAGACCAAGAACTCAATAATCATTCCTTGCCTGTCAGATTCTTCATTGAAAACCGGTGCTTAACATTTTGACATAGTTTTGTTCATATAATTAAGTATATGTTTTTAAAGTGTATGTTCCATTTAGCAACATGCATTAAACAGGTTTCTCCTCGTGAAAGTAATGTAGCCTAATCCCCCACCATTATATGGGTACCACTTTGTAGAAAATAAACAGAGAGGGAAAGTGCCAATGGTTTCAATGGTAAACATTGTGCAAAAATAAAAGTTTATCAAGTGCCTGCTCTTTACTTAGCCCTGATATAGATACTAGAGATTTACAAAGATCAAATAATGCACACTTCACCCACAACAACCTTATATTCAATTTAAAGAGAAGAAAAAAACCATACAAAGTTAAAAACTTCATTTAAGAACTTTAAAGATTTGAAGGTTGACATCTTCATAAACATTTGCTCCACACTTTCAAGTGTACGTAGCACTTCTACACACTCTACCATTTGATCTGCACCATAGCCCTGTGAGGTAAGGGGTTTTTTAACCCCTGAAACCTGTAGGAATTCAGCTCTGGAGAAGAGACCAACATGTTCTTAAACATGTCTTTAAATGGTTTTGATTGATTCGATCTGCTGACTTATAGGGACATGGAAAGTTTTTTACCTCCTTGGGGGCATCATGCACATACCCAAAAATATATTGCCAAATTTGTGGTGTAGATGCTCAATAAATGCCACTGACAACAATTGTATTAATGTATTGATAAATGTTATACTTCAGGTAACTGTGAGGACAGCATGTCCCTTCATGTGATATCTACTGCACTAGCCTAGTGCTTGACACAGTTAGGAGTTCAGTATACAGAATTAAACTAGACTGATAGGAGACTGACCCTAATAGTAGTGTTTACTGTATGCCAGATAAAGTTCTAAGCCCTCTGCATTTCTCACCCCATCTAAACCTCATGATAATTTTATGAAGCATGGGGCTGTTGTTATGCCCTTTTTTCAGGAAAAGTAAAGTGACCTCAGGGAGGCTAAGTAATTTATCCAAAGTAACACAGGCATTACGAGCTTATGATCTTTTCATTATTCACCCAATAGACCATAAAGCTAATAATCACTTTAGAAATTTGGAAAGAGAGAGATTGACTCAGGCTGAGAGGGTCAGAAAATGTTTCATGCCGAAAAAAATTGAAAACAGGTCATCAAAGTACCTGTCGAATTTGATAAAGTGAGAACAGGGCACTCCAGGAGAGTGAGGCAGAATGAAAATCACACAATGAATGTGTATTAGAGTCAGTAACAGCAGCAACTGTAACAAACAGACCCCAAATCTTGATGGCTTTGTAAGTTGATTTCTTGCTCATGTGAAGTCCAAAGAGTGTGTTTTTTATGTATGAGATTGCTTTCCACATGGTCTTCAGGTACCCAGATTCCTTTCATCTCGTGGGTATACCAGCACCAAAATCTTGGCATGTACTGTTGGATCCTAGACATCTTTCTGGAAGGCAAGAGAAGAGAGAGCATGGAGAAGCATTCTAGAATTTTGTAGAGGTCAAGCATGAAAGTTGCACATTTCATTTCTGTTCTTTTTTTAAAGTTTCTGTTTGAATTCTAGTTAGTTACCAGACAGTGTTGTATTAGTTTCAGGTGTGCAATTTAGTGATTCGAAACTTCCATACATCGCCCAGTGCTCATCACAGGTGCACTCCTTAATCCCCATCACCTATTTAACCCATCCCCCACCCCTCCCCTCTGGTAACCATCAGTTTGTTTTCTAGAGTTAAGAGTCTGTTTCTTGGTTTGTCTCTTTCTGTATTTTTCCCCCTTTGATCATTTGCTTTATTTCTTAAATTCCACATATGAGTGAAATTATATAGTATTTGTCTTTCTCTGACTGACTTATTTTGCTTAGGATGATATTCTCTGGTTCCATCCACGCAAATGGCAAGATTTCATTCTTTTTTATGGCGAGTAATATTTCCTTATATATATGCCACATCTTCTTCATCTATTCATCACTTCTACTCTTATTCCACTAGCCTAAATTCAATGCCATGGCCACATACGACTGCAAGGGAGGCTTGGATATATAAGGTAGATGTTCCAAGGAAGAAGAGAACACATAGCAATCTCAACTAAATTATGCAAACTGGACCTTCTTCCATGTCCCGTAGAATGTTCTTATTCCTTTCTTATAGACTGGTCTAGTCTTACATATCATTTATCACTGACCATAATAACAAGAGTTGACTGAAAGGAAGCAATTAAACATAATACTCACCCCAGAGTTAGCAACCACCTACAATCTGTTCCATGAATATCTACCTTCTTCCAGCATTGTGTTCTCATTTAGGGAAAATGTGACTTTTTTAGCAATATAATAGACATACAAAAATTACCTAGCCAAAATAACTCTGCACAAAACCCAAGAGAAAAAAAAGGCATAAAAAGGAAAGGTAATGGGCACATGGGATCTACCCACGAGAAAGAGCATGTCATTTAGGTTTATGGAAGAACTAAAAGACAATCAAGAGTGTTTGTAATAGGTATAGGGCACATGCCAAATGTGTATAGAGCACATACAGAGTGAACATGCAAAAAATATTTCATTCAAAGGATAAATGGGAAAAGTCAGGAGAGAAGAGAGACAGAGGGTTAAAGACAAGATGCACCTGTCACCCTAAAAACAAAGTGAAGAGAACTTCTATTACAAATATATTGGCAAAAACACTTGAATTTGTGTTTTATGACAAATACCGTTCAAATGGGGAATATAAATTCTTCCATTCCTCTCTACCATTGCCCATCCCCCAGGATTGTTCTAAGGCATCCCAACAGACTTCCAAAAGATAATGACACTAAGGCTGGGAAAGCCAAAACTGGTATCTGAATCTGTTTACATCATTTATTCCCCTCCCATTCACTCTTTTACAAAGGGGCTTCTCTCCCCACCTCATCACTGGAAACACTCCAGTCAAATTCACCAATCAGCTCCATCTTGCCAGATCCAGGGGTCACTTCTCTGTCCTCAAACTTAATGTCCTCTCAGCAGCACTCAACACAGTTGATCACTCCCTCATTCTTGAATAATTTTTGTTCTTTTGGTGACCTTGCTGGTTCTCCCTTCACCAACTGATTTCTAGATGTTTATAAGCCCCCAAATCCTCTTTTCTTACCTCAGTGGGCTCGTGCATTTGTATAGCTTTAAATACCACTGATATTCTAATACCCCTAAACTGTATCTTCTGCTAACATGACATGTCCCCTTAGAAATCAGATAGACTGCTCTAAAAGGTCCTCTAAATTACTGACCTAGACCAAAAATCCATAATCCTCTCCCTCCACAAAATCCATTTCTCCCTCTTTCCCATTTTGGTAGATGGCACTGTCAGTCCCACCTAGCTGGCAAAGTTAAACCTTACACCTAAGTGTTTTTTCTCTCCTTCAACCCCACCAGCCAATGTGACAGCTACTCCTTCCAACTCTACCTCTAAGCATCCCAAGTCTGTCCATCAGTATTGTTCCACCTTGCCCATGCCATCATCACCTCTTACCCGTGAACATTTCCTAGAAGATCTCCCTTCTTCCATTCAGATCTTTTGTAAAAACTAAGAAGTTAGAGTGATCTTTAAACCATAAATCAATTTATTACTTCCATTAAAAACCCTCTCATGACTTCCCATTGTCCTTAAAATCTAAACTCCTAAGTATCACTGAAAAGTGTCTACCTTCTTCAACTCATTAAATGAAACCATGCCCCACCTTACCATGTTCCAGCCACGCTAGCCTTTTTGTACTCCTCAACCACACCAAGTCCCCACCTCCCTTTTTTTTTAAATTTTACTTATTTATCCATGAGAGACACAAAGAGAGGCAGAGACATAGGCAGAGAGAGAAGCAGGTTCTCTGCAGGGAGCCTGATGCGGGACTCGATCCCAGGACCCCAGGATCACGCCCTGAGCCAAAGGCAGATGCTCAACCACAGAGCCACCCAGGCGTCCCAGTCCCCACCTCTTCTAAACTAGCTCCTATTGCATTCTGCATGGATGCCCCGCTTACTTCATTCTTAGTACTTTTGGCAACCTTAATTATCTCATTTACATATTAGTTTCCTTGTTTATTATTTGTCTCTTTCACTACACCATAAGATTCATGAGGGAAAAAAAAAGATTCATGAGGGCAGAAGCTATGTCTAAGTTATTCACTGCTATATCCTTAGTGTCTAGCACCAACAGCTTATTGAAATGGCCCTCAGTAAAAAAATTGTTTAAATGTTAAATTAATGATTTAAAGGAAGAAATGTGGGATGCCTGGGTGGCTTAGCTGTTGAGTGTCTGCCTTTGGCCCAGGGCGTGATCCTGGGGTCCAGGGATCGAGTCCCGCCTTGGGCTCCCTGCATGGAGCCTGCTTCTCCCTCTGCCTCTGTCCACCAGTACCATCTTCTGACCAAGGTCTAAAATCTGCTGAGATTTGTTCAGGGAGAACAACACGATCGAACTCTCCATTGCTGTCAGGCGCGTGTGATGCAAATAAAAGTCTAAATAGAGCTGTTTTGGTGTGGGGAAGGGGCATCGGGGAAAAGTGGAAGGAAGCAGAAAATTGTTGCTATGCGCCACTGGGGCTCGGGGAAGCCAGAAGGGGGAGGCACAGAAATCACAAAGTAAAAGTTTTAGAACCACCACTCTTGGCTTTCACGTCCCAGCCCACAATAACCACCAAAGTGCAGTCATTCTATTTCCAGGTTTCTATTTCTAAGCTGTAAGAATAGAGCAAATTTTAGAGTATTACAGACTTTCACAGGGGGAAAAAAAAGATTACCTAAAAATATTTTCACCTTTGCCAAGAACTGCTTCCAAACACAAACCTTAGCTTGTCACACCTGCCCCATTTCCCCCTTTTCCCTTCCTTGCTACTACCTAGGCCCTCACCACACCAGATACATCTGGTGCCATAAGAATTAGCTAACATGTCCCAAGTAATTTGAGCTTTTCAAATGGAAAGCATTCCAGAAATAAAAATAAGGTGCTAAGTAGTTACAAGTCATTTCTACCAGAATTATTGTTGAAATTTTCTATTTTTCTATTTTTAAGTCTCACCCTTATGTTTTACCAAAGATAATGCCAGAGCATGTGATATTTCACCATATGATTAGTTCTCAAATAAGGGACACAAAGCCAGTATTATCTGGAGCCACGTTTCTTATTTTCTCTTGAAAATACGCACCAGCCTAGCAGAATAATAAAAACCTTTTCTCTGTCCACAGAGTCTGACAAGTTGGATCCGAGCTCTCTGCAGTGCACAGCTTTGAGCTATGAGATTTAAGTTTTATTTTTTCTTTAATACCAGATTTATCTTTTAGAGAAGTTTTAGGTTTACATAGAAATCCAACAGCAAATACAACTGAATTCCCACGTACCTCTCTCTTCCGCCCCCACTGGCCCCTCTCCCAGTTTCCCCTATTGTTAATATGTTGCATGAGCAAGGTATACCAGTTAAAATTGGTCAACCCAAGTTGACACACTATTAATTTTCATTCAGCTGATAATTACAAAGTACCTACTGTGTGCCAGGTAGAGTGACAAATGCTTGCACACTTTACCGTATTTGAACTTCATAACCATCCTCCAAGTGAGAGATCATTATTCCATTTTGGTTTTTGTTTTTAAAGATTTTATTTATTTATTGATGAGAGACACAGAGAAAGAGAGAGGCAGAGACACAGGCAGAGGGAGAAGCAGGCTCCATGCAAGGAGCCTGATGTGGGACTCGATCCCAGGTCTCCAGGATCATGTCCCTGGCTGAAGGCGGCACTAAATCGCTGAGCCACCCAGGCGTCCCTCATTATCCCATTTTGGAGAAAGAAAGTTTGCAAGTTAGACTTTAACTTGGCCATGTTTGTAAAGGCCATGGCCAATGATAGACAAATAGACAAATAAATAAAAATAAAGACTATGGCAATTGTCTATGTGGCAGGCAGACTAATGACCTACCCTAAAATGTCCACATCTTAATCCCTAGAATGTCTGAATGTGTTGCCTGAATGCTAAAAGAGGCTTTGCATATATGACTAATTAAAGAATGTCCTAGACTGTCCAAGTGAGCCCAGCATAATACCAAGGGTCCTTATATAAGAGGAAGGCAGAGGAGTCCATGGGGGCAAGAAATGTGATGATGGGAGGAGAGATCGCAGTGATACAATTGCCAGAAGGGGGCCACAGCCAAGGAAGGCAGGAAACCTCTAGAAGCTGGAAAAGGCAAGGAAACAGATTCTCCCCCTTGAGCTTCCTGAAGAATACAACGCCTTGATTTTATCCACTGAGACCCATTTTAGACTTCTGACACCCAGAACTGTGTGTGTGAAGCCGCCAAGTTTGTAGTGACTTTTTACAGCAGCAATTAAAAACTGATGCAGTGCACATCCCTTAAACATTCACATGTTTTTATGTTTAAGTGTGGTAGTAGGCTCCACGTGTCATGTTTGCTCCGCATCTTCAGCATCCGTCACAGTGCCTGTTGTTTGTAGTGGTTAGTAATGATAATTTAAATCCCGCAGAAAACATAACAGTAATTCAAACTGTATCTGACATCATTCACATTCATGGCAAAAGAAGGAAATGAATTATTATGACTTAAATCAAAAAGTTGTTTTCTTTAATCACCTATGTAAGTATTCCTGCCGCTTTTTCCAAAGCTGGAGATTTGTGACATCTTTAATTTTTCCAAAGTCAGATGATTTAGCTGGGATCAGAAACTGATAGATGGCAAGAAGTTAGCAGGCTTTTCTCAAAGCTCTTCCGGTTCCATCCTTGGGTTAAGCTAAATCATCAGAAAACCTACGCGCTTAGCCTACTTTCCCCTCACTTGAGAACTGTCTTTACAAAACAGTATTTTAACACTAGACATTGGCTCTCCCTGAGGGCCAAGGAAGAGAGAAATCCAGAAATCCTAGTATTTTTTTCTGGTAAAGCACTTAAACAAATGTTTCTTATGTTACTAAAAACCTCTTAACACAGAGAACTCAGTGATCAGTTTCTCTGGGGTGTCCTCATAAAGATATTGTTAGTTTCTGTGGAGACACTGAGTTGGTTCTAACTGGAGAAAATCCAAGTTACAAAGTCTACTCAGTTTCTCTCAATCTTCTTTCCCTCTAGCCACCAGGTAGGTGCAATATGTGGCTTCTTATAGCAAAGAGCTCTGGCTAGAGTTTTTCTCCTTATGAAAATTATGTTTACTTTGTGGTCATTGTTTTATATTACCTGACCTGCCTCAGAGCAGTTTTGAAAGTGGGAAGAATGTAAATGAATCAATGAGTTATACGCTGAACCACATCCTAACTTTAGTATTTGTTACTATCTTGATGAACATCCAAGTTTTTCAGGAGCCATGCTTCTCATATGCCATGCAACAACAAACCAGCAAACCCCTACCCACCTGCAGGCTGGAGGGGTGCAGAGGGGGACACCTTTGTTATTCGAGAGATCCTGGGGATAAGCACAGAGAAGAGGACTTTTACACAGTATGAAAGGCTTTTCCAGCTAACACTCAACCCAGAAGATGTCCATTTTTTTGCTGCAAAGGAGGATGGGCTGAAAATTATTTGGGAAGAACCATGGAGAGCTAATAAGAACAAATGGCTTACAACAAAATCAAGGACTCTGTCCCTTAAAGTTTGGACTTTGAACAATTCGGTCAGGAGCTGAGAGATCTCTGGGGCTAACAGCAGGTGAAAAGAAGGCACTGGTCAGTCTGTGATGTCATTACACCATAGGCAGTGAGGGATAGTAATTAGCCAGCTGCATGAAAGGAGACAGCCAAACGCACAGAAAGCCTGAGACATTGCAAGTGCTTCTTCCTACATAAGGGCTTCACTGAGACTCCTGAGATGAGACAGACCAGGCAGGAACCTCAGAAGCAAACCAAACTTCCAGTCACATGTGTTCTTGCAGCCCCAGCTCACTTCGGGCCAAGAAACATTTCTCTGATGCCTCTTTGCCACTAAATACTGCAGTAGCCACTTGGAGATAAAAAGATGGACAACACATGGTCTGAACCAAAAGAGGTCTCACATTCTAACAAGGAAGACAGACATAATTATCAGGTTCCATGAGAGTTACAGCTAGAACAGTATGTATGAAATAAGAGGCCAAATACAGAGTCTGAGGAAAGAGATAAAATAGAACTTGGGTTATGGAAGAAAGAGACTGTTTTTGAGGCAGCAAGAGGACAGAAGAGAACTCCAGACAGAGGACTAAATATAGGAAAACTCATGGAAGCATAGATACTACGTGTGGTTCAGGACGGGGGGAAACAAAAATAAGGGTAGGAGAGGGTAGAGATTAGGACATCATAAAGGTTTCTGGGGAGAGACATGGTACAATCAGGTTTTGACTATTAAAAGTTTCCTCTGGAGCAATAGCTGACTAGGTGGTTTCACACCAACAATCCTGCTGAAAACAATTAGGAAAATGGAGTGGGGGACTATTCGAAAAACGAACCGACTGACCTAAGCTTGAAGGAATCAAAAGACTACCAAAGCAGTGAGGATTTGCAGAGCCAGGATCCAGAAGGTGGAGGAAGCCAAGAGACTTGAGAAGAGCATTTGGGAAGACTTTTACCACCCAGGCAATGGCCAATTACAAATGTGAAAGTAGCAGTTGAGAGGCTGAAAAGCTAAGCATACTGGAGCAAAGGGGGCACAAAAGTGTGAGTTGAGACTGCCCAGGAAAAGAGGCCCTGGTAAATATCTCAACCATTGGTCAGGACCACGAAGGGCTACGCTGTAGGAGGAAGGAGGAACTGGAAATAAAAGAGCCCTCGAAAGGGTTAAAGCACAGCATTATGTCATTTCAATTCGTTACTGGAAAAAAAGGTGATCATCCTCAAATCTAGTTACCTAGTTACCTAACGAAGGCAAAAATAAATCCTCTCTGGAGCAAGTTTGTATGATCATCAAAACATCTAGAATATTTTCAGTGCAGCCATGCGGCTCTCAGTCAGAAATAATCAGACATTTAAGGAGATAAGATATAACTGAGAACCATGATTTTTAACAAAGACAGAAAAAGACCCATAGGAAATCCATAATTATAAGACGCAGGCTTTGAAATGGCCCAGATAATATGTTCAAGAAATTAAATTACAAATGGAAAATTGGGGCAGAAAACTGGAAACTAGAGAAAAGAAACTATACTACACTATACACAAATTAGACTATATTGCAATGAAGAACTTGTATATCATTAAAAGAGAGAAAAAAGATCCCACATAACAGGAGAAAAGGTTTTCAACACATATAAATAATGAAGGATTTGTACCCAGAGTATATTTTTAAAAGAAGAAGAAACTCCAAGGAAGGGTGGAGGAGAGAAAGAAAGAAAGAAAGATGATCCAATGAAAAATGGGCTCAAAGACTTCAATTAGCATTTCTAAGAAGTAGATATTCAAATAAACAATAAACATAACAATGTACTCAGTTGTACCGGTCACCAGGAAAATACAACCCCAGAGGGATATACCTACATGCTTAATAAAAGGGCTAAAGTTTAAAAGACCAGCAATATCAAGTTTTGGCAAAGATGTGAGTAACTGAAACTCTCATACACTGCTGGTGGGAATATGGATTGGCACAACCACTTTGGGAAACTATTTGGTATCTGCAGTTGCTAAGCATATGTGTTCCTATAACCCAGAACTCTTGCCTTTAGGTACATAACCAATGGAAGTGAGCATATATTTGTACCAAAAGACATCTCAAGAATATTTACAGCAGCACTCTTTTTAATCACCGAAGACTGGAAATAACCCAAATATTCATCAACATTAGAAGGATAAACTATGCCATGCTCATACAGTGGAATCCTATAGAGTAATAGGAAATCAGTGAACTACATCTACACAAGTGACATAGAGAAATCTCACAAACATAATGTTGAATGAGAGAAACCAGACAGAAAAGAATCTGTATCGTTTGGTTCCATTTATTTAAAGTTTAGAAACAGGCAAAATGAATCCATGGTTTAAAATACTGGCCACCTTGACAAGAGGAATAAGTGACAAGGGGTTCATATGGGCCCTTTTATGGTGTTACTAAAGCCTGTTTCTTGATCTAGAGGGTGATTACACATGGGTCTGTTTGCTCTGAAAATTCATCAAGCTGTTTACTTATGATTTGTGCACTTTTAAGGATGTTATGCTTTAAAATTAATTCTAAAAAACTATAAGCACAGTAGCAATAAGATTAAAATAATCAACAAGTTTAGAAAATTCTCAGAATTTAGAAAAGTATAAGATGTGTCAATATTAGCATTTAATGCATAAATAAATCACTGCTTTTATGCATTTTTGCTTTCTTTTCTTTATTGATTTATGAATTTAATTTCACTTCAAGTACTAAAGCAATTTAAAGATAGCTTAGTGTTCTCAAATTTGTACCCAGGATGTTGAGTGTGAGGGCATATTAAAAACCCACAAACAGTAGATCTGTCTAAACTTGTTGGAGTTCTGAGATTAAAGCAATTTTCTCAGAAGCCAAGCTTAAAATATTTAAGATAGCTATTTCAACAACCCTGGGTTTGAAATTTAGATTAGGAGTGGTGAAGCACAAAATTAAAAAGTAAATAATAAATCTTTCAGACTTGTGATTCAAGATAATTGAGTGAACACAGACATTTACCTCTGCTTCTTACAAAAACCATTGAGGAAAAAAGTGTAAAAATAATCCTTCCACAGTCTGTTGGGAGTCTGTGATCAGTGTCAGCCACAGTCCAGAAAAGAAAGAAATATCTGGTAGCTATTAATGCAATCCGATCAGCCTGACGGTGACACCCAAAAGAGCTGGGAAGTGAAGGAAATCCTAACCTTTTACAACACAAGAAACAGGGACCTTTAGAAGAGACTTTTCCAGGCAAAAGCTCAGCATAACCACAGCACCAGTGAGGCTGAGAGAAGATGGCAGTGGGGCATTCAGCGACGGACGTTGGTTGGCAGAGGATTGAGTTAATTCTCCTCTTTGTGACATGTGGTCATCGTTGGTCCGGGCAAGGCCCTGCTCTTGCTGTATTTTACTGATTTCTCCTTTCGTTCTCATTCCTCATCCTCATTTACATGCCCACAGTGTTTTTCCGCACTCAGGGCTCTGTTTTTAAGTTATCTGTACGACTGTGGACTAGTCAGATGCCTCTGATGACTGCAAGGATTCCACGAGTTGCACCCTGAAGGTTGCCCCTGACGTTTGATTGATCCTTCTCCAGTGGTGCGCATCTGGATGACGCCCCCAACCCCCCACGACCACGAAGAGCGCTGTGCCCAGCCTGTTTGAAGGCAACCACCCTCCAGACCTCTATGAGGATTCTCCGGGACATAGAAGCAAAGGTTGTAATGTATACAGATTTTTAATTTGGCCGAGAGCTGCCATATTTCTCCCCAGAAGAGCTGCAACAGTCTGCGCCCCCCACTCCCTCCAGAGATGGCTAATGGTTCCGATTTTCCCATAGGCTGTGTTACCCACTCTTGTGATGTTTGCCAAACCGATAGGTGCACTTGTTTTAATTTGCATTTCTCTCATTACTAATTACTAATGGTTGAGAGCATATGTTCATATACCTGATAGAGTCATTTGCTTTCCTCTGTGAATTGCTACTTCTTGTCCCTTTGCTTCTTTTTTTTTTCCTACTGGAGTATCATTGTCTTATTTTATTTGCAGGAGTTTCTTGTGGTTTGACACTGCAAATATTTCCTCCCAGTTTGTCATCTGACTATTTACTTTATCCACATTTTCTTCATTGGGCAGAAATCCTTAAATTTTCTACGATCAAATTTCTCTCTCTCTCTCTCTCTCTCTCTCTCTCTCTCTCTCTCTCTCTCTCCCTCTCTCCTCCTTCCCTTTTTCTTTTGTTTTTGCTTTGGAGATTTAAGTTCCATTCCCTGCGGACACAAATCTCCAGCTTTATCTTGAGTCGAATTCTATAGCTTTACCTTTCACATGTAGTTATTTTTCGTACCTGCAGTCCTTAGTCCCTTAGTACCATTTGAACATGGCACTAGGCAGGGTCCCAGTTTTCTTTTTCTCCATACAGTGAGCTTGTTTTCCCAGCACCTTCTCTCCTTTTCCCATTGATTTCTGGGGCCACTTTGATCATATATTAAATTCCCATATATACAAGGTCTGCCCCTGAATTCTCTGTTCCATTCCATTGATCTCTTTGTTCTTACACCAGTATCACATGTCTTTTTCTTACTATGGCTTTGTAGTCTGACTTAATATCTAAATGTGTAACTCTCCTCTTTGTCCTTCCTTTTCAAAATTTAGATATTTGCAGAAAGTTCTTCCCTACTAATTTTAGAGTAAAGCAATTGAATATCTCAAAAACTCCAGGTTGATTCTGGATTTATGTTACATTTTGTAATTATTTTAAACAATTATCTCACATCAATTAAATAATTGATTTAAACTAATTTAGAAGCAACATTTTAATAAAATTTAGTCATCCAGTCTAAGAGCACAGAATGTCTCTCTGTTTATTATGATTTTGTCTGTCCTTTCATAGAGCTTGGAGTGTTTTCCCATACAGATGTTGTATATTTTTGGTTATTTTAATTCCTGGATACATCGGAGTAGGGGTCGGCAAGTGTTTTTGGTAAAGGGCCAGATAGTAAATATTTTAGGCTTTGTGGGCCATATAGTCTTTGTTGAAAACCACACAACTCTGCCACTGTTGCATGAAAGCAGGCATAGAGAATATCTAATGAGTATGTCTCTGTTGCAGTAAAATTTTATTTACAAAAACAGGTGGTTGCCTGGATTAACCCATAGGCCATAGTGTGTCAAGCCCAGCTTTAGAGGTATTTTATGGTTTGTTTTGGGGTTGTTGTACATCTTTGGTATTTTGTTTTTATGTTTTGTTTTGGTTTTGCTGTCCTAAGTGGTATTTTTTGACAAAAATTATGTCGAGACAGTTATTACTAGTGCAGAGAAACACTATTGATTTCACAAGTTGATCTTGTGTTTGGCAAGCTTGTTTCTTGATTTTATTGGAATGTCTAGGTGGATGTTTATATAATCTGCAGATACTGATAGTTTTGTTGCTTACCTTCCAATTTTTATAAACTGATATTGTTTTTCTTTCTTACAACTTTGTTGGTCCCAGTTCTGTGTTCAGCAGTAGCTGTGATGGAGGCATCTTGGCATTGTTCCTGATTTTTATTTTATTTTTTTAAGATTTTATTTATTTATTCATGAGAGACACAGAGAGAGGCAGAGACACAGGCAGAGGGAGAAGCAGGCTCCATGCAGGGAGCCTGATTTGGGACTCAATCCCAGGACTCCAGGATCACGCCCTGAGCCAAAGGCAAATGCTCAACCGCTGAGCCACCCAGGCGTCCCTGTTTCTGATTTTTAAAGTTTCTCCAAGATTTCTCAATTAAATATAATATTTGCTTTAGAGATTTGGATACCCTTTCCCATGATAAGGAAAATTCTTTTTTATTCCTGGTTTGTGGAGACTTATATCTTAAGATTCTGAATTATCAAATGCTTTTCTGCATCAGTTGAGAGAATAGTGTTATTTTCCTCTATTGGGATTTTGGCATCTACATTCATGAGTGAGGTAGACCTGTCTGTAAGCAATTTTTCTTTTCCTGTCTTGCCCATGTCTGATTATGGAAACCAGGGTTCATTAGCCTCATAATATAAAATGGACATATTTTCTATCTTCCAGAACAACTTACCTGGATAAAAATGAACTATACCTTTAAGAATTTGGTAGAAATTACCCATAAAACATATGATCCTGGAAAGGTAAAGGGACTTTTATTTTGCCATAATTGTTTTAATGCTTCCTGTTCTTTTCCACCGACTTCTTAGGTGAATTTTGGCACTTCAAATTTTTTTTTCAGAAAATAATCTAGTCATTTAGGTTTTCAAATTTAATTGCTTAGAGTTATTATTCTCTTTTATTATTTTTAGCCTCTATTTTATCCATAGTTTTAATATTTCTTGACTTAACAGTGTAGCTCATTTCATTTCAACATCTTTTGTTTCTTGATAAATGCATTAAAAGCTATAAATTTCCCTCTAAGTGAGGACATTGCTCTGTGTCCCACAAAATTTGACAAGCAGTGTTTTCATTGTAATTCACTTGAATTTCATTTTAATGCTTTACTTATTAACCAAGAGGGTTTTAGTATGCTATTCCATTTCTAGTCTCACAGGAATTTTAGGTAATTCTTTTATTTTATATTCTCATTTTATTATATTATTGTAGGTGAACATAGGTTTTTAATATTGATACTGTGAAACTTATTGAAGCTTCCTTTGTGGCCTATTACAATGTCGGTTTTTGAAAATGTGCTCAAAAAGAATGTGTTGAGTTGAACTGAATTAATATCTAATGGCTGAAGATTATTAATTTGTATATTTGGACCTCCCATGTCTCAGGTTGTGTTTATTGTTCTATCTATCAATTTTAGAAAGGGATGTATTTAAACATCTAAACAAATTATTGTTGAATAATTTATTTCCCCCATAATATTATGAGTAATTTCTATTTTTGAGTCTATATTCTTAGATACAAGTATATTCACGATTCCTTTTTTCCTTCTGATTCTGTTTTAACTTTTGCATGTATACAAAGACCTTTAAGTCCCTTAGAGTTTTTGCTTAATTCTATTTTATCAGATATTGAGACTGCTGCCCCAGATTCTATTGGCTCATATCTATTTGGTGTATCTTTCCATTTTAAAAATGTTCAATCTTTTTGTACCCTTTTGTTTTATTTGTTTTAGGTAGATCATATACTGATTAATCTTATTATAAAATTCAATTTAATGTTCTCTGGGTTTTTTAAATTGAAGTATAGTTGACACACAGTGTTACATTAGTTTCAGGTGTATGGCATAGTGATTCAACAATGCCATACATTAGCTCACCAAGATAAGTGTAGTCACCACCTGTCAATACAATGTTATTACAACATTATTGACTATACTTTTCATCTCTGTGACTTATTTATTTTGTAACTGGAAGTTTGTACCTCTTAATCCCCTTCATCTATTTTGCCCATCCCCCACTCCTCTCCCCTCTGGCAACCACCTGTTTTCTGTATTCATGAGTCTGTTACTGATTTGTTTTGTTTTTTAGATTCCACATATAAGTGAAATCATATGGAATTTCTCTTTCTCTGTCTAACTTATTTCACTTAGCATAATACCCTCTAGCTCCATCCATGTTTTGCAAATGGCAAGATCTCATTCTTTCTGAAAAAAAAAAAAAAGAAAATGTTGGTTTGAGAAACCAATGTTTTCTGGCTTTTAATGGTGATTTTAGAACATTGACAGTGATTACAGTTACTCTTGCATTTTTACTTCTGTTATCAAATTTAATATTTTCCCTTTATGATCTTTCTTTTCTTTTTCCCTATTTTCTTCTTCCCAGTTGCCAATGATAGGTCAAGTTTTCTTCTGGAGAAGGGACAAATGTAGCTATTACACATCTTTTAACTAATTATTTAGCCCTAAAGGTCTTTAAGTGGATATAAAAGATAGCTTCAGGGATGCCTGGGTGGCTCTGTGGCTGAGTGTCTGCCTTCCGCTCAGGGTGCGATCCCGGAGTCCCGGACTGAGTCTCACATCGGGCTCCTTGCAGGGCGTCTGCTTTTCCCTCTGCCTGTGTCTCTGCCTCTCTCTCTCTCTCTCTCGCTCTTGCTCTCTCCCATGAATAAATAAAACCTGTTAAAAATAAAAATAAAAGATAGCTTCAGAGAGGTTTCAATTATTGACAAGGTAGACAACTAACACAGGATGCTGGCTCTGCCCCCCCAGAGTCAACCACAGAGAAACCTCACAAGTGAGATGAAAGAATGGAACTGAGGAATTAACAACCAAAAAAAAAAAAAAAAAAACCTTCCTTGGACTGCTTTGGAAGGCCATAAGCAGTCATGAATCTGTGCTTCTGGGAATAGTGGCAGCCTGGGGCAGAGGACAGCAGGAACTAGATAGATTGAGGGAGAGCCTTTAAGTTCTCCTCATAACCTTTTTCCACATTTTCTCAATATGATCATGTCCCTTCACACAGGAAAGGTGGAAACAGCCTAGAGTGCCAATGTCAATGAAGTTTTCTCAAGGTAGCCCAAAAGCATCTTTGCAGAAAGCAGTTGATAAACGAGTATGGATTGGCCAGGGCTGTATGGGTAGTCACTCCCTCCTCTTCCTCCTTAAATTCCCAGGCCTGGTAATTAAGGAGACCACCACCTCCCAACGTGGCTTCTTTATGTATTTTTTTAAGGATTTAGAAAGATTAGAAGAGTTGCCTTGTGGAGTGGTAGCAAATGGAGATGATCAGCATTAGTTCTGTGGTTTCTGAGGTATTCCAGACTTGGGTTCATCTACTTTTCTCTCTTTATAGTCACCATGAGGGGCATAAACAACTACAGCCTGGGCTTCATCTATTCCTAATATACATTACTAGACAGAGTAGCTAGTACCGAAGGAACATGATCACATTGACCAAAATAATTTTATCTCTGAGTAATACAACATTTACAAAAGAAAGAGTGAATTAAACAATGTATACCACATGAACCAGAGTTACTGGAACAGATGGCATATTAAATATCCTCGAATAGATAAGGAAGGTTATTTGAATTATGAAGCAGTAAAAGGAAGACTTTAAAAAGAACCAAGTGAAAATGTTAAGTGTCAAAAATATAATAATACCAATAAAGATCTTAATAGCAGGGCACTGGGGTGGCTCAGTCAGTTAAGCATCTGCCTTCGGCTCAGGTCATGATCTCAGGGTCCCGGGATCAAGCCCCTGCATCAGGCTCCCTGCTCAGCAGAGAGCCTGCTTCTCCCTCAACTCCTTGCTTATGCTCTCTCTCACTATCTCTGTCACTATCACTATCTCTCTCAAATAAATAAAATCTTTTTTAAAAAAGATCTTAATAGCTAGGATATGTAGCAGAATGGACCTAGCCAAAGACCAAATTACTAAGCTAGAAATCAGATTGGAGTACTTTGCTATAAAACAACAGGAAACAACAACAACAAAAAAGAAATGTGAAATTGCAAAATAAAAATCAAGTGATATGCAGGCTTCATGTAACAAAATCCTGACAACAGGAGTCTCAGAATGGAAATAAAAATGTGTGTGGAGGCAGTAAACTACAGCCTGCAGGACAAATCAAGCCTGTTTTTGTAAATAAAGTTTTATTGGCACGCAGTCACACCCATTTCATGTCGTCTATGGCTGCTTTCATGCTACAGTGGCAGATTGAGTAGTTGCTACAGAGACTGCATGGTCCTCAAAGCCTCAAATATTCACTATCTGACCTTTTACAGAAAAGTTTGCTGATCTTATCAAAGTACCTAGGAGTTAACACCAAAGTGGGTGGAATGAGACAGGATTACTATCATAGACCTTCTCATTCAGAAAGAGGAAGAATGACAAATAAAAGGCATTCATTGGTCCATAGTGATCCTGAAACTCCTAGGACCATGGGGGTCACCTGCTTTGGACATCCTCATGGCAGGGAATGGGTATCAATCTCATCTAAATCTGAAAAGTAGCATGGAAACCCCATCTAACCTGGTAGTTATTTTGGGAAACATTTCTCTGGCATCTGATTTCATAATCAAGGAAACTAGATCACGAAGCTGTCTATGATTTTGAAGCTGCTCCATGCTTGCATACTCTATTAGGAGAATGTGAGTGAGGTAAGTTTGAGAAGAAACAAGGACCTAAAGAAAAAGAAGAGAGGGGGCTATAGAAGAGAGGCATGGCAGGAAACGAAAACAGTGAGAGCATTCAAGGGAACCTGGAGCTGAGTTTCTTCTGACGTCGAGGGGTGGGGAGTTGAAGGCAAACATGGCACCAGTAGACTCTGGACTGTTCCATACAAGCTTCTGTGTAAGGTGTACTAGATATCTTGTTGCTCCCAGTTCCTTACCCTGATAATTTTAGGAACCCTGTGTCCCCACACCCCACCTCAGGTTTTTTACCTACTATGAAATCCACAAAACCAGAAGTTTTGAACATTTGGAATCCTAAACTGTCTAAATTGGTGCATTTGCCAGGTTCTTGATTTATTTATACCATGCTTTATTTAGAAGTATTCAATAACTTCACCAGAACACACAACCACCCCATTCATTAGCAATTGGGACTACAGAGGTGACGATAGTCTATCTTGAAAGACAGCTTTCAAAATTATAGCTCCTTAAATGTATGGTTGTGACTATCAACAAAATCCAAAGCTATACATTAGGGCACAAGTCTGGTAAGCTTTGGAGGTTTCAGGAAGGAGTCAAGAATCAACTGAAGTCTCTCCTGCTTTACCAAAAATGAACAAATCAAAGTGAGTTTATAAGTGTTTCAAACTCAGCTGCAGTTTCCTTTTTCTGAATGGAGGAACAGTTACCTTCAATCAGTGTTGAGGCCTTAGAGTAAGAACTGTTGAGGTTGAGCCTTCTGGGTATGGAAGAATAGGAAGGAAAGGAGGAGGCAGTGTCAATTAACCGCACACACTTGCTGATTGATTCTAACTACACTTGCAGGGCTCCTCTGCCTTCTCTAATGGCTTCTGGAACTTTCCAGACTCCTAGAAGTTCATTCAAGATTTTAGCACTCTACAAATTTATCCCAGATCCCAGAAAAGGAAATCTAACTTCAAGTGAATTTTTGATGAAACTGATCCTACCCTCAGCAGATATGTGTGTGTGTGTGTGTGTGTGTGTGTGTGTGTGTTTTCAAGAAAGAGACAAAGGATAGTAAATTGTAAGGGAAGCTCCATGTCCCCAAAAGTAATGTCAGTCAAACTAAGAAATCGGTGCAGAATTCCACAGAATCGCTCAGGACACCATTTTTTTTTTTCCTTCTGTCACTGCAACAAGCTGAGTACAAAAGCAGGCAGTTAGCTCTTGAGTTTCCAACTGGAGAAATATTATACTAGAGAATCACATTTAGCATCTCAAATTGGAATCAGTTAAAAGAATTACAGATGTCAGAAAAATCTGTGTTTGTCTGCATTTTTTTTTCAGCATAAATATTTAGTAACCTAGGGTCTGGAAAGATTCTTCTACATGTCGTTTTGAAAAGAACCAACCATTTTACTCTCAGAGCAAAATCTGAAGAAAAAAAAAAGGAAATAGCAATCTTTTAAAAATTGCTACCTATAGGTCCCCACAGCTTAACAAGTAAAACTTCATGTGCATTATTTATGGTATAAAATTTTTCCACCGAGGGCTGTTTTTACTTTAAGGGGGAGGATAAGTGCTTGCTCTCAGTTTAATGTAAATTTTCTCTCCAATTATAGCTAACTTGTGGAGACTTTGTCCTATGGCTGAGCTGACATGCTGACTCATTTCACCAACAGTGACTTAATCCCCAAATTAAGCTGCCCCTTCTCTCTCTCTCTCTCTCTCTCTCTCTCTCTCTCTCTCTCTCTCTCGCTCCCGCCTCCCCCCTCCAGCCTTGGAGAACCGGAGAGAATTCATCCATGGCACAGCAAGTTAACAAGGTAGTCAACCAAAGTTCAGAGCAAGTTTTCCCACCCTCCAGCTGGCAGTCGGCCACTCCATTCTGCCAGCACTCAAAGTTGGCTTCTCAGAAAATCTATTCCAAAGCTGGCACTTTACCTCAGGAGAATTTAGTCAAAGCATTTGGCACATCAGATTGTCTAAAACACAAGGTTAAGATGAGAGCTCAAAATAGCCACCCTATTCCAGGACTGCCTTAAATTAAGGAATAAAATTAGTAAAAGATTCTGCTACAATTGGACACGAAAACCAGACCCTTCCAAGAGGGAGCCAGGCAAGACTGCTTTTCCTCCTGATAAATGAACAAATATTTAATGAGCATGCGCACCGTTCCTCCACTGCAGGAATACAGAGAAAAACAGGGCACAGTCATCCCCATCAAGGAGCTTAAAATTTAATTAGAGAAAGACATAAGCACATAAAATCAAAACGTTTATGAAAGTGGAATATAAGGCTTAGATTGTGGCAGGGTTAATTACTCCACATGCTCAGAGCCCCATTTGCAGAAGTGAAAAGTTACCTATGTTCCTTCTTTATAACATCTGTCGAAGTCTAATATGTATACAGAAAAGTACACAGATCGTTAGTATATCCTTCCAAGAATTTTCATAAACTGAACACACTCAGGGAACCAACACCCAGGTCGAGAACAAGAATATTCCCCGGGCCCCTGGGTGGCTCAACAGTTGAGTTGAGCCTTTGGCTCAGGTCATGATCCCGAGGTCCTGGGATGGAGCCCCACACTGGGCTCCCTGCAAGGAGCCTGCTTTCCCTCTGCCTGTCTCTCTCTCTCTCTCTCTCTCTCTCTCTCTCTCTCTCTGTTGCTCTCATGAATTAAAAAAAAAATCTTAAAAAAAGAATATTCCCAGCATCCTGGAAGCCCCTCCTTTTGTTCCTTTTCAGTCACTACTCTCCTCTGAGGGTAACCTTTATCCTGACTCCCACACCGTAGATTCGTTTGCCTGTTTTTATACTTTATCTAAGTGGAATCATACAGGATATATTCTTTTGTGTCTGGCTTCTTTTGCTTAACATAATGTTTGTTACAGAGATTGTCAAGCAGAGCTGTAGTTCATTCTCCTCACTATATGGTATTCCGTTGTATGAATATTATAAAATGCACTTCTCTACTTCCCAACCCATGGGCACCTGGGGATAGTGAGTGATATTGTCAGGAACATTGAAGTTCATGACTTTTGGCGAACACGTGTATACATTTATGTCAGGAGCATACATACGCACGGGTGGGATTGCAAGCTTACAGGATCGGCGTATATTCAGCTGTAGCAGAGACTGCCACACAGATTTACAAAGCCATTGTACCATTTGACCCTTCCACTAGCAGTATACGAGTGTTCCAGCCACCACACACTTTTGCCAGCTTTCAGTATTTTCCATAGGACAACATTTTGACAACACACTGATAAAGGAGAGCATGGCTTGAACAGAGAGAGGCTAACAAGAATTTGAGACATAGCCTTCAGGTGGCTGAGAGACCTCTTCCTTTAAAGAGAGCACCCCAGAACTGTGGGGGCTCAAGTCTGACTCCAGAAACACAGTTCCCCTCCTTATCCCCAGTGCCCCATCTTGCATGAAGTTATCAGCCACATGCACATCTGCAATCTTCTCCCCTGTGAAAGAAGTTACTTTAGTCCTCCGAAAGCAAATAAATAAGCCAACAGAGAAACATAGATATCCTTTAACACAGAGACCAGGTAGCAGAAGCACAAATTCCTGAGTAAGGCCCATTGTATCAAGGAAAGACACAGAGTTTATCTCTCAGCATATCTACCTACCTATCTAACACATCGGTTCTTATAAGGCACCAGGCCCTGTTCTCAGCCCTTTAAAATTTTAATTCATTCAACTCTTACAACAATATATGAGATGATGATGATGATGATGATTTTACAGGTGAGGAAACTGAGGCATGAGGAAGTTGAGTAACATACCCAACCTCATAGAGCTCGTAAATGGTAAAGTGGAGATTCTGATCCAACCAAGCCTGTCCCTACAGTCCATGCTCTTGACCTCACATTATGCTGTCTTTGTTTTTCTGGAATACTCAAGCCTTAAATAACTGTTCATCTCAAATAGTCTCACATATTCCTTTATATCTTCCCCTTAATATACCAAGAACGTTGCTTACTTCATATGCCCAAATGTAAAGCAACTCAGTTTTCCAAAGAGAAAATTCTGCCCCCCACAGATTGGACCTATCTAAATAATAAACTTGTACCACCATAGATTAAGTAATCAGATGTTTGCTTGTGATACTGTACTTTTATAATTTCACACACACATTTAATAGCATGAATTAAATAAAATATTGTATTGTTTATAAAGTGCTTTTATTCCAAGCTCATGGGTCAGGAAATTATCTATCTTGGACAGGTCGTACACCTATACTTCAGTGTCTTCATTGTCACTCTAATTATTTTATTTTATTTTATTTTATTTATTTTATTTTATTTAAATTCAATTAATTAACATAGAGTGTATTATTAGTTTCAGAGGTAGAGGTCAGTGATTCATCAATCTTAAATAACACCCAGTGCTCATTACATCACATGCCCTCCTTGGTGCCCATCACCCAGCTACCCCATCCCTTCCATCCCCCTCCCATCCAGCAACCCTCAGTTTGTTTCCTATGATTAAGAGTCTCTTATGGTTTGTCTCCTTCTCTGATTTCGTGGTTTTTTTCCCTCCCTTCCCCTATGATCCTGTTTTGTTTATTAAATTCCACATATGAGAGAGATCATATGATAATTGTCTTTCTCTGACTGACTTATTTCGCTTAGCATCATACCCTCCAGTTCCATCCACGTCATTGCAAATGGCAAGGTCTCAGTTTTTTGATGCTGAGTAGTAGTCCATTGTATATGTACATATACCACATCTTCTTTATCCATTCATCTGTAAATGAACATCTGAGCTCTTTCCACAGTTCGGCTATTGTGGACTTTGTTGCTATAAACATTGGGGTGCAGGTGCCCCTTCAGATCCCTACATTTGTATGTTTGGGGTGAATACCCAGGAATGCAATTCCTGGGTCATAGGGTAGCTCTATTTTCAACTCTTTGAGGAACCTCCATACTGTTTTCCAGAGTGGCTGTACCAGCTTGCGTTCCCACCAACAGTGTAAGAGGGCTCCCCTTTCTCCACATCCTCTCCAACATCTGTCATTTCCTGATTTGTTAATTTTAGCCATTCTGATTGGTGTGAAGTGGTATCCCATTGTGATTTTGATTTGTATTTCCCTGATGTTGAGTGTTGTTGAGCATTTTTTCATGTGTCTATTGCCCATTTGTATGTCTTCTTTGGAGAAATGACTCTTCATATCTTCTGTCCATTGCTGAGTGGATTATCTGTTCTTTAGGTGTTGAGTTTGATAAGTTCTTCACAGATTTTGGATACTATCCCTTTATCTGATAAGACACTTGCAAATATCTTCTCCCATTCTGATGGTGGTCTTTTGGTTGTGCTATTTCCTTTGCTGTGTAAAAGCTTTTTATCTTGATGATGTCTCAACAGTTCATTTTTACCTTTCTTTCCCTTGCCTTTGGTGACATGTCTAGCAAGAGGTTGCTGCACCCGAGGTCAAAGAGTTTGCTGCCTGTGTTCTTTTCCAGGTTTTTGATAGATTCCTGTCTCACATTTAAGTCTTCCATCTATTTTAAATTTATTTTTGTGTATGTTGTGAGGAAATGGCCCAGTCTCATTCCTCTACATGTGGCTATCCAATTTTCCCAACACCAGTTGTTGAAGGGACTGTTTTTTTGTTTTGTTTTGTTTTTTGAAGGGACTGTTTTTTTCCCATTGGATATTCTTCCCTGCTTTGTCGAAGATTAATTGACCATAGAGTTGAGGGTCTGTTTCTGGGTTCTCTATTCTGTTCTATTGATCAGTGTCTGTTTTTATGTCAGTATCATACTGTCTTGATGACTACAGTTTTGTAATACAGCTTGAAGTCCAAAATTGTGATGCCACCAGCTTTGGTTTTCTTTTTCAACATTCCTTTGGCTATTTAAGGCCTTTTCTGATTCCATACAAATTTTAGGATTATTTGTTCCAACTCTGTGAAATAACTTGATGGTATTTTGATAGGGATTACCTTGAATGTATAGATTGCTCTAGGTAGCATAGACATTTTAACACTGTAGTTATTTTTGACATCAGCTTTCATTCACTCTGAGCTATTGACATACAGCATCTTTTGATTTCATATATGATGAGATTTTTGGAAATTTTATTCCAAATCAAAGTACCCATTTGTACACTTAAAAAAAAAGATTTTATTTATTTATTCATGAGAGACACAGAGAGAGAGAGAGAGAGAGAGAGAGAGAGGCAGAGACACAGGCAGAGGGAGAAGAAGGCTCCATGCAGGGAGTCTGATGCGGGACTTGATCCCAGGACTCCAGGATCATGCCCTGGGCTGAAAGCAGGCGCCAAACCATTGAGCAACCCAGGGATCCCCCATTTGTACACTTTAAAAAAATTTTTTTTATTTATCCCATGGGCATTATAATCAGTACCTCTTCAATGGAGCATCCTAAAGATGTATTTATTTACTTATTTATTTGAGAGACAGAGAGAATGCGTGAGTTGGGGGAAGAGGCAGAGGGAGAAGGAAAGGGAGAAGGAGAGAAGCAGACTCCCCACTGAGCACAGAGCCCAACTGGGTTGGATCTCATGACCTTGAGATCATGACCTGATCCAAAATCAAGAGTCAGACACTTAACTGATTGAGCCACCCAGGTGCCCCCAACGGAGCATCTTAATATATCTCTCTATAAAGGATTTATTTACTACTATCTCAAATAATAGCAATGGAGTCATAATCCCAGTAATAATTGCTAAATCTGTGTTATATACCTTTTCTTTCACTTTACTCAATCAGTAAAGAGACCTATATAAACTTCTCAAATTAATATTGATTTAGGTTGTTTTAATGTTCCTCCTCAAATAGCACTTTATCATTCAAGATGAGCTAATTCAGACTTAATAAAGACTCAAATGGAGGGTGGCGATTCCTACTTTCCTAAGGAACAGCTAGGAGGAAGGGAGAGGATTTCACCTCTGAATTGGCTCTCTCTGGCTAAATCCAAATTTGCAATGTTACTGAACCATACTTTTTAAAATTAACCTTTCTCTTAAATTTATCTTCATCCTTCCCCCTCTTCACTTTCCCTAGACCTGACATCTGGCTACGTAGCTTTTTACACAGAGAGAGTTCTCAACCTTAAAGTCATCAGCAGAAACCAAAGAAATAACAGAGTACTAAAGAGTAATATAAAGCCCACAAGGGCAGCCATTTATTGAGTTCAGACTATGCGTTAGGCACCACGTCGTGTCTTCTCAGCCTCACAACAATGATGCACTAGACTATTGTCTCCATTTTACAGATAAAATGACTAAATCTCAGAAAAGTTCAATACTTTGTAAAGGCCATAGACCTATTAAGTTGTCTGTATTAACCAGACCTGTCTGATTCCAACGCCTCCATTCTAAACTCTATCATTGCCTCCAGTTCCATTTTTATACAGGATCACTTAAATGAGAACATACTAGATTCATTCTATAAACATAAGTGTGTAAAATGTGTCACAGATTCAAATGCAGGTGATGGGGGACAATCTTCCACAATAGAAGTACCCAGTGTCTTATTAATTCTGTACCCATTTAGATCCGGCCAGATTTCTAAAGCCTGGACCACCAGCTCACAGGTTTCTCCTGAGCAGTGAGCCCCATGCTTCGCTAAGGATAAGCTTGGAAAATTCACAACCAAAGGGCAAGCTACGTTGGCCAAATGGCTAAGCACCATAGAGAACTTCTGGAGGCTTCTGTTCAAAGAGCCAAGGTCCCTACTGAAATAGCATTTGGAGAACTTGCAAATAATATAAAGTAGAAAAATGAGAGCAACGATGACCTTCTAAATCTGTTGGATTGTCGTCATCAAACTCCTAAGATGTAGAAAAGAAAGGGTAAGAGGCATATGGTGTTGTAGTAAAGAGCAAAAGCTTTGGAGTTAGAAACCTGGCTGTGCCACTAGCAGTATGGCCCTGCATGGAACACTTGTTTTCTTCATGTGTGTAAGATGTAAATAATAATAACTGTAATAATATCTAAAAGTTTTGTGAGGAATGAACTGGACCATACATGTAAAATTTTTAGCACATTCTAGAGTATGGGAAATCACTTAATAAATGATCATCATTAGTATGATTATCATTTCATTCTATTTTGTAAACATCTTCAGCCCAAGATTCAGTGACTCCAGTGTCCCTTCTCACTGTATTTAAAGGATCTCCCGGGAAATGGGGGCAAAAGGAAAGGTCTGGGTAAAGGGAAGACAGAGCATCCCCCTCTTTTCCCCATACTCCCTGTTTCTGAGTTTGTTTTGCCATACAGTAACACTGCTCTCAGCCCACTCAATGCCAAAATTCACATCACCATCTGAAGTAACATCTTCAAGATGAAAGGAAAAACAGATAAAAGGATGCCAGTGATGTCTCAATTCAAGCCATGGGAAATGTAGCTAAGTTTGTCATCCTTCCCATCCCATGTAAGGAAAAGTGCTTTCTACCTGCCACAGAGTAGCTCTATAACTAGTACACTGATTGGGAAAAATGGTCTAAAGTTAATACTTGAATGATGCTAGGCCTATTTTTTTGCCAACTTTTAAAAACTTTTTATTATGGAAACTTTTATTATGGAAAAAATTTTAAACAAACAGAAGTTAAAAGGTACCCCCCATGTACCCATAGCCCAGTTTATAAAGTTATCAACTATAAAGGGGAAAGGAGAGAAAATGAGTGGGAAATATCAGTGAGGGTGACAGAACATGAGAGACTCCTAACTCTGGGAAAGGAACAAGGGGTAGTGGAAGGGGAGGTGGACGGGGGGGACCAGGTGACTGGGTGACGGGCAATGAGGGGAGGCACTTGGAGGGATGAACACTGGGTGTTATGCTATATGTTGGCAAATTGAACTCCAATAAAAAATATACAAAGAAAAAGAGGAAGTAAGTATATTCGCATACCAACTGTGTTGTTCTATGGAGAGAGAATAATAAAGAAGACTTGCAGAGCATTCTGAAACCCATTTGGGATGCATTAATCTGCTCTCCTTGTTAAAAAAAAAAGTTAAAAAAAAAAGTTATCAATTCATGTGTTTCTTATATACCCCTCTCCATCTCCTGCCTCCTTTTAGATTGTTTTGAACAAATCCTGGACATCATATCATTTTATCCCTAAGTATTTCAGCAGGTGACTCTAACTAATGATTCTTTTTCTAAAACATAAGTATAATGTCATTGTTCCCACTACAAAATTAATAATTATTCCTTAATATGATTAAATATCCAATAAGTATTCAAATTCCCCTGATCTCATATTTTTTACAATTTTAGTTAGTATCAAAATAAGGGCCATACTTTGCAATCAGTAGTGTAGAAAGTTCAAAAACAACAAAAGTAAAAGCAGTAAATCACTGAAATAGTAATTAATAAAAGTTTATTGTGCACACACCACAAAGACCGTCTGTAAACAGGGAGCACTCAAACCAGAGCGTGGAATGAGGTTCAGGGGTATATTGTTACAAGGCAGCTTAGAGAGTGAGAAAGCAGACTCTTTATTCTTCGCGGTGATTGCTTATGATATTAGAATTTTCTTAAATGATAGGGGAACTGGTCAGGGGTTATCTCATATCAACTTGGGAAGCAGTTCAAGTTTTGCTTATAGTTTCCAGAGACATAAGCAAGAAATTACCCAGGTCAAGTTCACCTTGCAAAATAAGCTAAATTAAGCTTTGTTTTTATGAATGAACTGGTTTTGTCTGCTCAGGAAATTCTCAAGGCTGGTCTCCATTTCTTTTTTATTTTAACAATAGTTATGTCTTTTGAGACTCAATCTCTAGCTTCTGTCTCTCTCTCCCCCCCTCTCCCTCTTTCACACACACACACACACACACACACACACACCACAGACACACATGTATACACACATTTTTCAATGCTCTTTTGTTGTTGAGAAAGCAAGTTGCTTGTCCTTAAAATTTTGATAGTCTGGATTTTGCTAATTGCATCCCTATGATATCATTTAAGGTGTTTCTCTGTCCCCTATAAATTGGTAGTTAAATCTAGAGGCTTGATCAGATTCTGGTTTGATATTTTGACAAGAAAATTGCATAGGTGGTATTTTGTACTTTCATTAGGGGGCATATATCTTCTCCTTTTGCTATGCTATCCATTGATGATCATTGTCCAGGTGCAATTTTTTAAGACAACATTTTACTATGATTTATCCCAATACTTTTTGGAAACTAGATTTGGCTTGATTAGGAGCTAGACATCTAGGGCAGGGATCTGTCCATTTTAGGAAAGAGGCTCTCATTCTTCTTTATGCCCCCAGTACTGAGAGCATGGTGATATGATGGGCACCCTAAAACTGTGGGTCAAATTAAATAGGCAAACCAATATTTCCTCTAGAATGTAATTTATCCACAAAAGTGCATGCTTTTCTACCCTCGTCATTAGCTCTTAGAAAGTCAAGGACTTCACCACAACCCCAACATCTAAGCTGCCTATTTTTTTTAATTTAGTCAATTAAATTCTCCTCACATTTATAAAAGGAGAAATTACCATTGCCTGCAACTGAGTGGCTGCAAAGGCTAACATAAGTTTCAATTCTTCCATCACATCTACTTAAATTTCCTCATTAAGACTTCAGGTGCAATTTTCCCAGAAGCATTACCTGGGCTGTATATGCAAATGATATCCCTGCTTACACAATTGAGCATTAAGGACATGATTATATTTTCTTCCCCTCTGTGATAAGGGAAAAAGGGAAATGTGGTTCACACAACATAGAAGACACCTTTGGATTCTCTTGTTCTACTGTCTTAAACACCTCATTGTTAACCATACCTGGCAGGGCTCACGCCCTGGGGGTTCTTGATCC